>NC_138052.1:83283692-83883692 GCF_964194185.1 Rhinolophus hipposideros
TTCTGTATAATCTGGCTAGGTGAGAATTTACATGAAACAGGAATTCCCAGGCAGCAACTCCTTTGTTCCCTCCTAAAACCCAAATTGTCCTAATTACCCATGACCCATGTGATTTGGATGACCCCAGGTTCCTCTTGTAGACAGTGAGTGACTTCATTATATGATTACATGATTGCAAACAAGGTTTTTTTTCCTGTTGTCAGAGTCTAAAGTTTGAAACACCCTGCCCTTTTCTTTTCCTGGGCTCTCCTATCTTTTTTGCATCCATCTGATTTCTCTTCTTTCCTCCTGCCTCTTCTACTCCGATCTGGCTTAGATGTGCTCAGTATTTGCCCAAAGCTCTCCTGGGAGTGCCATCCCAGGCCACCAGGGCAGAAGATGTGGAAATGAGGAGAGAGAGGAGGGACATGGCCCTTAGCCTGCTAGGTTTTGGTTAGAATCCTCCTCTGTCTACTGCCCTACTCCCAGCCAGATTCTTTGAGTAATTCTGAATGTGGATGAGTAGTATTTTCAAGGCTTAATCATATACATTAGTTATTACACATTCATTCATTGAGCAATTATTTCTGTGCCTACGACACACTGAGAACAATGCTGGGGATGGGCGAGTGGGTAAAGGAGACCCAGAATCCTCCTAGATGGTGCCTTCTACTCTAGAAGGTCATCTCTCTAGCTCCCTCATTTTGTGGTTGCAGATTTTGAGGTTCAAAGTGGGACTGGGATTACCTAAAATGAGTCAAGGGCAGAGCCAGGACAGGAGCACAGGATCTCTTAACCTAAGTGAGACCAGGCTTCCTCCCAAGACAGCAGAAACTGTATTTCCATACACTTGCTTAGCATCTGAAATGTACAGAGTATGTCTGATCTCCATCTCCATCATGGGAGGGGGCAGGCTAACCCCCACATGGTTATTCATTTTTCAGGTGAATAAACTGAGGCTCAGGAAGTTAAGTATTTGAATGAAGGTCAACTGTTCAGAGGAGGCAGAGCTGCAAGAATAACTTGGGTTCCTATCATCTGCAACACAAATATTCCCACCTGCACCAGCCACTCATGCCCACTCTCCTCAATGGCTCTCTGCCTGCCTCTTTGGTCAAAGAGGAGTGAGAAGAAACTTACCTAAGCCATCACAGCAGTATGCTGCGGTGCAGAAAAGTGTTAGAATGCAGGAAACTTAGAGGACAGGAACTTAGAGATGGTTAGGGGAGGGTCAACGAAAAATTAGAGAAGACTGGGAGCATGGAGAGGGGTGAGAGGTACTGGCGAGATTGCAAGAGAAAGAGACATAAGACCAGGCCAGATCAGGGAGAATGGACCTTGCCAATAAGTTTGACACCCTCCAACATGAAAATTGACATATGTTGTATGGATCAAAACAGTTGTTACAGTGAGAGAGGTGATGGGACACACTGTGGCTTAGGCCACTGATACTCATGGGAGTGACAAACCCTATCAATGATTTGATTACTTGGGGTCTGGTGATCCACAGTGATCACCAGATCACAAACTTCACTTTTGAGTTCTTGCCTTCTGGTCAGACTCCTCCCCACCAAGCCCTCTTCCCCTGGGAACCAGGAACAGCAGACGTGTGACATGCTCCTAGAATTCTGTTTGTGCAGGTGAAGTTCCTCATTGAGGAGAGTTGGTAAAAGAAAATCTCAGGCTCTCTTGATTGTCTTTTAAATGATTTCTCTTACGCTTTTGGGGATCCTGGAGGCATCAGAAGTTCCAGAAAGGACTCTTCTAGTAACTCATCTGTTAAGTCATCAGCTTTTTAACCCAATTTTCTATCAATTAATCAGTGAACATATAATGAGCAGCTATGCAGCAATTCCTTGCTCAGCTGATTTGGAGTATATGGAAAGAACATACTTCTCAGATTTTCAACTAGTTTATGAGCCCCTTAAATCAAGACTAATGTCAAGACTATATATAATTATTCACTTATTTGCTTGGTACACAATTGGGACTCTGGAAATTCATCCACCACCCATAATCACCCTGTCAATACCAATAGCTCTGTGTTGTGTAGAGAGATTATGACTTTTCCATTCATTTGACAAATATTTATTGAGCATATACTATCTGCTAGATAGATATATGGATGAAATAGTTGTCAAAGTGTTTATGATCTCTAACTTCAGAGACCCCATGTTTAGTGAAAGAAAAGAAGCAGTAGTCAAGAGTAATGACTCAGTTATGAGAAATGTTGGGAAGGGACCAAAAAGGTTATGAGATAATATAATAATGTTTCAGATGGGGTGGAACTCAGGATATTTAGGTAGTGTGGGAAAGAAGGGCCCTGAATGGGGGTGGAGACTGATGTGTGACAGTAATCAACCATGAAAAACACAAGGGTAAGGGTGGAAGAGGAACAACACTGGTTTAAAACAACAATGTATTATCATCTCTCATGACATCTCTCATGACAGATGGGGTTTTGTTGGTTATTCTCACTGGGGGTCTCTCTCGCAGTTATAGCCAGATAGCAGTTGGGACTAGAATTATTTAAAGGCTGGATATTCAAGACAGTTTATCCATTTAGATTTCTGGTGCATGGACGAGGCTGGCTAGGATAGCTGGAGTTTGATTATCAATGCTTTCTCTTTATATGGCTTCTTCACATGGCTAGCTTGGGCCTCCTCATAGCATAGAGGATTCAGGATAGTTCAACTTCTTATCTGGAAGCTGGATTTCTCCAGAGTGAGCAGGAAGGAAGAAACTGCTCAACTTGTTAAAGACTAAACCTGAATCTGGTCTAGTGTCACTTCTGCAGTATTCTGCTGATCAGTGCAATGGCAGGCCAGCCTAGATGCTAGGACATGGAGGATTGACTTCATTGCTTATAGGGAGAATGGCTGGCACGTCCAGGGAAGGAAGGGATTGATGGTGGCCATCTTGGAGACAAGCTAAGGCTTTGACATATAAAAGGTTTGGTGTGTTAGTGTACCAGAAAGACAGCCAGTATTGCTAGAATGTACTGAGGGTGGCACAAGAGGAGGCAGGGGTGATAGACAGAGTGGAGTTCTGTATCTAAGCCATAGTAGGGAATTTAGGTTTTTTAAAAAGGGTCACAAAAGCCTTAGGTGTCCTGCTTTTGAAGGACTGACAATCATAAAGCATCTCCTTTATTCCTCCTTCCAATTCCTCTCACTTTCTGCCAGTCGGTTATTCTACAGCTCAGTACTGGTCATGTGCTCCTATGTATCCCAAACTTTCAGGGAGTCCCCATCGCATCCTGAACCATGCACCGATTTTCCAGTCTGGCTTGCAAGGTCCTCTGTCCAGTTGTGCACTTACACATTTTTCCCCCCTCACATTTTTGCCCAATCTGTCATGTTGGATCCCTTGTTTCCCTTGAGAGGTGACTTTTGTCTCCTAGCCTCCATGCCTGGTCACCTCAGTCACTTTGCGCGTAATGCCCTCCCATGACCCCATCTCCTCTGTCAAAATCCTTTAAAACTAACTGTGACCCTTCACTCCTGGAAACGTCCTAGTTCTAGATAATTAGAAGGTGCAGCTACAGCCACATTGGTCTAAGCATCGCTTTCACAGACCCATCCCCACTGACCGTAGGGATTTGAGGACAGAAAACATGACTTCTTGCTGCTTCTGCTCCAAAGCCCCAAGCCTTGAGCACAGCAAACATTCAGTTGATGCTTGTCGAATTAAACAGTAGTTTCTCTGGGACACCAGCCTCCAGTGTCTCTTCCTTTCCCGTGGTAAATTTCAGCATTCAGCTCCCAGCAACCCCTGGTCAATAGCCCCGAGATTCCTGGCAGGCCTTTCCCGCAGGACCATGGCGCTGCTGTTCCCAGACAGCCAGGCCTGCACAAGCCAGAGCTGGCTTCCAAGGAGATGCAGAGCTTCTGATTCTGCAGGCCCCCTGGCTCCTCTATTCCAGCTGCTTTGCACTTGTTTTCCTTGGCAGGAGGAAGCCCTCAGTCACCACTTCATCTTCCATTTATAGGCATATATGCATCTTTGTTATTCTTTGCAGAAAATGACAGTGTTCTCGGCTTAGAAAAGGAGAGAAAAAAAGAGTTGAGGGCCATGCAAAGCAAAGAAGACGTTTGATATAAAGCTTTCAGTGCTTCCTGCAATATTTCTGTCCACGTTGGAGAATGGAAGATATTCTTCTTGCTTTTACTGCGCTCTCATCTCTGCCTTAGCCTGTAGCTCCTCAAACTTTATTGATGGGTGATTACGGGGGAAAGGATGGGTTATGACTACCAGGGTATGGCAGTAAATTTGGCAAAGTCTCTTGTTATCTAGACATGAAAATGGGCATGGTTCCCTGTCTTGGGTCCATGTCTACACGGTCCTTGAGTTCTTCTTCTGACACCAAAATACTCTGGCCAACAGTCAAGCTCTGTGGGTTTGTCCATCAGTCAAGCTACATTTGGAGGCAAAAAGGAGGAACGATAACAGCAAACATTTATGTAGTGCTTCCTCTAGGCCAGCCACTGTTTGAAGCAGTTTTTAACTAGTATCTCATGTAAACCATTCAATAACTGTATGAAGCCGTACTATTATTATCTCATTTTTCAGATGAAGGAATAAGTCACAGCGATGGACAGTGGCACAGCTAGGATTGGAGACCAGGAACACTGACTCCAGACTCTGTGTCTTTAACTACTCACAAAGCTGCTTTAATTGTTCATCAAATTAACATGTTTAAATAACCTACCAGGATCACATATTCCTTCTTACATGTCCAAGTGCAGTGAAAACAACAGTGTGTCTGAGGGTTGTGGGCAAGAGCCTGGACAGGTCTGAACCAGTTCTCAGTACAGGTAATTCGATTTGGTTCAAATTCTGACTTTCCCACAGATTTCTGACTGTTAGTCTAGTGTTTTGTGCCTATTTGGAAGGGTAGATTAACAAAGGGATTTTCTGATGTATCCAAGAGCAACCCACTTCTCTTGGCTCAAACTTATGGCCTGGGCATTCACTAAATAACCAATTAATTAATTTCTTCTTTCCTTCATTTGATCATCGAACTCTGACCCTATGTCTTGTGTGTGCAAGACTCCATATGGCCATGCAAGGATAAGCGGAAAAAAGGAAGACTAAATGAAATAGATGTAGTCTCTGCCTTCAAGCTATGGGTTTGTGTGCACATGTGTACACTTATAAGTAAACCTGAGAACCCAAATGTATCTGTTTACATGCTCTTTTGGATTGTTTAGTACTTTATGAAGTGCTCAATGTGATGTAGTCCACTGCTTCCCTGGAGTCTACAATGCCTTGCATAAGCAGGAAACCCACTGGGGTATAGATGATCTTACAGGCCGGAGGATCTCCAAGCTCTCCGAACTACGTAGTGGTGGTGGATTCTTGGCCCCAGGCTGTGCACAACACTATTCAGTTAAGGGAAAAAAAAAAGGCAGTATTAAGAGAAGGATAAGAGAAGGCATAGACTTGGAGAAAATACTGGGGCAAGACACATCTGATATAGGACTATTATCCAAAATATGCCCAAAACTCTTAAAGTTCAACAATAAGGAAACAAACAAATAAAAACTGAGCCAAAGACCTTAACAGACACTTCACCAAAGAAGGTAAACTACAGCAAATCAGCATATGAAAAGATACTCCACATCAAAATGTTATCAGGGAATTGCAAATTTAAACAACGAGATACTCTACACTTATTAGAATGGTCAAAATCTGTACTACTTATAGCACCAAATGCTGGTGAGGATGTGGAGAAAAAGGGCTCTCATTCCTTGTTGGTATGAATACAAAATGGTGCAGATACTTTGGAAGACAATTTGGCAGTTTCTTATAAAATAAACATACTCTTACAATATGATCCAGCAATTATGCTTCTTGGTCTTTACCAAAAGAAGCTGAAAATTTATGTCCACACAAAAACTTGCATATGCAAGTTTATAACAGCTTTATTCGTAATTGCCTAAATTTGAAAGCAACCAAGGTGTCCTTCAGTAGGTAAATGGATAAATAACCTGTGGTCCATCCAGAGAGTGGAATATTATTCAAAGCTAAAAAGAAAGGAGCTAGCAAGCCATGAAGAGGATAGAGGAATCTTAAATGCATATTACTAAGTAAAAGAAGCCAATCTAAAAGGCTACATGCATACTGTATGATTCCAGTTATAAGGCATTCTGGAAAAGGAAAAATTATAGAGACAGTAAAAGGATCCATGGTCGCCAGGGTTTGGGAGTTGGGAAAGGGATGGATAGGCACACAGGACGTTAAGGGCAGTATGATTAAGGGCATTATGTATGATTAAGAGCGGTCTGTATGATTCTATAATGATGAATAATGAATACATGTCATTATACGTTTGTCCAAACCCATAGAGTGTACAACACCAAGAGGGAAGCGTGGACTTTGGCTGACCATGATGTATTAATGTAGATTCATCAATTGTAACAAGCGTACCATTCAGTGGGGGATGATGCTAATGGGGAGATGTATGTGGGGAAGAGATCATAGGAGAAATCTTTGTATCTTCTTAATTTTGTTGTGAACCTAAAACTCCTATAAACACAAAACCTTAAAACCAACCAACCAACCAACCAACCCACCCACCCACCCACCCTGGGGCTCTGAACTTGATGAACTACTTTGTATCTATAGCAGATACTAATTGGTTATCTTCCCAGCATCTATTTTCCCTTCCTCTTTCTCAAAGGCTTCTAATTTTCGTTGGGAATTCAAGTGGTTCAGGGGAAGCTGCTTTTGCTGTTGGCTCAGTGGGTGTTTGGTCAAAGAGAATACCCTATCCCCTACCAGTAGTGATTACTTCTGGTGTGGCATATGGCTCAAGCTAGTGAAGTCCAAATGAGTACCAGAACTTTTGTGTGTGTGTGTGTGTGTGTGTGTGTGTGTGTGTGTGTGTGTGTGTGAATGCTAGAACAAAATGCTCCTGCAGTGCTTCTAGGTATGAATGAGGAAGTTCACGGGTTTGGGAGCTGCTGGCAGCCATCTTAAGAACAGTAGGGAAAGCAGTGCTAAGATAAAGTTGAAATTAGGATGGAGAGAGAGAAAGAATAGGTTCTGAGTGAAAGTACTGAAGCCAGTATACTTTTCATCTTTCTAAATTAGGCACCAGTAAAGTTCTTCTAAGGTTTAAGCTATTTGAGTCAGGTTTTCTTTTACGTGCAATCAAAAGAGATAGCAGGTAGGTAGGTGCACTGCCTTTTCTGGCACGCACTTTTCTGAACAGGAATAAATCACTTAACCTTTTTCATTGTTTTCATGGATGCAGTGGAGTAAAAAAAGAATTAAAATGCATTTAAAACAGTTAATCATTGTTATTATTATTTTGTATCCCATTTTCCTCTTCTGGAGAACACAAATACCACCATCACGGTTGCAGAACCTGTTGCTTATTATATCGATTGCATGGACAAGTACTCCCAAAGAATAGAACAGAAGGCAGTAGAGGGAAAGATTTTGTATTCAAAATTCACTAGCAGCTTTTCTTTCCATGCTCACTGTCTTTAAGAAAGCAGACTATTGCTCCCTCATGCTTTCTCTTGGAAATTGAGAGTCCTCTAAGTTTTTGGGGGAGGTTTGAAGGGAAGGATGTGAGGAGAGGGTTGTAGAGAGTGGGTAGGAGGAAGGATTTTAGTGAACATGCCAGCGATATGTTAATAGTGGTAGAAATCTCTCTCATTTCTCTCTATTTTATAGGAAGGTAAACTGAGGCTTAGAGTCAAATCCTGTTCCATGTTACCTGGACAACCCAGCAGCATCACAGAGATTTAAACTCCAGCGTCTAAGCTCCCCAACCAGGCGTCTCCCTCCAGAGGATCTCTTTGCCTCCTCCTACGTCCTAAGAATTGCTTCCCCTGGAACCAAACCAGGTGTTCTGGAGAAAACACTATGTTAGCATCGTAAGCGGAAAGACCGGTCCCCTGAGATGCCACTTGCCAGTGGTTTGAGCTGACTCTGGGCCCAGGTGTTTTCTAAAGTCAGGTGACAGGCTTTTAGGGTCTTTTGGAGTTCCATTCAGAGGAACATGGAAGTACATGAGACATGGGTCTCATAAAAATTGAAGAGGGGGCTGAGGGCTGAAGCATGGCAGTTAGCCGTAGTCAGTAAGAGTCCAAAAGGCAGAACAATTAGTGGTGTGTAGCAGCATTGTTTCTTCTTACCTTCTGCTCCTGGAGTTCCAGTAAAGGTTTTCACTATACTACAGGGGCTGGGCCTCTTTGCCCCCAAAAGGTCTTTTCTCTTTCACTGCAGTATTGGAAAGAGTATGGCAGACAGAGCCTTAAGAGCGAGCTGGGGGCCCAAAAGGGGGTGGAGCATGACAGGGGTGTAGAGTGGTGGTGGGGGTCACAGGAAAAGATTTAGGGGATTGTGCCAGGAATAGTCATAGACTCCTAAGTTTGAGATCTGGAAAGGATTTGCAGAGATCACCTCTCCTGCATTCCCGTTTCACAGGACCCGGAGGCTGATTGATTCCCAGAGAGGAAAAACTACTCGCCTGGGGGTTTGTTGTAACTTGCTTGCAGAGCTGAGACTAGCATGCAGACTTCTTTACCTCCAGATTGAATGTATTAGTTATCTATTGTTTTCTAAGGAATTCACAACAAACTTAGTGGTTTATGAACACATGTTATTTCAGGTTTCTGTGGGTCAGGAAAATGGGTATTTCTGAACTGGGCCCTCTGGCTTAGAGTCTCTCATGTTACTGCAATCAGCATGTTAGGAGAGGCTATGTTCTCATCAGAAACCTCAAATGGGGAGGGTCGATTTCCAAGCTCACTCAACAAGTCCCCTTGTTGTCAGGATTCCGTCCTCACAGGCTGATGGACCAGGAACTTCAGTTCCCCATTGGCTGTTGGCCAGAAGTCTCCCTAATTTCCTCGTCATGTATCATTTTCCACATGGCAGCTCACATTATGGCAGCTATCTTCCATCAGTGTGAGTAAGTAAGAGAGGAAGACAGCAACTACATCTTTTTCTAACTCAGTCTCGGCAGTGATATATCATCACGTTTACTGTATACTATTATTCATTGAAGTAAGTCACTATGTGCACTCATGAATATTATGAGATGAAGCATTGGGAGCCCTCTTAGAAGCTGCCTACCCTACTTTCCACTGTTATTTACTGCCTCCTTCAGCCATACGGCAGACAGGGCTGGGAAGGCAAAAGCTTAGGAGGTAGGTGTTCTGTTACATGGCTATTCTGCTCAGCTTTTCAGTTGGAGAAAATGCCCTTCCTCTCAAGAGTTAGAGGTAGAAAGAACACTTTAAACCTCAGAAAGAACCAATCATGGTAATAGTTACTAAACATTTATTTTTACTTAATATGAACTTTACTTTTTTCATAGTTGTTTGGTGGATATGATAGAAAAAGCAAGGGAATTGACTTAGACTCTGAAAACTTGAGTCTGATTATGACCTATAACTTCAGACAAGTCGCTTACCCTCATGAAGCCTCATCTGCTCCTCTAATCACCAGAATAACAGTGCCAACTTCGGAAGGTTAATGGAATCAAATGTAATACCCTTCAAAGTCAACAGGATGCTTTCATACAGGGTCACTTAACTAATAAAAATGGGCCTCTTAGAAAGTTTAAAAGAACTTTAAACAACATGTATGGTAGCTAGTGTGATAAGGCAGGAAGCAGAAATGAGTGGTAGAAGTATGGGGGGAGAGCAATCAAAATTGTTATTTTCTGATTGCATGATGATGCATTCGTTTGCTAGAGCTGACATTACAAAATACCACGGACTGGGTAGCTTAAACAACAGGAGTTGATTTTCTCACACATCTGGAGGCTAGAAGTCTACGCTCAAAGTGTCAGCAGGTTTGGTTAATTTGAGGCTTTCTCCTTGGCTTGTAGATGGCCACTTACATGCTGCCTCTTCACATGATTGTCCCTTTAGGCACACATAATGTGTATTCAAATTTTCTCTTCTTATAAAAAGTCAGCCTTATGTTTTACTCTCTGGCTAGCTCTGCCCCTTTTTCTCAGTCTTGAGTCTGGAGGATGCCACGTTCTTTCCAGTCATGTTCTAGGTACAAACCTTCCCAAATGCAGGTCCAAATTTTTCTCCCAGCAGCCACTTGGCCACTGTGAGCCGGTTGCTTACTGTCTTAGTTCCACCAGCAGAATCTTCTGTGCTCTGGAGCGAGTCCCTCAGGTTTGCTGTCAGTTCAGATTAGTGTTAGTGTGAGGTTTGAAAGACACCCCTTTCCCCATCCAATCCTTTTCTAGACTACAATCTCTTTATTTTGCTCTAATAACCATGCATTGGCTGGGTCCCGTCAGCTCTCCAGGTCTGAGCTCAACCCTTTTCTGTTCTGATCAACTTTTTCAAATACTAACTACAGCGCCAAGGTAAACTCTGTTTGCAATGAGAGCCATAGTGGCCTCCATGAGAAACGTAGCATGTAGTTGAGAAAGAATATATCGTTAATAAATTCATGTATGTAACAAGGATTTATGATGTGGTTCAGGTGGACATAGGAGATATTATGGTCAATGAGCAGAAACACCAAACAAATTGAACTCATGACCTAAAGCTTCATGAAGCTTGCAATCAAATTACATAAGGACAGAATCATGAATGTGAAAAGTGGTATTAAAGAATATACAAGGGTGTTGAGAATATAAAAGGGGATCTGACCCAGGTGGTGGTGGGGAGGGAGTGGCAAAATGGCTGCCCTAACAGCACTCCTTATTAACAGTTATTTTTTTCTGAGTTTTTGTCAGAACCAGGGTATTCAGGTCTCCCATACTCTGGTTTTCCACTTCACCATGTGACATTGGCCCCCATTTTCTTATCTAAACCTAAGAGACTGGTCTAGAAGAACTCTAAAATTCTCTTCTAACTGCAAAGTTCTTCTTTTTTTTCCTTCTCTTTATGGCATATGTGTGTGGCCACTTGCCAGCAGCATCACCTCCACCTATCCATTCAACACATGTTTGTTGAGCAACTATTATTATGTGCCAGGCACTGTACTAGGGGCTGGAAGCACAGTGGAGTGTGAAACATTATGCTGCTTGCCCTTGCAGGAGTGTCTATGCCTTGAGCACCTGTTTGGGTTAATGGAGCCCTCCTCTTCCCTTTTTGGCCAAATTAATATGTTTAGAATTTAGGTGTTGTGGACTGAGCAAAATTGGGAAATCCTGGTATAAACCCTGAAGTACCCAGAACAATAGTTGTCATCTTTTAGGTACTTAATATACCCTTAGTGAGCACCTGCCTCTTTAGCGTTGATGTCTTGCTTACCTAAGGGACGTATAGCCTGAGGGCACGAATGGTACCAGGGACCATACTTTAACATAAGGATCAGCTATAGCATAATGATCTTTCACTCCAGGACATTTAGGGAACACTGGCTGCTCTCCTGGATAGATGTGGAAAAGCATGAATACAGTGCTGGGTACAGAGTAGACATTCGATAAACCCCCATTGATTTAGTGGGGGAGGATATTGTCCCAGCCCGAAACACCCTGCAGTGAGCAACCAGGGTGACACAGACCTGATGATGGTTCTGTCTTCAGGGAAATTATGCTCCGTTAAGACCATAAGACTGCACCCCAGGAGCTATAATGTATCTAGTGAGGACTTCTAGAAGGGCAAATACTCTGAGCTGGAAACTGAGAGGTGATAAAGCCCCTTTCTTTTCTGGTTGGGTTGATTAGGAAAAGATTCTTGGAACTGTGTTTTAAAATATGGGAGGAATGTTACAGAGGTGATAGTGAGAAACAAAAGAGACATTCCAGAAGAGAACCTCCTCTTGGTCTCCAGCTTAATTACCTTGCAGTCAAAACCATGGAAAGTCAAGTAGACCCAGCAGAGAAAGTGCTGTCTTATCTCTGGAAGTCTTGGGGTCTTACCCATTTGTTTTACATCAATAGGGACGAAGAGGTGCAGTCTGTGTTGGGGGCAGGGAAATGGAAAAGATGGCTCCTGGAGGGTCCTGTGAGGGCCCTGTCTTTTAGGTAAGGAAACTGAGGCATGGAAAGCAGACCTCTTTAAGCTCAAATAGCTTTAAAACTGAATTTTAATTAATTAAACTACAAGCTAAAAGAAATGAGGAGACATCCCTCTTTTTCATCTTTGCTCTTTGTTGACACCTGTCCCTACCTCACGGGGCACCTCTCTGTGCATGGCTCTTGCAACACCTCAAGCTGGGCATCCGGCCAGCCTTTCTTAGATGAAACCCAAGCTGCCAGATTACCCTGCCTACCACTGCTCCCCCATGGCCAGCGCCGCACCCTCCCCTCTCCTGGGAGACACAAAGGGCTTCTGTGACTCAAGCTACAGCTCACAATCCTCCTCTTTCTTTCTAGCAACACAGAGTGAGGCCGTGGGGCACACCTCATGGTGCTAACTCTCGCCTGACTTGCTATGTCACGAACAGCAGCGAAGAGCAGGGAAGTTTCCTCAGAACTTGGGGCCATCCCTCCAGACCTACACGCTTATTTTACTCCAGTTAGATCCTTTTGCAGAAATTTCAGGGGTCCTTGTTTTGGTCCTGAATTTGAGGGCCAGAGTGGTCTGGAGAGGAACCGATATTTGTAAAGTGCTCACCATGCCCCAGGTATGGCATGAGTTGTTTCGCGTTAGATCCTTTGCAGATGGTGACTTTGAAGGAGGTGTTTTTAACCCAGTTTTACACAGCAAATGACAGAGGCTCAGAGAAGTTGGGTAACTTGTTCAAGGTCATGCAACTGTTAAGTGGTTGTGGCAAAATTTGAGAACTGGTTGAAGTCAAAGACTTTGGTTTTTCTGTTAGAATTCATAGCTTAGGGTTTGAATGAACTGCCTCTGCCTTTCCCAGGCCAAGAGAGATGAGAAACGTTGCCTGTTCCTACTCCTTCCTCTCTCCCACCCCCAAGAATCCTATCTGGTCCTATCAAAATTCCCCTGCACTTTGGACGCTGATGTGGTCTGGTTTTGGGGACAGGAAGACCGGAGCAATGTGGAACGCAGGAGAGAACAGAGTTCTATATATGCCTCTGTCACTAACTGGGCCATCTTAAGGGTGTCTTTTCCAATCTCTAGGCCCCAGTTCTTCCACCTATAAAACAGGGGCCACAGCTTAGTGGTTAAGGAAGCACACAGACGTGGAGCAGCCAGCCTGGTTCAAATCCCTGCCCTGCCGCTCACGAGCCATGTGACCTTAGACAGATTGCTTTGTCTTTCTGTGCCTCAGTTTCTTATCTCTAAAACAGAGGTCAAAATAGTATCTACTTCATGGGATTGTGGTGAGTGTGAGAGAAGTTAATATGTATATAGCCCTTAGGAGAGTATAATATGCATAAATGCATCCTTCTTCTTCTTCTTCTACTGCAAAAACTTCTAAAATTCTACTAATTTCAAATAAATGTATATGAAACAACACAGAATTTAAAGCTGAGTGTCACCATCTTGAAGTTTTCTTCTCTACCTTTTGCCTTTGTGAGTGTAGAGTATGTGTGCGTAAACAGGTAGAGATGTAAGTACTCATAGGTCATGGTGATCATTAGATGTCAAGTTATCCCCTCGCCTGTGTTTGTGTGGCATACAGAACTTCCTGACATGACCAAAAGACCAAACATTTAAACATTTTATGGATTATATGTTTATAAACCAACCAAATTTAAGCCCATTCATTAGGAGCCAAAAATTATTTGGGTAGAAAATAAATAGTGATGTGAAATGTTGGTCCCAGACATCCCATGGAGGCCCATTTAGGTACATATCAGGGACAACAAGGACGACCATGAGAATAACCAGAACAACACAAGAGAACACTGCAACCACTGCCCGAAACTTTAGATCTAAAGACTTAAATTAATCAAGAGGAGGATGTATGTATGTGTGTGTGTGATCGAGGGTTGGGAAAGGTGAAGGTAGATAATGGGTTTTGTTCATCTCTCTGCAGTGCTTACTTAGAACAGGCACTCATAGGCTCTGCTCTAAATGAAAAGAGCAGAAAGTGTGGTGGATGAGGGGTTACTGAGCTGTGAAAATACAGGGACCCTAGGCTGGCTTTGTCCAAGAGAAATATAACTCAGGTTGCGTTTGTGATTTCCAACTTCCTAGTAGCCACATGTTAGAAGGAAAAAGGAAACATGTCATATTTACTTTATTTAATCAGATATGTTGACAGTATCATTTCAAAATACAATCAATGTAAAAAATTATTACCTAGCTATTTGACTTTCTTTTGTTCATATTCAGTCTTTGGAAGCTAGGATGGGTGTTATCGCAAGAGCACGCCTCACTTCCAACTAGCCCCATTTCGAGTGCTCAATGGCTCCAGGTGGCCAGTGGCTCCCGTGCTGAATGGGAAAGACCCGAATTCTTGGGAGCTTGTATCTGCTGAATCAGTCAAAACATGTCTTGCTTCCTGGATGTTCAGAGTGGAGGAGGAAAAGAGGGAAATCATTCTTCTTAGGACTCAGGCAAGGGATGTGGGAGTCTCCCTGAGGCTATGGCCTCCTCCTCCACCTCAAATTTACATCGCCGTACACTTGATTTTCACAGAGATCACAGGTTTCCTCTCAACCCTTCCCTACAATCTGTGTCTCCCAGGCTGACTTTTGCTAAGGCATGACTATAAAACGTGTGCACCAGTGAATGGGCCTGTCCATGCCGCCAGCAGCAGCCCTGCATATGGCTCTGGGACTCTCTCCTTGCTTTCCCATTTGCTGAAAATGTGCTATGTGGGGGAAAAAAATGAAGTCAAGAATGAAGTCAACTTCTGGTTCTGGCAATGAAACTTAAATGTATGTTATGTGTTCACAGCAATCTTTTGTGCAAAGATGGCAGTTTTACAGGAAAAACTGCATGTCATAAGGGTGTTTGCCGATATAGGGATTGAAGAAGGTGCCTATTGTGTGCTCAGAATGCTAAGGTTTTACCCTACTCAGCTAGTTGCATGGCAGGGAAGTCATTTCTTGCATTCTGCAGTGGACATTGTGCTTGGTTGTCCAGTATAGTATACATCTTCCCTTCTTTGGTAATAGTGCCTTGATTTTTCCTTCAGGACCAGCCCTACCCCACTGCAACACAAGCTTGACCATTATTTTCTCTCTCCTGGGACTCTAAATTTTTAGGGCAGTGATGTAAGAATGGAGAACAACTGGAGACATTTTAATGTCAGGAAAGCACCCTCTCTGCTTCTTGCCTTCCTCCCATCATGAGGCCCAGTCACCCAGATTTTCCTTCAATTCTCTGAGCAATTCCATACTTTCCAATAGATTCCATGTTCCCCTCGGTTAAGTTAGTTGGAATCTGTTTCTGTTGTTCTCAGCCAAATGCACATGGATGCAGCATCTGAGCAACAGATGGGCTGTGAGCTGGGTCCTGATCTGCTGGAGGGGAGCGAATAGAAAGGGAAAGAGGGAAGAATTAAGGGATCAAGCCAGAGATTCCCTTTCTAGCCTCCTGTGGTGGCAAGGGTGGAAGAGGCCTCACCATTTGCACCACTTTTTCTAATCTCTTCTTTGTCTTCTTACCTATCCTTGGGAAGTACAATGGGTCCTCGTGTCCTGACGTGATGTGACCTGTCCATGGTTCAGAGGTGGCAGAGGCGGCCCTTTCTCCATACAGCAATGCTGCTGCCTTCTATTTCCAGGAGAGAACTCAGAGGCAGGGTTGCTGCTAGGCTATATTTCTTTACTCTCGTTTTTTAAAGTCTTAGAACTTTTTTTTGTTTGTTTGTTTTAAAGCATTGGAAAGGATCTTAGAGCTCCAGAAAAGGGATGATGAATCGCCAAGGAAGTTTTGGCAGAGCCCAGCTAGGGCCTGCTCTTTGGGGTTCTGTGTCCCCTTGCTACGCAGTGTGGTCCCTGGGTCAGCAGCATCAGTGCCACCTGGGAGCTTCTTAGAAATGCAGAATCTTGGGCTCACCAAGACCTACAGAACAGAATCTGTATTTTATCAGATTGATTCCAGGTGGTTCTATGTACATGAACATTTCAGAAGCATTTTTTGTATACTTTGCATGATACTCTTGTTCTGTGTTCCTGAAAGAAACAGTAAGTCAATAAATCAAGGTCCAGTTTCTAGTTCTGTTGAGAAGCTCTCCCTTCTTGAGAGCTTCTATTTGAGGCACTTTTGAGAATGATCCCTGAAAAATTGTGAAATTCAAGTTTTTTATGTCTTTTCAATAGAAACCACCTGTGTGTTAGACCCGAGGACTTCATAGCTAATTATTTAGAGACACGTGCCTGCTGTTAATGGAAAAAATACACATGATTCTCATCTGTGAGTTTATTAATCCACTTTTGGTCCTTTTCACTGACATCCATGCTCAAATTTTATTTTCTACTACATATTAGGTTAAGAGGTGGAGTCAGTGAGGCGTTTCCCAGGAAACAATGGCTATTTGTATGTCCTGCTCTGATCCCTCTGCCCCTCACTCATGGATTGCTTGGCTCCTGCTCCTAAAAGTTTACAGTCTAGTTGGAGAGATAAGATCATCCTCAAGTTCTACATTTTATGAGTGAGCAAAACAAGCCACAGGGAGTTGTATGGGGTGTGATCAAAACATACGGTGAATGTTTAAATAAAAAAAATTATTACAGTAAAAGACACACTGCCATTAATCCCCCTCAATTATACTCCCCCTCGCTTCAAACACACTTATCCCATCGTTCTGGCCACTTTCTGAAGCAGTTCCGGAAGTCCTCTTTCATGAGTGTCTTTAGTTGTGCTGTCGTGGCTGCCTCGATGTCCTGAATCAATTCAAAACTTTTACCTTTCAAGGTCATTTTGACTTTGGGAAAGAGCCAGAAATTGCACGGTGCCAGATCCGGTGAATACGGTGCATGAGGACACACTATAATGTTTTTATTTGACAGAAATTGCCATATACCAGAAGCGATGTGTGACATGGAGCATTGTCATGATAGAGGATCATTTATGGAACACTTTAAAACACACCTTCTCTCAACCGTAGCTCACACCCGACTGACTGCTTTGAACAAGTTGAAACTTGTCACACACTGTCACTAAGGTTCGATGCACCCCTTCCTGTACTGAAGATCCACATCTTTCCGCTGGATGGCACTCGGCAGTAGCATTCACTGTAGGTTTCAATCCTACCTCATCGGTCCTTTCTGATCTCAGGAGCTGGCCTAGGCAAGAGTGTCAGGGCAGGTTGAAAGGCTCTAGGTCACAATGGGAGTTTTCTACCAAGCAAGTAGGCAGCGCTGGGGATATCTGTCC
Organism: Rhinolophus hipposideros; assembly: GCF_964194185.1. Taxonomy (NCBI): domain Eukaryota; kingdom Metazoa; phylum Chordata; class Mammalia; order Chiroptera; family Rhinolophidae; genus Rhinolophus; species Rhinolophus hipposideros. The sequence continues at coordinate 83,300,858 of NC_138052.1, forward strand.
ACAGCCTTAGCTGGTGTGGTTTCCTGAGACTAAAATGGCACCCTGGGTCATGAGTCAGGGCCAAACAGGGACAATGATACCTAAAAGGCCAGTCCAGAGGGACAGAGGAGAGGGCAGCCAACCTAGAGTAATCAGGGCCTGTGCTTTACAACATTTAATATTCTTTTCTTAAATAATTAAAAACATTTTTTCAATTATAGTTGACATACAATATTACATTAGTTTCAAGTGTACAACATAGTGCTAGACATTTATATAACTTACGAAGTGATCACCCCAATAAATATAGTACCCATTTGATATTCTTACAAGCTCCCCATAAAGTAGATATTATGACTGACATTTAGAGATAATGACGACAAGGCTCATAAAAGTGGGAAAATTCCAGTGCCCGGAGATGCTTCACTCCCTTCTGCCTGAGTCAGGCGTGGTTATAACGATGGTAGAGAAGAACCATAGGAGGAGATGAAATGGCCCCAGCTGCAGGAGAGGAGGTGTGTGAAGGCTTGGAATAAAGCAGAACTGATAGAGCAGTCAAGGTCACAGTGCAGGAACAGTGGGCTCTGATGGAATCCAGGCCCTCAGGTTTCTAGACCTTTCCCTGGTACTGTGCTGTGTGGAGGGAATTGTCATCTGCACCACTTCTGGGACTCTGAGCTACGATGGTAGGAATGGCTGCAGAGCTCAGATCTGGGAAAGATCTCACATTTGGACTAATGAAAGGCTGGGGAGGGAGAGTGGTATAGGGGCTTCAGAAGTGAGAAGAGGGCTCTCTCAAAGCGAACCCACCTGCTTCCTCACTCATCCCCCAGGTGATGCCTAGTGACTAAGCCTTGTGACTAAGACCCGGTGCTCCTAGAGGTCAGGAATGAAGACCTCACCCCTTCTGGCTCTTTCCCCAGAGTGGGCCTGGCGAGTAAGTGAGTGTTGATTGCAGAGCCAGGCTGTAGCTGTCCTCTGGTCTCAAAGGACAGAACCTCTGGGTGACCCCGACAGCCAAACCCCAGACCATGTGTGACTTGCACCAACTACTCCCAAGGCACACAGCGTCCCCTCCCAGCTGTTGTTTCTGGGCCTTCACCTCCTCTGGATAGCCCTGAGCATTTCTCCAGAACTTCCTGTTTGCCTGTGGCTGCACAGACATGGCTGGTCCCACCCGGGGTCACTCATCTGGTGAGACTCAGGGCAAAAGGTGGGACTCAGCTCTGTTCTCCCCATGCTCCTCTGGGTTCTCTCCACCCACACATGGGTGCTCGGGGACCACTCCTGTCGGACCCCAAGACCAGTGGAGCAGAGGCCCTGCATCCAAGTCAGCTCACAAGAAGGTCAAGGTGACCCAGAAGGGCTTGTAGCCAACATCCTTAAAAAAATTTTTTTTGATTTTTCGACTTTCCAAAAAGGCCAAGTAAATGATGACTTCAGAACATAGCGTTCCAGAGAAAACTGGAAAGAGGAACAAAGTCCCCTTGGTTGGGGAGAAGGAGAAAAAGCACACGGAGGGTGAAGTCTGAGCACCACTACAGTGAAAAGACCCCTGTGTTATCTACGTAGGTGCGCCTGCCAGGTGGGTGCTAGGCTACGGGAGCTGTCAACAGAGGGACAGAATGAATGTTCCTGGAGGGTAGGGACTAAGTCAACAGCAGTGTTGGAAAATTTACAGCCTGTGGGCTTGGAAAATATTCTTACTGCAAAACAGTTTTCCGGGCTGTTGCCATTCCTTCCCCAACCTGTGTATGAGGGCAAAGACTGAAATCACCAGGCAGGGGTCTGGCTGTCCTGACGAGTGAGGGGCTGATCATCACATGCCCATCCCAATCGCTAATTAGATTGTTTCCGTGTTTACAGAGTCGTTGAAATATAACATTGTATTAGAACATTTTGTCTCGGAATAATACTGTCCTGCAAAAGACTTGAAAATACGCTTTTTAAGCTGAGGGCCCAGGAGCCCTGAGAACTCATTTTGGAGCCTCTACTCCTAGTCCCATCTGAAGAGACTTTGGTCTGTGACAACAAAAGGAAAGAAGACAAACGGATGCTGAAGAAGAACGTTTGCCTACTAAGTTGTGTTGTTGTCGCCCCTGGCTTTTCAGAGCTATTCTCCAATCTTTTGCACTCCTTGATGCCTTGAGAGGCTGGTCCTCTTGTTTTTGTTATGACCCAGGATCCCGTACCGACTGGCTTCCAGTTCAGTTTGGCCAATAGAAGCACCAGGAGGAGACTGGAGGGCTGGCTGGAGGAGCGAAATGTCAAGAGTATTTCCACTCTGCTTCTGAGACTCTGGCAGCAGCTGTCGTGCTCCCCAGTCCAGTCTATACAAGAGACCCACCTGCCCTGCCCATGCCAAACACACAGTTCTGGCTGTCCTGGGCCTCCTGTAACACTATTTGTTTGTCCCCTCCGAGCCACCATTGCTAAGATCTAGTTGTCTAGCCTCTGTGACTAGTCCGTCCTTCAGTAAAGTCTCTTCATGTGAGCTCTCCGCAGATCTGGTTTCCTGGGGGATCCTGACGAACTTCCTGGTTCGAACCTGTTTCTCAAAGGAAGTAAATTTCACACTGTCAGCACTGTTGCTCTTCTAGTGTGTTCCTGACTCTTGCCTTTTGTCTATGGGAGAGATCGTCTCTGTGCACACTGGCAATCCCAAAAGATGGCAGAGAAAAGAGGACGCAGCGAGTGCTGGGCATGAAAGCATTTGAAGGATCCTGGCACACAGCCCCCAAGGAGTGGCAGGGGAAAGGAGTGTGGGAAGGAATGCAGGAAATCAGAAAGCAAGCATAAGCGACACAGCACTGTGCTGCCTGGATGGTGGCACGTGCAGCCCAGCACACAGCCTCCAGCTGGCACTAACGTTAGGATCTGCCTCAGCACAGAAATGCCTTGACCAAAGCGATCCCTTATCGAAGCAGCCTGAAGGGGCTATTTTGGCTCCATAGGGGAATGTTCAACTCCTTCCACTGCTCCCCGCCCTCAGCCCTTCACAAGTGCTGGTCTCTAACAAACAGCTTGCACCCAAACTCCATCTTAGTCTATGCTTCCCGGGGAAGTTTAGAAGAATTTATAGCCAGAGCAGCAAATGCTTGATGTTAACACTGGATTTTGTGTGTGGCAAGGGCTTTCTTTACATGGAAGCAGAGAACCTCCCAGAGGGCATGAGAGAATGCGAGAATGGCCATTTCTGAATAGGGATTCCAGATCAGAACTGTTTATAAAGAGCTTTGTGCAGTCATGCTATGGACAAACATGTGGAGGATTATTTTCAGTTTGGTTAGAAAAATAGGAACAAAATAGGAACAAACACTAGTAGGAGATAAAACAGGCATAACCATAGAGGATGAGGGTCATGGAGTGTTTCCTTTATTTTCTTTAGAAGCTGAAAATATTAGGAAGGAAATTCAAGTTTGGTTCAGTGTCTGTGTGCCTGATGCTAAGGGGAGATACATGAACCTGAAAGAGGAAAAGAAAGGAAAAGAGCTCTGAGATGGAGACAGGACAAAGCAACGGAAATATCTTTACTCCAATACAAGTGAAATGACCTGGATTTTTCTCATCCTTTTGCTGCACATCTCTTGTTAACAGTCTTCTCCCAATATTCTGGTATCTATACACCTCCAAGTCAGCATCCAAGAAGTTCCCCTTCCCTCCCTTTGGTTATTTGGTTCCATGTCACAAACCCCACTGTTGGAAAATGGAAACTTCATGTCTCACCTCCTGCTCCTCTCATTCTTTCCTGCTTATATCCTTTCCTGGTTGCAAGTAACCAAGTGGGTGGCTTGGTTTAAATATGAGTTGTCAATTCCACCCTCTACCACCCTGGTAGTGCCTCTGAGGCAACAGGAAGGACTCATTAAGAAAACTATTACCCACTCTGAGTGGGTGGATGCTGAGAGGAGGTGTCAGATCCTTGGCTGGACCATATCAGAACCCAAGGTCAAGGTAAAATGAGGGATACAGCTAAGGACAGTTTTTCCCTGCCAATGATCAATAAGGTCCCCGCAGATTGAGGAAATGTTTACTTCCAGACACTCTTGACTAAGGTTAACTTCTGACAGAATCACACCGGGTGGCTTCACACCATGTGGCTTGAATTGAACTTCTCAGGCAACATCCTTGCCTTCAGCCTTGTCCAGCTCAAACCTAACATAACCATTCTACTAGTAATAGTATCAAATCCCATATCTTAATAGTTTGCTAAACCTGTCCAATAAATACCTCTGGGTGTTTTCTACCTCTGGGACATGCCTTTAGTTTTAATTTAACGTGTTTTGGCGTCTTTAGCCCATCAACACTGTGCACCATATTTGGGTCTTGGTCTCAATGTGCTGTCTCCCTCCCCAACGTGGAAAGGGAGAGGAGATAAAAAGGGAGAACTGCACTTGTCTCCTCTCCCTTTCCATGTTGGGGAGGGAGACAGCACATTGAGACCAAGACCCAAATATGGTGATGGTGCATGGCCAGAGTTGGGGCACATGAGAAAAAGGAAGTCAGAGCAGATGACTTTGATATTTTCCAAGTTATGTTTAATGGTTTCATACCGGCTAATTCTTCCAAGTCTGCCGAGCTCAGGAACCCCTTTTTCAACCAAAATGTCAAAATAAACATACTTTTCAGTTTTCAAAATTTTATTGAGACATTGGGGAGAAACAGCCAACATATACATTCCTCATTTCGTCACGACTGGCATTTTACCCACACGGTAGGCTCTTCTCTGGCTTTGATCTCACTTCAGGCCTCCTTGGCAGTCCTTCTGCTGTCCTCTCCTTGCTGCCTGGTGGTGTATGAAGTTCACCAGGCCAGAGCCCACTGATGTGGTCACACGTGGGAGCGGTAATTGCGATTGGCTGTGGGAGAAGGGCACATTTGCAACAGGGACACCAGTTAGAACATACCGATTCATAGTATTCCTGCCCAAACAGTTATTTGAATGGAAATGAGATTCTCAGGCTGAGATGTTAGGGTCCTAGGAGAGCTAACACCAAGACAGAGAGTCCTAGGGCAACAAGTCCCCACATGTTTGACTATTCTCCTACTCATCCCTCACTCACCATCATCGCCCCGTTTTCTACTCTTCAGGCCACCCTTCCGGTATTTTCTTTTGCTGCCACTTCTCTTGACCCCCTTGTGAGGAGATCGGTTCTTGCCCCTCCTTATGCCATGACTCTTTAACTTGCGGCTGGTCGACATTGCAATTTCTGCAAAAATGAGGGGCTTTGCAGGGCCCGGAGGGCGCAAATCTGGGTATTTAAGGCCTTAGCCATTGTGACTGTGAAGGGGTGTGGCTTATCAGCTGGGTGGGGCTCCATTATGCTGTCACTAGCTTTTGTTACACTTTGGTCGTATATGCAAAATAAGGTGGCCCCTCTAGTGCAGCTCAAGGCTACCCTCAATTTTGAGGTAATTTTTATGTTAAATAATGCTTTTCAGACAGGTGTTATTGAGCAACTAAATTTCAGTCCGGTTGGGAGCTTCTGGGGAGTACAAGAGCTATTATCTCCTGCCTGCCTGTAGGAAATTTAATGGTTGTTGAGTGCCTGTATAAAATGTGTGTTTAAGTCTCTCTACCGCATTGGGAGATAACAAATGTGTTTCTATAGGGACTTGACTCTAAGAGATCCAATTCAATGTGATCAAAACATAAATATTCCTTGCTTTCAATTAGGTCAGGGTTTCTCAGCATCAGCTCTGCTGGCTGAGTAATTTTGTCGGACTGTCCTGTGCAGTGTACGCTGTTTGGCAGCATTCCTGGACTCTTCCCATTAGATGTCAATAGAGTCCCCACAACTGTGACAACCAAAAATATTTTCAAACATTGCCTTGAGGGGACGAACAAAATCACCCATGGCCGAGAACCATTGATTTAACCTTTTAAAAAAATTCAGTCAGCAAATATTTACTGATTACATAGTATGTGCCATACACTTGGGTGATAAGAAAATAGTGGACAAAAACAGACGTACATAGACTCTATGTTCATGGAGATTTCAATCCAGTGGGGAAGAAAGTCATTCACCTGATAGCTACACGGATCAGTGAATAATTACTTCCCAACATGGTGCAGATGAGGTTGGAGAGAGGCAAACCAGGCTTACTTACATTGAAAAGCCATGGAAAAATATTTACGATGACATGATGAGATTAGAAGCTGCAGGGGGTGAGGTGGGGGTGGGGATGAATTAATGGAGAAGTGAAGTGAATAAGGGGAGAGGCTATTGTCAATAATAGAGGTTAAGGAGAGAGAAATATTTGATAATGACTTAGGCCAGGCCAGGGAGGGTGTTGATTGGGATGAAGAGAGACGGGAGACACAGACTTGGTATTGATGGGTTGGATTTAGTTGGTGAGAGCAGAGGGTATCAAGGGTGTGGCTTTTGTTTTTTCTAATGCAGCTCTCTGGATGCTGGTGCCACTCACTGAGATAAAAGCCAAGCATAACGGCAGTGATGATCATGCATTTTAGTCTAAGACATTTTGGGTTTGAGGGGCCCTTGAGATTTCCAAATAAAGATACTGAATGATCTAGAGTTCAGAGTAGAGACTGAGCTGGAGATATTCACTATCCCCAACTTCCCTCATAATGGACTCATCATCCAATCTTTTCTTCTTCCTTTTTTATATCTTGTAGTGAGTCCTTTTGAAAAAAAAAATTCAATGGAACTTGATAACTATGTCTTCTGTCTTTCTCCTGGGTCTTTCCTTCTCTCCAAGCCCCACCCGCCATTATCCTATGTATCTTGTATGTAGTAGGGTCTCAGCAAAAATTGGTTGAATAAAACTGAGAATGTGGTTCAAGCCCCACTCCCTGTATTTCTGATGTTTATAGATGAGATGACAAATCATGTCTTGAAACCCAGATTCCTTGAAGAGCCATCATAAGTGACACTTTCCATTTTCCTGTTTCTAGGCAGGTCTCTCTGGAGAACTTCCATTAGAGATTTTTTGACCCAAAGAGGAAAGAACTGTATGAAACAGGCTGCTGCCTTGTCTTTGTATCTTGGGAACTTTTCTGTCCACTCCAGGCTAATTGTTCCTCCTACAAGCAAGTTTCATGAAAGCAGGAATTTAAAAATGGTGTTCCTGGCTACATATTCCCAGGGCACAGAGTAGGAGCCCAATGAAGATTTATGGAATATTTGTTGAATAAACAAAAAAATCCTATGTTTTGGACTATCCTATTCTTCCCTATTTTGTCCTACCACCCCAAGGAAGACATCCCTGACTTTTCACATTTTCACTGTCCTTTGAAATTTGTTTCAGGTCTATGGCCCTATAACATTGTCCTCAAAGTCTGGACAACCAATATTAATGGTGTAAAACCCTGTTTTGTGCTCACATGCCATGTCCCATGTGTGAGTCTGATCTTAACAGGAGGCAGTGTAGCTTGGTTCTGGTACTGACTGGCCACAACCATCACTTCCCCGGACTTCGGCTCTCTTATTTTGTAAATAAGCTGGTTGGGTTAGGTAATCTCAAGTCATATCACAAGATGATATGACTTGTGGCAGGCTTGTTGTAGTTAGGGGTTGTATTTTTTATTTCTACTGCATTTCTTACAGGTATTGACATGGTTCAGAGTAGGTGATTAATAAATATTTGTTCATTCTAGCTGCTTTGGTATTATGAGGACAGACAGTACAACACAGAGTGACATGGTATACCAGTGGATGCATTTCCACTTCCACAGGAAAGGGAAAAAAGTCATTGTCTCCATAACAGACCCTCTGGTTCTCCATTGCTGGCCTCTCATGCCTGACTCTGTTGACTTTGCTGGCCTTTTTAGTTTGAGAGGCATTTTATGGATGGTCCTGAAACTGGGTAATATTTCTCTCTCCCATCCTCAAAAGATCCACTCTGCCAAGAAGAAGTTGAGATCACAGGAAAGAAGACAGCCAGACTTGAGAAGTGATGAAGACACAAACAAAAAAACCCTTTTCCATAGGGTTAAGGAATAGTTCTGGTTTTAGACACCCATGCTGAGAAACTCTAGCAGCAGAAAGCCCAGTGCTGGGGGAGGCAATTCAGAGGCCAGTTGGGGGTGGGGCTGTGGTGTGTTTGGGTTGGCTTCTGCATCAGACCTCCTGAAGTGAGGACAGAGCAGGGTTGAGCATTGGCACCTCTGTCACTGTTTCTCTTTCCATTTCTGCGTCAGTGTTGCTTGAGCCAATGGCAATTTAGATAGAGCACAATGAGTTCACTCTAGAACCTCAGTGGGCCCAGAGCTAGCCTTTTTTGAGAACCTTCTGCTCACTGTCTCCTCACCTTTCTGCTCTCTGTTTTTCATTTTCTTTTTGGATGAAGAAACTGAGATACAGATTGGCTACATAAGTTACTTCAAGTAACCCGGAACAGGAGCAGAAGAGACACCCAATAAACCTGTTTACTCCATACTTTGGCTTTCTGTTGGGTCTTAGATTTTATTTCTCTTGATGAAAGAAAATCAATATTTTCTGATAGCTATTGGGACATGGAGAGAGAACTGAATCCCTGCCTTTTTTAGAGAAGGGTCTATCAGCTTCTTCTCTCTTGGGGGTGAGTGTTATCTTGCCTAGACAGAATGGTGTCTTTATCTCCTAGAAGGATGGCCAAAGTGGCACTGCAGGGAAGGGCTTGGAGACCACCATTTTTCCCTCTGGCCCCTTTCATAGGTTAGAAAGGGATGGACTTTGGGCATCACTGTTTTGGATCTCTAGTTGGGTCCCATCTCACCTCTTTGATTTAAAATCACTCCATTAATTTTTCTGGGGAGTCCAATGGACGTCTCCTTCCTAGGGCTGGATTTTCCAGCAGGCGGGGAATGGGAGCTCATTAAGAGTGAACATGGAAACGTTGCTGACAGTCCTTATACATGACTCAGTCTGAATCCCTCTCTGAAACCTAAGTCTCTCCAGATGTTGACCTCAGCTGGGAAAGGGGGACCTTCTCCCCTGTTCACATGTACACCCTGTCTTCTGTGCTCTTGCTGCTACTGCTGCTATTTAGGCAGGCAAATGGCACTTGGACAGTCTTGAGGAGGGGAAAGCTGCCTAGAGAGGGGTCTAGCAAAGAGGCAGAACTCTCTGAGCTCAGTACTCATCTGGTGTCTCCAGTAGGAAGTAAAGAGAAGCCAGAGCCCAAGGCCTAGGGTGATTTTCAGAGAAAAAGGAAGGCGGTACTTTAACTCAATTTGCCTCTTCCTATCCAGTTCTGGGAAACAAGGGACCATCTCGGTTCTGAGAACAGCCTGAGTTCTGTCTGAAGATTTGTTGGAGTTCTTTCCAATTTTTCCTTCAGGCTTATTTCCCATCCTTTCTGAGTGCATCCCCAAACTGTCTTTCCATAAGTGATTCCTGTTTTCCAAGGATAGAGAGATTGGGATGCTGAAAGGTGGGAGATTCATCACAAGAGCCGTGGCCCTGGGAGGTTCTTCCTGGGCACCCTCCTTTGGGAGGTCATCAGGCCTGTCTAAGGGCTGCACCCAGGCAGCTCGAGAGCCACAACATCAACAGGATTGTTGCTCCCCAAGATGGAGACTGCCCACCACTCCATACTACCTTCTGTACTTGGCTTAAAAATAGATCTGACCTTGACTCTCCACTCTATTTGCATTTTCTCTTACATGTGCTACTAGGATCAGAGTGAAGGAATCTAAACTGAAGGGAGAGGGAGAACTGGGAAAAACTAGTATGTTCTTAGAGGCAGGGCATGAACTTGGAGGTCCTCTGGATAATTTAAAAATTCTCATTTGGAGAGAATTCAAACTTCCATTAGTTCTGTTGTTGTTGTTGTTGTTATTTTTGGACTCAGGAAAAATTGACTATTTCCATTTCTTTTGTCACCACTAACAATGAGGCCACATGATGCAGAAGTATACAAAGAAATTCCACAATTTATTCTTCATTAGGATCCAAATAATGTTTTCACATTAACCACTCTCCTGACCCCACTGATCTTAATCCCTATCTATGATATAGTGAAGAAGAAACTGTCCCTTCCCAGAATACACTGGGAATATAGTGCCCTCCAGCCATAAGATAAAAACATAAGGCTGCATCCTAGAGTATTAGAAAGGGGCTGTTGTTGTGGTATGAAAATGTTACACATATTCAATCATTTGTCTTCATATGGTCTTTAGGAAAAATGTGCTTTAATCCATCTACCAACTGGAATAAGGATCTTTGAGTTGTGAGGGTTGCTAGAGAACAATTTCATAATAAATAGGTCTGGCAATGATGGGTAACTTGGCCAAAGTCACAAATTATAGGCAAAGTTGGGTCTCAAGCCCAGATCTTCTAATCCCTAGTTCAGGCTTCTTGTCACTGTGCCACAAAGCACTACTGTTGAGATTTCTGGCCTCTTTTTTTCTGTGTTTTTTTCTCTGCTTCTCTCTTCTCCCTTCATGTTCTGAGACCCACATGCCAGGGACCCTTGCCCACTTAAAATCATGCCTTCCACCAATAGCTATCATGTCATTGAGATTGAGGAACCCCTCCCCCCCCCCCCGTGAAAGGGGGATGAGTTGCCACCAAAAGGGGAACAGGACCCGAGAGACAAACTGAAGTTGCCACATATTTATCCATATATGATCCCTCCATAATTAATACTTTCAAAGCACTGTAACCAATATGATGGGGGGTACTTTGGCCAGGGGAGACACTCAATATTTTGGGATCGTTTTTAACATAAGTGACTGTTACAACTCTACTGATGAAATTTGGATCAAGAGAGAACCTCACAATTCAGTCATATCTCTTTGACTCGACTTGATGAAACTCTACTTCCTACTCTTAGTGGTGATCAATGGAGGGTGAAGAAGAAGAGGAGATAGGCTGGAAGCATATTTCTGTTTGCCTCTTGAGGATCTTGGCGAATGGAACTGACAAAGAAGGCTTACCTGACCGTATCACTGCCTATTTGGTTTCCCCATTTTACCCTTGGTTAGAATTCCCATATTTGGAACAGTAAATTTAGTTGTATTTATACTTTAAAAAAGAACAAAGGAACTCCTTCATCATTCTTTCTAGTCCTGGAATTCTGTGGTCCAAAGCACAAAGGTTCAGTGACATTTTGCCCTTCACACACCCTATGCTGAGGCAGCAGGGGTGACTTGCCTAATAAAATCTTCAAAGCACAGCCTTCATTTGCAGTAAGGACCAAAGAAAGACCCAGAGGCTTTGAGTGTTGCAGTTATCAGATTTTATTGATCAAGAAATTCCCAATGCTGAGTAGTCTTATTGTTGTTCTGAGAGGAAAGGTTGAAAATAATGCTGCCAAAATGCTTTGGAGTTCTGGTGAGGACCGCGTCACCAGACAGAAATATCTGTTTCCTTAGTAGACCATCGTCCTGTAACAGAGTGACAACACTTTCTTCATGCTGTAAGGAAAGCAAAGACAAAATTGAGTTGTAAAGGTCTCTAGTCAGGGTAGGAGAATCTTGGAAAGTTCTTCAGGTGGACATACAAGGCCAGCTTGGTGTTTTCCACTTTTTCTCTTATGATTTTGTTACCCTTTTAGATGTGGTTTGGCCTGGTTTACTTGGAACTTCCTGTGATACCTGCTCCAGAAAAGTCATGTATCTCCAGAACCAGCTACATTACATGTAGGTTCTAGTACAGGATGAATATGTTGGCCTCTTATTAAAATAATACTTTCAAGGTGGTGACGGCAGAGCATAAACCAAGCCTGAGGTCCCCTGAGTACAGGGCCCTTTGTGACTACACCGGTCCTGTGCCTAATGAAGCCCATGCTGTCCCTCCTGACTTAAGGCACTTCTTACAGTAAACATTTAAATAACAACATTGGAAACAACCAATGAAACAACCAGTTTAAACAACATTTAAATAACAACCAGGAAAGCTAGTCAATGTCTGATTCATTATGGGGCTTGATGAGTACTTGCATAAATGGCTTGCTTCTCACTGAGGCCATGCCATGTGCCTGAGAATGAATGAAGCCTCTCAGCAATAGCTCCATCACCACGTCTTCTCTCCCCTCCTCACACACACTCTCCAACTAGTCCCTACACTCCTGCTATACAAGCTCAGGACCACACAGTCAAAAGACTTACCGTTGCTGCCCTCTTCTCCCTCCTCCCCATACCCTCTTTGTGATGTGCTCTTCTGTGCTCCTGCAGGATGTCCTCCGAGTCCTAAGAGATGGTCAACACTGCTGCTTCCTAGGTAGTTACACTTACTCACGGTAGATGTTAGAAGCTTGATGTGGGCTTTCCAGTCATTCACCCGAAGATGGCATTCTTTTTGAGCCTTTAGATAGGGGGGTGGGAAACCTGTAAAGAACTTAAGCTACTGTGACTTAGATGTTACCATTTTGGGATGTCACAAAGTCCATATGAGGTCAGCAACAGAATCTACAAGACAAGGGCTGAACAGTGGTACACAGTGATTTCCATCAACATTTAGTCGGATTGATTTCCAGGATCTAAGCCTAACCTATGAAACTTGGACAAATTATTTTATTTCTCCCAGTCTTAAAAATCTTCCTTCAGTTAAAGCCAGAAAGACATGAACTTAACGGCAATCCTATTATTTTACTAATGAAGAGCCTAAATGCCCCATTGGTGATTACTTCCTCACAGGCTTTGGGAAATTGCTCAAGGACACAAAAGAGCTGGGGTAGAAATCTGCATTTACTTAATTTTAGTGCTTGTGCACAGTGTTTCCTGATGCATCTGCTGCCAAGGGACGGGGGGCAGATGGAGACGATTAGTCACTTAGGAGGTGACATCTTTTACTTAATGTTTACCATGAAGAGAGATGTAACACATGACTCAAATATTAAAGCCCAGAGGAGACTGATCCAAGTCAGTGATGGGGATGGAGAAGAAGGGTCGGATTATAAAATATTGAGGTGACCGCTAAGACTTGTGTCTGGAAGGCTGGGAGAACTTGACTTGGTTTTTATCCTTCAGATTGGTTCCTATGTGCTATGCTGATGGGCAGTCCGTCCGTTGATCCTAGCAGTCCTAATAGGTACTTTCTTGATTTTATCCAAATGGCTCAGATTTTATTCAAATGTCTCAATACTTTCCAACCACCCAACAAAGCTCTTATGCTGACTTGCAGCCATTGTGACAAGGCATCATCAATTATCATGTCCTCTTACCAGGAGGGTCCATGTCATGACCACTTGTCTCCATATATAAAAGAAATGATGAATGGGCTGCTTTGGACAAATGGACTTGGGGTAGGGGAGGAAGAACAGACAGAGGCTGCTATCTCAGCAGGAACCACGCTGATGGCCAAAATTGGGGGACGTAAGAAGACAGTGCCATCCCGCAGATGTAAGTGTTCAGCGTGTCATCTGAAGGATTTACCACAGAGACAAAAAGCAAAGAAGTTATGCCAGAAAAAGAAAAAGAAGACAAGGTACTGATGACATTTTCTGACTATAAAAGGGGACTCTCAGACCCGAGGAATTGTCATCCTAGCTTAGCAGGTGTTCCCTAGATGTCATGCTTTGTCAAAAGGTAGCTCTCCATTCGTCTCCTAAAGACTGTCACCAGTTCTTCCCTAGCACTTGCCCTTCCTCCCCAAAACCCAGCTCTTTCCCCCACTTTCATATCAATCTTGAAAAGAACCAGATTCACTGTGCTTGTTGCTTGTCTTCTTTATATCATAGAACCTCCCACTAAACTTGCCCATTCAGCAGAAAGGTTGACATAACCCGTGGACCTACCTTTTTGAAGGTGGATTTTTCAAACGCTCTGAAACCTTATGTCTAATGGAACTCTGGGTAACTGAGCTGGGAATATCCATATATGAAAAACACATGGGTTTCCGGAGTGTAAATCTTACATTTTCTCATTCTTATCTCTTTAGTCAGCAGCATATGTCAATGCCCTGGTCGAAGATGCTGTTTGAATCCCCGTTGTTCCGTGTCATAACTTCTCCCATGGCCAGTGAAAAGAAAAGCCTCTTTTCATGCAGGCCCAAGACCACCATAATCATCATTGATCATTCCCCTGTGCTCTAGGTCTCTAAATAAAAATTTCCCCCCTTTACTGACAAATGGTGGTGTGTGTGTTTTCATTTAGCTGGAGACCGGCTTATGACAACCTGGAGCACCTCAGTCTTTCTTCATGTCATAGGAGAAGCAGGGTGTGATAGGTAGAAGGATAATCAAGTGAGGGATGGGAAATATGTCATTTTCTCCTTTGTTCCTGTTTAGGAGATTTGCTAGTGAAATGTATGGTTGAGTGGTAGTTTGGAACAGGCTGATGTGCTTTCTGTGCATGGAAAGAGCTTGCTTGGTTTGAGAAAGCTTCTATGCCAAAACAACTGGAAAACCTGTAACCAGATCACCATCAGCTCACACTTGTATTTTCGTTTGTTGGTAATTAGTAATGAAGATGCTTATTTTTCCAGCAACAGACCCAAGTCATGTCAACAATACGTTCAGGAATTATAAACACGGGAAGAGCCAACACATAACATAGGCTTAGAATGGCACATGTGTACTTGGAACTTTTTAAAGGACAACATCCTCAGGCTTCCCCCAGTAGTGTACTCTAGATACAATGCAGTGTTGGGCCTCTTTGGGGTCAAATAATTCTGATAACTGTGTGGAATTCCTCATGTAATTGAACCTGAACCTTGTATGATTCACATAAAAGTACCAGGTCATCTCCTACCCCCAACCCATTACTATTAAATTGCAAATGTTCTGCTAAGCACAGCCTGCCTCCCATCTTGGGATCATAAATGCATTTTTAAAATTTATGTTCTAGCAAGTCCAAACCTAATCTCTAAGTCTGAGGCTTCAAAACTCAATTCTCCTGTCTTCTCTGGGACATGAAAAATGCAGAAATTGGGAAAGGGAGGGAATGCCTATTTATTGTTCAGCCTACTTAGGTAGGCCCTAGGCTTTTGTCACATTCCCTAGATGTTAATGAATTTCTTGTTCCTGATGGCACATGGGTTTCTTCGATGGTTACTTTTGCTCTTGGGTAGTCACATTTTCTTAGTGTGGGGGTGGGGAGCAATGGGAGTTTGAAGATGTTATGCCTGGTTTCCCTAGGCCCAGGAGCAGGGTCATCTTGCAGTAGTACATTACAGTTATATCATTAGAGGTAAGTATATCTTGCAGTGGTATATTGTAGTAATATGTTATAGTTATGCCACTGGCTATAATAGGCATATCTCATTGTATGTTGTAGTAATATGTTATACTATATTTTAGGGTAGCATGTTGTAATAATATGTTATGTGTGCACTAGTGTTGCTTTGGGGAAACGGCCAGAGCAACGGAGGTCAGCAGACTTCCCTGCTTCATTCTGGTGCCAGTTATCTATACCACACTCAACCATTTTTGCCAAATTTACATAGACCTTGGCTCTGTTCACATGTGTGTGCTCTCCAAGAGCTTAGAGTCTAGAGTCAAAGTAAGAGCGCAGGGAGACCTGCTTACCAGGTGCCCGAGGCTTGAAATGAAGGGTGGAGGGGCTTTGAATCATCATGTCTCAGGCATTCAATATTTATGGATGAAAGTCCCGTATGAAGTAATAAATCATCACCCTAGTTATATTTCACAGCAGCTTTTGTGAGTTATGCCAGGTGAGAGGCCTACTTGAGAGAGCCACTGGAAAGTGAAGGCTGGATTGTACATATTTAAGTCTTTGCAGGACAAAAGCAGCCAGTGGATGGCCATGGCCATGTTCCAGTAGGACTCTACAAAAGTATCCAGAGTTTGGGATAACCATTGTTTCATTTACCTCAGTTATACCATGGAGGTAACCATTGTCACAATTTTACAGTTGAAACATGCTGAATGACTAATTTGAAAAATCACCAAAAAGTAGAGGTAATAACATGTTCTTTCTTTAGTGTGTTTTCTACTCTCAGGGCAGAGATTGTCCCAGCTCTGCTTGTTTTAGGATCCACTTTCTCTAGGTTTTGTCTAAGTGTGCACCTTACTCTTCCAAAGAAGAGGTTCACTAACAATTGTGGTAGCTTGTTCCTTCCATTCACAGGCCTTTGTCTCTTTCTGGGTTTCTTTATACAGCGAACCATCTTTCTACTTGTCTTTGCAGTGGTCTTAGACTTCTTGTAAAAGGGCCATTTTGGGGGAGGTGGGAGTAAGGGAGTGGGACTAGGGCACAGAACGTACTGCCTTACCCAGACATCCCTCAGGAAGAAGGTAGCTAACTGGCTACTCAAAGGGTCAGGGCCTCGTGTGATGCAATGAGCTTATAATGCCACAATCACCATTGTATTATCTCAAAGCGCAGTACTGAAACTGGCCCCAAATTAAAGTTTGTAAGCATAAAAATTTGTGTACAATCCCTTCTTTGCTTTTGCAACTCATTCCCTAAAGTCTGTCTCCATTCTTTCTGCATTTCAAAATGTTGTTACTATGTCTTTCATTACTATGGGCTTTCAATGTATTCTCCAGTTACGTTAAATTATTTTATTCCAATAACATGTCCATGTGATGGTCTAGGAGTCAAGTATGGCCCACAGATGTGTTGCCCTTGACACACTATGCAGGCCAACATGAGGTGGGCAAAAAACATTTGAACAATAGTTGCCACCATTGAAGTCAGCAGCTTTCATGTAAAAATCTAGATTTTCCCCCCTTCTTCCACCTCCCGCCCCCGACTCTGGTGCAAGCTGTTGTTTCTCAGTCTAGTTGTGTAGGACACAGCTCCCTGGCCCATGCAGGTATTATGAGACTTGAGCTCCCTCCGGCTGAGTCAGTCAGTCACGGGTAGTTGGTCACAGATTGTCGATCGGCTGCTCACAGGAGCTCACGGCAGCTTACGGCAGCTTACTGCAGCTCCCACGGGCTGCCGGTAGCTCACGCTGGCTGCTGGCCATTCATGCTGGCCACCTGCTGCTCCGGACAGCACATGGTAGCCCACGGTAGCCCACAGCAGCTCACCCTGACCTCCGGCTGCTCACAGCAGCCCAGCTCCAGGGAGAGCCATTGTTCACAATCTTAGCTGTAGAGGGTGCAGCTCACTGGCCCATGTAGGAATCAAACTGGCGACCTTGGTCTTATGAGCACAGCACTCCAACCACCCGAACCACCGAGATGGCCCAAAATCTAGATTTTTGACTTCTTGGTTGTTCTTAAAAATTTGGCAACACTAGATTCCAACTGACTAGAGTTCAGAAGTACCTTTTAGATGGGCATGAACTCTTCAATTTGCCATTGTCTCCACAACCTCTGCTTGTTTCACTTATATTACCAGACTGGATCCTGAAGACATTGACTTTGTAACATCTGTCCTAAAATTTTGAGATCTACCACTCCGATGCTGTGAGTTCCACATCTCTCTTGCCCACATTTATCAAACAGTCCAGAGGCCAGTTTGATGTTCTTGGCAGGGGAGCCAAAGATAAGAATCTGAGATTGTGTACAGGGCACTCTTCTTTCTTTTGGATTTTGATTCAGATCCTTGGGACCACATACTATCAGGACCACTTTGTTTTTAGCCCCAGAATCCCTTCTTTTTCTTGAAACATGATTTGAAATCCATAAGAAAACAAGAGAAGAGAGCCAACTGTCTATCTAGATGTGACTTGGGTTTCATATTGGGAATGGGAAACTCGTAGTCCTCCCACCCCTGGAACGCAGCATATTTTGGTGGGTATCACACTGTGGGCTCTAAAACATGGTCCCCATTAATAACTGAAGCAGCAAGGTAATTGTGTTAGGCTGAGGAACTGCCTT
Source organism: Rhinolophus hipposideros (assembly GCF_964194185.1). NCBI lineage: Eukaryota > Metazoa > Chordata > Mammalia > Chiroptera > Rhinolophidae > Rhinolophus > Rhinolophus hipposideros. The sequence continues at coordinate 83,318,522 of NC_138052.1, forward strand.
AAACAAGTCCTAGCTCCACAACTACTTTTTCAGTGTCGTAAGCCCTTGACTTGCAGGAACCCTGCCTGACTGCTGTGTCTCTGGTGTTTGACAGTAACAATGGCAAGGATGGTGACAAGGTTGTGACAGGACAAGTCACTGAATTATTAGTGAGTGTGTATCCTCAGCATTTCCCTGCCCTTTTTGAAGCAGAGATCCATAGTTTCATTTTCTTCCCTTGCTTTTGGTGGGGAATAAAACAGCTCTTGGAAGACAACTTCCTTCCTGAGTTTTGATACTCCAAAACCCCAAGCTCAAGAAGGTATTATGTTTTGTGGGGGACTTAATTTTACCCACCCTCTAATGGAGCCTGAGATAAGGTCCTGACTACTGGCTTGATATTGGGAAGTAGACTCTAGGAAGCAGGAGTGAGTGGATCGGGTGCCTGGAACAGGGAAGGAAGAGAATAAAGAGCGTGTTATTGAGCTGATCGCTGTTGTGGGCAACTGGGGTTCAGTCCCATTAGAGACCCTCTGAGGAGCTATGTGAAATGTACCTCAGAATTGTCCCTCCAGGTGCTGAGAGGCTGGGACATTTATTCATTGATATCCATCTCCTACTCATTGGAGATTTCCCTTGGCAATGTTAACTGTCCCCTTCCCAAGCTGTCTAGGTATTCGGGAATACTTGCTCCTTGTTGTTTTCTTCTCTGCTCCTTAGGGCCACCTTAGCCCAAAATGAGATAGAACATGTATCATTTTAGCATTTAACATTGAGTGTATGTGATCTATCTATCTATCTATCTATCTGTCTGTCTGTCTGTCTGTCTGTCTATCTATCATCTATCTATCTATCTATCTATCTATCTATCTATCTATCTATCTATCTATCTATCATCTATCTGCTTTATATATTAGGTTGGGGTAAAGGTAATTGGATTTTAAAAGGTTAAAAAATAATAGCAAAAACCGCAATTACTTTTGCACCAACCTAATATATCTGCATACTACTCTATTATTTGGATTTACATAATCTATTTTTCTCAGAGCCTATATTTAGTGCATTTCCAATTATTTGCTTTTATTAAAAAGTGCATGTAAAGATTATTTATACAGTATTGTTAGTATTTTTATATTTTCTTAGGATACAACCATAAAAGTGGAATTAGAGGGTCAAAGAAAATGATATCCTTAACACTCTTAACATGTTTTTCTCCAAATTGTTTTTTCAGAGAGGTTTTATCGACCTATCATGCCATCAGCAGTGTCAGAGGGTGTTCAGGGTGAACCTTGGCAATGGCCTGGGAAAGAGTGATGCAGAGAGGTTGGAAAATCTTATTGTTTAGAGAACTTTTAGCACAGTGGAGGTTTCTAGAGGATAGATTAGGAAGGTTTTCTACTTGAATAGAAAAGGGATGAATGACATTTATTCTGGGTTCCCTCTCTCCCCTGTTCTGAAAATGCTTCTTTATAGTGTCAACTGAAAATAGTTCACACCCAACCATGTGCACATGTGTTGACACACAACACACATAGACTAGAGTCCCAATCTGGGGATATTTAATTACATTTTCAAAGGTGCTGAATTGACCATCACTGTTCACTCTTACAGTTTGTTTGTATATATGCTAAATGACTGGCCAGGGGTTCTGTGTTCAAATTTCCATGACTATGTAGAAAAGGATAAGCCAGATCAATGTTAGGATTCTTGGAATATCGACATATATTACCAACTGCTTTGAAGAAAGTCTGACAAAGAAAAGGCTTATGCTATTGATCACTAGAATTGGAAGACACTTCATTTTCCTTTTTCTCTTATGTTTCCCAAGATGTGAACGAGTTATTTAAAAAAAGAGATAAAAAGTGAAGCTCAAGATAAAGAGGGAGAAACAAAGTTTAAGATAAATTTTGGTTCAACCTTTGGGTTAATGAGCATGGGCTGTATTTCTTGATTAGAATTCCGGTGAAGGATGGATTATGGCCACATCTATACTTTCCACTACCTCCTCTGTCCTCCTGTTTGACCTCCTTTCCTTTCTTGTCTTACAGGCTCAGGGTACACTCACTCCTGTCACCAACAAAAAATGGGCCCGGGTGTCATTGGAAACAAGGAGAACAGAACCTAAGAATTGTCAATCCCCAAAATAAACTGACGTCTCCATTTTCTCTGAGGCTTCCCACTAGATCTTTTAAAGGTTCTCAGTAATGAGATAGTTTGTTAGTTTCATGAAGGAATTGGGTAAACAACTGATTTCCATCCCTTGCTGGTCCCCTACCAATGTTTAAGACAGGCTATTCCTCCCGACCACTAGGGGAGCTGCTGTGCCGCCCAGTCTCCGCACCCAAACCATTCCAGCCGCAGTGTGGATATAGACATATGTATCCAAACCATCAAGACGCAAGGTGCTTAGGATGCGTTAGTCACAGAGAACAGGATGTTTGAAATTGGAAGGGTCCTAGAGTTTCCAGAATTATGGTGGCCAGTGACCATGGGGGAAAATGTAGTTTCTATCACATCTCGGTTTTGTTGCCTCCCCAAACTTTTCCCTTTAACCCAACTACTCACGGTGAGTGTTTTGATTCATGATGAGGTCTGCAGATAAAATAAGTGAAAAAAATGAAGCCCCCTTAAAGTAATAGCATCTTGGAGGGAAGAGATGCAGACAAAAATATCTCTGCCACAGTATAGCTTACATTCCATGTCTCCCAATTCCTGGAATGTTTTATTCATTGATGTTTTCTAAGGGCCGAGATCTGGGGCTGGAACAGTAGACGCTCAATAAACACCTGTTGAATGAAAAAAATGACTGCAATTCCAGGAATAGTCCCGCCACTCTCTGACCACTTAGTCCCTCTGGGATTCGCTTCCTTAGAGGCTAATGGGTACTAGCGTGTGGAGGAGAAAGTGAGGTTGTAGTAGCCAGTCACTGCGGTCCTCTCTATTTGGGATGTTCTGTAGTTTCTATATTCAAGTGTCCTAAGCAGGAATCTTCTTTATTGTCTCCCAGAATAAACTAACACAAATGTTAAAGAAAAGCAGTCCTATTCAGAAGCATACATCCTAGTACAGACATGTTGAATGAAAATAAAAGATCTCTTTGGCAGTTTTGGCTCTGTCCTCTGTTAATTTCAAGTTGCCCCCGGGAATTCATATGCATTGCAGGCGATGTGATTCCAATGTTTTCGTACACGAATACATTTAATCCCTCTCTGCAAGGCAGCCCCCAGTTTAGCTCAGCCATGCTCCTTCTTGTTGCTCTTTGTTCCTCTGTATGCTTCCTGCTTCTATCAACATCACTGAGCAATGATTTTTCACCCTGGCAGTTCCTTCCAGTAGCCACCAATGTTCCAGTTTACAGTTTTTCCTGTACTTGCTGAACCAGGTCCATTGTTCCCCTCAGAAATTCCATCACCAGTTGGCTGGCACCCCCTTCTCAGGGGTCTGGGTTCCAGCTCCGTGGGGCCCCTCCTGCAGGAGAGGGCTGAATTTGAGCTCTAGCATGTCTTCCTCCAAGCTTTTAAGTTTTAATAATTCTAATACTCCCTTTTGTTCCCCGAGACTAAGCAAGTGTGTTAGCTGCTTCTTATAATTGCTACCTCTTTGATACCTTAATAGTCCCTTTGACCTTACTGTTCTTAGTACTGAGTTAATAATTATATTAAATTTTCTGTGTTAAAATAGCTGGTGTGGTTTCTGTCTCCCGAGGCTAGAACATGACTGATATATGCCCTGGAACAACGAAGCCAAGGTCATCCCAGGAGGTCATACACTCCCAGGCATGCCAAGCTCTCTGCTTGTGTACAGGTGGAGTGGCTGCAATAGGCCAAAGGTAGCCCTCCAAAGGAGAGTCACCCATAGGGGGGCTCTGGGGGAAGGAAAACATGTCAGAGCTGGAAAAGCATGCAAAAATCCAGTAAAAAGGATCCGAGCGAATCCACACAGAGCTCTGGTGGTTTCCGCTATGTGAACATAGAAAAAGCCAGTTTGTAACAGAGGGTCAAAGGCCAGATGGCTGATTTAAGCAATTGGTGCTCTGGGGGCTCAGGGAAGGGAAACATCAGCCAAGTCAAGGAGGATCAGAACGTTCTGGGTGAGGCAGACAAAGAGCGGTAGATGGCTTTCCAGGCTGGAAAACTAGAATGTTCAAGGCAAATCCAGGGCACAGACCCCACTGTAGGTAGGCCTCCTACAAGAGTTCAAGGAACTTGCTTGGGGCTTTCCTTCGCTTCTGTGTGTTGACATCAGATCACAATGTCATCCTCAAATGTCACACATAGATATACATGGTCCCAGGAACAAGTCAGGTTTGAAAGGACAGGGTCCAGTTTCCCTGTACAGTCTTTAGATGATCCTGGGATGGCACCCTGTCTGCTGGCTCCTCCTGGAAGAGATAGAGGATTTTGCTCATTTATTTAGGTAAATCTGCAACTGATGCTAGGATGTCAGACAGTAGGCGGAGTTTTGATGTATGATCTGCAGAAAGGGCTCCTTCTGATTTCTACTTCATGTCGTCTTAGTTTCCTTAGCTACACATCTAACTGATTGGACACCTTATCTGAACTCCTACTCTGGATGTCTCCCAGACCCCGCTGGTGCCAGCCTACATACTCTCCATTCACAGCAGATTTTCCAGGATGGTCCAAGTACAAATATGATGGTTTGGGCAGTGGTCATAGTGGCCTAGTCCCACCCTCTTAAAGGCACAGATCCTCCTCTCAAGAAGCCTGGGTTTAGTGGGCAAAGCTGCTTTGTCCTGTGACTCGGTGTTTTCACAGCCAACGCATGCAGCTGCCATAGAAGTACAAACACATGAGTGGTCCTGATGTCTTTCCTTGGTCCTGGTGGGTGAAGGGGAAAGGGATGGAAAAGGGGAAATGAAGTGTGCATGGTGGTGGGGGTGGCTTAGAGAAATAAGGGGTTCAGCTCCTCACGAGTGGTGATTGGGTGCACTAGGCATGCTCCCTTGGGAAGAAGGAGGCTTGGAGAACCAGCCTTCATGCTGTCATCTTCGCCTTCCCTAGCTCCTCCTGGTTTCATCGCAAGTTGTGAAACATCATTACTTTCAGTTCGTACTTGGCATGGGCAGGGTTCAGGACAAGGATTCTTACCTGTCCTTCACTGGGTAGTTATGAAGCATGGAAACACAAAGGCGTTGGGGGCAGGTGGAGGACAAGTTTCAGAGAGGGAATAGAAGAACATAAAAGGGTGAGGCAGAAGAAAAGGATGAGCGGAGGAGAAAAGAAAGGGTTGCAGAAGTGAGAGGCAAAGGGGTGGGAGGCTGGGAGGAAGGCAGGAGAAGAAAAGGCAGGAGATGGCCCACCAGGACCTTTGTTCTCTGCCTCTAGGGGGTGGGCCAGGCACCTTCAGCTCCCTTTTGGCTTTGCCAGCACTAGGGGGACTTATCAACCCCAAGGCTTTCTAGGTCCTGGGTAGGCAGGGAAGGAGGCTTGCGGAGGGAGAAGTCAAGGGTGTTAGCTCCAGGAGTCATTCCAGGCTGGGGGAGAGGCGTTCCGGGGCCCCTTCCTGCCCCTGGGAGCAATACCTTCCAGGCTAGCGTGCCCTGTAAGCGGGCACCTCTCTCCTTCCCACCAGGCACACTGGCACACTAGCAAGCCAGTTGTCTGCCTTTTTTTTTTAATCCTTCCCCTCTTAGCTCCCCATCTCCCCCCCACTTCTGATTCTCAGAACTCACCCCCATTAGATTCCAGGAAATGGCTGGTGCAACTTTGTAACCAAATCCCCTCCAATCCCTTTGTATACCATTTTACGCTCCCCTGCCCCACGTGATGTCCTTCACAGCTGGGTCCGGTTACAGAGAAGAGGGACCCGGCCAGGCCGGTCTGGGACTCTCCAGGGATCACCCAGCTCGCTCTGCCCACTGCTGGCAGCCAGCCCTGGGGAGGGAGTGGGACTGCGGGCTCCAGCCCCAAAGCTCCAGAGCCCCCGACCCCAAATACACCCACCTTGTGATGATAGGCTGCTCTACCTTGGAGCCCTGACCCTCAGGCTCGGCTCCCAGCCAACCTCCCCTGCCTGTCCCTCCCTCCCTCGGTCCTGGGTTCAGGCTCAGCTCGCCTTCCCCATGCTGACCTTTTTCTAGGGGTTCTGGGCTCTGGAATAGGGGTCAGAGGACACATTTTTTTATCATCCTCAGAGAATTCTTTGGTGTCTAACTGGGCTGAGGGCTGCAGTTTCTTCTTTGTATGTCTTTACTGTCTAGCTCCTTCCTTTTGTCTGTAGGCACACTTGTGACCACATCTTATCTATTATGGGGATGGACTAGGGCAGGAGTTGGCAAGGTGTTTCTGTAAAGGAAAAGATGGTAAATATTCTAGGTTTTGCAAGGACAAATATAGTTTCTGTTACATAGTCCTCTCCTCCCTTTCCCTCTGCCCCTCAACTTTTTAAAAAATACTAGAAAAAAAATTCCCAGTTCAAAAGCTGTATAAAGGTAGGCTACGTCTGGATTGGGCAATGTGTGTCAAGCCCTGGACTAGATGATCTGTCAGGTTCTCTGAGCCGTGATAGACAGAGCTGTGCTTCTCTCTAATTCCAGAGAGTAGCATGTGACAGAATCCAATTGGTTGGGGAAACAGGACTTCACAGAGAACCTTTACCCTGTAAATGGAGACAGGTTTCTCCCAAATCAGACTCCAGGAGTTTCCAGTGAGTTTGTCCCTAGAACCCTGTCTCCAAGAACTGCTGGTGTTCTCTGGAATGCCCTTGTAGAAGCACATTTATGTATGTACCTTCTCCTAGCTCTGCTCTTCATTTTGAAGAGTCTAGTTTTCATCTGGAGCTTGGACCCTGTCCCCAGCAGCAAGTAACACAATTGTTAGGAAGACACACCTGTGTGCTGAGCAGCCCCTCTCACCAGGGAGAAGGGGCAGCGTGATATGCTGTGGAAGGCGTTGGGGGCATTGAGACAGGGATGTGGGATTGACAGCTCACAGAGGGTATCACCCCAGGCCCCGCATGAGTTAAAGAATACAGGCTGTTTCCTATTCTCCAGCCAGGAGTCTCTGAGAACTCATTCATGAAGAGGTCCTCGCCAGCCCCAGCGCCACCCATGTGAGCATATGCAGTTGGATTAGAGTCAGGCAACAAACCCCAAAGGCCAATCTACTGTGGGGGAAAGTGCACCTTCAAGTCCAAAAGACCTGGGCTCTGTTCTTAGCTCCACTAAGAATTAGCTGTGCAGGTTGTGTAAGTTTTTTCCTCTTGGGATCCCAGCTTTTCTCACTTGCAGCATGAGGAGAATGTGACTTGGCCAGCTTCATGAATTGTTGGTGACAGTCAAGTGAGAGAAAGCACGTGTTTCTGGCAGGACACCTGCAGAAAGATGGGATTATCACCGAGCAACCTTATGTGGAGAGCCACAGACCCACGGAATCCAGCCCATCAGGGGTCTGTGGTCACCGCCCCGCTCTCTCCTGTGGGAACTGAAGCTCAGAATTATAACCCAAGCTGTCTGAGTTCCCTTTCAGATTTCAGGTGGGAGGTGCATCGGAGCAGCATTAGAAAGAGAGCGTGGAGAATATGGCTCAGTGAAGAAGAGCAAGGAATCCTCTGCCCCTGGCGGGGATTTGAAAGCAAGAATGGGGTGGGGTGTAGGGTATCTGCCTGCTGGGCCCTCCCTCCTCAGGGAAATATGGAGTGTTTTGCAAGGCCTGATGCAAGAGCTCTAGATCTTGCCAGCAATTCAGAGGGCAGGAAGTGGGTTGCCAGGGTTTCCCTCTGTGATTCGGGTCGAGGTTGGGACTGGGGCCACATCTGCCAGCCATATGGGTCAGAGGGCTGTGGACAAGGTTCTATCCTGACAGGGCACCAAAGGCAGGAGAGGGCCCCAGCTGCAAGGCGGTGAGTTGAAATGTGAAAAACACACATCAAACCTCTTCCTCAGCAGAACACATATTCTGTTCAAATCTTAAGTCTAGGGAAGACAGCAAAGAGAAAGAAACACAGAGGTGGAATGTGGGGTAAAGCTGACAGGGAGTCAAGTCTTCGGACGGATACTTAGGGGTTTGGCTGAGTGGACTAATGGTTTGGAAGCTGGGCGTGAACAAAAGGAGTCCTTGTCTGTTTAATCCAACGTCCAGGTTAATGGAGAGAATAGAGCTGGTCCCAGGCAAATGTGCAGGTGAAGCTGGGCAGCCTTTCCTTGTCAGAGACATGCGACACTCTCATGCAGGAAGAGGGTTGCTTAAACACTCCTGAGTCCAACCTCTTCACGTGACAAATGGGGAAGGTGAGGCACAGGGAGGTCCCTCAGCTCAGTAATAACGCCTCTGTGCCTAGGCTGCCACAATTGTGGGGAGAGAGATGATCGCCCCTCCCCTGTGAGGGCCTTTCTTGGGTGGAGGGTCTCCCGTGATCTTTGTTTCCTAAGAGCAGTGAGGGAGATGGACCTGAGGCTGTGGTAGTTTTCCTCAAGGACCTGGAGCAGAGCTTCTCAAAGTGTGGTCCTCTGATAGGTAGCGTCAACATCACCTGGGAATGTGTCAGACGTGCAAGTTCTCAGTCCTTTCCAGGTCTGCTGAGTCAAGAGCGCTGAGGGTGCGGCCCAGCCATGTGTGTTTTAATGAGCCCGCCAGGTGATTCTGACAGTCACTAGAGAGGGAGAGCCTGGCCCAAGGTAGGGTCGTGAAGGAAGTCCCAGGGTCCCCACTTTGACTGGAAACCTCTTGAGACCCATAGCAGAACTGCAAAGGTGGCTTTTAGATTCCTCTCTCTGTGCTTTCCTGCCCTCCCCATCTGCTACAGTGTCCCTTAGGACTCTTTCCCAGTGGGCACATCTCATAGTCACCCCTCGGGGCCTGCAGCCTTATCTGCTGGTCCCAGATAAAGACTGAATTGGCCTAATCAGTCTGACTCGCCTGGCTGGCTCCAGGGAGGTCTGCTTTTGGTGCCACCGCCAGAAATGGAGCAGCTCACGTGGCTGACCCCCGTCCCCCACCCCGTGGGCCCCTCACCACCGCCATCTCTCCCCCAGAAAATACCAGTCCTGGGTTGGGCTCTCCCTCCTTTTCAATCAGCCCCCAGCAACTTTATTCCCAAGAGAGATAAGAAGTGACTATCTGGGGCTTCTGTGAAAATTGCAGTGGCAAAAAGCCTCTCTGTCAAGGTCAGGCTGTGTTAAGGGTGGCTGCTGGGGGAAAGAGGAATTGGACTGAAACTGTCCCAGCTGGCCACAAAATAAAACAATACGTCTTTGTATCTCTCAACAGTATTGCAAGAAAACTGACACTTTGAATTATGGCTAATTCCCTGCCTTGATTGAGGATTTGGACCATCTTTGAAGCCATTGCTTTGTTCATTATTATAATGCCTGGTTAGGTAAATCGATAGGGCAGGGTCTCCCCACATTGCAAAGAGGTGGAAACAGGCTCAGAGGCATTTGTTGACTTTGCCCAAGCCCTGAGTAAGTCGTTGGCTGGAGCAGGGACCCCGAGCCCCTTTCCTGGTATTGTGGTGGGAACCAGGACTAATGCCCATGAAGGCCCCATCTGCGAGGGGGGTCGGCTAATGGACCAGATGTTCCTCCCAGATGTTCCTCCCAGGCTCAGCCTGTGTGGCATGAGGGCTCAATGAAAGGGATTCTTAATCCTAGGGAAAATGGTTGTCATTCAGGGCTGGCTCAAAAATTGGCCAAGTCTGCTGTGAGTGAAACCAAGAAGTAGCGCCCAAAACAAAGAGGGGTTTCCATGAGATGCTGGGCAGTAGCCTTGGGACTAGGTGGGGCTGTGGCTGGGAACCAGGATGGACAGGGTCTGCCCAACTGCGTAGAGGCTGACAGAGTGCTTGTCTGGGGGCACCCCTCCTTTGCGGCCCACTGTGCATAACTTTTCCTCTCTGGGCCTGAGTGTTCTCCTACGTTTGCTTCCTTGCTCCCATACCTGGGAGGCAGGTAGACCCGAGTGTGTGAGGAGGAATCTGGTCAACTACCAAATTCATGGTGAAGGCAGAGGATTATTACTGAGGGAGATGAGTTTAGAGGGTGGCTGTCTGGATGTCTAGAGGGACCAGAGGCAAAACTGGAGCCCTGAGTGTGTCGGAAATGTGTGTTTTTTTTTCAGGTATTAGACGAGACTTCTTGTGCAGAGCCTTTTTAAAGCCTAAAGGGATCGTCTGTGGTTGTGGCGGGAGGGGTGGGGGATGGAGGTCTGCAGTCTCATCTCCTCAGCTTCTCCATCGCTCCTCTCAATGACTTCTGAGGCACCTTGGGGGATCCCAGGGGTTCCTCGGAACCCAGTTTAGAAACCCCTAGGGAATCCTAATTAATTTGCAAGTTATTAGGCAAGCTGGAGGCCTTTGCCTCAGTATGTGCTCTCAGGTAGGTCCACCTGTTGCCTCAGAGCCTGGCCGAGGACAAATGGTTGAGAGACCTGTTTATTTGCTGAGCCAGGCGTGTGACGCCACTGTCCCGCGGTGGGCCCTGCTACTAGAAAGTCAGAGGTGGGAGCTCCTCCCTGGGGCAGGCACCATGGGGACCTATTTCCCTTAGGACCCGGGGGTGGGGGGTTGGTGGGTTGGGGGGTTGGCAGTGCACAGGAGCAAGAGCTGAGCTGTGCAAAGCAGCTGCCTTTTCTGGATCAGCATTTGCCCTCCTCTGATTGTCCCTACTTGGCTCTCAAGAACACATACTTTGAAGTGGCGTTCTCGCAGCTGCTTGACAGAATGTCAGACCCTTTGAATCTTCACCCTAGGACTCCTACCCACTTTTTTCCCCTTCCATCCACTAAGCAAGTTTGGTAAACATGGCAGTAACTTCTAACCCCCTACTGATGTCTCATACATAGCACCCGAGAGCATGCCCGGGGTCCCTAGAAGTCCTGCGTGAAAAAAGCCTGTTTTTCTTTGCATAACCATGCCTAACTTTTCTTCTAAAAGAAGCACCTATTCAATATTCCTAAGGATTAGGTTCTGTGTCAAGTTCTTCCTTCTATTGAAGCCAAGGCTATTTAGTTGCAAGCATCCTACTCCAATGGGATCATTTGCTGTGTATTGGGTCTGTCCCTTAACAGAATCTCATCGTCACAAGGGCAGGGGCTTGGTTTAACTAAGAACAGGGCTTAGCACACAGCGCACAATCGATACTTGTAGAATGGAAGTGTCAATGAGTGGTCTGGGTGCTGGAGAAGGCAGCTCTCCATCCCAGGCCTTAACCTGTACTGGCCCTCCCGCCAGGACCTCCCTCCCCATTCCATGCCTATCGTTTCTCTCTCGTCTCTGACTCACCCCATTATGGAGTCTTCTTGGATACCCACCACCTGCCACCATCCGTCCTTGGCCACACTCCCTTTGGACACCTGTTCCCACTTTATCAGACCCTGCTTACTTGGCTTTCTTCTTTGGGTAAATTAAGGAGAGCAGGTTCAAGTCAGGGAGCAGCCTGAACTGTGGTAACTAACTGGGTCAGCCCGGGATGGGTGCTGAAGAAAGAGAGATAATCACAGGTCCTGTTCTCAGGGGTCCTACTGTCCAGCAAGGGGTCAGCTCCTACTGGGCCCCGAGAGCCGACTGTTAAATTTTCAGGGATTTTTCAGGCTGGTTGTCAAACACAGCCCTTTGCTGAATCATGGTTGAACTGCAAGCACAGGCTTGCTACAGATGCAAGAGTTTGGCAACAATCTACGAAGCATTCTTTGAGAATCAATGGGCTATATGGAATTTAGGATGAAGAGTACTGTATATTTCATGATTTGTAAGGTGTTTGCTTTATATTAGCAAACTTTATTTTATGTATCCTTTTTTTTCCTTCCCTCCAGGAGAGCTGGTTGCCAAACCTTTGCCAGCACCCCACTGGCCAGATCCTGTAGTGGTACTGTCCCATGTTCAAGTACCTTATTAAAGGACAGCCAGGTGCTGTGTGATTAAGGGGACTAGGGATTTGCTCCGTCCTGTGGAGTCAGAAAACTCTTTCAAGAATTGGTGAGCTGGGCGTCAGAGCTAGAAATTAACTTAGAGGACCGGTTCTGGAAGGCCCACGGACTTGCTCACAACCGTAGAACTTGCTGGCTGCAAACTGAGTTCTAGAACCCTATTCCCTGGCACATGCCACACTAGCACGCTGGCCTCCACCACGATCTCCTGGCCCCCAGGGTACCCTGTTCTCTTTCCCGGTTCTCATGGGCTGTGCAGATGTTCTCAGCCTCTCTCTCTGGGCCTTTCCCAGGAGGGGGAAGGGAGGAAAGAGGAAAGAGGTGGGCAGCGTCCACGTGAGCCTCGCTCGGGGGGCATTCTGAGGCAACATCTGCCACAGCTGGGCTCCTAGCCGTCCAGACATCCTTCAGTCACGCTCTGACAGATGCAACCAAATAAATCAATTCACAGCAGGAAATAGCTTGGAGAGTTCCAAGTGTAGTGAAACCAGATCTGGTCTGGAGGGCAGAGAGAAACCATGTTTGAGAGAGCCAGGAGGGGCAGGCCCTGGGCCAGACCTGGGTGCTGTGCTCTGAGGGGAGCCCAAGAGGCCTCTCCCCAGTGAGAGTCTTCCTGCACCAGCCCCAGGACACCCTCTCACCTTCTCCTCCCTCACCTGGACTTTTGAGCTGTTGATTTGTTTGGGCTCCATGTGTGAGAGCAGGTAGCTTACCTAGGTTCCTAGACCTGCACCCCAAGTCAGTGTGGCTGCCACAGAAGGGTTGCAGGGCAGGAGGAGTCTCGGGGTCATGCGTGAATGGGGTTGACAGTCCTGTATGTGGCTCGCCTACTGACTGGCCAGAGGACTTTGAAGCCCAGTGTTTTCCTGTCATCAGAGTTGCACATTAAGAAGACCTGTGGTGTTCCAAGCGGACATTTAGACATGTGCTGGCTTCTTTTCATGGCGCAAAGCATCACAGATATCCCCTTCTTAGGAGCTTTCCCTCTGGACCACCAAATTTCCTTTTCTTCTGGGTCGTGAAATATAAGGGCTCTTTAAGTGACGTGTCCCAGTATCTTTAGTCCATATCCCCATACCATGAGGGCAGTGTGTAAGGTTATTTCTGTGGTCTTATTCAAATCTCTTTAACTGTGGCTACAGCAGATTTCTTCTTATTATGGACTAAAAAGACTTTGAGCCTAGGGTAGCTTGCTTCTGCTCATCCAAGTTTTATTTCTCAGATTCAGAGGAAAGCCTAAGCCTTATTTCCCTTCAACCTGGAGATTGCCATTTGTGTTGGTGGAGGAGTGACAAGCAGGGGAGCATGGGTCATCCAGGTTCCTGGGCATGTACGATGGAGCAGCTAAGCCTTAGATCTGTAAGGCAGGGCCCAGGGTCCAGAAGTCCAGGAGTCCAGAGAGATGGCAAGAGCAGCTCTGGAGAGCCAGTTTGAGAGCCCTCTTTCTAGGCAGAGCCAGCTCACTGTCGGTCCTCTTACTGACGTATGGACTCCAGGCCACTACTTTCCAGCCAGGAGCCACACAAAATGAACTTGTCTTGTTCCACCCTCGCCAGCCTGATGGGAGCTGATCGCCGCCAGAGAGAGGCCAGAAGCCAGCAGGTGAACAATGCTCTCGACAGGCTTAACTCACCCAGCTGGCATCAGGATTGACTCAGAGAACAGGGTCTCGTATCACTGCTGCCTCCCGGGCTCCCCTTGGCAGTTACCTCTCTGAAGACAGACCAGGCCAATCTCTGCCGCACTTACATAATGAGACATGATTGCGCCTGGTGTGCCCGCGCTGGCAAGGTCCAAGAATAAATGTGACTGACGGATAAAGATTTGAAATACAGTTTGTGAGGGTGGAAAATGGGCAGGTCTGATGGCAACAGGTATTGCTCATGCCAGCGAGGGGCCAGAACTCTGCAAGGGCCATCCGAGGCCTTTTCTTCCCTCATCCAACATCCTGTACGTGATAGCTCCCTCTCATCTCTTCCCATAAGTAACAACAACTCTGATGGTTTCCAAATAAATGTCCTACAGAGAGCTGTACTCAGGATCATCTGAGAGTGTGGGAGGGGCGGGGTGGGGATGGTCACTGCCATTTTATATGTTGGGAAGCTAAGGAGCACAGGTTCCATGGTGGGCCCCATTTGTAAGAGGCGGAACTGGTTCTGGCACAGGGTATTCTGATTTCTAATCTGGAACTCCTTCCTCTCTAGCATGTCTCCTACCCCCAACTCCTGTCTTGTGTCCCACGCTTCTTCAAGCACCCACTGCTTCAGTGAATGTCTGGTTACTTGATAAACCAATCCATGGCGCGGCTTTATCAGATATGGGCAATGTGGATGGTCAGAAAGGAGACACTTTTGAGTGGGTTGTACGGTGGCTTTTCATGTAGAATTGCCAGATTTAGCAAATAAAAATATGGATGCCTAGTTCAGTTTGAGTTTCAGATAAACAATGATTTTTTTTTTCAGTCTAAGTTTGTCCCAAATATTGCATAAGACCTACTTTATACTAAAAATCTGAAATTCGGTTTGAACCAGGCATTCTGTCTTTTATCTGGCAACCTTATTTTAATGGTCCCTAAACCATTAGAACATCCTTTTCATTATGACTAAGATTGGCTCCATATTAGAATGTTACAATTTGCTAGCCAGGAGGATGTTATAATTTGCTTAGCAAAAGGTTGAGAGCTGACTTTCTGGGTGGACTGGAAGTTAATTCTGTGGAACTAACTAGGGGACAGGTGGGGATGAGTTGAACAAAACCCCATAGGACAAGTCCAGTTAAAGTATCCATTGTATTTCTAGTCTATGGTCTTTATTGTCTGTCTGAGGGCTCTTGGATACTCTTTTTTTTTCTTTTTCCGTTTTGTTGTGTTTTCCACTGCTTTCTCCCTTTGTCTTTCTGTTTGTTTAATTTCCATTGACCTGTCTTTAAGTTCATTGATTCTTTCCTTGACTGTGTCGTTTATGGATGAGTCAGCCACTGGCTTGCAGTAGCAAGAACCAATTCTTCAGAAATGGACGAGGTTGTAGCTGTAATTAAGAGCTTTCTGTGGTGGAGGATGTGAAGTCCTGGGAGACAAGATTGAGGGAATCTGATCTCCAGACACAGCTTCTGTGGAGTCCTGTGGAGAGGGAGGCCAGGCTCTTGGTGAGTCATGTCTTTTCTAGCCCAAGCATTTCATCGACTGTGGTTTAGAAGTGAAGGGATGGGTTTTCTTGTTGTTTTTCCTAAGGTGCCAAGGCAAATCCCACTTGGAAACTGGGCAAAGCCTTGAGCCTACTAAAAGGTAAATGGGAAATAAAAAACATTAGGAGGAGGGTCCAGATGAGAAGATTTCCATCCTTAGGAAAGAATCAGACACAAGGGATGGCTAGATCTGCTGGTCTGAGGCCTCAAAGCACATGGTTCCATGTGGTCGTGCTGGGTCAGGGGTCCTTGCAAAACGAGAAGATGCGAAGTAGGTCCTGGAGATAATTGTCCACTTTCTAAAGACCACAAACTCCGGGCTGGAAACCCTGGCAAGTGAGCTTTGCCCACATTTACTGAATGCCTATGTCTATGGAGCTAACACCCTGTGGCAGTCACTGTGGGTGCTATAAAGTTGAATAGGACTCAGCCCCTGCTTGGTGGCGATTTTAGTCAAGAAATACCTGGATTAATCACTTTTTGTTTTTTATTTTTATTTTGGTCATTCAAGTTTCAGTTTAAATGTCAACTATTATGACAGGCCTTTTCTAAAAGTCTAACCTAACATACTCCCTCCATCATTTCACTTAATCTTATTGCAGTCATCAAGATCTAGTACTTTCTCATTTATTTATTGGCTTATTTTGCTCCTGGACTATCTTTCCTTCCTAGAACGCAAGCTCCAGCAAAGATCTGTAGCAGCCTTCCTCCTCCCATTCCCTGCTGTATTTCCCTTATCTTGGCAAATAATAAGTATTCAATAAAGTTTATTTAATGGATAAAGAAAAGGAAAATTCATTGGTCATTGTTTTGCTGCTATACAGTGAACTAATATTTGACCTGAAGAGGAGTCCAGAACTCCTTTTAACATTCTGTTGAGTTTTTATCCAATTTCTTGTTTAACAATCTAACAAGTGTATGCAAAAACAGAAGGCAGAATAGTCTCAGGCTGTGAGATTTTAGAGGACCGTGACTGTGTAATTCTTTTCTTACAGTGACTAATACAGCAGGGCTTAACAAATGCTTTCCTGACTGATTGATTAATTAAGGTTTAAGCAAGGGGAAGCACAGACATAGTGGGACATTCCTTTGTGAGCTGCTAGCCCTCTCTCTCCTGCAGTTGTTCTGAACACCAGTTCTGTGTGGTAGATGAGTGTTTAGTTCCTGGAAACCTTAAAGAAAAAACACCACATGAATTCACAAAAGTAATAAACACAGGAATGTATCTATCTGATTGCAAGAGGTGCAACTTCATATTTAAACTAATCAATTTATGGCAATGCTTTGTGAAGCCTCTCTCTTACAGGAAATAACTATGATTTTAGACACCCAAACAAATAATAAAAGCCAGCGATGGTTGTCAGTTCTGTTACGTCTCTCTCTGAGTGCCTGGCTGAGCTGCCAGAGGAAGCAGAATCCTCTGCAGCGTTCAGGTCAAAGGTCCTATGTCTACAGGTGCTAGGGTCACAACAGAATTTGACCTCAGATCTTTCTAAGCTAAACAGACCCAACTTTTTGTTCAAACGTAACAGGACGAAGGAGTGTGGTAGGAGAGAGAGAGAAAGAGAGTGCAAGCACTAGAGGTAATTAATTCACTCACTCAGTTATTTATTCCACCACATTTGTTAACCTCTTACAAGGGCCAGACACATTGCTAAGCCTTGTAGAGCCTGGCAAGATGAATCAGGTAAGGCCTCTGATGCAGCGTGCTGGTGCTTAACACGGAAGGCACACAGGTGTTGGACATGGCTTGGAGGAAGTTAATGGGCTTGGACTGAGATACATTGGTTTTAACAGGCCATCAGGACATTGAGTTGGAGGCATCCAGCCATCAGTCTACCAACTATAAACAAGACTTTTCCTCCGGGCTCTACACTCACAAACCCAACTGCCTAGCTAGTGTTTCCCCTTGGACATTTGAGATTCAACACATCTGACACTGAATTTTACCCCGACACCTACTTCTCCATTGTTTCTGTGAATGGCACTGCCATTGGCCCAAGGTGAAAGCCCAGGAGTCTCCTTGGCTCTTTCCTATCCCGCATTCTCCATTTCCCACTCACCCAGTCTCAAGCCCTGTTGATTTCTTCTTCAAAATGTCTGTTGAATCTTCGTCTTCCTTCTCCTTTCTGTTTTAAGTCCCAGTCTAGACTTCCATAACTTCCCATAGGGTCTCTCGCAAGAGCCTCTCCTCTTAATGGTCTACCTGCCGCCACTCTGGTATCTGCCTCCATTCTCTCCAGGTCACACAGCAGCCAGAGTGACCTCTCAAAATTCCATTCCTATCATGCCAATATCCCCAATGCCCCTGTTAGCATGTTTTAGTGGCTTCCCCTTGCTCTCAGGAAGATGACCAAATTTTTAACACAGTTTCCAAAGCACACCAGATCTGACTCCTCTTGCCGCGCCTTCTGCCTGCTTTTCCATTTTCTCCATTTTGACTACATGGACCTTCTTTAGCCCCATACTCGCCTTTCTTCTTCTGCAGGGCTTTTGCACATGCTGCCTGTAATAGCCAGACTAATGACTCCTCAGAGATGTCTGTATCTTAATTCCTACAAGCTATGAATATGTTACACTACAAGGCAAAGAGGAAATAAGGTTGTAGAGGGAATTAAGGTTGTCAATGAGCTGACCTTAACAGCGAGATCATCCTGGATTATCTGAGTGGGCCCAATATCATCATAAGAATCCTTAAAGGCAGAAGAGACAGAAGGGAAGGTTGGAGTCATTAGTTGTGAGAAGGACACAACTTATCCTTGCAGGCTTCGAAGATCAAAGGGAACCATGATCCAGAGACGGTAGGCAGCTTCTAGGAGCTGGAAGAGTAAAGGCTCCTTCACAAAGTAGTACAGCCCTGCCAGCACTTTGATTTGAGCTCAGTGAGACCCATGTCTCTCTTCTAACCTACAGAAGCATATGATAATTAGTGTGTGTTGTTTTAAGCCACTGCGATTGTTGTGCTTTATCATACCAGTCACAGGAAACGAATACACATGATGTCCCTTTGCCTGGAACATGCTTCTTCCCCTTTGTTATCTAGTTAACTCTTCAGATTTTCACTCAAGTTCTGTTTCCTTGAGACCCGTCTGGCTAGGTTGCAGCCCCTTGTTA
Organism: Rhinolophus hipposideros; assembly: GCF_964194185.1. Lineage (NCBI taxonomy): Eukaryota > Metazoa > Chordata > Mammalia > Chiroptera > Rhinolophidae > Rhinolophus > Rhinolophus hipposideros. Next base: position 83,336,680 of record NC_138052.1, read on the forward strand.
TGATAGACACTCAGAGATTTGTCTTCCTCTCCTTTTAAATAATTTGTTATAATTCCAGTTGTGTAGGTGTTTATATGACAAGCAGCATAGTGTGCTGGTTGAAAGCACAGATGGACCCTGGAGCCCAATGACTTGGGTTTGAATCCTACTTCCACATCTGTTGCTGTGTGATCATGTGCAAGTCACTCAACCTCTCTGTGTATGCCTTGGTTATCTCACTGATAAAACAGGAATAATAGTAGTATCTATCTCATTGGACTGTTATAAGATAGACCACGAAGTGCTTAGAGCATTGTCTGCCCTATTAGGACACTTCAGCATATACTGTACTCTAAATGTTGATTCCCCCCTTCAAGATTGTATCCTCTTTGAGGACAGGCTCTGAGGCTACTTCTACTTGCCATTTTATTTGGCACCTACACAGGGTTTGGTGTATTATAGTAAGTGCTTGATATATACATAGAGAATGAATGAATCAATGAATGAAAGAATGTAGTCAGAATTGGATCTTGGAAGAGGATAGGTATGAAAACACATATTAAATGACTTTTCCTTAACACACAGAAAAGAAAATTACAGAACAATATCTCTGATGAATACAGATGTAAAAACCCTAAACAAAATTCTAGCAAATCAAATGCAACAACGCACTAGAATCATCAGGACCAAGTGGGGTTCATCCCCGGGGCACAAGGATGGTACAACATACGCAAATCCATCAATGTGATCCATTGCATAAACAAAATAAAGGACAAAAATCATGTGATTATATCAATAGATGCAGAAAAAGCGTTTGACAAAATATGACATCATTTATGATTAAAACACTTCATAAAATAGGTATTGAAGGAAAATACCCTGACATAATAAAAGCCATATATGACAAACCCTCAGCTACTATCACAATTAACGGTGAAAACCTGAAGCCCTTTGCTCTACATTCAGGAACACGACAGGGCTGTCCCCTATCACCTCTGCTTTTCAACATAGTGTTGGAAGTCCTCACCAGAGCAATCAGGCAAGAGAAAGAAATAAAAGGCATCTGAATTAGGAATGAAGAAGTTAAATTGTCACTCTTTGCAGATGACATGATGCTATATATAGAAAACCCTAAAGACTCCACCAAAACACTATTAGAAACAATCAATGAATACAGTAAAGTTGCCAGCTACAAAAATGACTCTTTCCCCAAATTAGTTACCCCAAGGCAGGATTTCTCAACCTTGGCACAACTGACACCTTGGGCTGGAAAATTCTTTGGTGTGGAGGCTGCCCTGTACATTGTAGGATGTTTAACAGACCCCTAGTTTCAACCCACTAGGCGCTAATAGCACAATACTGTTGACAAATAAATTGTATGTGGACACTGCCACATGTCCCCTGGGCACAATCAGCCCTGGTTGGGAGCCCCTGCTCTAAGGGTGCAACTATCACCCCAAATAGCAAAGGTGAGCATGGGTGAGTGTGCGAGCACACGGCTGCCCTCCAGCCTCTTGTCCTGGCAGGTCCCGAAGGTTCCTGCTGCACAGAAGGAGCAGCTTATCTGCAACAGCGCCTCTGCTCCAGGTCCCTGACTGTGTGAGAAGGAAGGTAAGGTTGCCCTTCTTAAAGTCACAGCCTCATCATTGTCTGAAAGCAGGAAGGGTTTATCTCAAAGCAGATAGTTCTTGAACTTTTCAGAAGACAGATTTCCCGGCTAATCTAAATGCAAGAAAGTCTGAATACATGGGATAGCATTGTGGATAAACCGCTGACCTTCACCTTTGGCTCCCTTCCTATCAGCTTAGAAATAAAAGAAGCCCATTTATCTTTGTTTCCCCCATAAAGTGGTTCTCTTTAAATTCTGTTTATTCTCAGAAAATGGTTACTTGGGTAAATTCTGGCAGATAGACACAAGAATCTCTTGGATTGAGGGCAGAAATGGGTAACTGAAGAGGGTGGTGAGAACCTCCTCTCCAGAAAGTTTAATAAAAGGACTGGAGAGCCCTCCCAATGGATTGGACTTGATAGAGGTGGAACACCCTTTAGTCTGAAGATTCTCTGCTTGTGTATGCCTGTGAGGTTCAGAAGGACAGGGCAATGGCCAACCTTTAGGGAAACCTGCAGGTCTTACTCAATAGACGAGAAATCTGAAAACGGAGAATTTAAGTGGGAAGCAAGAGAATTCTGACCTCTCCTCTAAAAGGGGTTCTGATGGGGAAGTAAACCAATAGCAAAGTCAAAGGTGCTCCAAAGAACCACAGGAAAAACCAGTTTCTCCACTTTCTGAGGCAGCTGAATGGATGGGGGAGATAAGCTGAAGTTGCCCAGGCAGCTTGGAAGAAAAGGAGCCCACACATAGGGCTGAGTCCATTTTTAAAGTGAAGGTGGAGCCAAGTTACCACTACAGGTCTTGTATGGCCGCCCCCCCCCCCCCACCACCACCGAGAGACCTAATGACAGGCCACTGTCCTAAGGTACCATTCTTCTACACTGCATTTATCCCTGTGCCAGGGAAGCCAATGGAAGTTAGCAATACAGAAACTAATCTCATCCTCAATTACAGATCTGTGTTTTATATATACTTTCATGTGACAAGCCCCAGTTAAGGTTGGTTGATGCCTTTCCTTTGTCCTTGCAAATTGGTGCACTGTAGCAGGGGGGAAGCTTATATGCAAGCCATAGGACTGGTGCCAGGAAGATGAAATGGAAGACTTGGATCCAGAGATAAAGGGAACATGGTAGGAGGGTGAATGAGATCTCAAAAGGTGGGAATGAGGAGACAAAGGTGATTATAGAGGTGATGGATCTTTTGGGAAGAGAAGATGGAATGTGGCCAGGCTGACTGACTGTGGGATGTGGGAGAAAACCCATGCGACATGGGGAGAATGGGCAAAGTCCACACAGACGATGGATCTGGCCAGGAATCCATTTTTATTTTCTCATAATGTTAAAAAGAAAGGATGTTGAACAAAACAACGTTGTTCGAGGACCTGCTACACTTGCCCCCGATCAGGTCTCACTTAGAATATGTGATTGTGGGGACAGAGCCCCAGAAAGCAGTTTCCCCGCTCTCGGCCTCATGTGGAGAGATGCTGGCTCAGATAGTGGATGGCCGTCAGCTGTGGCTGGTTGGCCATCAGCTGTAGCCATTAATCCATTGGTCACTGATATAACTGCCGTGGTTACGGAGGGTAGCTGAGGAGAGTGAAGGAGGAGACTGAAGGAGAGTAAGGAGAGTCGAGGAGAGTTGGTCGGTTGGCAGCAAAGCGGACAGCAGGTCGCACGTCGTGTAAACCCAGCCTCCAGTGAGACCATAGTGGTATGACTTCCCTACCTATGGCTCCGTGGGTGTTCCTTTTTGGCTTCACCATGTCCTGCGTTCTTATGTGGGGAGCAGGAGCAGAGACCCCACAGGCTGCCCTGCCAGACACCCCGCACGACAGTGATTGAACTCTGGGCATGACATTTTAAGAGACACATGTAGACCTTTAAAAAGTTGGTTGAAAAAGGCATTGAAGGAGGAGACTGAAATGTTGTCAGGGTTGAGGGAGGAGACCCAGAGTTTGTAGACCACTCTCTCCTCTTCAAAGCCTATTTATGTTTATTTCCTATTTTAGTGACACCAGAGTCAGATGCTGCCAAAAAATCTGTTGGAAGTACTGAGACATGTTCTTTGGATTTTGAAATTAGGAGGTCACAGGTGAACTTAGAACTTGCAGTAGAAAGGAGATGAAGGGGCTGGGGAGAGCAGAAATCAGGTTGCAGGATATTGATAAGTATAGGAGACATGTGGAAGTAGTTCAAGTAAACTCGATGATCTTTTCTAAGTCTGTAACTTTATCCTCTTTCCTCACAGTCATTCACTCCTCCTTTAAACTCACCTCTTGAGGGTCTTTAGCATTTGCTGTCGTCAAGGGCATGCCACAGCGTGTAGGCTAGTATTGCTTCCTATTCCTCGCTACAGGGTGATTTCCAACTCCTGCCTGCTTGGTCCGGCTTCAGGTTACTAGACCCTCAAGTTCCCTTCATTCTCCCAAGAATTAAGGATGCTGAATATGACTTCCTACCACATTTCCTTTTATAGGTGCCATCACAAGATGTCCTTCAGTAGCCATAAAAGCTCAAAATGTCAAATCAGAGACTGTTCTCTAGACCCATATTTCAAAATATTTCTCATAGTATAATCATAAGTTTTAACATGGTCTGAACAAGTCATCAAAGTGAGTCCTTGATCTTTTAGCTTCATAAGTTTCTTCAATTTCTGGATCTCTTTGTCTGATTCATGATCCCAAAGATAGAAATATTTTCTTGTACTCTGGTTCCTTTATCTTTCTCTCTCCATTCTTAATTCTATTCTCCCTCCTTCTCTTCCTTTCTTTTTTCTTCTCGCCTTCACTTTTTTCTTACTATTTCGATACACTTTTACTTCCATTAGCCCTAAAAAATATTTTTAAAAATATGTACACCAGTAATATATAAAAACATTGTCATTACAAGGGAGAAAAACCATCAGGTAATACAGATCTTTGGTTCTTTTCCTAGATGCAACCACAGTTATTGGGGTTTGGGATAAGTCCTCTATACTCTTGCTACTCAAAGTGAAGTCTGAGGAATGTTATCACCAATAGCCTTGGGGTGCTCCTTTGAAATGCAGAGTGTCAGTCTGTGGGGACAAAGCCCCAAAAAGCAGTTTCCAGGCTCTTGGCCTCACATAGAAAGGTGCTGGCTTGGGTAGTAAATGGCCATTAACTGTGATCAGATGGCCATTAGCTGTAGCTAGTTGGCAGTCAGCTGTAACCCGTAAGCCATTGGCCACTAATATAACGGCTGTGGCTACGCTAGCAGAGAAGGGAATGGGGGCTAGCAAGAAGATGGTGGCTGGCAAGCGCGGACTGCTGTTAGGCAGATTATGTAGATCCTGCTTCCTGTGTCTCCAGCCCAGACGCCAGCGAGAATATATTGGTTTGACTTCCCTATCTATGGCTCCGTGGGTGTTCCTTTTTGGCCTTACCGTGTCCTGCGTTCTTATGGGGGGAGTGGGAGCGGAGACCCCGTCCGACGCCCCGCATGACACAGTCCCATCCTAGACTCACTAATTTCATAACTTGCATTGTAATAAGATCTCCAGGTGATTCCTATCCACATTAAAGCTTCAGAAGTGCTTCTGCTCTAAATCAGTAGCTTCCAAACATTTTGGATTGCTCACTCTCATCTGTAAAAAAAATTGTGAGTATGTACCTTTAATACATGTATTTATGAATTATATACATGCTTTTCTATCAATATTAAATATCAGTAAAGCTGCTAGACAACATATAGTTGGGTCTTCTTTTTAATCCACTCTGACAGTCTCTGTCTTTTAAGTGGTATATATTTAGACCACTTATATTTAAAGTGATTATTGATATAGTTGGACTAATATCTACCTTATTTATAATTGTTTTCCATTCATTCTTCTTGTTCTCTGTTTCTTTTTTTATTTTCTACTTTTTTCTATCTTCTCTGTTTTTAACTGAGCGTTTTATATAATTCCATTTTTCTCTCTTGTCTTAGCATATCAGTTATAGTTCATAAAACTTTATTTTTAGTGGTTGCTCTAGAATTTGTGATATACATTTATGACTGATCCAAGTCCACTTTCAAATGACACTATACTATTTCAATGACTATACTACTGTATATTATAAAGTGCAAGTACTTTATAATAACAGAATAATGCCAATTCATCCCCCCATCCCTTATAACATTGCTGTCATTTATTTCACTTATCCATAAGCTATAATTACTGAACACATTATTGGTATTATTATTTTGAATAAATTGCTATATGTTAATCAATTAAAAATAAGAAAAAGTAAAGATTTCATTTTGCCTTTATCTGTTCTAATGCTCTTTCTTTTTTTAAAATGTAGATCTAAGTTTCTGACATATAGTATTTTTTCTCTCTGAAAAATTTTCGACATTTCTCTCAAGACAGGTCTACTGGTGATAAATTCCCTCCATTTTTGTTTGTCTAAGAAAGTCTAGTTTTTATTTCTCCTTCTATCCTTTGAAGGATAATTTTGTTGGATACGGAATTCTAAGTTATTTTTTTCTTTCAATACTTTCAATCTATTTTCTTCCTTGCATGGTTTTTGAAGAGAAGTCCAATGTAATTCTTATCCTTGGTATTTTTCCTGCTTGATGGCTCCAACTGCAAGCTTCTGTTCCTGGATTTCGGTTCCCCTTAAACTGTGATTCCCTTAAACCTGTCTTTTCGGAGTTGGGCCTGAAGTTTGCCCTGTGACCTCAATTCTCTGGTGAATCTAAGGAGAATTGTTCATATTCAATTTGTTCTGATTTTCCTTTGTTCAGAATGGGAGTGATGACTTCCAAGCTTTTGTCATGTCAGAATGGAAAATAAAAGACTATAAACTTTGTCTTCTCTTTTACATATACATTTAAAAAACCTTTTTAAATAGAACTTTGAAGGTTTTCTTCCAGCATCCAAACAGATGGTCTTTTACGCAGCCTTGTGGTGAACACAGGATACTTTATAGATCACTGCTCCCTTACAGACCACAGGCATACTCAGCTTCACTGCACACTATAGAATGATGGAAGTTAAAAGCAAAGGAAAAAACAAAAACAGATGCCAGCTCCCACCCTAGACCAATCAAATCAGGATCTCTGGGAGCGCATTTTATGTTTCAAAATCTCCCAAGGTGATGCAGTCTGGGATAACAAACTCTATTCTAGATGACCTAGATCTAGAGTCTACACGATCCACTTGGGGTAAATTTCTGCTTCTTGGCATTCCACATTTGGACGACCTGCAATGCCAGAGGAAGCCACCAAAGCAGAGCAGAATCAGCTATTCCCTCTCTGCTCCAGGCTTGTGTTCTTTGTGACTGCATCTCTGACAGCTACAACTTAAGGGAGGTAGAGGGGTAGGCAGAATTCTAAGAAGGCTCCCATGACACCTGCCTCCTGGTTCATGCCCTGTATAATCTCCTACCCTAGAGTGTGGGTGGGACTTGTGAGTTGCTTCTAGCCAATAGAATATAGCAGGTATGATTAAGGTCTTATTCGGTTGATTTTGAGTTAATCAAAAGGAAGATTATGTTATGTGGGCATGACTTAATCAGGCCAAATCCCTTAAGAGAGGAACTAGACCCTATCTAGAGTGAGAGATACTCCTTGCTGGTTTGATCAAGTTCTCGAGTCAAGCCTCCAGCCCAGAAAATACCTTACTTGCAGCTTGGTGAGACCCTGAACAGAGGATTCTGCTAAGCTGCGCCCAGGCTACTAACCCACAGAAACTGGGAGATAATACATCTGTCTTGTTTTAAGCTGCCCAGTTTGTGCTATTTGGTTATGTAGCAATAGAAAACTAATATCAATGGTTTGGCATAATGGAGAACAAACTTTGTATTTAGATATACTTGGCCCCCAATTCCTAGTTCTGCTAATAGTTGTGTTCCCTCTGATGAATTCTGTAGGATCACTGAGCTTCAGTTTCCTCATGTGTAGAGTGGAAAAAATAATGCCTGCCTTGCATGGGTGGTAGGGGATTGTGAGGCATTCAGATATATGGAGGAAAGCTTGATATTGGTATGCTCAATGGTAAGATCCCAATAGTTGGAAGCTGTTATTCTTATGGTCAGCATACTTATTAATATAAAATGAAGAAGACCAGCAGTCTTTCTAAAGGTGTCTGTGACCTGGAAGTTTCCACTTTGCTTATCTTCTTTCCAAAGAGAAGGGACAGCGCTTCTTTACTCCCTTTAGAAATGGGATGAACTCATGCAGAGAAAGCTCTCTAGAAAAGGAGTTTTGATAACCTTCCACCAAGTGTTCTAGCTGTCAGCAGGCCTTATTCGGGTGGACTTCGGGAAAAGGCTTTCTGACGTTAAATTTGAATCTCTTTTGCTTACAGTGGAAACTGACTCATTCATATTTGTTTTCTAGTATAAATAGAAAGTTGTCATCACTTTTCAGATTCTGAACTGACAGAGATTTGGAGTTTTAGCCATTAGAATAATGACTGCAAAGCTATTTATTGCTCATGAGCCACTTTCCATATAACATTTAATTTAAACCTCACCACAGTGCTGTGAAATAGGCATTATTTTCTTAACTTTATAAGTGAAGGAGTGACTGCTCAGAGCGTTTATATAACTCTCAAATTCTCAAAGCTAAGGAGGGGCAGAAAGGGAAATATCTCCACGTGCTATGTTTTCCACTGCCCTACACTGCCTAGCTTTCTAATTTTATGAACTAATTTTCTTCCGTTACTTCCTGAGATAACCAGCCCATTTGGTGGTTCTATGCCTCTGAGGGGTTTAACACAAGCATTGCTCCCATGTCTTTCAAACTAAAGAGCTAGTTAAAATCTATTACCAGCCTATTAAACTAGCCACCTGGTCACGTTGCCTGGATTACATCTCACTTCAGGTTGCGGGCATACGTGAGCCATCAGCATGAAGCCTTTGCCATTCCTTAATTATCCATGTTTGTTATTGATCGGTCATGCTCCTGATTTTCCTTTGGGGTGCATGTGTGTGTGTGTGTGTGTGTGTGTTAGTGACTGTGGATGTATTCCCTTACTTTCCTTAAGACGAAGGCAAATTTTCTGGAAAAAATAAACAAACACAGAACCACATTAAGAAAATTTACTAATTTACTATTAAGGAAGTTAAGAACTAGAATAAGGAGAAATAGAGTGTGGAGATCTGAGGTCACAAGAAAATCCACAGAGGACTGAACAATGAATAAATATGTTCATGGGAATAAAACACAGTGCCCTTTTTTAGTGCTCTGTCTTTGCTAAAGACATTTTACACATCTTCATGGTACAGTATATCCATTTAATTTCCATTTCTTTCCCTTTTTTGCGAGAACTTTTCAGGATTTTGCTTCCCTGCTGTTTTAATGACAGGTTTGACAATCACTTTGCTTTGCTGCCGAGCATGCTAAAAGGCATGTTTTCTGCATCTGCTCTCCACACAAATGGCCAATGTGATTTTACAACTGAGAGTGCTAACTGCAGCCTCTGCGTGCACAGTGGGCTCAGGGAGGCCTGGTAAATTGAAATGTTTGAGTGCTTCAGTTAACTTGTGCTGAACTTGCTTACAAGAGCTAAGCGGGTCGTTAGCAAGTCTTCTTGACAGTTGGGGTTTCAACGGCTTAGCTCGGTTGAAGTCTTACCCTCCACCCATCAGCTTCCTTCCCCCTGACACTACAGGACAGCTCTAGGTGAAGATTTGAAACCGCCTTTAATGGGCATAAATTTTCTGTTAAGCAAGGTAAACTAGTTCTAAAGATGTGCTCTACGGCGTTACCTATAGTTAGGAATCCTGCATGGTACGCGTAGAGTTTTGTTAAGATGGTATATCGCATACTGTGTTCTTACCACAGTAAAATAAGATTTAAAGAACAAAACAAAACAAAACAAAAAATACTTTGCCCTCACCCTCTGTTTCTTCTTTTACGATTTCATCCCATAATCCTAATTTTCCTCTAATAATTTTATCTCTTTTGTCTATTTCTCACAAAAACTAACCACTTTTTCTGATTTTCTTTAACAGAGAAACTCACAGTTCATGACCACTGGAACTCAAAATCTCATGAATGAGGAAAGCAAAAATTACAAAAAGTTCCATGTACCATATATTCACATGCTGCTTTAAGGGGAACTGGAGGTGGGAGAAGTAACTCATTTTGGCCAGTTATAAAGAAAATTCAGCGTTTGGTAGACTGTTATAATTTCCTTATGATTTAAACTTTTTTTTTTTTAAATAGACTTCTATATCTCTGTAACTAGTTTAAGCAGAATTGTTGGAATACACCACATTATAAGATTTAGCCTTGCTACTTGCAAAAATACATTTTGAGATTTCTAAATGTTGAAAACAAAACAAAGGTGATATTTTGAATAGAGATTAAGTGAGTTAAGACTACTATTGACTTTATTAAGAGGTTTATATATCTTGTTGGCAAGAAGTAGGAAGAGAACATAGCGCGAAGCAAGGTGCTGGGACCGTGATCCAGGTTCCTCCAGCTGAGGCACATGGCACTGGTCCTTAAATCATCTCTGGTGTCAGGTGACTCATCTGCAGAATGAGAGTAGGATCGGGCACCATGATCCCTGGACTCCATAAGACTTCAAGATCTGGGATTTGGGGTAAAGATTGACTGAAGCTTAGCAATGGGTTCAATATCCCCTGGCCTTTCCTGCTTTTCTCTTACCACATCTGAGAGGAGGAAGCATTATTAAATTCTAGGACCTGGACTGGCTAAAGGAGAGGTCGATTTGCTATTGAGGGTCCCTTTCACCTCCCTTTGCTGCTTGATTGTTTTCAGGCCAGGGGTCCTGGGCTCCTTCCTCTGTCCAGCCTCTGAGTTAGGCCTGCTCTCCAGAGCACAACCCCACTTGTTGGCACCATTTTGGCTAAGGGCCGCTGGAGCAGCTGCTACCCAGGAGGGCTCTGCTCATGCCCTAAGCTGACACATGACAACTTGTATTAGGCTGAGGTCCTCCATGGGAAGCCAATGGGCCCTACCAGCCATCTCCCTTCTGTTTCCCCATCTGCTGGCTCCCAGGGAGGTGGTGGCAGGGCTTAGTTTAAGAGTGCATCTGAAGCAAGGACATGGCCGAGAACTGGAGTGCTTGCACTCTCCCGCTTTGTCACATGCTGCCTGGCAGGGGTGGAACCTGTCCCCTAGGAGAAGATGGAGTGACTCAGGCTCGCTGGGCCCCTGCTGATGTTGTCCAGTCTGCCACCTACCACCACTGCCAGAAGTCTTGCACAGAAATCAAATCATAAACATGACCAGGTGTTTTCCCAGAAGGCAGTGCCAGAAGATTCTTGGCATGTCCCTTGCACTTGTTTGAATGTTGTGGCTTTTTATATTTGTTTCGATTGTGATGTGTGTACCTGCATTTGTGTGTGTGTGTGTGTGTGTGTGTGTGTGTTGCAGTTTCCGTCTCAGAATTTCCCCTGTTCCCACACATCGGACAGGAAGAGCACCACCACATGTGGGGTGGGGCTGTGGCAGGACAGGGCTGCGGGGCTCAGGAGTGTCTAGGACATGTGTCCAACTGGTTAGTGCACTGGGCTGGCAAGGTGGGACGCTGCTGTGATGGGACCCTCTCTCTCAGCCAGAGGTCCCACAGGCTCCTAGACACTACAGCTTGAAGGGAGGGGTCTGAGAGGAGACATGGTTCAACTCTTTCATTTTCTGAGAATGAAAATGAGGCCAAGAAAGAGGCAGTAGCCTGTGAAAAGCACATCTAATTGATAATAGGAGCTGAACCAGAAAAATCTAGGCTCTCTGGGTTGGTGTCCAGGAAGTATCTGTTACTGAATGAAAAAGCCAGTCCGGCGTTCTGCATCCCAGGTCTAAAAGACAGGGATGTTTACATGAGGCTTCCTTTTCCATCAAGAAAGACCTGAAGATCTCGTGTGGTTAGGGTGACCGTATGTCTCTGTTTCTCCTCTTTGCCCTTATCCCCCAAAGTGTACTGGCTTAGACAATAAATCATATGGTCTCTTTCCCTAGGATCTTCTCATCTTTCTACAGTGCTTCTCCTTCAAGCACATATATTCCTGAAGCAAAGAGTTGCCCCTGGGACTGCCAGTTCACAGCTTTCCAGAAAGCTCTGATGAGTTTCTGGTTGCAGGTAGGAGACCTGCTACCTGTGAACATGTGTGTGAACTAGGTTCGCGGGACTGGAGTCCGCCTAACAAAGTGTTTCAAGAGCAATTCTCTAGCATTCATTTTCCTCCTCTGTAAAAGGAAAGAATTGTATGTACTGAGGGATTTCTAAAGCTTCTGACAGCTTGAAAATCTGCAGCGATAAGTTGATTTCGGTGGGTATTCTCCTTCTCCCTGTATTTGCTGCCCTTGCATAGCTTCCTCGTTGACATGATAAGCGGCACATGTGATGGCACCTTAGAGCTTGGACAGTGCAGAAGCCCCCTTCGAGAGACAGCAGATTTATAGCCTGGAGTGCACATGCCTACTTTCCCCTCCACTCATCTTCCTTCTTATTCCCAAATTGCATTGGGTTTGAGAAGAACCCAAGGACATATGGAGAGGTTGGACTCCCATTTCCAAGAGGGGGTACTCCTTAAAATTTGTCCCTCTTGTCATCTTTCCTGGCAAGAAAAATTTGGGGTTCCCTAGAAGGAAGGGCATAGGCTGTAGGAGAGAGCTCCTGAATTCCCAGTAGAAGGCTATTCTCTAAAATGATGCTACCTCAGAAAGAGGGGTGGTGAAGGAGTCCCTGTCTTTTAGGTCCTTGGACTGATTTGATGCCTCGTGTTGGGAGAACACAATCTCCCTGGGGGAGTTTATTCTGAAAGACATCTGCTGTGTAAGGCATGGCTTTTTCTTTGCACACAGCGCGAAGCTGACTCCATATGTACTTATTGACACCTGTGGATTATCATGGGCCTCACCAAGTGGCAGTGAAGAGAGTCCGCCTGGGTCCAAATCCTAGAGGTGTCACTTTCAGCAAGTTTCTTCGTTAATCTCATTGATTCTCCATTTTCTCATTTGCAAGTAGTGGAAGGGATTAAAAAAAAAAAGCTATCCTCATAGGGCTATTTTGAGGATTAAATGAGATAATCCCCACTGCAAGCAGAATGCAAGGCCTACAGTGATAGACGCTCCGTAATTGTAGTGAACACATTGGACTTTTGGTACTTGAAGTTCTTTGATCCACTGAAAGGGGCCCATGGCTTAATAGATGAGGTGTAAACCCGTTCTGTGCACTTGAGCAGGTACGATTTGGGCATCGAGTCGGTGTGGCAGGAGAATTCTGAAGTCAGCTTTGGGGCTGCCGCTCTCATCAATGAATCATCGTTAGTGGACTAAGGAGGTCTTGTGCTTAGAAAAGGGAGTGTGGCCTGAGCCTCAAGTAAACTTGGTCTTGGTGGGTGGTTCTCAGGCTCCCGTCTCAGTGCTAAAGGAGAGAGATTGGGGGAGGCTGTGAAGGATTTATCGAGTTCTTATTATTCCGATGTGTGTATGGCAGCAAGTAAATATTGTTGCTCATTTACCAACTTTGCTTCCATTTTTACACAGCTGGTCCTCTTTATCCGGCTATACACAATCCAGAAAGAATTGGGCACATGCAGAGGCTCCTTCTCTTCCTCTTGACTTAGCAGGCCCCAAGAGGAAGGCCAGGAGAGAAGCGGTAGGTGAGGCTGATGGTCTAATGTCTTGGCACTCAGGCTAACCTTGAGAGGCCTGACTGCATCCTTCTTCAGGGCATGGTCAGGAGAGAGGAGGACTAGGGTCAGAATTGACCCACTTATCTTGATGATGTTTTGAGTTCAGTGACCTCTGGAGTCTAAATGTTCTCACCTCTGATCTTTCCCTGAGGCAGCCACAGTCTTAATGAAGTCTGGCTCCCTAAAGAGAACCTTTAGTCCACAGAGGACATTGGGACGATAACTGTCCATAGGTTGGGGTATAAAGGAAGTCACCTCCGGTGGCCCTTGTCTGTTCAATCCTTACAGGATTCTGACAATGCTTTCTTTTGTTCGGTTAAAGAAAGGATTTGCTTTACCCACAAATAACCCAAGGTTCGGTGAGGCAAGGCTTAAGAGTGGTTCAAGGCTCAATGTAAAACAGACCCGGGCCTGACCTTGACTCTGACATGTACTAGCTGTGGGCAGTGAGCCTGAGTTCTGTCCTCTACACAAGGAGAATTATGACTTTCACAAAGACCTGCTGGGAAAGCCAGTGAGACAATGTACTCAGCGCAGCACCAAGTTCCTTTCAGATAACATCCTCCTCCTTCTCTTTGCCTTAATTCCTTATAGTTTTCTGTCTCCTTCAGGATTTTTCTGAACTGATAGTCCAGGATCACGAAAGAACCACAGGGTAAGTCAGTGAGACAAAGAGCCATATGGGAGGTGCAGCCAAGCACCACATTTTCGTGTCTGAAGTAGACCCTGGTGATCTGCCTGATTAAAAGGAAGTCATCTCACCAGGCACCTAAGGGACCAGGTTCTGCACCTCTAAGTTACATAAAGGTTATTAGAGAGATAAGCCTAGGAACACTGTTCTCTGGTACCAAATGAAACCAGGCAAAGATAAGAGGGACAAGGCTTCTGTGGAACAAATGAAGGTTAGACTCCAGAAAGTTTTCTCAACAGGGGGAGAAGATGAAGTACCAGCATGGATGTGATCAGAAGAAGTGGTGTCCTTTCCAGGAGGTTATCATGACTGGGGTTTCATAGATATAGGCTGAGAAGAGGGTTTTCCATAAGGACGTGGGGATGGGTGACTTTCCAAGGCACTTAGTCACCTGAGGAGTTTGTCACCCACTCTTCAAAGGCACCAGGTTATGGCTTTTATCAACTGTGAAACCATCTTAGCTCATTGACCTTGCAGATAGGACAGAGGTCCCAGAGGCCTCATGCCCAGAAAGCGGCAGAGGCTGACCAAGTAGAAGGCACATCCCATGACTTCCAGCCTAGTGGCACATGGAAGGCAGCATCCATGATGGCCCCCGATAGTCCCTGCCTCCTGGTATTCACACCCTTGTCTTGAGCAAGGACTTACTGATTTGTTTCTTGTGAATATAATATGGTAGAAGCAACAAGATGTCACTTCTAAAATTAGGTTACAACAAGACAGGTTTCTGTTTTGGGCACCTTCTCTCTCTTTCTCTTTTTTTGTTCTCTCTTTAGGCATTCAATAAAGATGTATTCATTGACACAGGAATTGTTTCATCCATGAACTGGAACATCGGTGTGGTGAGGAAAAAATGATACAGGACTAAATCCCATCTCTGCCGTGGGGTTTGGCTAGACTTAAATGCTCAGTAAGCAATGATGTTCTCTGTATCTAGGATTCTATGGACATCAACATTGACTTGCTCACAGATGACTTCAGTTTCCCCACCCCTAAGTACATAAAATGATCATGCATCTAAGCTGCTGTCCTCATGCTTGGTACCTTAACTCTTTGCTCAGTAGCCAGAATAAGTAAAGTCACCCAGTCTACGCCATGACTGAATGAGGGAGAAAGCCTAGGGGCTAAGTTCGCCAGCTGAGAGAGCCCTAGTTACTTTTGGCTTTGTGCTAACTCTGAAGAACAAAGCACTAGCAACTGTAGGCTGCACCCAGGCATCTGACCTTTTCATCCCTGGGAGTCTGTAGTCTTAAGGGAAGAATGACAGAATGACCCTCTGTTCTTAGTGGACTCTGCTGAGCTAAGCTGAGTGAAAAGCCCTGGGATGAGCAAGGATCCTGGAAAGATCAACTTGTTCAGTCTCCTATCTCTGGGAAGGCAGCTAATTATCAACTTCGTAGGTCCGAGATGCAATAAGTAGAAGGTGAGTCTGACTTTCAGTTAGGAAGTGCAGGATGGAGGATTCTAGTTTCCTTGGTTAATAATCTGGTACTTCCTGTCCCTGGTGGTCAGTGCTTCCTGTCTTTATTTTCATCCCATTGTTTCCTTGTTCAGTCCATGTCTTCTTTTTCTGTCTGAGATTCAGTTGATTCTGGAGACTAAAGCCTTAATACCCATTAAATGATTGCTATGGGCCTTTGACACACATACTCCTTCAGATTTCTCTTCATTTTAAACATTTTCCTTCAGAACAGAATTTACCTTACTGAAGTCTGGGCAAGACAGAGATGGTGGGGAGGTGATGACACATACAGAAGTTAGGATTACAGGAACCTCAGCAGTGTGAGGGGCCTTCGGTGTTAAGCATGTTTCTCTGCCACATGTAGAGTTTGGATGGTTGAATAAGCTCTGAGAAGGTGAGCCATCTAGAGATCACCCCGGTCAGGGCTTATCAGAGTCCAATACCTGGACTTTTGTCTTCCTATCTCATGGTCTTTCCAATGATTTCAGTTTCACAGGCTTTAATCACTATACAGGACATGACCATTTGCTTTTCTGGAGAGACAAGAGGGGGAAAAAATCCCATCCCCTTCCTAAAAAACACAGGAAAGTAAAAAAAAATATTTGGGCTCATTAAAAGGGCTGTTATAGGCTTCTTGGACTTCAAATAGCTCTCATCAAATAACATTTTGATGAGTTATGAGTAAATGAATCAGAAACATATGGATAAAATTTCCTTGCAAATACACAAGGGTTTCAGAATCAAGGAGAGCCACCCTCCCCTCAGCCCAGTACAGCCCCCTCAGCTGTGGGCCTGGGTGTTGGGAACTCCCCTCCCCTCTGTGTGCTCACTGAGGAGGTTGCTTACCCTCCGGCCACCCAGAACGTTCCCAGCTTCTCCCCTGGAATTCCTCCTCATCTCCTGTGGTTTAGTGGCCAAGTGGCTGGGAAGAGCTGAGAGAGGAGAAGCCAACTGGTGAGAGAGATGAATGAGAAAAGGAAGGGAGGTGCAGGGAGCAGGCTACCTAAGTGCTTAGAAGATGGGCCATGTGTTGTGTTGTGTGCAGGGAAAGACAGCATTTGTGGCTACAGGATGGCTTCAGATTTGGGGCTGTTTGGAAAGCAGTTCAAGATGTGTCCTTTCTTTCTGAACAACACAAAATTCTCTTGACCCGTGCTCACTGTTTAGTGTTTTCCAGGTTGCCAGGGCTTTCTGGAGCTTGTTCCTAAGTCTTTGCAGGGTCTGGGAAGGCAATGCTGAGGTCACCAAGATGAGGCACTTAGGAACAGATGTCACGCTTGGGAATTGACTGAGCTTCTCAGAGCACCTTTTCCTTGGCTTACACAAAATCCGTTTCTGTGCCAGGTAAAAGTGGCCCAGAATAGATGAAACAACCCCTCTGTGTACCTGGGAGTTCTGTAGCCCAACACACTCTTCCTGGTGAATAGTCCTAGAACTGAGCAATGTCTGTCCTGTCCAGACCCCACTTCCTTCTTGCTCTCCGTACTCCAATGGTTGGCTGTTGTCCTGCCGTAGCCAATAGGGATGTGTAGTAACAGAATGCATTCAGAGGGTGTGAATATTCCCCACATTTTATCCGTTAAGTCCATACTCTCTTAGTTTATGTTTTCCTTAAAACATACCTGGAATCAAGGATTTGGGCGCATGAGTTGATTAACGAGATGATTTCAGGAAGCATGGTAAGAAAGCAGAAAAGTGGGACAGAGAAGGGAGGAAAGTAAAAAAGGGTGTGGGCTTTTGTGTGGGCAACTGGGCTCAGTAATGGAGAGCATCTGAGAGGCACTCTCCTCATGAGGAAGCCAGTGTGTTTACCCCCTAACTGCCAGCCCTCAGGGGTTGCTCCTGGGGCAGTGCTTTCAGCCTATTCTAGGTGTGGGCAAATCATGTTCCTGAAGCCAGAGAAAGCCCTGGAGCAGAGAGATGGTGGTGGCAGAGGTAGAAAGCTGTTGGAGTACAGGTGGTCTACAAATACTGTGGATGCAGAAGGGCAGAGGGGAGCACAATAAAGCAGGTGCATCCAGTGCATTTGTTTGTGGGTACCAGAAAGTTGAAGGGGTAAATGGGTGCTTGTATTGTCTGCCAGGTTGCTCAGAGTGTCTGCCCAAGGCTGAGCATGCTCATAGGCCGCAAGGGTTAACTACAAAATAGAGCAGATGCTCAACCCCGCACCTGTCCTGGATTTCAGTATGTGTGTCAAGTTTGACACAGTCATCCAAAACATTAATTTGGGGTCTTTTTTTAAATTTTCCCTCACACCCTTCCTGGGAACACTGGTCAGTCCCAGAACCAGGCTATTACTGTCAGACATCTAGGAGAGAGGAAGAGTGCAATGAAATTGTGACCTCCCCTCCCTCTAATGGGGTAAGTAGTACTATGCCAATGGCTGTCATTAGGCATTGTTTATGTTCAGAGAAGACAGGTAAGAAGAGAGGTGGGACAGCCAGGGTGGATGTTCAGAGATGGAAAGATTATATCTTTGAAGAGGATCCTGTCTAGATTGATGGCTTCTAAAGGGTCTTCTTGTCCTACAAGTATAAAGTTTCTCAATCATGCAACATTGAAGCCCTTCTTTAAAGTTGTCATGTTGACACCCATTTTTTATTCCTTCACCATTGTATCATGCTCTTTCACCTTATTAAAAAAACAATAGCTTTCAAAGGCCAAAGGCAGTCTTACCTTTCTCCTTGAAGGTGATTGGGCTGAGTGGCAGATGGGCAGCGGGTCTTCAAGAGGATTTCCACAAGCTGAGGGTGAGGAGCAGGGTCATTTGGCTCTGGGTCATTGGGACAGAGTAGAAAAAGAAGGAGAAAGGCGATAACCAGGAGTGGGGTAGGAGAAGAATCGTGCCTTGGCCATCTTCTCCTTCCTTCCCAGAAGATCCATGTCAGCATCACTTCCCATCTCCGATCTCTGGGCTCACAGCCATCCCAAAGTCTTTCCTGCCCAGCTTGGCTGGTAAAGCATGCAGAATGACAGATGTCTCCTTCAGGAAATGCGACCTCTTCACACCCATCCTAGGGCGGCCACTTCCTTTCAGGTTCCTGGGAAGAACAGGACTTCACAGCACTTCCTGGAGACCACCAGGCCCAAGGCACTCCAGCCACCCCAACCCTGGGCTTCTTCCCTTTCAGCTCTTTCCCCTCCTGCCTGTCCCCTGTCATCATCCACCCCAACAATGGCTGTCCCTCCTTTTCCCCAAGAAAGCCCCCTCCCCTCCTGCAGTTCCTTCAGGCCTGTGGACTCCCAACATCTTAGCTGTGGTTGTCCAGCCACCTCTCAGCGAATGCCTCTTAACCTTCTGTCAGGGGACCTCCCAGATCTCCTCACTCCTTCCTCTTGCTGTGATGAGTTGGTGAGGGGGGGGTGCTGCATCTTCTTAGGGGCTTCTTGAATCATTCAGCACCCCCAGCCTCTGCCTGCCCCTCCATGAAGGAGGAGTAGGGTCTTGACCGCTCTACCCAGGCCCTCTCCTTGGCGTGGCCTGCCTCTCTGATACTGATATTCCCTTTCCACATCTTCCAGTGGTGTGAGAACCAAATGAGACATGGATGAAAGTGCATTGTCAACTGCACAATCTCCCAAAATGAAAGGAACTACGCAATCTGCATGTACAGGAAAGAAACCACAGTTGCCAAGAATGGCACTCATTCTGTGGCCGACACTGGAGTAGTCTGTCTGGTCAGAGTTCCTCACACCGTATAGTGCTTAGAATGACCCAAGGAGCTGGATAAACTGCAGAGGCCTGGCACTTCCTCATGAACTGATCAGTGGGGCTGAGGAATCCAGGCTTAAAACACCCATCCCAGGGTGTTTTGGTGCAGGAGGTCTTGTTAAAAAAAACACTTGCCAAGGTTGTCCGACTCCTGACCCATTGTCTGACTGTCACCCATCCATACCTCGATCATTCTCCTGTTGGTTCTTACCAAGGGGCACTGAACTCCCTGTTTTTACATGTGCGAGTCCCTTTTCTGCTTTCCAAAGGATTTGGTTTGGGGTTCAGGCTCATGGGCTGGTAGCAAAGGAGAAATCTGTAGTTGGTTCCTCAAACGGCAGCCTCAGAAGCTTTCTGGAGGATTAAGTCAGAGTTCTCACTGTGGGTCCCGGGGGATGGAGCTGGGAGGAGGGCTTGTCTCACCCCCCAGTATGGCTGAGGAAGCCCCCTTTGGGCACAGGGGACAATGAGAGTCACGAACTCCCTCCTCCAGGACAGCTGCTCCCTTCCTGTCCAAGCCCCTCCCTCTCAGGCTGTTCCCCCACCTCCTGCCTTCCCAGCGTTCATCAACGCTTCCACCTAGCACACATATTCGGGCTCTTCCTATACACTGTCTCTTGTTCACTTGCAGGGTCTTCGCATGAAGACCCCAGAGGCTCCCTAGGGCAGAGGTGGGGACTAGAAAAACTGCTGTTGGGGGAGGTTGGTTCTTAGACACGTGCAGGGAAGCTGTTAGTTGAGGGTGTGGCAAGGTGATGCCGAGAATGTCAGGAGCAACAGCGTCGCTCCTTCTCTGAGGGCCAACAGGGCCCAGGGTGGAGCCGTGCATGGCCCAGCACTGACCCTGGAGAGAGCCAAGTCGCTGAAAGGACCAGTCCTGGGAAGACAGGACACTACAGTGGACCATGATAAGGAAGACAGGGGAAGAAGGGGACCTGAGACTGGGGTCCTTGTCCTGCCCCTGCAGGCGCTGGCTGTGTGTCCTCTACAAGTTACCTCACTTCCGTGGGCCTCTGCTTGATTGGGGTGCGGGGCAGGATGTCATAAGTATCAGCTGCCCAGACCTGCACATCTTTAAAGCAAGCTGATTGGCCTCAAACTGTTTGCTCTGAAGAGAGGTTTCTGACGCGATAACATCCCCGAGGGAAGCCTGATGGGAGGAGTGGGAGTGGGATCCTGCCCACAGGTACTTGTTCTCCTACTTTTAGGTGCCTAAGGGGTCCTTGGGAGGATTTTTGTTTTGTTTTGTGTTGTGTTTTTTTTTTTGAGCTCAAGAGGACTTTTGACCTGGTCCAGTGGTTTTTAGTGAGTAAACTGCATGTGGCTCTCCCCCTCAGTGTGGTGGGTTAGTCAGCCAGGCCCTGGGCAGCCGTTGGTGGTCCACCGGCCCGAGGCATGGGGCCCTTCAGGGTGGGCAAGGCTCTTAAGTCCGCTTAGAAGGTGAGTGTCGATTTAGTGTGTTTCCGAGAACACTAGAAAATATTTACAACCCCCAAACGCACATGGTGTCTGAGAGTCTCTGAGTTTTTCACTACTATTTGCAGTAATATGACTCATAATTTCATAGTAGATGAGTTAATGGGCACATTGATTTATTTATTGGGTCCTGACGGCTTCCCATCTTTGAGTCCTCAAAGAAAAACCTTTGTGCTCTAAGTCGTTCCATCCAGCACCTTAGCTGGACTTAAATTTCAGGTCACTTTCTCACCCTTCTAGGCATCTGGTTGCCGGGTTCTGGGGAAGAAAGGGCCACGTGCCATGGGCCAGGGATTTGGGTCAGATGAATGGGAATAGGAAGGAACACACTCTTCAGTGAAGGCACTTCCCCTCTGTGGACAGCGTGGCGATGGCCACCCAGACGCCTCTTCTGGGAATGACTGACTGCCCAGCTGCAGGGGTACAGTCAGCAGATGATTTCCAGCTGTTAGGCCCTTCAGGGTCAGCCTCAGCTGCAGGGAACCACTTGGCTCAAGGTCACACCCTTGTTAGGCAGCCCGCATCCAGTGAGAGTGCAAGATGGGACACACGGGCTCATGTGATTCTGGTGGTCCCAGGACAGGGCTGAGCGGCAGTGCTCACTCAGAGCTGCCCCCCAGCTGGGCCAAGGCTTTGTCGGGCTGCACTGTATATAGTTCAACATTGTCCTCTGCCCAATCCTGCTTCTACCCCCTTCCTTTCACGAGTATTGATCCCTAATACACAATATGCAACCAAACTCCATCTCAGCATCTGCTTCCAGAGCACCCAGTGGGACACCTTCCTTCATGGTTCTCCCCAGGGGTGATTCAGAGTCAGGCTTCAGGCCTAGTCCTGGTCCTCAGGCAGTTTAATGCCCCAAAGGTCAATAAGGTGGGTGTGCAGCCCTCCCGAACACATCCTGACAAGTCAAATCAGTAACTAGCAGTGTGTGCTGATTGGTGGGATGATATCAGAGACAGCTATCTGTCTATGAGCATTCGGCTCCCCAGAACAAACACATCAAGTCCATTTCTGCCTCAGGGCCTTTGCACTTTCTGTTCTTTCTGCCAGGGGTTCTGGAATTTGTACCCAAATATCACCACCTCAGAGAGCTCTCCCTTGACCCACCAGTTGAAAGAACCCTCTACCCAGCTCTCAGTCGTTCCATGATGTACTGTGTTGTTTGTTATTTTCTGTTACCAAGGAAATCAAAGATAACTTGGATATTTTATTTTTTGGATAACTCTGTATACTTATTTTTCAGTGAGTGTCAATCCCCACTTACACATAAACCCCATGAAATCAGAGACCCTTCTATCTTGATGGCCTCTGTATCTCCAAGATCTTGCCGGGTGTTTAGAGAAGTACTCAATAGATCATGAATGAATGAATGGAATGGATAAATACGGATTTATTGAGGGAAAATACCAGAATCTAGTTGAAATTTGATAATATTTTATTATACATATATACTTTTTTTGTTTCATTTTGTTTCTTTTTTTTTTTTTTTTTTTTTTTTTTTTGCTTTTCCCTTCTAGTTATGTGATACTGGTTTTCCTTTAGAGCAGGGGGAGACAAACTTTTTTTTGCAAAGAGCCAGTTGATAAATATTTTTGCCTTTGCAGGGCTTCCAGTCTCTACTGCAGCTGCTTGACTCTGCAGTTGGAGTGCAAAAGCAGCCATAGGTAATATGTAAACACCTGAAAGTGGCTGCATTACAATAAAACTTTATTTGAAAATATAGGTGGCTGGCCAGATTTAGCTGACAGCCCATTATTTGCTGCCTCTGACTTAGGGTAGTGATATAAAATTTCCTATAAAATAAATTTATTGAAGTAAAAAAGGAAGTCTATTGACATAAAAATATTAACTAAAGAGCCCTGCGGAAACCATATGCAAATTCTTGAAGTCAGAGAGAACCCAGTTCTAATTTTTCTTGCATCATCTGTGGCCACAGCTGTGGGGGTGAGAGAGGCTGGAAGGGAGAAACCCCTTTAATTTAATGTGGCTAAACATTGAGGGAGGCTCACACTTAGGTATTCCCGAGAGCCTGGCAGGGCCAGAGTTCTGCTTTATCTCCTTCTGCTTTTACTTTTCCTATATCCTGTCCACCCCCAACTCTGGTTCCAGGACTAGGGGCTGTCCTAAAATGTTCTCGCTTGGGTAAACTATCCTTCCACAGGGTTTACATACCCTCAGGGCCAGGGTTGGTCTGACCACACCTACCTGCCTTCCACAGAAACATGACAGAGCCCTGAGGAGGAAGGGGTGGCAGAAGGTGATGAAGTCAGCCTGAAATTTCTAAATCTTTAGAAACAGGAAAGGCTCAGATCTACTGAGCACTTATCATAAATCAGGCCTGCTCTCAGCCCTTCACGTGTATCGACTGCTTTGATCTTCAGTCATCATATAATAATAATATTGCCCCCATTTTACAGAGGAGAAGACTGAGGCACAGAAAGTTGCCCAAGGTTATTCAGCTACAAGAGACTGAGTCAGGATTCTAACCCAGGTGGTCAGCGCTCGAGTTCGCGCTGCTAATATATACAGCTGCAATACTACATGTCTCTCTGGGACAGCATTGTGGGGGTTTCCCAGTAGTACACACACACATTCACTATTTTCAGTCCATAGCTTTTTTAAAAAAATCATTTATTTATTATTACCTTTTTATTGAAGTGAAATTCATGTAACATACAATTACTTTAATTAATTTTAAAGTGTACAATTCAGTGACATTTGGTGCATTCATAATGTTATGCAACCACCACCTCTCCCCAGTTTTGATACTTTTTCATCTCTCCAGGAGAACATCCGATACCAGTTTAGTAATCATTCTCCATACCCTGCTTCCCTGACCCACTGGCAACCTCTAATTTGCTTTCTGTCTCTATGGATTTGCCTATTCTGGATATGCCATATAAAAGGAATCATAGGATATGTGATCATTTGTGTTCAGCATTTTTTACTTAGCATGCTTTCAAGTTCATCTATGTTGTAGCACGTGTCAGTCCTCATTCCTTTTCATGGCTGAATGGTAGTTTATTGTATGCATACACCACAGTTTGTTTGTTTATTCTTCTGTTGTATATTTGGATTGTGTCTACCTTTTGACTGCTGTGAATAGTCCTGCTATGAACATTTATGAACAAGTATTTATGTGAATACCTGTTTTTAATTCTTTTGGATATATACCTATGAGTAGAATTGCTGGGTCATGTGGCCGTCCTATGCTTAACTTTTTCAGGAACAAACTATTTTCCACAGTGGCTATACCATTTTAGATTCTCATCAGAGAATCTGATGAAGGTTCCTATTTCTCCACATTCTCGCCAATATTTGTCATTTTTTCCTTTTTTTTTTCATGATTGTAGCCATCTTGGTTGGTTTGAAATGGTCTTTCATTGAGACTTGATTTGCATTTCCTTGATGATGTTGAACATCTTTTCAGGTGCTAATTGGCCATTTGTATATGTTTGGGAAAGTGTCTATTTAAGTCTTTTGCCCATTTTTTTTCTTTTTTAAATTGGGTTGTTTTCTTCCTGTAGTTGAATTGTAAGTGTTCTTTATGTATTCTGTATATTAGACCCTCATCAGATGTATAATTTGCAAATATTCTGTCTCATTCTGTAGGTCGTCTTTTTACTTTCTTGATAATAGCCTTTGATGCACAAATATTTTCAATTTCTATGAAGCCCAATTTATCTATTTTTCTTTTCTTTTGTTGCTCATGCTTTTGGTGTTAAATCTAAGAATCCATTGCCAAATCTAGGGTCATGAATATTTTACCCCTCTGTTTTCTTTTATGGGTTTAGTTCTTATATTTAGGTTGTTGATTCACCCTCATAGTTTTAGCATATTTCCAACACCCCAGCAACTTCCTGATGTCAGGGCCAGCTTCATGAATTCATGACCTCAGCAGCGGCAAGGGACTCACTTAGAAAGGCTCCGTGCTTGATTTAATGCTCTTCTCTCACTGTCTTGAAATTCTTAATTTTTGAGCATGGAGCCTTGTGTTTTCATTTGCACTGGACGTCACTCCCTTCTTTCCATGGATGTAAGTCTTTCAAGTTTTGGGTCAAGTTCTGCCTCCTCCAGGAAGCTCTTCTTGACCCCTTCCTACTCTCCTCTCCTCAATTTCCATGGGAATATGGTCTGTATATACCACTCACATTACCTACTCACGTCAATTACACTGCCCTTGCTGGTCTCTCATTTTTCTGTGCGTGGAAGTTTTAAACTCAACGGAACTTGGGAAGACACCCTTCCAGCTAGGTGCTATGATGTGGGACAGTGAGGATTGTTCACGTTCATGTTTCTTCTCTCTTTCCCAGTTGCAAGTTTCTTTATTTATCGAGGTGTCCCACAGCTCACTAAGCCCAGGGTCTCTGTCAGGTGGCAGTTCAATAAACTACGGCTGGCCCTTTTCTGCTCTTCCTCCCTATCTGTCTCTGACCAGGTAGCTTTGCTCCACCCCAGGATTCTAGAATGCTACGGCAAGATGTAATACAGAATTGTACACCTGAAATCTATGTAAATTTACTAACAATTGTCACCCCAATAAAATTAATTAAAAAAAAAAAAGAAGGGATCTGAGAACTCATCTGGTTAAATCCATCTTTGAGTAGAGAGGTCCCAAAGAGGTCTAGTGTCTTACTCAGGGGCACGCAGCTCATGGGGGCACAGCAGGGAATACAGGACACTTTCCTGTGCAGTTGCCTCCATCCCTTCCTCTTTGGACAGATGTGGAGCCTTCCTGTGAGTGCAGGTGCGAAGTAGCCCTTTCCCTGTCGGGAGCAGCTGACTGGATTCTCTCTGAGACCAGCAGTCCATCAACCCAATCGGAATGGCTCCCTGGAGTCCCCCTGAGAAGCTCCAGGAACCAGCTGCCTGTCAGCCACCTTGTTAAACTGGTTTCCAGATGTCTCCACTTCAGATTGAGGAAGCAGGAGGACGGTGAGGGGCTGGGAGTTTGTCTGGGAAATGCAGCCTGCCAGGTCTGTAATAAATAACATTGTGCACCAATGGAGCAGGTTGTGTTTCAGAGATGGGGTCATACAGGGGATGTTCTCAGTGAGGCCTTGTGTGAGATAAGAGAGGCCAACAGACAGGTGGACCACAACATTGGGGGCAAGGACAAGACAGAAGAGGTAGATGGACAGACAGTTGGAGACTGAGTGGGGGTGGGGAGAGACCATGCAACTGTGAGTGCATCAGAAAGAGACAGGAGAGAGAAAAAAAGGAAGTAGGAAAAGAGTGATGGTGACTGAGCCTCCACATTTGCTACTGTGTTGACCTGCCAGGTCTGTCTCCTTTGGAACAGCCAATAAAGCCCATAGCCAACCTGTGAGGACTTCCTTTGTGCCAAGCCCTGCGCAGTGTGCTTTGCAGGTATCATCAGCTCTTTCACTCTTTGTCATAACCGTAGGAGGTAGCTGCTGTGATTATGCCCATTTCACAGACAAGACAAGAGAGGCTCAGAGAATGGAGGAAACTTACTCCAGGTCATACAATGGTAGAGAAGTCCGCTTCCCACACTGCACTGTTAACTACTCTACTCTCCTTGGTAATAACATCGGGGGAACAATCTTTCCAGTCTTAGCTCATTCCACTTGTGAGCTCAGAAACGGTAGCTGATTGGCACTACCTAATTCTAATATTATTCTTACAGAGTAATTCTGACTCTGTCTAAAGGTTGGCACAAGTGGAGAGGGCACAGAGCAAGAAATAGGAACAGCCTCTTCTCTAAGCATTCGTTTTGAAGCATGTTGTATACAGCCAGTGGAACAGTCTTACTTTCCTCCAACTCAAGGCTAAATTGACCAGATCAGGAGCCCATTTTTAGCCTCAATCACTGTGAGGAGGGAGCATTGATACACATATGAGAAACTTGGGTGTATTGGTTTCTGGGGCTGCGGTCACCAATGATCACAAAATTGGTGGCTGAAAACAACAGAAATGTATTCTCTCATGGTTCTGGTGGCAAGAAATCTTAAATCAAAGTGTTGGTAGGACCCTGTTCCCACTGATGCTCTAGGGAAGCATCCTTCCTTAGCTGTTCTTAGCTTTGGTGGCTCCTGGCAATCCTTGGTGATCCTTGGCTTGTAGCTGCATCACTCCAAGGTCTGCCCTCATCACCACCTGGCCTTCTCCTTGTGTTTCCTCTGTGTCTCTGTACCCAAACCTCCCTCTCCTTTCTCTTCTGTAGACACCAGTCATCGGATTGAGGGCTCACCCTAATTCAGAATGACTTTATCTTACCTTGATTCCATCTGCAAAGACCCCATTTCCAAATAAGTTCACATTCACAGGTATTAGGAGTTAAGACTTGAACATTTCTTTTGAGGGGACACAATTCAACCAACTATAATGGGAATATATGGAATGTATAGGTAGTAAAACAAGATGAGAAAAAAGCAAATTGCGAAAGACAAGTGTGTGACACATTAGTACTCAGGCATTTCCCTCCGAAACATGGGATTTTAACTTAAGGTTTATACCTCTTGCCTAATCTTTGATTACCCCTCCTTACCCACCACGTGTTGCTACCTTCCAGACACCACCCCTATGCTGTTAGAATACCACGGGGCTTTGGAGTTGATGTGTTTTTAACATTTGTTTTTTGAAATTTCCAAAGGGACACCATATTTGGGGCAAATATTCTGTTTTACCCAGAGAAGCAGAGCTGACTCTTGTCTCCTAGCCTGGGTTCATTTCCTAGATCAGAGCTACCTGCCTAGCAGGTATGTAAAGAATGTGGTGGAATTGCCTTAACATGAAATGTGAGAGCCCACTGAATTCTCAGCAGGGCCGTGTGTAATGAATGGGATGATCGGGCTGTCAGATTCTCCATGGCCATGGGGCTCAGGATGCTCTGCTCTCCAAGGACATTTCTTAAATCTGAGATAACCCTCAAATGTTGTCATGGGATATAAATACATATATTGCCAATGACTTTTCACAGATCTGCTGGCTCATGTTACTGGGTGTTCCAAGGAATGGTCTAGCTTCAGGTATAGCTGGACTCAGGAGTTCATTGATGTCATTAAAATCCTCTCCTCCCTTCCTGTCTTCTCCCCTTCCTTCTTTCGCCTCCCTACCTCTCCCCTCTTTTCTCCTCCTCCTCCTCTCTTCGTCCTCCTCCTTCTTTTTCTTCCTCTTCTCTTCTCTTCTCTTCTCTTCTCTTCTCTTCTCTTCTCTTCTCTTCTCTTCTCTTCTCTTCTCTTCTCTTCTCTTCTCTTCTCTTCTCTCGTCTCGTCTCGTCTCGTCTCGTCTCGTCTCGTCTCGTCTCGTCTCGTCTCTTATTTCTCTCAGCAAAATGCTCCCATGGGCTCCAGAGAGAGTGCCTAGCATATCTCACAAAGTGATTGTGTTAGTCCAACCTGAATTCTACATACATTGCTGGCACAATCTCACGGCTGCTGAGAAGAGGTTCTCTCACAGCTGGCCAAGCTGGAGTCATGAGCTGCAATGAAGCTCTAGCTACCGTACCCACCAACCACATAAATCTCAGTGGCCTGACACAGTAGAAGCTTACCTTTCAGTCAGATAAAGTCCAATCAGGGGCACATGGTCAAGCACACAGGCTATGGGAGATTCTGCCATTTCCGACAGTGGCTCCCAGGGTCACAAAGAGCGTCACCGTGTAACCCACCGACAGGGAAAGAGAAACTGAACCAACATGCAGGAGGTTCCTTTAAGGGCCAGGCCCACATTTCATTGGCCAGAACCCATCCACGTGCATAGACTGTAATAATGTCTGGGCACTACAAACTAGCTCTGAGCTCAGCAGCAAAGGAAATAGGCTTGTTGAATGGCTAGCCATGTCTGCCCCACGTCGTACTCCTGCACAGCATTATTATAGAATGAGGGAGGAGCGGCTTTCTCAAGAAAGGGATCCACAGCAGATGTAAAAAATGTCCTCTGAACTAATTCCTGGAATATTTCAACCTGTCTGACTTTGCTACTCTTGGACCTGCTTGTGTTAGTCAGCTGGCAGGTGGAGTCATCTGCAGGGTCCAGGAGAGCTCCTCTCTAGTGTCAGGTGCCGTGGTGGGGATGGCGGGAAGGCTGGGCCCAGCCGGGGCCCTCTTCCTCTCAGGCCTGTAGTTTCAGGCTTTGCCAAGTGGTCTCTGCAGCAGGGTCAGCACGCTTTTTCCATGACGGCTCAAAGCTCTGAAAGAGAGTGTTCCAAGAAACTTAGGAATAAGCTAGGAGACTTCTGAAGACTTAGTCTTTGAAGCTGTTGGGTGTCACTTCTCCCACATTCTACTGTCAAGGAAGTCATCAGGCCAGTCCAGGTTCAGCGTGAGGGGCGTGAGACTTTCCTTCTCAAATGTGACCTGCATTCATCAGCCACACATCCTTTCCAGCCATATGACTTTTTCACGTGAGGTCTTTGACTTTGGGAGCCTTTCCTCCTCTTTGAGAGGCTGTGAACTTTTACTGCCCTACCTATCCTGGCCAGTTTGCTCTTGGTGTTGGGGTTCCTGTCTGGAGCTGGGCCTCCAAGCAGGAATCTAGATTCTGGAGAGTGAAATAGGCATTCCAGGCTTCGACACACAAGACAGAACAAGAGGGTCCCACATGGGGGTAATAAGAAGGGAGGGACCCACTCCTGGAAGTGGTATTTAGCTAAAGTCCACAGGCAGTGCTATGTACCTTCATGTGGAAATCCCTCTGAGTCAGCTGGGACTAGAAACCCTGCAAAATGCAGACTTTCCCAAGGAAAAGCTGCAGTGGGATTCCCGTAAAAGCCTCTCTTCTCTCCTAATCCCACATCCTGACCCCTTGCTCCTGTCTACGTGCACTTTGCAGCTGCCATTCTAAACCAATTTCCTTCTGAGCAGAAACAGAAAGCCCCCAGGGAAGAAATAGCTGGAATCTTCTGGGCATTTTCTGGGGTTGGATGGTGGAGGCTGCTTGGCAGAGGTGAGCATTGTGGTCCTGGCTTCACGTAGGATCTGTTTATAGCCCTCAGGCCGTCTCCTTCCCCCTACCGGGATGGCAGATGGCCTGTATTTTTAATAATTAAAAAAAAAAAAAAGTCAGAGAGAAATCAGGCTCAGCAGGAGGAATTTGGAACCATCCAGGCAGCACAATTGAGCTGTGAATTTGTTTATTTGGAAATTGTAAATGGTGTCTTCCCATGAAGCATGCCTGCAGCCTCAGCCCTTCCAGGAATCTGCGAGGGCCCCTCATAATGATTTTCATCAGCAGGTCTTGGCTGGATGGTGGATGAATGGGAACCTTTGGCAGTCCTTGTACTCACAGGATTGTACCTCTCGTGGCTGACAGTTTGTGAAATCTTAACCCCTCCCCATCCCTCACCCCCCAATCTCTTCTTAGCTTCACAGTAGCCCTGGGAGGCAGAGATTCCCACAAGGTTATTCAATTCAGCCTGCAAGACCAGGTCGGTTAGTGAAAAAGAGAAGTTGTCCAGCTCTAATGGGAAAGACAGAGTCCTCTAAGAAGCGATGGTAGAGGTCCTATGCTTTGTTGGATGACTCTGTGGGTGGGGGGTGGAACTGACTGTTCATTCCGTTTATGCTCCGTCCGTGGAAGCCAAGAGCAGCAGAGGAGGAAGGGCGAGGCTGGGAGTCCAGAGCCCTCAGTTCCAGTCTTGGCCTGATGCCTCCAGTCAAGCAGCCTTTACCGGGTCATCTTTCTCTTCTGGGTCTCAGTTTCTTTATTTGTAAAAGAGCAGAATTTAATTCTATACCTGGAAGAAACTGGAGAAGTAATCATCCCTGTATATGACCTGTGGAGGTACAGAAAGATCTCAGAGGCAAAGATGGCTGTAGACCATGGGGAGGTGACCTGAGAAGATGGGACATCTTGCTTTGGAAAGACTGTTAACATATCAATAAACTTGGGCAGCATGGAATGGATTGAGTAGGCTCAGATTAGGGACCCCAAGGCCGTCCTTTCATCCTAAATGGACCATGAAAGAGCTGGGGCCTTAGACATTTACCAGACTCCCCAACCCCCAACAGCACCCCCTTTCCCTTGTCTGATGCTGAGTCAGGGTCTCCTAGAGAGTAGGTGGAAGCAGCCATGATCAGTGAGGAGCTGGCTGAGCAGTTGGGTGGTCCACACAGCACTGGCTCTGCCTGTTCTGACAGGAAGGGCTGGGAATGGGCATTCCAGGGGCTGAGGGAGGGAAGAAAGCTACCCCCTTCCGCCCCTCCTCTGTCTCTCTTCTCCAGTGTTCTTGCCTGGTCAACGCTGGGTCCCACTGACCAGCTGCCATCAGGGGCGAGTCAGTCTAGCAGATGGTGTGAGGCCTGGAGGCGATCACGTGAGCCAGCAGCACAGACTTAGCAGTGACTGTAAATTTGGGACGTTCTGTTCCTAAAGTCTCTTCCTCTCTCCCTCTCCAACCTCCATCTCTTCATTATTCATCCAGCTTCAGGCACTTTCTTTCCTTCCACTTCTCAGCTCCCTTCTCCTCTGTCCTCCCCATTTCTTTCCCTTTTTAACCACCACTCCCTTTTCCTTATTTTCTCCGAGGCTTTGCAATGTTTGGCAAAGAAAGAACGAGGGACCAAAGTAAGAGGTAGGACCTTTCATGTAGTCCCAGTGTGAGCAGGAGGAGGGCAGGGGCTCAGTTCCTTGGTATCATGTCTTCCTGGCCAGAGGCTCATGGGTTGAAGGAGGTGCTCGGGCTCCTGGTTAAAACCATAGCCCAACACCCCTTGGCGTGCTGAGAACAAGGCCATCAGCAGGCAGCAGTGAGGTAAAGGGCCGCAAGGCCCCAGACAAGGTGTGTGCCTGAGGAGGAGAAAGTTCCAGAGCTCTGGGCCTTCATTCCAGATCACAGAGGGCCCCTGGCCCTGCATGTCCCATCCCTCCTACCATCTGGAAGGAGATGTGGTCGTGCCTCTGTGCACCCCTGGTCTCTCATCTCTTTTTCCTGTGAACTCTTTCTGTCAGGGCCCTGGCTGGGCTGAGCCTGAGGCCCGGGGTGTTTCTCTGTCTCTCCCTTAGGAGCTGTGGGTCTTTGAGTGACTGGCCAGTGCACGGGCAATGCTAAGGGTGGTCTCAGATCCTTCCATTAACTGTGAGTTCAGCCCCTCTTGGCTTTGCCTGTCTCGTTTCCTCTTAGAACCCACCCACACCTCGCTGGAGCAGGCTGCAGTCTCTGTGACTCTCAAGTCATTTTTCCTTCTTTGGCTTCAACTGGTTCCTCTGTGAAAGGAGGGAGTTTAAGTGTGTGTCCCAGGGTTCCTGTTCAGCTCTGAGAGTATGATTCTACTTGGTTCAGCCCAGAGTGACCCTCGGGGCAGTCTAAAGACACGCTGAGAAGGACACCGTAGCTTGATCGTGACTTTTGGAGTAGACAATGCAATAGAAAGAAGGGTTGCTTTCAGCTGGGGGCATTGAGGAAGGCTCTGCAGATAGGGGCCTTTGAAACAGTTCTTGTGGAGAGGGTAGGATATGGTCAGTCAGAGATGAGGGGACGCAGAAGATGCAGAAGCCAGATTCCCGGCAAAAGCAGGAGGAGGACCCCTTCCAGGTAGGGGACACTTTGTACTAAGACGAGTCTTCTGAAACCTCTTCTGAAACCCACTTAAGCAACATACCCTCACGAGCAAGGGGATAGCAGAAAACCCCCCCAAAACAAAAGGCTAAGATGGGAGATGTCTAAGATTTGTTTTGCTTCTGCCAAGTATTCATTGCCTTCTCTTTTCTGAGCTGGCTTTAATATTTTCAGTTCCCTCCTTTTGCCCAGCCAGGGAGGTTAATCCCCAGGGGATGACAGCACATTAGGCATTTTCTGCTTAGCCTGTGTGACTTTCAACATGTCCTGGGGCACAGAGCATCCACCCTGCCCTGTCTCCAGGCTTGTCCAAGCTGTCGTCTAAAACTGCCCAGACAGCATTCTTGGCCCTGACATCCCCACCCCGGGCTCTTGTTCCTGGGCTGTATTATTCCCTTGGCGTTGCCTCCACCCGCTTCTTACTGACAGATGCCTACCGCTGTACAAGTCAAACTGCGACTTCAGCTAGATGCTGTGAATTGGAGCCTGTGCTTTTACCCATGCAGGATAAGAGACCCCTGAGAGCTTCGTGCGAGCCAGACACTGCACAGCCCTGTGGGGGCACCCGCAGATGAATAGCTGAGGTTTCCCTTCAAGAACCTTATGACCCAGGGCAGTGTGGTTACGGTGCCTCACCTCAAACACCTAGTCATCTGGAAGGTGACTCAAGTGGCCCAATGGGGGATTCTAGGGGAGAGTGGGGATTCGCTTCCTTAGTCTTGCCCCATTTACTTAACTTGTTACCACCACACGAAAATCTGGGCTAAATGTGCTCAATGCTCCCTTTTTGCAAAGAGAAGCTGGAATCTGGATTTTAGTTTGTAATTTCACAAATCGAAACCCGGCATGCTGACCAAATAAAATTCATCTGTGGGTGAAGAACATTCCCTTACTCTTGTGCACTGATAAATTCCTGAAGACATGGTTGTTGAGTGGTTGAAGAAGGGAAGGAATGAGATGAGCTGGTCCCTGGAAGTTGCTGTTCCTTATTTGTGCACACACTGCTTATTATACTGTTTTCCATCTTCAATATGGGCCCAGGCCTTGTTTGTACCCGAGCAATTAACCAGATAATTATCCCCTTGGAACATTAGTCACACAGACCAAGTCAACACAGGAGTGATGGACACGTGTGTATTCTGTTCTGGGGCTTGCAGGGGGGTGGGTTCCTCTGCATTCTCTCTTTGCACCTGGGGACAGAAAAGGGCACTGTACATATTTTTCTTTGATCATGACGCCTGAAGTTTCTGGGCCAACGTAAGCTGAGAACAGGGCTTAGGGCTCCCTCAAACCCTTTCCCTCACAAACACACAAACACACTGGCGCTTACTTCATGTCTTTATACCATTGGTTGTGTATTCAGTGCCCCTATGAAATTGCAGGCACAGACGTGTATTGCGTTGTGTTCTTGGCAGGTGTATTAGTCAGTGTTCTCCAGAGAAACAGAAGCAATGAAATGTGTGTATATGCATGTTCGTATGTATATATACACACAAATATGCACACACATATACATGTATACAGATACACATGCAAAAGAGAGAGAGAGAGAGAGAGAGAGAGAGAGAGAGAGAGAGCAGAGAGATGTTTTAAGAACTTGGCTCATGCGATTGTTGGGGCTGGCAAGTCTGAAATCTGCAGGGAAGACCAGCAGGCGGGAGATCCAGGGAAGAGTTAATGTTGCAGTCTTGAGTCTGACAGCAGCCTGGAGGCAGAATTCCTTCCCCCTTTCAGGATCTCAGTCTCTGCTCTTAACGTCTTCAACTGATTAGATGAGGCCCACCCCCATCTGGAGGTTAATTTAATTAACTCTAAGTCTACTGATTTAAATGTTAATCACATCACATCTTTACAGCAATATCTAGACTGGTGTTTAATCAAACAACTGGACACATAGTCTATCCAAATCGACCCATAAAATTAACCATGATAGCAGAGTTAACCATCTCAGACCGAATTGTGTCAAGGTGTTCTAAACAACCTGACAAGTAACCGGATGCCTAAGAAAGGCTGTTGGATGGCAATTGTCATCAAGACAGTTATCCAGATAATGGTCTTTTCAGTGTTATTTCATTCTCTTGACTTTTTGTTGTTGTTGTTGTTGTTTTTGTAATCAGTCATAAATTGACTTAGTGGTGAGCCCAACTGAGATATAAAAGAGGTTTCATTCTCTGATCAGTTGCTGGTGGCTGCTTGCTGGGATAAATTGTAAATTGTAAAGAAGCCCAAGGTTGACGTCAGCTCAGTGGGAAAGTCAGCTCAGCGGGAAAGAGCGTCGTGTTTAACGATGAATGTCCTCTATGGAAACTGGCACAGGTGGTGGTGGTGTCTGTGGTTCCTTTTTGTCATCCGTGATCAGCACCAAATCTTCATTAGAGACGAGGGAGAAGAGAAGAGAGGAGGATTTACTTGTGTGAGCTCACACAACAAGCAAGTGTCAGGCTGAGGATGACAAACTAAGAGTTCGATCTCCTGACTCATGGCATAGAGTCTCCCCATCAAACAGGAAATATCTAATGTACAGCTATCAATTGACTAGTTATCCAAACAATTTTCTCATTTCCTCTATAGCTTGTATTTTTTATTAGAAAGACAATCTTATCTCTCTTAAAGGAAGCCCAGGTGTCACAGAACAATTGAACTACACCCTAAATTAGGACCTCCTCATTTTCTGCTTTAATTGTATTCAGCCGCAACAAAACTTTATAATCTAGAACCGTGATGTCCAATATGGCAGCCATTAGCCCCATGGGGCTACAAAGCACATGAAATGTAGCTGGTGTGACTGAGGAATTGAATTTAAAATGTTATTTAAATAAAAAAATTAAATTTATGGAGCCACATGTGACTAGTAGCTATTGTGTTGGACAGCACAGATGTAGAACATTTCGGTAATTTTTGAAAGTTCTACTGAACAACACTAACCTAAACACATATCCAATTTGTGTTTTCCTTTCTTTGCCTTTCATGTTACTACCAGGGTAACTTTGCAAAGGCTTGACATAAAGAACACTGTTTTTTTATGTAGCTTTAATTCTCATTTTTTTCTGACCATCTCCTGTTTTATTTTTTTAAACCTCTTTGCTTGTGTCCAAACCAGGGCTGCGCTTGAGGTAGGACCTGAAGAGATATGTTGCAAGCAGCCTTTTCTGTTTGGGGCAGGGGCTGGAAAAGCAGGTGCTGATGTTGGTGGGGAGAGAAGCTTTGGGAAGATGGGTAAGGCTGAAGCATGTGGGCCCCTCAAGCTGAATTTTTGGATCTTCCTGGCCTCTCAGTACAATATTTAAGAACACAGGCTTTCATCTCCAGCTCTGCCACTCCTTCCTGGATGATATACAGCATGTTACTTAACCTCCCTGTGCCTCAGTTTCCTTGCTTGTGAAGTGCGGGTTACCCTAATAATAGGACTTACCTCCTAGGTTGGTGGGAAGATGAAATGCATAGTAAGTACTTAGAAGCCTGCCTGGCATCAGTAGGTCCTACGTGAACATTACATACTCACTACAGCAGGTGTCTACTTATTTGTTTTTCTCTCACAATAGACTGTGAACTCCTTAAAGGTAGGGTTCAGCAATAAGATTTACATAACTATTTGCTAAGGAACAAGTGAGTGAATTGCTGGGGTCAAATAATTATTTCTCATTTCTTTCAAATGTCCCTGCACGAACTTTCAGATCAGCTCTAAACTCCACTCCTGGCTTCTGCCACTCACTGCCTCCTGTGTCTTTGGCCTCTTTTGTCTTTGTTTATTCTCCTTTCCTGAGTCCCTCTGCTGATGGCGTCCATCAATGGTCATTGTATCCAGTCCCCTATTTTCAGCAAGTTCTGATACCGATTCAACCTCTGCTCCAGCTTGGAAGTTGAGTATGGGGAAGACATCCAACACAAAGACTTTAAAAATTCCCCCAAGCAGTGATTTTCTCTCCCGTTAGGAAAGTCCCAGGGCTGCAGACATGAGGGCATTGGCCTGTCTTCCATGACGCATCCCTTGGGCACTGGGGCAAAGAAGTGGGTGGGTAAGAGGAGACAGTGAGGGATTTTGGTGGGGGGCATCCCTTCCTGCCATCTTGGCAGTGATTATATGAACCTAAAAACAGCCTTGCCTTCTAGGTTAATCAGGTGGCCAGCCACCTCTTCCTCCCATCTCCTTTCCTGGTACAGAGGTGGTTTTGTCTTGTCTTTGGCCCTTTCTGAAATATCAAACCCCATTGCATCATGGTGTGCCAACCAACAGTTTGTCCATGCCAGGAACTTAGAGACCATGGCAACTTCTTAAATTCTCCAGAGGTTCTGTTCCAGAGACAGACTCATAACTGTCTAGTGCCAATGTGGCTTTTAAGATGCAGTGCAAATGAGGAATCCCATCAACCCACAGCCCCCTGGTCTCAATGTCCAAACCATCCCCTAGCCTGCCTGGTAGCTCCACAGAGCATGACTAATGAACTGTAACTTCCCTTCAGACCCCCCTCTCAGAAGTCTCTCCCTAGCTGCCTCACTTTTCCCAGCTGTCTACTGTCCCCATCTTCCTCCTGGAAGCCACAGGCCAGACATCAGGCCATCTCTGAGAGGGAGCAGCCAGAGGGAAGTCATGCTTAATGACTGGTGAGACGGCAACTCAGCGTGGGCTTGACTTGACTTGGCTCCACATACTGCTTCCTTTACCAGAATGGGATTGTTGGGCTCAGGTTGCCCACAAGAGTCTTTTCACTTCAAGAATTAAAGCCAGGACTACTTGATATTAGAGAAATTTTGTCTATGGCAAAATCCAGTTCTATCTCCTTCCCTCTTTCCTTTCCCTTCTCTTCTTCCTTCCTTCCTTCCTTCCTTCCTTCCTTCCTTCCTTCCTTCCTTCCTTCCTTCCTTCCTTCCTTCCTTCCTTCCTTCCTTCCTCTTTTCTTCCCTCTCTCTCTCCCTCCCGCCCTCCCTCCCTCCTTCTCTCCCTCCCTCCCTCCCTCCCTCCTTCCCTCCATCCCTTCTTTCCTTCCTTCTTTCCTCCTTCCACAGTTATTTATTGTTTGGCTCTCATCTGCCAGACCTGGACTAAAGAAAAAGAAAAAATTAAATATCCCTATTCTTGTTTTTTTAGACATTACACTAGGAGGGAGAAACATATTCATAAGCAAATAACTATGAATTAATATAAAAAGAGCAATCATTGAAATAGCCCCAGAGTGCTATGGGAGTCCAGGGGGAACCTAAGCCATGCTGTGCAGAAGGCCATCTGGCTTAAAGGAAAAATGGTTCCCAAACCCTGATCTGCACATTTGTGTGATCCCAGGCTAATTTGTTCACAGGTAAGAAGAGAAATAAGAAAAATATGGAAAATACAGTATGAGTGAATGAATTCACATTTCTTGTTATTATTCTGGGATTCCACACCCTTTTGGTGACATGTAAAATGATGGTAATATTAGGTGATAATTAGGTGACCGTTATGGTAGTTGTTGTTTTTGCATCTATGTCTTTTTTTTTTTATTGGGGAAGGGGAACAGGACTTTATTGGGGACAGTGTGTACTGCCAGGCCTTTTTTCCCAAGTCAAGTTGTTGTCCTTTCAGTCTTAGTTGTGAAGGGCACAGCTCAGCTCCAGGTCCAGTTGCTGTTGCTAGTTGCAGGGGGTGTAGCCCACAATCCTTTGCGGGACTCGAGAAGTTGAACCGGCAACCTTGTGGTTGAGAGCCCACTGGCCCATGTGGGAATCGAACCGGCAGCCTTTGGAGTTAGGAGCATGGAGCTCCAACCACCTGAGCCACCAGGCCAGCCCCTGCATTTATGTCTTTATTTGATAAAATAAAGGGGTCAATCACATATCAATTCTCCAAAATTTTTGGAAATATTACTGATCCATAAAGCCTCAGAGTTTATGAACCTCTGGCTTAAAGCATGGATAAGAGGTAGGCTGGCAATAGAGAAAGCATTTGTGGCTGAGGGCACCAGAACTGGGTTACTGGGATGATAGTACCTGGCTTAACACACACACTTTTCTATTTGCATGCAGGAAATGCACAATGTGGCCTTTCTTGTACAAAGATGGTGTCACTGGATCAACAAGTAGGATGTATTTTGTATTATTTCCCTGGTAGATGTGATGGAATTTTCACTAAGATAGCCATACTTCTACACCTATTCTTCCCATAGACCAAGGGAATACATCTGTGAGATGGCTTCTGGGGTAGGGGTCGTTTGTAGTCATGGAATAAAAAAGGAAGATGGTTCCAATTGAAGGTCAAATCCATAATCTTGGTTTGTTAGCTACCTTCACAAACCAACCAGTTACATACAAGCTGGCTATTCTAGGAACATGGCAGACGGTGAAAGTGTTGGTGTGGAATAGTAGACAGAGGACCAACCTGGGAGTCACACAATTGTGCTCACCTTCTGAGACCCACTGTCTTCTGGCTGTGTACCCTTGACTATGTTGCTTCTCTTTCCTGTGCCTAGTTTTCTCATCTATAAAAACAGGGGGCCAGGTAACTGTAGACCAGTGGTTTTCTAACTTTAACCGTATTAAGACCACTTGGAGGGCTTGTTAAAACCCTGATTACTGGGTTCTACCCACAGAGTTTCTGATTCAGTAAATCTGGGTGGGGCCAGGATTCTGCATTTATAAACATTTCCACATGAGGCTGATGCCACTTGTCCCAGCTCTACACTTTGAGAACCACTAGATCTGACACTCTTTCAAATCCTTCACCCCTAATGTGCTATTAGTCATTCTTGCCTGAAAAGAGTTTGTAATCTAATTAGTGTGTTTCCTGTGAGAGGGGAGGAGATTGATGACTTTGTTTTTTCAGTTTCTAATCAAGTATTTATTTGGCACCATTTGTGTACATATGACTGCAAGACAGAGAGAAGAAGGCTACCACAATCTTCCCTTCCATGCTTCCCTGAGAACCTCTGTATTGTGCCAGAGCTCTGATTCCTATAAGGCACTTTGTATAGCCAAGTCGACTGTTTGTAGTCCTAGGGACAGGGAGAGTCTGGAAAATTGAGATCAACAGATGGTGGTAAGTCTCTCCTCCCTCCAAGCACTTTTTCAGGGCTGACTGGTAGAACTTACTAATGATTCAGGGAGAGGCCTGTTTGTATATACACACCAGACTGGATGAAAAAGTGTCAAAGAGGATTGCCGCCAGGTTAGGGTGCCCCAGTCTGGGTCAGCGTCACCTCTTCCACCTTCCCAGCACAAAGGTTTTGTTGAATAATATCCTCCAGAGTCAAGGTGGGTAACAGACCAGAGGACAAAGGCCGATGTGGCCCCTGCTACTTGCAGTGTAGCTGCTGATGCAGACAGCATTGGCTTAAGTGGCACAAGGAAGAATAGGAAAGCATTTAGGGCTTTTTGGATTTGGGGAGTATAGAGGAAAGTGGAACTATGGTACCTGTTTGGAGGGTAAACAAGAGTGGTGTGGAAGATACGTGTATATGTATTTTGCCATACATGTTGGTCATCTTTTATTTTTCAGCTCACATCTTCTGAGCCTATGCTCTTGCTTTGGCCATTGCTTTAACAAACAGCTTTGTACAGGTGTGGCCTGACCATGCTTCACTCCAGCTGCACCATCTATCTCCTGCCTTCTGCCTCAGGCTTCCCTGACACAGTGCAGGAAGCCAGTGTGAGCCCGCTCAGTGGGTCTGAAGTGCTAGGAAGTTAATGCTCTCTGGGGCAATCTTGACCAGTGGGGGACCCGAGCTAAGGAATAAATACTCATCTCTTGTGGTTTCAGAAAGTTCTGAGGCACATAGTTCTTTAGAGGAACTTCAGCAGGATTGACTTCCAATTGCCCACAGAACCATAAACAGCCCAATAGCACATCCTTGATTTAGCTTTTCTTGTTTTCTTGTTTCATTCTTTAAGGTCCTCCCCTTTTGAGCTCTGGAGGTCACTTTCCCCAAATAAATCACTTGCATACAAGCCCTTTTCACAGGTCCTGCATGTTAGGGGAACCAAAGCTAAATAATAAACACATTTCAGACTTATAGCAACAATGTAAGAAGACTAGACAGCTCATAGGTATTTTTTGCACACCATCAATGTGTCAGGTTCTGCATCCTTTTTAGAAATAAAAATTGAATTTAAATTCTATTAAAGTAACACATATGTACAGTAAAAAGTCAAATAGCACAACATGACATAATGAAATAATAATCCCCTATCATCCCCCTGACCACTATTATCCCACTTCCCAGAGGCAAGCAAGTTTAATTCTTAGCAGTGTCTCTCCATTGTTCTAAATACAATCAATTTGTCTATTTCAGTCATTATTTATTAAATGCTTATTATACCAGATGATGTTTTAATACTTTTGTATATTCCACACCACCATTCCACCACTTTAATTGTAATTATTTTTATTAAATTATGATCAGTTTTTAGATTATTATGACTGTATAGGTACTGTTTATTGGTGATCCAAGTAATGTGCTATGGCTCCTTTCTTATATATTTTTTTGTTCGCTGAAGTATGTAACCATTTTTATGTCTTTTTTCTACTTTTTAGGTTTTTATATAGTTACTATTATTGCTTCCCTCTCTAAAACATCTCTCAGTACTATCTTCCACGTGACCAAAGGCATCAGATTTCCAACAATTGGATTTTTATACTGGAGTCCTAGGTCCTGCCCCAGGCTCAGTAGGGCCTGCTGTAGAGCTGTCACTCTGGGACTTCCTTCTCTAATTGTCTTGGGGCTGTTTCTCTTCACTACTTTCCTGTGATGTGTTCCTCATTTCCTGGGTTAAGTGTTCTCTTCTTTTCTAGTTTACTTCCTATTTTTTAAAATCATATATTCAGTAACATCTTAAAAAAGGATGAAGGAATGGAAGGCAAAATTAAGACCTTGCTTATCTGAAAATGTCCAGCTATTGTTTCGTTGCCCTCTAGCTCCAAGTGTTGTTGAGAATGGTGAGGCCATTCTTGTTCTCAGCCTTGATATGTGAGCTTGAAATCCACGGAATGTTTATATCCTTTTCCTGATACTCTGTAACTTCACACCGATGGGCTTAGAAGTGGGTCTTTTTGTTGTTGTTCACCATGCTGCATACTTGATAGGCCCTTTCCCTTCGAAAATTCATTTCCACCAAGTTTGGAAAACTTTCTTGTATTACTTCTTTGATGAGTTTTTCCTCTCCTTTTCCTCTGTTTTTTTTTTTCATTTGTAATGGCTCATCTCGATTAGCTACTGATAATGAACGCCTTAGATGGATTATCTAATAAGCTTATCCCTTTTCTCTCTGTCCTTTACTTCTTTCCTCTCTCTTTATTTAATTGTTCTTTGGGAGTAGTGTGTAGAAGATTGCCTTGTCTTTCTTTATCGTTCAACCTTTCTACTCAATTTTATATTTAGCTATTTATTATATCTTTGATTTCCAAGAACATTTTTGTTCCTGGATTTTTAATAATAGAAACTTGTTCTTATTTCATGAATGTAACAGGGGAAAAAAAATCTCTCTTCTTTCTTTTCTGGAAATATTATTTTTACTTGTTTGTTTTCTCTGTTTCTTTTTTATATCTTGTGTCCTTTAAGTTTCATTTTGAGTTGTTTGACTTTGTCTCTGTCTTTTATTTTACAGACTGACTTTAAAAGTCTGCTGATTCTTGGCTCTCTATTTGCATTTAGGAGTGAAGCTGATAGGGACTTCTTTTTCTGAAATTGGAATACTATCCCACCTTGAGTAGACCGACTGGAGAGCAGAAAACCCCAAGAAACTTCAGACACATTCTTAGAATTTATGGAATAAGTTAGCAAGGTTGCTGAATATAATATCAACATACGAAGTCAAATGTATTTTTATATAACAATACATAATTAACAAAGACAACTAAGACTGATGTGTAATTTATAATAACGACAAAACATATAAGGTGCTTAGGAATAAATCTAACACACAAAAATGTGTAGAGTCTTTATGGAGAGAATATACTTTTTTTGAAACCTGATAAGCTCAAAATAAGTGGAATGGCATACAAAATTCATGGATAAAGAGATTCAATGTTGTGACAATGCCAATCTCTCAAAATTGATCATTTTACTTAATATAATTAAAAAAAATTCAAAAACATTTTCAATGGAACTCAACACGCAGATTCTGAATCTTATATGGACTATCAAAGGTCCCAAAAGAGCTAAGACACTTCAGATAAAAAAGAACCAGGTGATAAAGGTTGCTCTTCCATGTATTACCACAAATCTTTGCTATTGATTTACCTTTTTAACTCTACATCAACAACATAATATCTTAAGTATTAAATCGATTAATGAAGCCCCCCAATAAACCCTCCATATCTGAAAGCCTGGAGAAGCAATACTGTATACAGCAGTGCTGTCCATGAGGAAATGTAAGATAATGCAAGCCACACAAGGAATTAAAAAATTTCTAGCAGTTACATTAACAAAAAAGAAGACAAAATTAATTTTCATATGTTTTATTTAACCCACTATAACAAAAATATGATTTCAACATGTGATGAATATAAAAATCATCAGTGAGCTATTTAACGGTATTTTTTTGGACTAACTTTTTGCAAGCCAGTTTATATTTTTCACTTACAGCACATCTCATCTCAGGCCCTCTGTCACACTAATCCTATTTCAAGTGCTCAGTGACCCCATGGGGCTAGTGGCCACCATATTGGAAAATGTAGGCATAGGAGTTAAGAGTTCTGCAGCTAGGAGCACTGCTTACTAGGTACGTAACCTTGAGCAAATTACTTAACCTCACTGTGCCTCAGTTTCCTCATCTGTAAAACGAGAGCAACAATAATACCTACCTAAAAGTGTTGTTATATGGATTAAATCAATTAATAAACATCTTTTATGGTGTACCCCACAAGTAGCACACTCTTCTAAATGCCTTACATGCATTATTGTCAACCAGTGTATGACAGAGGCAGGCCATTAAAAAAGGATAAACTTTTCAGAGTGGATGGATCTGAGTATCATTTTTCATGAGGCAGTTATCAAAACTGCCTCACAACACGTCTTGAAACTAAATCTAGTTCAATCTAGAACTAAAATGTGAAATCCAAAGTTTAAAACCTTAACAAATTATTCTCTATTCTGAGGTCACAAAGATATTTTCCTGTATAATTCCCCCCCCCCCGAAAGATAAAAACACCATCCGTATG
Organism: Rhinolophus hipposideros; assembly: GCF_964194185.1. Classification (NCBI taxonomy): domain Eukaryota; kingdom Metazoa; phylum Chordata; class Mammalia; order Chiroptera; family Rhinolophidae; genus Rhinolophus; species Rhinolophus hipposideros. The sequence goes on from NC_138052.1 coordinate 83,379,875, forward strand.
AAAAAGTGATTAAAATTGAATTTGCATTTCTCAAAATACACCCAAAAGATAAATCAATAAACAGGAGATGTTTTCCACTCATGTAACCAACAAAAGATTAGTATTTAAACTATAAAAAGAAATAGAAGAAAATGACTTAACAATCCACTTTTCTAAATGGATAAAAGAAATGAATCAGCATTTTACTAACCAGGATGTATGTATGGTTTACACATATTTGAAATAATGTGCAACTTCATAAATAATCAGAGATATGCAAATTAAAGCCAAAATAACATTTCACATCCTCGAGACTGGCAGCAATTAAACTGACAATAAGAGGTGTTGGTGAGGATCTGGAGGTCAGGAGATTCTCATACAGCTGGTTGCGTGTAAGTTGGTCAAATGCACCATGGCAATTATTTGACATTATCTAATAAAGTTGAGCATGAGCGAAGATTATGCCCCACCTTGATTATACCTACCTTTACATACATACTCTCAGAATCTATGGCACAGATGCAGTAAGTAGGCTATTTGCACAAAATCGGGCAGGGTGTTCACAATAACAAAAGCCTAGACACAACCAGAAATTCACCCTAAAGAGAATGGATACATAAATTACAGGATTTTCTTATAATGTAACTTGATACATCAACGAAAAACTAAATTTTCATACACATTTCAATATGGATGAGCTTCAAAAGCGTAACGTTGGGCAAACAAAGCAAATCATAGAATAAATGCAGTATGACACCATTTATGTAAAGTTCAAAAGCAGACAAAACTAAACAATAGATTCTTTAAAGATATGTACATGTGTGGGAAAATTACAAAGAAAAGCAAAGAAAATGATTAAAACAAAATTCAGCATGGTGGTTACTTTGAGACGGAGAAGGGCCTACGAGGGTAGGAACACATACGAGGTTCAAAGTTCTCGGTGAGATGCTATTTCCTAAGGCAAATGGATGTACAGGTGTTTTTAATATGATTATTTTAACCTTATATAGACATTATATATGCTCTTTTTATGTACCTTATACTTGACAATGTGAAAAGAAAAAAACATTGAAATTTGTGTTTTGCTCGAGGCTTTTTGATTGTTGGGTTTTACTTTACTGGGTCCTGGAGTCTCTGGGGTGATTAAACTGTGAGCTGGTGTTTTATTTCGGGGTGGGGGGGGGCACCAAATGCTGACATCTGCAGGCCTCTTCTTTGGGCCCATTCAGTTTTCCAGGGAATTCTCCAGTTTTGCCTGGGAAGTGAATACCTGGCTTCCAGGAATCCAGAGCTGTAGAGGAAAAGGGACTGGTGGTGGGTGGGAGCTGGGGGAAGGGCTCGTGCATAATTCTACTCAATCTCTGCACCTCAGCCTCACCCTCTTTGGAGAGGTACATGCCTTGCTGTGTGGGGTGGAGGAGGGAAATTGGGGTTTTGCTCACTTCTTAGGGATTTCCAAGCAATTGCTGCGTTTTCAGCCCCGTGCTTCCACAGTCCCTGGGAGTCCCATTTCTGAGCCATTCTGATTTCCTGGGGGTCCCATGGATGTGTTTCATCATCCTACCCCCATACCCCAGTATGTGCTCCTTTAATGAATTAGTTTTTCTCTTCCATTGGTTTTCCATCTACAAACATGGTCTTGATGTCTTTCACCTTCTGTAGTTGCTTCTTCCATTCCTTTTCTCCTTACTTTCATTTTAGTGAGATTTCTAGGATAAAAACATGCATTCAGTCTGCTGTATTTAACTAGAATCACTGCTATCAACAATCCTCTCCACGTTGCTTGTTTATCCCCATTTTACAGATAAAGAAACTGAGAACATAGAGGGAGCATACCACTTGCTTAGTCAAGACTCAGTCTCAAGTGTGAATGACTCCAAGGTGTATAGTTGCCCTCCTTCACTGCCTCTTTCTCACAAGAAGGCTCCAGGGTCCTGTAACCCTTCTGGCTTGAGTTGTATCCTCTTGTCTAACCCAGAAACTTCCTGCTGCAAGTCCCCACATCTGCTCTCCACTGGGTGTAATGAACAACCTATAGCAGGACACTCTGCACTGCAGTGGCTCAGCCTGCAAAGCTGTGTTTTCAGCCAGGTGTGTGAAACGCCCCGAAGCTTCCCTTGGGTGCATGCACAGTGACCTTGATTCTGGATGGTAATGGATTCACGCAGGCAGACAGTTTCCTTTGGAAGCAGCAGATATTCATCGGGGCCATCAGCCTGGTTCATAGTGAGAAGCACTTGGAATGAAATTTTATCCAGCAGTGGTGGGGAGAGAGAGAGAGAGTGATGGGAAAGTTACTTTTCTTTTTTTTTTTTCCCTTTGACAACCACAGTTTCCTGCACTCCCTTGAAACCAAATTTCTGTTTTGACTAAATGGAAAGTCTCCAAGGAACAAGAGCTGATGGGGGAGATTTTTCTCAAAGGCACCCTCTGTTGCTTTCCATCAATTTCTTCTTCCCCCTCCTACCCTTGCCCCACTTGTACTCCTTTCTTTCTGCCCTCTCTGACCCCATCTCCACTATCTCCATCAACAACCCACTGAAAAGGCACTCTGTACCTTCTTCTATTGCTGGGTCATGGGTAAGCCAGGGCCCTGAAGGATCAGTGGGATGGGTCCATGGAGTCAGGTACCGATACTGCATGTTTGCCGAATAAATGGAAACATGAATGAGTGAATGTTACCGGAAAACTTAGATGAACTATACAAATCTGTAAGAATGGGGACTCCCTTGGTGACCAGATTTGCCTCCATTAGTTTATGTAGTAATTGCCCAGAAGAAAAATATTGAGAGTTGCTCATTAAAAAGGAAACTTTGACCAACAGAAATAACCAGAGGAGAGAGTTGCTGTACGTCAATTTGGAGCTTCTTTCCAGTGACCCTTTGTAGGTGTCATCTTTCTGTCTCAGGCGTATGGCAATCATGTGACTTTCTTGTGTGTGGCTGGCAGTAAGCATGACTTTGGATTGGACCATTAGATCAAAGACAAAGTGATTCTGTGTAAGGGCACTGTGGGGAGAAGAGAGCACTGAGTGACAGTGGAAGGGACAGTGGGAATGTGCTAGCTAAAGAGAAGACAATTTGTAGTGAAGAGGAGAGTGCCTCTTTCTGGGATAGCTGGAGGCTGGCTTGCTCCACGAGTGTCCCTATCTCAGGGACTTCGGCTTGGAGTTCTGTTGTTTTTCAGGGTGAAGTTGGTACTAAGGGTTTGAAAGAAGGAATATGACCAAAAGGAATCTGCAGAACAGAAATGGCCAGAAGAGTTTGAGAATCATTTGCTTTGGGCTAAAGGTAAGGGCAGAAGGAAGCAAGGAAATGATCACAGATTTCTTGACTGGCCAGCCACACACCCAGAAAGGTTTAGAATGTGGAGACTAGGTGGAGCGGATTAGGACACAGTGGTTTCTGAAGAGAGTCATCTCTTATGTTCTGTGTGCCTGTGGCTGTGACATGGGAATAGGTTGCACCCCTGTAAATCTGTTTACCTTGCAGTAAAAGTCATTTTGTGTGGGCGTGGGTGGCAGCCAGGAAGAGCTGGAGGTCACGTACCCAGGGCTGAGGCCTCAAGAAGGACTTCCTCAAGTTACCAGGCAGCAAAACTAGCCTCAGGGGCTGACAACGAGCCGTGTGGTTTATCCTACATCCTTTTCCAATGGCCTCTTGCTGCACCCCTGCACTTGCCGCCAATCCAACATCGTGCTCAGTCACATGACTTGCCACCTGCTTTTCAAGCAGGATGGGAGGCGGATGACACTTCTTTGGGGAATACATTTCTTGCTGCTGACACAGATCCCCGGGCATGTGAACTAATGTGCCATGTTTAAGCATTAACTTTCCACCTGAGCCTACACAAGAGTCACCCAATTGGGTGGGACTATTGGTCCGCCGTCTCTGCTGTTCCCTCTGAGCTTGGCACCTGTGCACTGAAGTAAATTCTAAGAAACTATATTTCAACCTGTACTTCTTGGGGGGTATGTCATTGTCCTTGGTGTTTCCTAAGCAGCAACAACACACACTTATCTTGTTATGCTAGCATATCATGTTTTAAAATAATATCAAGTGTGAATGCAACTTATTACAACAATTTGCCTTTCCATCCCTTCTGATTCTTGTGTTTTGATATCATCTTCTCTCTATAAAATTGAACAACATCACAATTTTCTATTTTCCCTTTTTACCACTGTATTAATTCCATGGTTGGTTGCATCCATTCCCCCCCCCCTTTTTTTTTTTTACCACTGTATTGCTGCTGTAACAGATTAACACAAATTTAATGGCTTAAAAAAACACACATTTGTCCTCTCACAGTTCTGGAGGTTAGAAGTCCTAAAATCAAGGTGTGGGCAAGACTGTGTTCCTTTTGGAGGCTCCAGGGAAGAATCTGTGTCCTTGCTTTTTCTAGCTCCTAATGGCTTTGGCTCATAGTATCATTCTCCATCTTCAAAATCAACAGCTCTCTCTTTGTTCCTCTATTCCTCTATTTCTATTATCACATACCTTTCTGATTCCAATCATCCAACCCCCCTTTTATGAAAACCTCTGATCCCATTGAGCTCATCAGGATAATCTAGGATAATCTCTCAATCTGAAATCCTTAGTTTAACCACATCTACAGAGTCCCTTTGCCACATAAGAACACACATTCCCAGATTCTGGGGGATTAATATGTGAACATCTAATATGTGAACAGCAGACTACAACCGCTACCATTGTGAAAACTGTGCTGTGATTACCATTAAATAATTGTAAATAATTGTTCACAACAAATGGTTTTCTACAATATCTACCACTTAGTGTTGAGAAACAAGTTCCAGGGAGTTCTGGTTCACCTGCCATTGGAGTTTCCGAGACTTGATAAAAAGCTGACAAAGAAGTGTCCGTGACGCTCATGCATGTTTTCACTGCTCCAACATAATGCTGGACAGCAGCAGGGAGTAAGTGTTTATTACTGAAATATTTATTGAGAAAAATACAAGAGAAATGAGCCCATGGTTAATTGAAATTTTGACTTCTTTTTTTATGGGTTGAAGCATTAATAGTCCTCCTGCTGAAGAATTAATGGTCCTGTAGATGGATTCGTCTTTAACTCTAATGACAATTAGAAAAGGAATCCAACCAAAAAATTATTGCTAGTGAAAGCCAAAGAACGTCAGGGCTTAGTTCCTACTTGCCCTGTGCTAGGCCGAATCTTCACATTACCTCATTTAATCTTCATGACAAGCCTATTAGCTTGGTAGAGTCATTCTTGCCATTTTGTAGGTGCAAAGGGTGAAGGTCAAAGGAGTTTTGTGGTGTCTCATTGGACTACATTGGACTTGTAGGACTACATTGAGTCCTGGCGTGTTGGCTGCCTGAGTCTATGCTTACTTCTCTCTATTAGCTTCAGTGGGTATTTCTGGGTTCAGGCTGGTGGTCCTGCTGAGGGGTAGGAGCCTCATCTATCACCTATTTTTCTGAAGTTCTCCCTTAGCCTTGGGATCGGGAGTAAGAAAGATCCATCACCGCCTCAGCATAGGCAGTTCCCCCAGAAAGCTAGAACTAAGCGGACTGCCAAAGGGAGTTTGTTTTATTTATCTTTTGGATTTTTCCTCCTACAAGACACCCCTATATCTAGGCTTTTAAAAGCTCCAGAGTGAGTGAATGACTGGAATTTGCCAGGGGTGGGACTAGGTATAGGCGGCTGCTGCCAGTGCTGATGATGTTTCTTCTCCACAGATGGGCGTCTTCTTGACTCACACCCTGATTAGAAGAGGAAGAAATGGGGTGGAGAGGACCAAGGCTGAAGACAGCAGGATTTGACCAGGGACTTTTGGGAGCTGAGATTACATTAGAGATCAAGTGTGTGGACTTCCTGAATGCCTATCCTGACTCCACCACTCAGTAAGTTGCTTCATTTTTCTCATCAGTAAAATGTGGATAAAGATAAAAGCTCATCCCTTATAGGGTTGTTGTGAGTCAGAACATATAAAAGCTCAGAAGGCAGTGCCTTGTAAGTGCTCAATAGACGTGAGCTACTGTTAGTAAGACTATTGTTAAGACCTTTTGGAAAGAAATGGGGCTGAAAGAGCATGTGTTCCTCCATGACATGTGCCAGAGAAGTAAAATGCGTCAAGTGGGCGCAGCCATAGGTTTACCAGATTTCACAAATACAAATATGGGACTCTGAGTTTAATTTGAATTTCACATAAACAATAAATATATATGTGAAAAAATATATATATGAAAAAAATTGAATCTATAGAGATGTACTAATCTAATCACAATCAGCCCTCTGTATCCACAAGGAATTGGTTCTAGGACCCCCCAACATACGAACATTTATGCACGCTGAAGTCATTTTATATATGTCTCTTATATAATATGGTGTGTAATAGAACGTTGCATACAGTCGGCTCTCCTCATCCATGGATTTAACCAACCGTGGGTGGAAAACTGTTTCTGAAACAGTATTTTCAATCTGTGGTTGGTAACCCACAGATTCAAAACCCCCAGATACGGAGGGCCGAGTGTATTTATTGAAAAAAATATATTTGGTATAAGTATGTTCCATGCATGATTGTTTATCTGCAACACAAATTTAACTTTGAATGCTGTATTTTGTCTGGTAATTCTACGTGGCGTGAGGAAAAGAAGGGAAAGGTAAATGAAATCTCTGAACTTAGGTAAAGAAAACATTTCGATGCATTAATGGCAGTATTCCATCCAACCCCCATTCTCGTGTGCTATGTTTCTCGACGCCAGACAAGGAAACCTCTCTCCTCAGCCTCCACCTGGCTCCAATAGCTGGGACCAGGCAGCCATTCACTGCGTGAAACTGGAGCCTGTGTTTGCTGGTTATTAAGCTGCTCTGTCCTCCATCCCACCCCCAGCCCCAAACACAGACGCACACAAACACACAAAGGCCTCGGCTAGAGGTGGAGAGGTTAAGGGGGAGAAGGGGCGGGGAAAGGATTAGAGTTTTATCAGAGTAGCATCTGCAGAGATGCTTCCAAGACAGGCATCACTCTGAGCATGTCTGTGGCCAGGGGCCAGGCCTGGGGCAGATGGGAAAACACCAGCTGGCCAGGGAAGGAGTGGTCCCTTGGGGGCAGAGGCTTCACCAGGTGTGTGAGGGGGTGGGAGATCTCTTCTTCCTCCCTTCACAGGGCTGCGTGCCTCACCCAACTTTTTTCCTGGGCCTTTTTTTTTTTCCTTTTTGGTCAAACTATTACTTTTCAAGCACCAGATAGCAATGCTCCTTTAGCTAGGATGCTGATTTTACTGGGGTTCTTGCATTTCATACGGTGTTCACTTGCGTCTTCTGGAGTAGCAATCTTGCAGGTTTTGGGCCATAGTCCTGCTGTCTTGGGGAACTATACCCCTCGGAAGCCATCATAGGCTGTGCCCTGCCTTCACCCCAGGCTTAGTCTAAATTGATTCAGATAAGACAATAGGAAGAGGTATTTTATTCTTCAATATCACAAGTTCTGCTGGCTTTTGGCTCTGACAGCAAAGTTCTGTCTCAAGTGCACCCACATCTTCTGGCAGCATTGAGAGTTCTCTCCCCAACCCCTTTTGTTGGTCCTTCTTCTTGACATAGTTTTTCTCCTTCCTCTCTGTTTCTTAAGTTTACTTATCAGTAAAGGAATAGAAAAAATCAGAGGGGCTCATTTAAGAAGAGCCTATCATGAGGGATAGAAGGACTTTGTAAGCATGGCATGCAGGGAAGAAACCCACGAGGAAGATATTAATAGCTGTGATTCTGTACACATTGAAGACTTTTGTATGTTTCAAAATACCATAAAAATATACACAGGACATGTTTTTTTCACATACAGCCTTTATATAAAGAACTATTAAAAATCAATAGTAAAGAGAAACATATATAATTAATGAAGAAATTTAAATGACCAACAAATAAATATATATAAAAGGTTAACCTGAGTGGTAACAAAAGAAATTTAAATTGAAATAACAATGAGATTTCTTTTCTGTGTGAGATTATTTTTCTGTGTCTACAGAAATGACATAAACATTTTTTTAAAAGACCATGCCAAGTGTTGACAAGAATGTAGAGAAGTGGGGACATACAAGAACGGTCAATTACAGTGTTCAAAGGTAGTTTATCTTGGAAGGGTAATAAGGCAACACAAATCAAGAAACAAAAATGTTCCTATCCTTTGAGCCGGTTATTCTACTTCTAGTAATCTTTCTAAGAAAATAATTAATGTTTCATTTCCAAGATTTCGCTGTGAAGATGTTCACAATACTGCTTATAAGAAAAAATGTGAAACTTGAAATTTATGTCCAACACTTGTTTTAATGAATTATGACTCATTAATCACTGGATTACGTAGACATTTAAACTCATGCTGTAGGACAGTAATTTTTAAGCAATTCTCTGTAGAGCCCTTTCAGGTGGGATTTTGGTTCTAGGTCTCCCATCCCTGATGGGTACTCTTCTGTTGATTAGGTTGGTGCAAAAGTAATTGCGGTTTTTGCAATTTTTTTTTTTTTTCTCAACCTTTTAAGCCACAATTACTTTTGCACCAACCTAATATATACTAGGCTTCCATGTAATATTTAACACTTTTTTGGTCTAAATGCAAGGTCATGGTTCACAGATATGTAAACATACTTTCTGTGGCTGATTTTGTAACATTATTGTTTGGGGTCATGGGCTTTAAAAAATACTTTGTAATGCAATAGGTGCTGATGCTTCTTCTCTTATTTGTCTTCCCCTCATGGTGGATAATAAATGTCGAAAACCATTTTGTGCGGCAAACGGGCTCATCATCAGCTTCCTCGAGAAATGGAAATGCAATGCTCAATTTTTCATTACACATATACTGCTTGGTGGAAGAGTTTTTTTGCAAAACAAAACGTTTACCAAACAATAAAAATAGTTGCAGCTCATTTTACACCACAAAGAAATGACATGCGGCATGTTTTGTTGCTTAGGATATATTCCTTGCACACATATATACTTACCTATGTCCTTAATCTATAATTTCCCATCTGTCCCAACAATCTCACTGACTGCTCTTCTGGTAGCAGTGGGCATTTCTGTTTTGGCACATCCCACTGCCAAATGGCTGTAAAATCAAGTGACTAATAGGTACAAGAGCACCAAATCCTTCTAACAGTACAAGCCTGTGACGAGGAGGTGCCGTCCCTAGCTGCTTGTGCCTAGGTACACTTCAAAATATTACTAGCGGGTGCCTTAAATAGTTTTCTTGGAAAGGAGGCATTAGTTACACTGAGTCTGGAAATGCTAGTGAAAAGACGTATCATTATCACAGGTAGTCTTCCTGATCTAACTACATGTTCAGGGCACACAAATGTCACAGACTACTAGATGACACCGTGGCAGATGCTGAAAGTACAAAAGAGAGTTTTTCCTAACCCTTCTCACCTGATTTTAGTGCAACAATTAATAATAAGACTTTATCAAAAAGTAGAGAATCTGGGAAATAACACACTAGGTATGATACAGAGACAACAGGTATATCCCAGGATTATCCCAGGCAAACCTGGGTGCACGGTCACCTTATCTCCACCCCACCCACCCTTTTATAAACAGTCCTTTGTGAATGAACCCTTCTGGACTCATCTTATTTCGAGTGCGCCATCTGTTTCCTGCTGGGTTCCTGGTGGATACAGTGGCATAAAAGGCTGTTCACAATATATTGTTACATGACAACAGAAGATTACAAAGTAGAGTGACAGTATGCTCCAAATGAAGAATCCTAGACAGCTATGTAAATATAATTGCACAGAAAAAAATCCTGGCAACACATATAGGACTGACGACTGTGGTATGAGGAGTAGATGGGAAAGGAAGGGAGAGGCAAGATTATACACACACACACACACACACACACACACATATTTTGGCATATATATATATATATATATATATATATATATATATATTTGCAGTTGTAAATGTGGGCTAACCATTTTCAAAAGTGAAGGGAGAGACAACAGGGATCATTTTTTGGACGGCAAAAATGTTTTGGGTTTCCATAAAGATATGTTGATATATGACGATTTTTATGATTCTTAGAAGTGGGACGTTGGGGAAATTGAAGGTCCAGTATGAGTGGAATGGAGCATAGCTTTCTCAAAGAGAATATGGCAGGAGAAAAAAGGCCACTGAATATAGAGGGCTCAAGATGGAAGACCTGCCATTACCAGGTTTGGAAAAGAAGGGCTCTGCACCAAGCGATAGAATTGCCCAAACACAGAAACAGGTCAGTAGCCAGCAGTGACTAGTGCCTAGGAGAAGCTTTAGTGACAAATAGTATGGATGACTATTAACTATAATAGTAGAAGTTAGATGTATGCTTGTCTTATCTGTATATGAGCCAAGGAAGAAGAATAGAATAGAAAATTGGTGAAAGAGGAGATGAGAAGGCTGTGAAAACAGGGTTCTGTGCAGTGAAAAGAGGAATTCTCCCCTCTTCATCCTGGTGATGGTGGCATCACAGAGAGGACCCGGGGATCTCTTCTAGATACAAAAGGTAATAACAAAAGCCTCATTTGCCAAAGCTTGGTTTCTGTGACAGGGCAGAGGAGGTAGAGGAGGAGGGACCCACTGGGGAAAAAGAAAGCAGTTGCAGACTGTAGCTCTGCACCTGCCATTGGAGGATTTTAGAGATGCTGATTAGAGGCCAGAGAGAAGCAAGGCAGGTTGGAGAAGTAAGCTGCCTCCTCAAAGGGAGGGCAGTGGAAAGAATCCAGAAATAGAGCTGGAAGATCCAGTTCCAGCAGGAGGAGCATGAAGGAGACAGATGAAGTGGGGAGTGAAAACCCCTTGGGGAGGTGGGTTGGACATAGGCCAGGCAGGGTGGTGGAAAATAGCTGTTGGTGCCAGGAGAAGAATGAATTGACTGAGAGGCCACGGGAGGGTGGGAGGGAGAGGGCACAGGGCAGGCCCTGCAGAAATCGGAGACATCAAGTGAAAGATGATGATTATTCCAGCTGTCCAAAACCCGTTCTGTTGATTTTGTGCTGGCAGCATGAGGGTCTGGATGGGAGCTGAGAGTGGCAGTTGGGGGAGGAAAGGGGTACTGGGGAGGGGCTGAGGGTCAGGGTGTGGGCTGTCATGAGCCAGTGTGAATGACAGCACTGCCCACGTGCCCCACAAGAGTGGGATTCATTTTTATTTTTATAGTTTGTGGAGTGCTGATCCTAGCATAGATTGTGTCCTGAGAAAGGCTGAGACTCCCTAAAAGAGCATGTTAGTTTGGGTCCTGTGGTCATGGGGTCCTTCTAAAGGGACTCCCTGAGGAGCACTCCGTTTTTGTCAGGGCTTTGGAAAGCTCTAGGCCAGGGCTTGGGGAGGGGCAACTTTTTGGCCAGAGTTTGTTAGTGACCTAAGGGCTCTCTTGATTCCCAGAGGCCTTACTGCCTTCTTGGTTTCCTCTCTCTCACCCGTTTCTCATGGTGGCCTCAGAGAATTTCTCTATAAAACACTGTAGACCTGAGGAAGCTGGCAGGGGAAACTGAGGTCAGCTGTGAGCAGTGTCCTCAAATCTCTTTGTCCTCCTTCTCCAGCATTGCCTGGAGATGAAAAAGAGGTAAGACAAGTGGAGAGAGGGAAAGTATCTTTAAAGATACAAATTGACTTATTGACTCTTGTCTCCAAGCCCTTTAACCCAGTTGTAAGCTCTGCAAGCCTTCACCTATTAAATATCTCTTTAGGTCCCATTTTGGCAGCCTTTTAGAGAACATAATCCGTAATGTCCCATCTCAAAACTTAACCACCTCATTTTGTCTTGTCTATGTTTTTTGTTCACTTGTCATTAGTCCATTTCTTCTCTTGTTCTCTGCTTTTGGTAGAGGATAAGCTTTCTTCATGGAAAGAACCCAGTTCTAAAATGGTTCAAGTGTTAGAGATGGTTGATAAGGTCCGTAGCTGATGAAGCTCAGGGAATGACAAATGACAGAAAGCCCCAAGAAAAAAGACTAATGTAAATCCAGAAAAGAGATGAAGTCTTTGATACTTCTTGTTTTTTAAACAACCTTATTAAGATAGAATTCATATAGCGTACAATTCTTCCATTCTGAGTGTTAATTCTGGGGCATTTAGTTTATGCACAAAGTTTTGTATCACTACAATTTTAGGACGTTTTCATCACCCCAAGAAGAAACCCTGCACCCCTTAGCCAGCAACCCCCAATTTTCCCATGCCTCTAGCCTTAGGCAACAACTGATTTTCTTTCACTGTGAGATTTCTTAAAGCACCATCCGCTCAACCCAGGATGAATTTATCATATGCTTGAGAGCCGGTGAAGGGCTGTCCTATAGTCGCTTTCCTTTTCATCGTTTTATCAACTCATTTAAGTAAGCAAGGAAGGTGGTTTTATCTTGCGTTTTTCAGATCAGAAAACTGGGGTGTCTCTGAATGACAACATACCAGTTTCCATAGAGGAATGGAGTGACGCATCCCTTCAGGTCTATAAAAGAGAAACAAAGAGGAGTTTGTGAGTCATATTTCCTTCAGTGAGCCTCAAAATTTAGGAAAATAAAGGCAAAGACAAGACGAAGAAACAAGAAGAAAGGGCTGAAACTATACTTGGAGGAATCGAGGTGGAACATCTGTTAGAATGCTCTAATTAAGATTTATGAGCTGCTGGAATGCGCTGCCAAAGGTAGCTGCAATATCTTCTTTTCTTGGGATTAAAAAAAAAGAAGAAAAAAACAACACAGCAATGTTCTCTGGCAAGATTTATTTTAAGGAGTAGTTGTATTGAGGGGTAGGGGGATGGATTGAGTGGCTGTCCAGGTCTCTCCTAGTGCTAGGATACCAGGAAGGCAGGTGGCAGACGCATGCCCGCCATGCTGACAGGAAGTTATTCATAGCCCCTGTAAAGACAAGGTCCTATTTATTTTTGGTCCTTCTGTCTGTAAAATGAGACATTCTATACTCCCTCAGCTGAGGGCAAAGCCCTCAACAAGGCATTGTAGAAACTTTAGAGAAAAGGCCAACACTCAATTCCTGCCCTTCAATTCAACTTTTATTTGCGTAAGAGTGGGTTCTGGTTATCTACTGCTGTAGAACAACCTACCTCAAAACTTAGTAGCTTAAAATAATAATTAATCACCAGAGTTCACAGTTTCATATGTGGACTGGGCTCACAGTTGGGCAGATTTTTCTTAGGCTCTCTCATGAAGTTGTAATTACACGTTGGCTGGGGCTGCAATTTCAAAATGGTGTCCTCACATGGTGGCAGTTGATGCTGGCTGTTGGCTGGGAGCTCAGGTGTGGTTGTCAAATGGACTGTTCTCACATGGCTCAAGTTGTGTGGGCTTTTCACTGCCTAGTGATTTTGTAGTCTAGAAGGTCCAGGGTGGCTTCACTCACATTCCTAGCACCTTGATGGGGACAGTTAGAAAGCTGGGCTTATCTGTGCTTCTTCTCTTTCCAGAATGTCAGTTCAGGGCTCCCAGAGACCAAGGCACAATGTATCAGTCCTTTTCAAGGTCAGATCTGAACTAATATAGTGTCACTTTTACTATAGTATGTGGATCAAGGCAGTCACTGCTCACCCCAAATTCAAGGGGGGAAAAAAAGAGATCCTACCTTTTACTGGGAAGAGTGATAAAGAATTCGTGATCATCCTTAATCCTCTATGAAGTGGAGGGGAGTCAGTGAGGGACTAAGGAGTAATATGAGAAGAATGCATAGAGTCTCGAAACAAAAATAGGCAAAGGGTGCACTGAATAAAACTATGGACATAAGAATTGGCCTGGAGTGGCATAGATTAAAATCAGAAAGGCCTGAAAGAGTTAAATAACTGGAGTTAAGAGAGCTATATCTTGGAATAATTCATTAGTTAATCTACTTATGTAATAGACATTTATTGAGCCCATAGCTAATGTTAAATGCTCATACTACAAAGATAAATATGATGTGGACCCTGCCTTCTAAATCCTTAAAGTCTGGTAGTCCATGCATGAGGTGACCCCCAAATCCAAAAGGTACTTTCTTGTGTATACACCACTCTCAACACAAAGTAATATAGTGGATATCCAAACACTACATAGAAAAATTTAATGCTGCAAAGATATAAGAATGTTGTTGACACAGGTCTCCTGAGTTAGCATGATATCAGGCAAAAAAAGGAAAAAAATATTTATCATTATTAATAAAAATAGATGAAAGATATGGGGCAGAGTGGCCAAGTTAAATAGATTTCTCTGGAGAGATTCCTGCTGGTGGGTATATGTGCCTTCATAGAACATTATTTGAAGAAGTGGGGTATATCAAGACTCTTGGGTTCAGTTGAAGTTTCTCAAAGCTCAGAGGCTTTGAGAAAACAGTGACTATAATTCATGTTTCTGGACCAGCATTTTTTGACAGGTCCAAAAGGACTCCCAGTGGGGACATGAGACTGCTGGTGTAAGGAATGTTGCCTTGCTATTGCTCAATGTGCACATCACAGCTCTATTCTAAAGAGAAGGCACATTTCTGAGCAAAAGAGAAAAAACAGAGAGATAGACAGTGATAGAGAGAAGCAAGCTAACATGGAAACAGCTGGACAATGACACTGGAGGCAGAGGAAATGAAGAGGGGTTCCAGGTTGTTAATCTGAGCTTGGATTAGCCATTGTCAAGAGCTGGTTTGGTTGGAAAGCAATCCGGCTGATAAAAGTAGTATTTTTGGTTAATATGGTTGTTTTAAAAATTAAATTGATGGGTTTTAGTAGGAAGATCTAGTTACTATATCATACTGAACCACACAGAAAACCTATAGAGAAAAGAAAGATGGCCCTTGGACCGGTGGTAGAGAACGGAGGAGATCATCTTAACCACTGCTCTTTTTAGCTTGCCTTGGATCTTCGGCTAGAGACAGGCTGAAGATCAGGGAGAAATGCTCCAATGGAGGGAGAGGATTTATCAAGAAAGGGTTGCATCATCCTTTCCTCCCTTCTCTAGTCCACCTTTCACATCACCCTTGACTCACCTTTCTAAAACATTGCTTTCATTACACCTTTCTGTTGCTTAATGACCTCTACTAACTCATGTTTGCAGGAGCAAATGTGCTCCTTAGGTTTGCATGTTAGCCTATCAAGCTGCTCCTACCCTTTAACTTTTAAATCTGCTAGCACCCAACACTAGCAGCGTGGCTCTCTAGTTGCATGCCCATTTACCTCTGTACCTTTTCACCACCTGCAACATGATCTCTCCCTGTTTTCTAATTCTAGACATCCTTCAAAGTCTCCCTGCACGATGAAGTTTCCTGGAACACTCAAAATGAGCTCCCTTCTCTTCTCGTTTATGTGTTCATTTGTTTAAGGATTCATTTATTCATTTATTGCTGAATTAATATTCATTCGCTTAACATATTTATTAAGCACCTATTATGTGCCAAACACCAGGTATATAGATTTAAGACACATTCTCTCCCCTCAGTGGGTTCAAATGTGGAAAAAAGAGAAATTTTGACTCCTACAGTAGCAGTGTCATATTGGTCTGCCTCGCTAGTTGTATCCTTTGTGTCTTCTTTCTTCTTCTTCATTTTAATCTGTAAAATATTTTCTTAAAATTAAATTTATTGGGGTGACAATAGTTAGTAAAATTACATAGGTTTCAAGTGTACAATTCTGCAATACATCATCCATATATCACATTGTGTGTTCACCACCCAGAGCCAGTTCTCCTTCCATCACCATGTATTTGACCTCTTTTACCCTCTTCTACCATCTCCCCTCTCCCCTTACCCTCTGGTAACCACTAACAAAAATATTCTCTTTAAAGGGAGACAACCTGTCATGCAATTCTTTATATCCCACAAAGAACTTTGCCCATATTAAGCTCCCTAAAAACAGAAAGGAATTGGGAGCACCTGAGAGCAGTAGGCTGATGGTGACACGTGAGTGAGTCTAGACTCTAGAGAATGGAGGAGCGATCCACATGAGATTTAATGATCTTAAAAGAAACCAAATTTGTGTGATTACGGGGACCTAAAATCCAAGAAAGGTGGATGCTTTTCCTGTTTAAAAAATCAACATATCAATGAAGAAGTCTTCTGAGGATCTTCCAATTTGTGTGTCCTCACCACATTCTGGAGATCCAGGAACACAAGAATTTTCTTTAAAGAAGCAATGAAGAAAGTCACTGGGACCAAGTGGTCGAGTGAGATAGCCTGTGAGTTGAGTACCCAACCAAGAAAGGGAAACCCAGTTTCTCTCACCTCGTAGTAGGTGTTCGGGGCAGGCAGTGAAGTTAAGTTTGAAGAGTCATAGTGACCAAGGCTCCATTCTGGAATTGCAGATCATTGCTGGAGGAAAGACCCCACTTTGCTTGCCCCCCATCCCTTCTGGCTTGGTTTGATTATGTGAGGTCACCCACAGAGGGGAGAGTCTGAAGAGTGCAAGGCTCATTCGGAGCACATAGTGAACTAAGTCAAGAAAGGCAGTTGTGGCCCTAATGACTTGAGTGACTTGAGGCAATCACCTTTCCTCCGGGCCTTAGTTCTCCCACTTGCAAAATAAGGGAGCTGAAATAGTTGAGTCATTCTGTTCAACTTTTTATAACTCTTTCATCAAGCAAATCATAACGCAGTTCAGAATGTAGAGCATATAGAAACAAAGCTGAATTGCCTAACGACATCTAGAAGGAATTAAGTAGACCCCACACTTGCTCAAAATACCCTTTCCCTCCCCTCCTGCCAAGCACATATTTTGAAAATCTCTGGACTAGAATAGTGGGCTCTATATCTTTGACTGATCAGGGCGCAAAACCAAAATTAATTTTAAGAGATTTACGTATAACGTAAGCATATTGATAAATTGCATACCTTCACTGCTGTCCATCCTTATGCTAACTATACATAAAGAATTCCTTTTCTTTTTCTTTTTTAAGAACCAAATACGTATAGCTAGAAGGTTCAATATGTTCCTCCCAGACCCTAATGGATCGTCTTGCTCAATTCCTAAAGTGCACACACCCCAACGTGGGACCACTGGCTGTCAGGGATCCTCAGGTTCTTTCCAGCCCTGTTGTTAGGAAAGCACAGAAGCTGTGCTAGTCTTTCTCAGCCCTGTTTATCTCTCATAGAAGAAGCAGTGTGCTGGGTGCTTGGGAGAATGAAAGCACAGTGGCCACTGCGAGGGAGGAAACGTAGTCCACTAAAAGCTCATGGCCTTGTCCCCTGTCTCAGTTGCCCAGACCCACTCTGCTGGCTCAGGTGGCTGCCTGGGATTGCCTCTGCTCTCACCTGCAGAGTCTCTACAATCTCCTGGTAAAATTTCTCTGCATATGTCTGGCATGTGCTTGTTCTCAAGCCGTGAACCAGTAGCCCTAAATCAGGCTGTGCCAAGAGATTTTCTCAACAATCTGCTGAACAAAAACCAGCAGCCTGAAACCGCTCCACCAGTGTTTAGGAAGTATTTTGTGAGCAGTAGGGAGCATACGGGGATACATGTGATACCCCCCTCTGTCTCCCCGTGCTCTGGCCAGTGACTGTTCTGTTCCTGGCAGTTAGGGGGAATTGCTGGCTCACTTTCTTGAGAGGACCACGGGGCTCAGGGGAGCGGTGACCGAGGCCCAGTCCCCAGTCCCCATCCACTCATAACTCATTTGAGAGATATGCAAAGCTGGCAGAACTGCTAAAGGCCTCCTTGCCAAGGCAGGCTTCTCTCCAAGTGGGCTTCTATATTTATGTGAAACAGAAATAAAACACAGCACTAAAAGGCAACAGACACATAATCAGCCAACCCCCGATGAGTGCTTGTTTAATGAAAGGCAAGACAGTGGGAAGAGGAAGGCAGGGATCATCCAGAGCACAGTGATGGCTGGGTGGGGGCCTTGACCTAAGGGCAGCTAGAAAGCTGTCCACAGACAGAGGCCAGGGAAGTCTTCATGCCTCTTGGTGGACCTTTATATGGCTAACTTTGTCACATTGAACCCTGTGTTAGTTTTCTAGGGTTGTCATAACAAAATAGCACAAGCGAGGTGGATGAAAACAACAGATATTTATTCTCTCACAGTTCTGGAGGCTCTTGTCTGACATCAAGGTGTTGACAGTGCCATGCTTGCTTTGAAGGGGCCAGCAGAGGATCTCGCTTTGTCTCTTTTAGCATCTGGTGGTTGCCGGCATCCTGGGTGTTTCTTGGTTTGTAGATGAACCAATCCAGTCTCTGCCTCTGTCTTCACATGGCCTTCTCCCGTAGGTGTCTGTGTCTTTTTATCCAAATATCCCCCTTCTTATAAGAACACCAATCAGTGGATTTAGGGCCCAGCCCAATCCAGTATGACCTCATCTTAATGATTACATCTACAAAGATCCTATTTCCATTTAAAGCCACATTCACAGTTTCTGAGTGGATTTAATTTTGGAGGGAAAGTATTCAATCCAACACAGATCCTAAATTCACCTTTTGTCAGAGAAGAATGGGAGCCAGAGAGAAACAGTTTTCTTTGCTTTGCTCTCTTAAGCTCAGAATATTGCACCTATTCTCCAGTTTATCAAAGTCCTTAGGCAAGTGGGAAGGTCCGTGGTCTTGAAATCTCTCTTTAGGCTCTTCACATTGGCAGGCCTCCAAGAAATCCCAATGCTTAAGCCTCCTTGCAAAATAACCAAGGCAAATAGAGTTCCCATTACTTTTTAAAGGTCTCCAGAAAAGGGTATATACAACTCACATCCTTGGTGGACAGGAGAAATAAATGTAGTTGATCAAGTAAAAATCCTTTCTGAACTGTGTCAACCCAGGAGGGTAGAGGGATATCTACTCTGAATTTTAGCTTTGGAGATAAACTCTCAAGCTCAGACCAATGACTCTCTTTTCTTCACTATTTTTTTGAAGAGAATTTTGACTTGCATGATCCCTACATTCTTAAATCCTTTTGCTTTCCTCCTTTCCCATCCTCGCCTTCTCTTTCCCCTTTTAATTTTCCCTCTCTGTATTTCTCTCATTTTTAGTTTCTAAAGATAAAAAAAAAAATGCTTAATTGCTTCTTTCTAGTCCATCTCTTGGCCAATCTGCTGAATTGCCAGCTGAGAGCAACTCAGCTTCGCTCAGGAGTGCTGACTCATGCCCTCACCCCACTCACTTCTTTGTAGCCTAAATGGCTTACTCGAGTTAGAGATGAGAAAGAAGTGATTTGAAAAGGGTAGAGGACACGGAGGGAAAAATGACACCTCAGAGGAAACCATGGAAAATGCCAGGAAATTACAGAAACTCAAGCACTGAGCCTGGAAAGAACCATGAAAACTCAAGCAGACAGTCTTGGGCTGCATATAGTAAAAGGGAAGAAAAGATAATCTAGAAAGATGTGGGGGAACATTGGAAAGAAAGACAATCAGGGCACAGAAAGAGACCAGACAAATGGGAGCAGAGGACGGAAGTGACGTGGAGAGCTAGCTGAAGATGGTGAGAGTTGGTTAAATCTGAAGCCTAAAGTGTTAGATCCCTGAAAGTGCCCTGCTGTACAGTCCTGAAAAATTCTCACCATCTAGTCTACTAAGCCCTTGGCTTTCAGCTTAATGTTGCTGGGGTGAAGGTACTAATTGATCACACCTTTTAAGTTTCCCAAAGAACAACACTAAGGGCAGGGGTCCTCCTGGTTTTCTTAAGTCTCCAGGATATGGTAGATTTCCCCATATTGTCTAGACTAGAGCTGGTAGAGTTCCCCCAGAAAATGGTAGACTTCCCCGTACCATTTAGACTAACACTGATGGGATTCTCCAGAAAATGGTAGACTCCAGAAAATGGACCAGATTAGAGCTGGTGGATTCCATGCATGGTTGATTTGAAGTCAGGCAATGATAAGAGCAAAACCAAAGGCCATGCTTTTCTGCTGGAATGAACTCTCCTTTTATCAGTATCTGGTCTCCTTTCCAGGGATGTATAGATCCACCCTTCCTCGTGACCTCCTCCTTTTCCCTCCAACCTCCTCCTCCCTTCAAGGGACCTCCCACTCCCTTTTCACCATGATCAAGTATATCTCCATTAGCACTCAGCCAACCACTGCTAACTACTATCTGCTGTCCACAGGCCCTATATCAGTTGTCTCCACCCCACATGGTCCACAGGTAACAATAATCCACCTAGAATTCCTGGATACCCTGAGCTTTAACCACATAAGTAGATCCAAGCAAATCTAGCTAAGGATCAGCTGATGAGTTAGAAGTATTTAGGCCAAGCCATGTAAGCTTGAGACTATGTCATCAAAATTATTCTTGAAAATTCCTTACAAAGATAATGTTTGACAGTCCAGTTTCTTCAAGTGTTTCAATGGAAGAAATAGTGGTTTGCTCCAATATTAAAGAAAAGCTAATCTTCTGAGCTTATTCAATATGTTATATTTGTTTGAGTTTGGGACCACACTGAGCAAAAAGACGTCTTGGCCAAATACAGTTAGAAAGGAAAGCAGTTCTGAGCTGGATTGAAGGAAAGGTAGGTGCCCACTTCACACTTCATACTTTCCAAGCTACAGCTGAGTCAAATGATAGGCAGTTGTTTCTCTTTTTCTTTTTGCTGAAGACACATAGTAAAATTTATGTAAGTTAAAAGTGAGTTTGAAGGATTCTTTCTATCAGTGTGAGCTCCTTGGAGATGGAGCAGTAGGGAGGGAGAAAGGGTTATGAGGACGCTTTCCTAAGCACCACTGGGAAAGACAGGGCTGGCTTACAATTAGGTGGACGAACATCTTCCCTAAGCTCTCCCCTTCTGCAAATAAGCACATATGATGGTGAGAGTGATCCTGGAGATCACAAAATAAATCTCCCTTTGCCTTTTTGAGTTTTTAACCATCAAACTGAATTTTACTCAAACTGAAGCTTTCAAAGTGAGTCAATGCTTTCTGATATGAACCCAGCCCCTAGCTTGGGCCCCCCGGGGAGAAAAATTGGGTGGGGCTGTGAATGGTACAGCCGAGGGGAAGGTGAGAGCTGCAGCTGGGCAAACAGAGCCTGCATTGTTCCCCCCACAGCATCAGGGCTGCAGCCTGGGACCCATGCCTCCCTTAGAAGGCAGCCAACAAGCACGTGGCGCCTGCTGCTCTATTTACACAGGTGCCTTCCCTCCCCAGGGAAGCTGGGGCTTTGCAAACATGCGTGACCACTTGCTTCCATAAGATGGATGCTCACATCTGTGTGCTGCCAAAGGGAGAAACTGAGGCCCAGAGTGGGGAAGGAAGGCTTTCAGCCTGAGCAAACCAATGATGGAAGCCGGAAGGGCAGGCAGGTGTTCGGACTCCCCACTGGCCTCTCTGGTTACCACGCTGCCTTTGTGTTGTGAGACTTGCTCTTGACAGGGATAAAGCCTTTTGGCTTTTCACTTTAGGAGATTGCAGCAGCTTTCCCATCTACCACTCCAAGCTGAAGCTGAAGCTCCCAGACTTTCTGGGGTGGGGGCTGGGCCAGTGACCCCCCCCCCCAGCCACACCTGTTAGTAAAGCCCTGCCAGCACAGTGGCAGGGGAGGGCGCTCCGGAGCTTGGAAAACATTGTCACAGGCTTAAAAGATGTCCCCTTGGTCCTCCTTATACCCACTCCACCCGATTCATGAAGTTCTCTTTCCCCTCTCCCCAATATCTCCTGAAAAACAAATTCTGCAGGAAACTGGAGAAACCCAGGCTGTTCATTTATTTGTCTTTCTTTTCTTTAATTGTCCAACTGCAAACCCTCAGCTCAGATGCTCCAGATTCTTCAACAGACAAGTTGTAAGGGTGGAGGGGAACCACCAGTGAAAAGAGGTAGAAAAGACACACTGTTCTTTTAAAAATGGTCAGGTCTCAACTGTGGTGTCTGGGGATGGTCACCCGGTGCTAGAACTTTAAAAAGATGCAAAGAAGCAATCACTGTAAAAGTCAGGAGAGTTGTCCCTTTGGGGGGGGTGGTGAGAGGAGGGTTGAGATCCAGACAGGACTACCCTGGCGTTGACAATGATACTATACGCCTTATAATAATCCATCAAGTTATAGATTTATTTTGTGTGGTTTTCTGTGCCGTGTTTTATTCTATAATAAAAGGGGTAAAGCAGTCGGTCCGTTTCCCGGAGCCTGAACAGCTGGATCCTTCGGGATGTGGATCTGTGTCGTGTGCCTCTTCCCAGTTGTCATACCCCTGCCACTATAGCCGTTCCTACGGGGCAGGACCTTAACTTCAGGGGGATCCCTTTGAGGAGAGGTACAGGTGGCGTGGCAGATAGAAGGGGCAACAAGGCCTACCCCTTCTCCCTTTGAACTGGAAAGTGACCGTGAGTTCTCTTCTGATCTGTCTGAAGTGAATCAAAAGCCTTTAGGACGTTCTCTGTCAGGTAACTGACAGGTGACTGATCCAAAAGACTTCTCTTCCGGAAGGAGCTCCTGATATTCTCCACCAGATGGGTTCTGATGCCTGCCCACCTTCCTCTCACGCAACCCTTTGGGGCTGAGACATGCCTTTCCTCTGTCTCTCAAAGGGGCTAAGATGGTCATGGGGACCGCCTGAGACTCAACTCTGACTAACAGAAATTCTAGGAACTAACTCTTCCAAGTAAATGGTCTGTTGGTCCCAGCAAGGCCATCAGAGACACTCAAATATTATCCGTGTTTCCAAGTGCGTGCATACAATTGTGTACATGGCTGTTTAGAATAAGACAGCACGTTGCTAGGCAATGGATTTCCAAAAAAGGGGAGTGTGAAGAAAAAAAATAATAAATAAACAGATGACAGGGATGAGATCCAAAGCCTGTTAGGACAATAGCAGTTGGATCCAGTTCATTTGGTTTGATGGGAGTGTCACGGGGACATTGGGCTCACTCAGCTCCAGCATGAGTTTCCAATCTTGTCTTCCAGCTCCTCACCCTCTGTCTTATGTGGTGGGGAAAGCTGAGATGAAATATTGCTCTCTGGAGGACCATGCCTTTGTGAAAGGCTATTACAGCTGTAACAAAACTTTTGTAATCTGCACCATATCCCATTACTCTCCAGGCTCCTTGGGTCTCTTCCCAGCCTCAAGGAAAATACACACACCCCTTCTTCTCTCTTCCTTTCTTTCTTTCTTTCTTTCTTTCTTTCTTTCTTTCTTTCTTTCTTTCTTTCTTTCTTTCTTTCTTTCTTTCTTTCTTTCTTTCTTTCTTTCTTTCTTTCTTTCCTTCCTTCCTTCCTTCCTTCCTTCCTTCCTTCCTTCCTTCCTTCCTTCCTTCCTTCCTTTCCCTTCCTCCCTCCCTCCCTCCCTCCCTCCCTCCCTCCCTCCCTCCCTCCCTCCCTTCCTTCCTTCCTTCCTTCCTTCCTTCCTTCCTTCCTTCCTTCCTTCCTTCTTTATTTCCTTCTCTTTTGCTCTCTCCCTTGTTTCCACTCTCTGAAAAGTCATCACAATTGTTTTCCCACATAGGTTTTTCTTTAATGTTTCATCGAAATTGGACTGAAATAAGTAGAAAGGCTTACTGGTATCTGCTTTGGAACCTGTCAAATCTTGAGGTAGGTACACAGGCCCCAGAATGCAAAGCAGAGATCACTGCAGTTTGTCATAATGAATAATTCCAAAAGCCTTTCCTTTTGGATTTGCAAAGAAATTTCTCTTTGTGCAGCCCACAACTCTACTCACCAGATTTAATTACAGCTTAAATAAAAGTTTATTTTCCTGAGGCTTGAGGAATCTTCAAGGAAGATGGATTGTGCCATGGCCATAAGATAGAGGGCTGGGAGAACCCTACCAAAGTCATTTTCCCACTTTCCCGTGTTCAGTCAGTTCTGTACAAATACAACATTGGTGTGCCTATTGTTATGATTTGCTGTGATCTCTAGAGAAAACAATAATTGGTCTTCAAACCAAATTTTGATTCCTCTGAGAAAGTATGAAAGCAAGGACTGTATAATCTGTAACAAAACAGAGCTATCACCCAGCCCAGCAGATGGTTCTCCACCATAGTAACTATGAGGCAGGAACTGTGACAGAAGAGGAAACTAAGGCTGGTAGATATTAAATGAGCTGCTTAGGGTTGTCCAGCAAGTAAGAGCATCCAGCTATGAGCCAAGGCAGTCATTCTCAGCCCGTGTTCTTTACCATGACGCAGGGACTCCCAGAGTGCAACAGTCCTCTCACAGCTGGACAGAGGGCAGCCAGCCAGGGACATAATAAAGAAAAAGGGGCAGCCAATGTTGGAAATGTTCATGGATTATTCATTTGTTCTTAAAGGAAAAGCTAAGGAGACCCAGGATACAGATCGGGAGGTAGCAGAGGACACCAGCCAGCAAGTGGCTTACCTCCATGGAATCATTTTCTCTCCTAGGTCAATTGACTTCTACTTCACCCTGGTGCTTGGATGGGGCCTCTGCCACCACCACAGCTCTGTCTTCTGCTCTGAAGCATAATGTTACCATTAGCAGTCCATCAGGCTGTGGTTAATTTGGCTGCCCTCTTCAAGCAAGGGGCTGTGCAAGAAGTCAAGAATTATTTCCATGGCAGCAATTTGTGAGTAAATGGTGAGAACCTTCCTTTGGAGCACGTTTGACGTACATAAGGCAGAAAGGAAGCTTGCATTTAGCTGGATTGGTTTGCAGACAGAGCTCAGGGGCCACTGTCAGAGGCTCAGACCCTCTGTGTGGTCATTCAGCTTTGCTGTCTTCCGTGGCCACAGCCCATGCTCTAAATCCTGGCCAGACATCTTGTAATGCATGGGATGTGTCGTTATGGTCTCCGCGGGGATGGAGGAATAAGGTATGGATGAATCAGTTCAGATCCAAATCCCTGACCAGAGGGTAGTGGAATCGAGTGTAGAAACACGATAGTATCACTGTCCTGTAGGATATTTCAATTTGGTGACATGTTTCCTTGAAGAATGGCATTAAGTCTTCAGTAGACACAAAATATGCTTGGCTGTCTTCGTTACAAAGAAAGTAAAATTGAGGTCCATGTAGGTTAAATGACTAAACTGTCCAGGGAACATGACACCTTTATCTTTCTTGCAATTAAACAGAACTCCATCTATTCCACAGCAAATTCATAGATAGATGTCTTTCCTGTGCTGAGTTATCTTTAAACATTTGTCAAAAATTAACTAACCATAAATGTGGAGCCTGTTTCTGGATTCACTATTCCAGTCCATTGATGTCCTTGTTACCTTTTCACTTATACTTTAGTCTCTTTATTATTAGAGCTTTATAGCAAATCTTGAAATCAGGGAGTATAAGTCTTCAGATTTGTTTTTCTCTTGCTAGATTGTTTTGGCTATTCTAGGTCCTTTGTGTTTCCATAGGAAATTTAGAATCAATTTCTACAACAATAATAACAACAAAAACCTGCTTGGGTTTTGATTAGGATGAACTGAATCTAAAGGTCAGTTTGGGGTTGACTTCTCTGAGTTTTTGACTGGTTTTTATACCATGGATTTGTCCTGGGATGGAACTTCAGAATCCATAGCACAAACATGAAGATATTCAGGACAATTAAGTTTTATGATGGTTTAAAGCTAATAAGCATAAATATTTACATTGGCGCTAGGCCACCTGGAGGCAGGGTTATTGGGACTTTGCTGATAATAAAATTACTTTGACTCTTGTGAGCACCTACCAGGAGTCACATTTGTAAAATATAAGCTCTATTTGTAAAATGTTTAATTCCCACGAGAAGCCCATGATGTAGGTATTATCTTCTCTATTTTACAAATGGGGAAACTAAGGTGGGAAGATGTTCAGCAATTAAGCTGAGGTCATGCAAGACATTACATAGTCAATTTGACATTTAAATCCAGGCATGTGTCATTCTGCTCTGTGGTACGTCCCCTACTTCAGAGGCCTGAGACTGTGTCCAGACGGCCTTAGTGACTGCAGGTGCCACAGGTCCGTGTGAGCATGCATGTGGGATGTGGGAGCAGAGGAAGGGGGGAAGAAAGTATGCTGATTCTCAGTCTCAGCTTCAACCAGTTTTTTTCACCTGTTTTATAGATTGGAGTTCTGCTTAAATAATAAAAACCAACAACAAAAAAATTAGCCATGCTGTTCAAGTAAGTTTGCAAATGACTTCATCCTGCTTTTTAAAATGAAGGTCTCTCTCATTTTCTCGTGGATAAAGTTCCTGCAAGATTTGGGGTAACGGTGAACAGTGTAAAGGCCACCAGGGTCCAGTGCAGTGCAGTGGGGCTGCTTTTCCATCAGAATTCCAGTCTGTGCTCTGTCCAGCTGCATGGCCTATTGTCTGGCTGGCTCATGGCGTCGCCAGTGAACCTGAAAGCTGCTGGTCCCCCAGTCCAGTGTCCATTCTGATAGCTGGATTCCAGCTTAGGTGGACTAAAAGTGCTGTGGGTAAAGCTGTTCCGCCCAGTGTCCATTGAAGCTTTGAATTGTTCCAAGCCTCACGCCTCCCGAGCTTTGGTGACCTCTTGCTTTTCATAGGCTGCTTCTCTGAGGCCTCCTCCTGTCTCTGTTCTTCATCAGCCTCACCCTTGGCAGACACTCCAAGAAATCTAGCCTTCTTCTTCTTCTCTCTCTCTCAGAAACTGGAAAGGATTTTTGCTGAATTCCTGATGCTCTCATCTTTGCCAAAACCCAAAAGCCCAGATCTGCCATGTGCCAACAAGCGCCGGGAGAGGTTGTTTGGATGAATTCAGAAATGACCTTGAACCTTTGCTCAACACTCAGATGACAGGTTCTCCCCTTCCCCACCGCACCCCAACACACATGCTTCTTGTTGGATCAGGAAATACTTTATTGCTTTTTTTCCTTTTCACTTTCTCTACCACCCTTCTTCACAGACACTTCCCACTTATCCTTTCCCTATCACTTCTCTTCTGCAAAATTCATCAGAGAGCTAAAATCCCAGGACAGGAAGGGACATTGGGATGGCGTTTAATCCATGCTCTTGCTTCTAGGTAGCAGCCACACTTGCCTGCATAAAGGACTCTCTCTTCTGCTTGTAGATTTTCATTAGTTTTCATACCTTCTCATTTAAACCTCTCTGGGTTTTGCTCCTTGGGGTCTAAAAATGTTTTCTCCATTCAGGGCTGTTTTGTAGGGACCCACAATGTATATATGTATATATCCTATCCGTGATAGATGCTATTGTGACTTGGACAAAAATGTTGAGCTTTGTTCAAGCAGATGTACAGATACAGACCCTTTTCCTGAGTCTGCCAGGATTTCTGGGGAGTGAGATATGGTCATGGGACGCCATGGGTAAGGACTGGACGTGGTCCGTGGTGGTCCAGCTGTATAGTTGACTGGCCTGGAGGAATCTCTGGCATTAATCAGAGGCCAAGAGTTGGCATAACATGAGAGGTGGTACAAGTTTATGATGTCTACCAGATGAAAAAAAGATTTAGAAGCTTGAAACCAATAACCTGGTGATTCAATTCTAAATCCAGCTATTACGGGACAAAATGATTTATATTGATTGTCTGATTGACTGATTTTGGCTTAAAGACTATGAATTGGCTCTGTGCATTGGGCAGTTGCCTAACTCTTTGCTGTGCTGATGATAGATTTCCAAGAGCATAAACATGTGAAATTTTACACTCTCCTTTTTCCAGGGACTTAAGTGGACGGAAGGGTCAGCTCCTCTTGGGTATGTTTTTGGAAATGCCTCTTCTTCTTTTCTTTTCTTTACCTTTTTATATCCTGTCCATCTACCTTTTTCTCTCTCTGCAAAGTCCTAGACCTGTCTCGTGACTGTTCTTAGTCCATGTTTGGGGAAGGATTTCTTGGCTTTGGCCCCTTACAGGACAGGGGACGTCTCCAGGACCCCAACAGAGTTCTGTAAGAACATGGCTTCCAATTTATGGCCTGTCTCTTTTGTCATCTGCTGAAAGACTGGGGCTCTCTTACACAGTAGGACACCCTGTAGACCCCTCAGGAGTTAGCCGGAGTTTGAGATGGGAGGAAAATGGGTGTGCCTGGGTGTCCAGAGATTTGCCATTGTTTCATGAAGAGGGGTTGGAGAGCCTTTGGCGTAAGCAGAATTACCTTCACCACATATGGTGAAAGAAAGAGGGGGCACCAAATCACCTCACAGAGAAAAATCCTGGCCCTGGGTATGAGAGGGGAGTGAGCAGGTGGGGGTATTTAAAGAGGTGGGAGGGGGCATTAGGAGAAGTTCAGAGTCTCTTCAATTCCAAACAATGTTTTTATTTCAGATGTCACCCTCCAAGAAAAAGTCTAGTGTATAAGGAAGGGGTCAGTCAAATTTTCGCAACATTAATATTTGGCAAATGAAGTTGTTTCTCTGGTACTATCTAAACCTGTTTGTGGAGATAGATTCAAAAAGTCCAGAATTGAAGTAATTGCCCAGAGACAGCATCTCATGGCAAGCTGATCCAAAGCAGGTAACCCTCCCCTTCTTGCCTTTAAGCTCCAAGGCCAGAGGCCTTGGCTATTCTGGTAGGTGAGGCCTGTGGCAGATTGGAAGAGAACCACTGTTCTGGGTGTCCAGAGATTTGCCATTGTTTCATGAAGCTGCCCCTGATAGGATGATCGCATTGGCTCTTCCCCCACCCCCCGACATTTTGGATGTGGAGGCCTGGAGTAAAGGCCTTATTTATTTCTTGGGCTATCATTTTCCCATGTGAAAGGAGTTTGCTTTCCCTTGTTCTTAAACTTGTTTCCCCTTAACCTCTGCTGTGTGTGGATAGAAGCTCAGTGGAGACTAAGCAGTTTGAGATTCGACAGTTTAGCTTTCTATTTCTCAAGCCCCGATCCAACACCCTACGGCCTCCCAGGCCGTTCCTCGTGTTTTGGAAACTCCCATGGGGTCCTGACCTGTTCCCTGTAGGTGCTGCGTATGGAGGAGAGAATCCCAGAGAACGTTTCTTCTGATGTTACAGTGCCCGTAACTCTGCCATGCCTGACCACATCTACCCCTAGGGGAATGAAAGTCTTTGCCATTAACACCGCCCCCTCATCCCAAAGTCCAGGAGGTAATTACTCTGCAAAATGGAAAAAAAGGGCACAGCTGAAAGTCCTGTGCCATTTTCTTGGCCCGCATCTCTGAAGCTCTCAAGGGCTAGTACAGGTACTGCTTTGCCATGGTAGGAACACAGGGGATATCTGTTTAATTGAATTCCTCATATGTTGGAAAGCTGTTTTATTTCTGCTGGACACTCAACCCACATAAAACCACAGGATATTATAGGTGAAAGAAACTTAGAGAGAACGCCTCCAGCACTGTCATTTTACATACGGGGAACCAGTGGCCTAGAACAGTGAAGTGATTTGCTGAGATCCTTCGACCATTGTCAGAACTGAAATTAGCATGGAGGGCTCTCCTCTAGCGTTAAAACGCAAGCCTTTATCCACTGCTCCTTGGTGGGGAGGAAGCCCCAAGTCCTTGCTGCATGAGATAGAGAGTCAGGATGTTGAGAAAAGACCGCCAACAGTTCAGACTTCAACCAAAGTCTTCCTGATGCTGCTTTTTTAAGTGTCAACCAATAACTCTTGGGAAGAGTAAAAAATCTGGGGAAGGAGGAAGAATGTGGTCTTCTGGAGATAAGACCCCTTTGATTGGAGGTCTATTGGCTTTTATTTCTTGGGTGGGATTTTATGCCTAGCACACACCCAGCCAGCTGCTGTCAAGTTAACACATTTTATCACCCTAGTTCTCTTCGCTGTACAGATGTTAGTGATACATGTGGCCTTCCTGTAGAAAGTGGTTCGTTCCATGCCAGGGTACCTGGCTCAATCGTGTCCTCCTGGCTTCAATACCCATCTGGCCTGCATGCTTTTCTGGGGACACGGACCTTGCTTGTGCACTGTCCTTTCTGTTTACTTGACCTACTTGTTGTGGTCAAGTTCAAGGCTCAACTGTTTTCTCAGGGTGCCTTTTTGGGAGAACAAAACTTCAGGTGGAGACTGCTCTTCTTTCAGATAGCAGACCAGTGGTTCTCACACTGAAGTCTGCATCAAAGTTCCCAGGGAATGTGCCTCAGTGAAGAGAGTATGATTTAGCGGGTCGAGGCTACATTCAGGAATCTGCATTTTTAAGAAACTCTGGAAATGATTCTGGTGAAGGACACACTGAGAAACCCTACCCTCTGTTTCTTAAACACCACCTCCAGAAACACCCTAAGACAGCTCTCTGTGCTTTGAGCATAGAGCGCTGAGTAGTAATCCCTGACTTGGACCTTTATTAAAAATTCAGTGTCTTATGAGCAACCTGTCCTTTTTCTTGAGAAGTAGGTAGAGTGGTCCCTTAGGAGAAGCATGGTCACTAAGGCCACAATGGGTGTGAATTCTGGCTCTTCTACTTAGTAGCTGCATGACCTGGGGCAAGTTTTTAAACCTCTCTGTGCTTGCTTCTTCATTTATAAAATGGAGATAATAGCACTATCTATCCCCATAGGGCCATTAGGAAGCTTAATGAGGCTTAACAATGCCTTTCAATTTTAAGTGCTGTTGTAGTGTGTGATAAGTAAAATATATATCCGTAATATCCCATGATTCTAAAAAGTAGGAAATATGTTGTATTCTTATTATACTATAGGTTGTTGCATTCAAGAACGAAATGACTTGCTGAAGTCCACAGAGATAGCAGTAGCACGGCCAGGACTAAGTATACATGACTCCTTTCACTCCTAGATAAATGGTCTTTCTTTGTCCCGCACTGGCCATGTAACCCCTCTTTCTTCTCATTATAATGAGTATCATTTCTTGTTGTATAGCTGCCCACATTAATAGACAACAAAGCAATATTCTTCTCTTAGAAACTCTACCTAGAGTGAAAGGCGACATTGAAGCCACTTTTTCATTCTTCCTCCACGTCTACCCCAATTAGCAACCATCTCAAGTGATTGCCACTGCATCCCTGTGGTCTGGTCATTTTGCTCTTCCTCCAGTATCCATGCAGGGAGGCCTAGCAAAGGCCTATGGGGTGGGTAAGGCATGGCACATCAGTGGGATTTGGAGCTATGGGTCCCTGGCTCTTGGCACCTGCTGCATTTTATCCCCACCTGGGGCACCCTTAATTCACCACTTTGTCTGAGGTTAGCAGAACGTGTCCCCAGTCTCTAGCAGAAGCATGCATAGCTGTACCGTTGTGGGGATCATGAAAATACACAGTATTCATGTCTGGAAGTTATTTGACAACTCTCTTCCTGAATCGTTGGCTTCTTTTAACTAATGTTAGCAACATATGTCAGAATGATTTGATGCTTTGGGCCAGAGAACTGAATATTCTCCTAAGGGATGGAGATGGGAGGGTAAATTTTCTCTCATCATATTTCCTACCTGACCCTGTATCTTGTTCACCAATGCTGGCTCTGCTGATGTGGTTGGGCTGATCTGGGACTGAAAGCATTGCCCTGAAGACATCAGGTAGATTAGGCAACTTCTGTCCATCTCGATTTCCCAGACATTTTCCTCTGGATGCATCTATCTTTCCTCTGGTTTTCTTCTTCAACTTCTTTTCTTTAACAAATGTGCTTCTGCTATGCCAAGCTCTCTCATTCCCCCATTCTATAAAGAAGCGATTTTTAAAGTACCATTAACACAGAGTAGAGTGCCAAGGGCTCCAAATGAGCCAAAAGAATCTGGTCTTTGAACTTCTGAGGTTTATCTCAATAGACAGCCTCAATGAGGATGAATGTAAGGGAAATGTGCAAACAATAAAACGTTTACATTTGAATACAAAATTCTACAAGTTTGGAAAGATTCAACATACTTAGAAGACTCAAGTCAGAATGACAAAATGTCAACATTTGGTAAATAAAATTATTTCTCTGGCAGAATATACACTTGTTAATATTGAAATGGGCCTACAGAGTAGAAAATCAGGGTAATTGTCCAGACATTGAGGCCAAGGCAGGATGCTTTTAAGCAATCACTCACATCTCCAATCTCTTAAACCTAAGAGCTTTGGGTGGGACTATTCTATAAGCAAAGCCTTAGCTATGAAAACAACTTTTGAAATTAAGAGTCAAAAGATAAGATCAACAACAGGTGTTCTTTGCTTTCTGCAGTAGGTGTGTTCTTGAAAAGTTGGGTGTCAATATTTTTTTTCCCCATTCATCTAATTGCAGGCTAAATATAACAGGGAGACTGGATATTTAAAGAAACCATGTAATTGATCTCATTGCAAAGTTCTTTTAGAGTATTAAAAATCGTTTTTATCTTTTCAAAGATCAGGTTTTCTTAGACTATAATTTATTAGAAACAGAGACATATTATGTTGATGTATATTGTCTACAGATAAAGGTTGGAATAAGCATCTATGGGTTTGTCACAGAGAACTGGGGCTTTAGGAATTTTATATTTATCAAATATTTTATATCTATTTTTTATTCTGATGGGACAATGGCTCTCTTGGGGTCAGAGAGATGACTGATCTTCACTTCTCCCTGATTCTTCCCAGGCGATGCAACTCTCACCCTTTCTTTTTAGTAGTCTCCATCCCTCCCCCCACCACAAGGAAACTGATCACATTTTCTTACTCTTAATGACCTTTCCCTAAGCACTATGCTAGAATAATCTGGTTGCTTTGGGCTAAAACTAAATACTCTTCTAAGGATGGAGGTAGGTGGTCGATGACTCCGAGATCATTACAGGACTGGTTGAAGACTGTCCAATATGGTAGCACTAGGCACACGTGCCTATCAGCGCTTGAAGGGTGGTGAATAAAACTGAGACCTGAAGTTTTCATTTCATTTCATTTAAATTTTAATTAAAAAAACCCGATATGCATTTCAGCTATTGGGGAACTTTTAAGTATGTTTGAAACGACTGGATCATGTTTCAACTGTAAGTTTTATGAGCTCTAAGTATAGATCAAGTATTTCTAAAAAGATCGTAATGTTTGAATTGAGATGTGTCTCCGAGCATAAAACACAAACCAGATTTTGAAGATTAGTAAGAAAATATGTAAAATATTTTAGTAATAATTTGTATATTGGCCACAGGCTGAAGTGATAATATTTTGGATATATGGGGTAAAATAAAATACACTATTAAAATTAACTTTACCTGTTCCTTTTTACTTTTTCATGTGGCTACCAGAACACTAAAAATGATAAATGTAGCTCATATTATATTTCTCTTGAGCACAAGTCATCTGCAGTATACCATTGCCTTGCTTTGTGACCACTCCCTAGGTCTAGCCAAATACAGTCATCTAGCCCCACAACAGAGTTCAAGGGTTTTAATTCGTACCCCTGTCAGCTGCAGAAAATGCATTTGCCTCTAGTTTTATTCTTTGAGTTAGCTCCACTTGGATGACAATGGCTTTGGGATCTTTGAATTTCCTGGATGTCTTTTCTATATAGCCCACGTGCATAGTTTATGCTTTTTTGTTTGTTTGTTTGTTTGTTTTTGTTAAATAAGCAGACTTTCAGAAAATACCTAAATTAGAAAGATGGACTTGGAAAGTCTATCCAAAATGGTTACTTTGAACTCCTGATTTCATGTGGGGAGAAAAACCTGTCCAAGCACTTTCCGCTCTGCAGTAGCACCTCCAGACCAGTGCTCTTAACCCTCCCTATTAATTTCTCATCAGAAGTGACTGGAGCCAAGCAAGCAAGCAAGCAAACAAAGAGACAAACAAACAACCCACAGCCATGGACACTGTGACAGAGATTTACAAATCACTAGTGTTTATTAATGAAAACCAGGCGATGGACCACGAAGCACACCAGTCAGAAACTTGACTAGTTGGACACATGTGGTTGAAGAGTGGCAGGAGCCTCGGTGAGGGGTTAGGAACCTGGGACCCTGATCTAAAGTCTACTAAGAATCCACTTCTCGTCACTGGGCAGGTTATTCCTCACACTCCCTTGCTCATGTATCAAGTGAGAGGGCTGAGGCAGAAGGTTTTAGGGCTCCTCCTAGCTTCTAAAGACCTGGTGTCTATCACTCTAATCCCAGCTCCTTGCCACCTCCAGGGGCACGGACACCAAGGCACAGGCACCTGGGTTTGAGAACGCGGACGTTCCAGACCAGCCATCTCGTCCTGCAGGAGCTGAGTTGCAGTAGGACAGATAGCAGGCTCTTTGACTCTGTTGTCACCTCATTCATGTCAGAGACCTCCTTAGTAGCGTGTGTTCCATCACACGTAGCTTTCCTGGGTCAAGTGCATTCACATTTTAAAGTCATTTGAAGCATTGATGAAATTAACATCCAGAAAGCATATGCTAATTTTTACTCTCACCAGCATGTACCAGAGGGCTTATTTTAGGGCGTTGTTATTCCAAGTTGCCACTTGGTGATTATAAATGACATTGAACATTTCCCCCACATGTGAATTGGCAACTTTCATTTCATCTCTTGTGAATTGATTGCTTGCGTCCTTTGCTCTGTTTTCTTGAGTGTTTTTTTTTTTGTCTTAATGGTTTAGAAGAGCTCTTTACCGTTATGTATGTCTTTCTTGTTACATATTTACAGCTCTTTCTCGTAAATATTTTTTTCAGCTTTGTGACTTACCTTTTAACTTGGTGCATAAGTTACTTTTAACTTATAGATGTTAACATTTTTAGATAGTCACATTTATCAATCTTTTTAAAAAAGACTTCTTTGTTTTTATACTTTCGAAGCACTGTTCCCACTCCCAAGAAGATAATTTCACATACAATAGTTAATTATTTTCCTCTAAAGTGTTTTTTTTTTTCTTTTTGGTATATTGGTGTAAAATTAGAAGCTAAATTCTTTTTCTCTGCATAATCAATGATATCTTACACTGTTTATTAAACGAACGATCCCCTTCCTTCCAGTTTCCACACTCATTTAATCTAGCCCCTTATTGATGTCATCAGAGAAAATGTTTGATCTGAAAGTTTAAACAGCACAATTATACTGTATCGACGCAGGTTGAATTCTGTATGGTTGTTAGGGTGGGTGATTAGTGTAATAAAATGGGATGGGAGTACAACAAATTATCACTGATATACCTAATGCCAAAAATGTGGGGTATAAACTGAAGAATTTCATTAAATTATGGAATTTTCACATATTTAATCGGAAGTTTGGTTGAAACTAGCCAACCAGTGCACTGGGCTTCACTTATAAACATTTACCTTAGAAAAATCTCTGAAATCAAGAGCAGGGTCAGAACGGAAGATGCGTGAGACATCATCTCTAGTATCAAGAGGATTTTCCCGGGTTGACCAGATGTTGACCACTGCATGGCCAAGTGGCCCAGGGGGTCTGGTTGTGGTTTGGGTTGTTTCTTCCTGATGCAGAAATATTTGCTTTTCTTCTGGGTGGGCAGTGTGGGGACCAAGTAGTTTCAGTGGGCACACAATGTCCTGCAAGGGGAGCAAAACCATTCTGCTGGTTCTCTGGGTCAGCCACTGTCTTTACAAAGCAGGATGCCAGCGGCTGCTCTGACTAAAGTAAAAGTCCTTTTTAGGGCCACATGCCAACCATGGGGCACTACAGGCCTTCCTGAACTCTTCCTTCTCAGAAGGTAGGGCTCCGAATAACATCTGGTCGAGGAAAACAGAATTTCAAGTCATCACGGTTTATCATGTCTGAGCCACTGAGGGTGTACCTTCGGTTCTTTTGAGGTCAGAAATTGTTTTAAATAAGGAGATAAAATGAAATCCAACACACTGTGCTCACCCCACCGTGTTTTGAAGGGCTCCAGGGAAACCCTAATACTGTTAGGACAAAGACTCAGCAGAGGCTTCTGGGATGACTTGGTAAGGGTCAATTGGCCAGCCTGCTAGTTCCTGCCCTGAGAACGTCTATCCCTTTTCTGAGGCTGTAAATTTAATTCTCAACATGCTTACGTGTGTTGATATCAGTCTTGAGTCCGGTGTGCACTATGTTTCTTCCCTGCTGAGGGGAATAGGAAACTGGAAATTTGGGGAGTGGGGGCTGGTAGTGAAATGATCCCTAAACCAGGAATCCTTTGGTTCAGAAAACGAGTTAGCCTGCTCTCTGCATACGTCCCCCCACTTGCCTCCACCCTCCCATTTGTCACAGTGTCCCGCCCTTCCCTGAAGACATATTAATACTAAATCAAAGAATGTTCCATTTGTCTTTCTCATGCTCACACCCTGCCTAACCCAACATTGTATGTGAAAATTTAGAGGAATTTGTGTCTATTTTGCATCATGGCTTAAACTTTTATTATTTTTCTCTGCATAAACTCCTTAGCTACAGGATTGACGGAGTCAAATGCACTTCATAGCATCCAGCTCAATACTCCTTTTGGAAGTGACTTAAAAAAAAAAATCAGAGTCTCATTTGTTGGAGTAAGTTTGTTACACTCTCATGTAAACTTGGAAGGATGATGTAGACTTTTTCGAGCCCTGATATTATTGGGGTAAGGGAGGCTCTGAAACATTTGATGGGGAGGGGTAGGAAGGCCTGGAGGGAACTAAGCCTATCCTGGAGAGACCTCTGTTCCCGGGCACATCCCCTGCAACCTCCAGGACTTAATAGTAGAAAATTGAAATTGTCAGGACTCATTGAGTTCCAGTGATAGATACCCAACTCAAACTAGTTTAGCAAAACCGAGTATTTAACGGCCACTGAAACTGAAAAGTCCAAAAGTACAATTGGTTTGGGGCACAAATGACTAGTTTCTCAACATTCTCTCACTCTGTCTGACTTTCCTCTGTGTCGGCTCCACCCTCAGTCACACTTTGTTCAAGTGAAGGCAAGGGTGCCTCTTAGAAGCATCACCCTATAGCTTAGAAAGCCCTACGCAGAAAGATAATGCCTCTTTCGCAAGAGGTCCAGCCCAAGTCCCAGGGAGGGCTCTCTGTGGCCCACTTGGGCTGATGGGGCCTCCTCTGAGGGACTCATAGGAGCCAGTGGAATAGGGTTTTGTTGTTGTTGTTGTTTTTGGGTTTGTTTGTTTCTAAATTTATTTTTATTTTATTAGCCCAGCTTCACCAAATCACCCAGCCCTAGAGTCATGGGTTAGGAGGAGCCTCTCCCAAACCTCATGATGGCTCCCCTATGGGAAACAAGGCTGCTGTTCTCAGTGGAGGGGATGCTGGGCAGGCAGAACAATCAATGTCTACTTCCACCTATGGTAGGTGGATGGGGTGGGGAGACTTTTCATTCTGTTCTGGGTGAGTCTGGGATCCCTTTGTCTTGAACAAACCAATTAAATCTGGAACATACAAATGATGCCAGGTTGGTGCCAGAAAGATGTCAGGCTTTAGAAGTAAATTGTCACCTGGGGATGTAGCTTGGTCATGATTCAGTCATCCGTCTCTCCATGGTTGTCTTCCTGTGTAGGTCACACCAGCCGACCCTACTGTACCTTGGCATGCAGCACATACTCAAGCCCAGTGGCGGGTAAATGAAGCTTCCAGGGCTCACTTCCTGTTGGTTGGCTTGTTTGACCCCCGAGCAGCAGCATTGTGTGTTATATTGCGTGAAGTTGCCATGTTTTCTAATACACTGCCCCCTTCTGGATGCCCAGATGTTGGCCCAAGGGAGGGACATGGTCCACCCCACTGGCTGATCCTCTTTGTTTGACGGGGGTACTCTGAATCAAGTTCTTCACAGTCAGAATCAGCAAGAGGCAATGAAAGAGTACTGCCCTGGGAATTTAAATATCTGGGTTCTAATCCTGGCTCAAAAACTAACTGGCTGGGTGATTGTAAGGATCTCTCTGGGTTGATTTCTTCGTCTATATTTGATTATATCTTCTTCAAACTAACCGGTTGGTAAGGTCCCTTCATGCTCCCATGCACGTCTAGTCTGAGAATCCACTACATTAGCTTCAAGTTTTTCCTCTGAAAATTAGAATAATCCTTATCTCCTAAAATGATTTCCAGAGAAAGGATATAAAGAGATAGGAGAAAGGTTTGAAACCCAACTCTTCCACTGAGTAGGCAAATTAATAACTTCTTTGTGACTTACCTTCCTCACCTTTAAAATGGGACAAGATATCATGAGGATTACATGACCTACTACTTGAAGTTTGCCTAGGATGTAGTTAGTATCAGCTATTGCTGTTGTGGGTGTTGTTATATAACATAGTGTATAAAGTAAAGGAGATGTGTTATATTTAGGAGCTCATCTCTGTTAAGTACTTAGCAGTGATAAGAACTCATGTCTCATGAGGCAGAAGGTCTCGTTTTGGGTAGATATAATAATAATAATAATAATAATAATGTAATAATAATAAATTATATCTAATGATTGTTAGGCTGAAATCTTACGCATTCCTGTATTCTTCAACTTCTTTCCATTGCTATCATAACAAGACTGGTCCCCATCTGTGAATATGTTCAGGTTTGTTAATGCCCCTTCTAAATGAGGCACCTCTAACTTAGATGGAATCGAAGCAGTGCTAAGCCTGTCACCTCCCTCCAGCATGTAATTATACTTTCATTAGTGCTGCCTGGGATTGGGTTTCCTTTCTAGCAGCCAAGTCATGTTTTGGGCTCAAATTTAGCTCGTAGCTAAGAAAGCCCTGAATTGTTTTCATATAAACCATTGGAAACTATTCTTAGAATTCAAGTCCACTGTCTTACCTAATCAATGTTACCTTCTGGGATAAATATTGAAAATCCTCCAAGCCCTGATTGAGGAAATCCCGACTCAAGGCATTTGATGTGAGTTAGATACATCACATTTTATTTGTTTATATTTTAAAAGGAAGTGAGAGGAACAGTGAGACCCTGGGCATCAAGTTGAACAGAGTAGTAAGGTTCTGATCTGAAGGCGTCATTGACCAGGGTCAGCCAGGCTTTAGTCTGTGAAGCTGGGTGCAATTGCTTCAATGCAATCGTTGTCAAAACTCTGCTTAGTCCTGGTCATAGGATTCCTTGGTGTTTGTTTGCTGTGGTTGTGTTTATGGGAAATGAAAGCCACCACTGACCAAACTTGGAAACCCCCTTCCAAAATATGCCTGGAATAGTCACTGAATTTTCATTTCAAGATACCTCTTTGCCATAAATGAATCTTAGCTTCTTATCTGAGACATAATATCAGTGTTTGGTAGGTACGTATCAAACATGGTGTCCTTGTGGCCAACTATACTGAGTGTCAAAATTGAGTTTCTGTGGTTCAGTACAAAAGACAATATCTCCAAGTTCAGATATTTTTATATTCCTAAGGAAACCAAAGTATAGAGTCAAATAATAACTGTCCTTTATGTACATATGAAACCCAGGGTTTTTATTATTCAGCCCATTTCTTCCCATTGTATTCAGTATAATATAATTACAACACACAAACAGATACACAAAGCTTCTACACATCTATACATATATAGTGTATATATGTATGTATATACATATAGACAGACACACACATATGTGTATGTGTATATATATATATATATGTGTATATATCTCAAAGCACCTATATTAATTATGATAAAATCTTATTAACTTATGTTGATGGCATTCTTGTAATCTACCTGTTATTTACTAAAACACGTGCACTGGATGACTCTGGCTCCCAGTGATCATGAGTTACTTTTATAAAAGCTCATCCGTCGCTTGTTTGGTTTCTGGAAAGTAAATTTAAAGTACACATTGTTAACGTCAATCTCACACATTTTGATATCTGGGACCAACTTATTTTTATTTAAAAAACGGAGAAAATGTTTCTCTATTTTGATTTTTTGGGTATTTCTTCCATTCTCCATAGTTATTCAAAGATCCTTACCCATGCGTTTTAAAGTGCTCCTTTTGGCTTGCATCCCCTTTTCTTTTCGCTAATGTTGTCGGTCCTCAGTCCTGATGGTCTCCTCTCGCACTAGTTCTGTTCCCGTTCCAGGACCACTGAGCTCTTACGTTGTGGGATCTCCTGTGTACTTTGTGCATTTCACTGTCCAACCCGAGCAGGAGCCCCTGTGCTCCTGGACCACTCCTTCACCGAGTTCTGTAGACACTTCAACATACACACTTCCTGTCTCAAGCCCTTAATGCCAGCCTCTTCTCAGGTGAATCTTGGAAGATTACATCATTGCTACTTGACTGGTAATGGAGGTCCACTGCTCTGCACAGCCTTGTCTTTCCTTCCCACTATGGCGTTCTAATCCCTGTGACAAGAGAGAGGAGACAAAGAGGAAATGCTGGGAGTCCCATTGCACTGAACTTTGACCATGCAAATATCTTCAGTCACCTCTGTACCCAGCATCCCCATTCCCACCCCCAGTTCCACGTGGTACCCGTGGGCCAGGGGCCAGGAGCCTGGACCTGCTCACCGTGGATGGCCAAGGCACAGACCCTTACACTCTGGCCTGCAGAAGAACTATGTTTCTCTCTAGTCATCTGGCATTTATTCAATGAAAACTTACTCTAACAGTTATTTTTGTATGATAAATTAGAAATATTTAAATAGACACAAGTTATTTGGCATTTAATGGTTTTTGTGTTTCCTAAACTATCTCATGTTCTCAAAAAAGTTTGTTAATTCCAGTGCTAAGATGATATGATTGATGGAAACCATAAATGAAAAACAGAAGCAACAACAACAACAATGAAAACCAAGATTCAGTTGAATGAATTATTAAAATAGCAGGGATCAGGTGTTCTTGAAGTTTACTCTAAAGTTTTCAGTTATTTGGATTCAGAGGAATAGGTGAAGACTTTTAGCCTATATTACTAAGTACCTAGTTTTGGGTGGTGGTGGCTTTTTGGAAAGTATGACACAGAAGGAACATGAGAAAAATTATGACAAATAAAGGAATAGAGAGAAGACAAGAAGAAAGAAAATGTTCAAAAAAAGATGAATAAGGAGAGGAGAGAAAAAAGAAATGGTTATAATTTCATATTCCAAGGGACACACTAGTAAAAAGGAATCTAATGACGAGGCAGAGGTTTTTTTTGTTTTGTTTTGTTTTTCCCATTTATTTAGGCCCATGGCCTGATTTCGCTCTGGCTTTTACTGTATACATGGGCCAAGGCAGGTTTTCCAAACCAGTCAAGCTTCTTCCTACCCTGCTGGAATGTCATTCTTGGATGTCATAGAAAGAAGTGTCTTGGCACCTGGATCTCTGGCTGGATGGGTCAAAATATTAACCGACCCACAGATACGCATTTGACTCTGCTGGAGATAAAAAGAATATAGGTGAAGTGTTTTGTTTTTTTCTTTCCCTAATGGGGCGTATTAGTCAGAAGAAAGGATAAAACCTATGGAAAAAGATAAATACATTCTTTGGTCTGTCTGTAGGGCGTGCCCAAGAGGCGACTATAAAAATAAGAGTACAGCCATGCAAATGAGCAGACATCATGGTGGGAGCTTTTACGCAGGTGATGAAGAGGAAAAAGCATCGCCGTTGGTATTGGGATACATGGGTTCAAATCACATTCCTGCCACTTCCTTGCGATGTGACCTTGGCAACGTTGTTTTACCCCATGAAGGCTCAGTTTTCAGGTGTGTAAAATGTTACCTGTCATGTGTATCTTACAGACCCCCGTTCAAACACATTATCTCAGTTAATCCTTGGGGCAGTTCTGTAAAGTGTGAAGCATTGTACAAAGTTAGCTCTCCTCTCATTAGATTGGAAGGTGCCTGGAGAATCTTCTCAGAGGAGCACCCTCAGGGAGCCAAAGCTTTCTTGCCTTGCATCCAGAGGAAGCTGTAACTACTGAAGGAAGCAAGTTTTTCCGTCAGGCTGGGAGAGGCAAAAAGAGGCTACAGAAGTCTCGGTTCTTCTGGAGTCCCCTGGCATCTTGTCCCACTTTAATTCTTTCCCGAGCTTCCCAGAGGCACAGATGTGCAGATGTGTAGACTGCATGCACGAGCCAGAGCTCGGCAGGTTGGCTGGCTCAGCCTACAGGAAGCATTCTCACCCCAAAGCAAAGGTCCCTGACAGGAATCTCCTTTCACTTACTCACCCTGGTGTTTTGACATTGGGATGGGGAGTATAACTTTAACAGTCCAAGGCCTGGGTCCAACTTCCTTGGTGTAGAAAACTCAGGAAGTAAGGGAACAATTACAGGTGAACATGGAAGATCTTAACGAGAGAAAATATATGGTTTTGTCCCTAGAAAGAAGAGGGTACATACCTCTCACCCACACTTTAAAAAAAAAAGGGTTTGCTCCTATTCCCTTTCTTTCATATGGTACTTATTTCTTCTTCCTCCTCTGCTGCCCTTGTTGTGTCCCTGGGAAATCCTTCTCAGGAAATGCAAGGTCCTCATCCGCCATCACTCCACCTTCTAGTCCCAAACGTCCTCATAAAATTGAGGAAACTGAGGCACACGGCAGGTCAGACCATATTGTCTTGGAGGCTCAGGGAAGAATAAAATGAAGAAACTTCCAGTTTTGACAGAATGGGTAAACGGGATTATTGAATTTAGGTGGGATTTGCAAGAAGCTGGTCTGTCTTCATCCTTATAATCATCTATATCATTTCTATGACTATGATGTTGGTGACGATGATAGCAGCTCAGTACTAACATGACTACTAGCTGGATTCTATCGAGTGTTTACTAGTGAGTGCCAGGCACTGTGCTAAGTACCGTGCCTGAATTACATTATCTAATTCTTACAGTGTTTGAGATAGGTTCCATAATTATCAGCTCTTCACAAATGAGGCTGCCGATGTTCAAAAGGGTGGAATGAAGAGCCGAAGGTCAAACACCAACAAGAGGCAGAACTAAAATTTAAACTCAGGCAGTTAAGTACCAAAATTCAAGACCTTAATGATTAGTTTCTGGAATCGTCTGAGTGACCGATGCCCTGCATCAGCATTTGCATCCACCGCTTCCAGGGAGCACGCCACTCACACACCTGAAGACCCTGCACGGTGACCCTCTTTCCAGCTGTTGTGAAGGTGGGCTTGAACCTGTGGAGCTCTGGCCCAGAGCTTGGACTCTTGAAGTGAAGGAGAGAGACACCAGGAGGTTGAGTCCCTCAGCCTTCAAGTGGTCTCACACTCAGTTCTTTAAAGATGACAAGCAGAAGTGGGAGACCAGAGTATGAAAACGGCAGGCGATGGGAGGGCTTGAACGCCCAATGCTGCATGGACAGGTCATTGCGCCATCTTGCTTTCTTCCCCTCATTAATCCTGAGGCTCTCAGAAGCCTCAGCTTCTTCTCCCCGTTTCACTGTTTCTATACTAAGGCTGAGAGCCTTGATTTTCTCCTATCTCTCCAGTGTTCCCACTCCTATGACAGCCATTTAAGGACAGGGTACTTCACAGTTACCATAAGGTATATTGTGAGAATGTTCTGGTTATGGCTATTGCATCAGGATAGGTCTGGAAATGAAGCACATGAACAGAGTAGAGTTTAAATAAAGGGACTGTTTACAAAGTGTGGGAAGTTTAAGGGAAATGAACAAAGGATAGTGAAGTAATCCAGGACCAGCATCTGTGAGGTGCTATTAGCACACAAAGGCCTGAAGGGGTTCTGGGAAAGCAGTGGCTCCAGAACCGATACATGATAGCAGTATTCGTAGCAGAGAAGTGCTTGCAAGGAGCCATGGCCTTCATTAGAGAAGGCTGTTACTACAAGCCCATGGTTCATCAGGAAGCTACCCACTGAATAAATACCCTAACTCTCACCTCCCTTCCTGTGATCTCCTGCTGGTGCCTCTTGTTGGAAGAACCCAACCAGAGCCAGAAGGCAAGGGAGCCCAATGAAACAGTTGCATACAATTCAGGTTCCCAGGGATACACAGGATAGAGAACAGTAGAGAGTTGACCTGATAGGTGACCAGCATAGGTGTTAACATTTCTTTCTAATGTAAAAACCTCATGCCTGCTTTTCTGTACATCTCACTGTAGGATGCAAAAAGGTCTATAGACTGTTTCTGTGGGTTTAGTAAAGAATGGTATCCTGTCAACTGGGACTAATGTACCACATTTGAGCTTCCTTTCAGCCTGGTCACTGCAAAGGCCTTTTCTTCCCCAAACCAAATTTCCTGAGCTTTCAATGCTGTGTACTCTGGGGACCTCACAGCCTTGTCAACTTTGAACCCTGTCTGTTGACATTAGCTCCTCCTTAGAAAGCGGGGGAGCAGAGCCCCTTCCCCTCTCCTCCTGCTCCATGTTTCTGCGGGCCCGGTCAAAGAACCGGCCTCTCTTTCTCTGACAGCAGGGCCGTGCCTTCCTTAAGAATGAGACTGGAGACTCAGAGCTCCACTCTTTTCTCACCCTCCACCTTCTCTCAAGAGCCAAATTGAATCACATTTTTACTTGGCAACCCACTCCATCCTTCTCTAACTTTTCTAGTTAGAGCGTAACTCCCCCTTCACTATTCAGAGTGGTTCGTTGTCTCACAGTATCAGCATCACCTGGAAGCTCATTAGAAATGCAAAAATCTCAGGACCCGGCCCACTTCTCTGAGCCAAATCCGCCTTGCATAAGATCCCCAGGTGATTCGTATGTAATTACTTGGAAAGGCATTAATATACCCCAGACCTAATAGTCAGAGGCATGCCATACCATTTTGACTTTCTTCCTTCAAAATTTATAGTAGTTTCAAAAGCTTTTTCAAAGTAATAGAGGAAGTTTCATAATTACTCTGTGCTTCGAGATCCATATATTACAATTGCATGTATTCAACAGTTTATATTTTTCAAAAATCTTTCAGATTAATGAACTCATTGGAGTCTCATGATTACTCTATGAAATATATAAGGCAGAGGTTGTTAGCCCCATTTTCCATATTAGGATCTGAGGCGTGATTAAGTGATGGGATGGATCTGGGAGTAGATGTGAAGCTTTGGAACCCGTTTTGCAGCACGTTGAAAAGAGTGCTCTCCTCCCTTCCCCCATTTTTTCCACATCAGTGTTCTCAACATGTGGTCCACATCCTATCTGTATCAAATTTACCTGGTGAAGGGGGAGAAACTTGCTTAAAAAAGTAGATTCCTAGGCTTCATCAAGACATAATGGATCTCCTTATGCTCACTAAGACTTAAAAAATCACTTCCATGTATAATTAGAATGGTCACATTTAAAGAATGAGAGGATGGAATTTTAGGTTTCTTGGGTTTACATCGGCGGGACTTAAGC
This sequence comes from Rhinolophus hipposideros, assembly GCF_964194185.1. Lineage (NCBI taxonomy): Eukaryota > Metazoa > Chordata > Mammalia > Chiroptera > Rhinolophidae > Rhinolophus > Rhinolophus hipposideros. The sequence continues at coordinate 83,424,631 of NC_138052.1, forward strand.
TGATGGAAAGAAGACTTTGCAGAAGAACAGGAATCATTTCTCCCAGCCTGCCCAGCAGTTGAGAGGACTGCCAGATGGGGTTGGGAGAGAGCAACAGTGAGCTGGTTAGGGCAGCAAAGATTGGACAACCCCTCGGGTGTGGCAGTAAAGAGGAAAGGAACCAGCTGTGGAAAGAGAAATGATGTGACACTGTGCGAGAGTTGGGAAATGGAGGGATTAGGGAAAGTGCTTGTCTGGGGAAACAGAAGGAGGAGAAGCAGAGACAGCATCAGAAAAAGAAAAAGTAAAAGGAAGGGGAAAGTAGAGAAAGGGGGAGCTGGAGAGTCAGGGAAGGGGAGACAGGTGGGCAGATGTAAAACAAGTAAGAGCAAAACAAAAGGAGATGAGAATGGACAAAGTGAAATCTGGAAGTGCTTACTTTGGAGCTTATACGTTGCTTGATCCAGGGTCTTAGGACCTGGTGATATTTACTGTTGCATTATAAGCTTGAGCTGACAAAGCTGGCACATAAACGGGGCTGTCGCTCTGTCACTCCTGGACGTCATCCCTGAAATATCTGTGATGACTGGATTCTAAAACACAGGTTTAAATGGTCCGGCTTCTTCTCAGTACTTTATTGAGTCATAGATATAGCAAAACTTGCTCATCTTGTACTTATTTTAAAAATAATTTATTCTGATAAAATAATAAAAAGGCAAAATACAAAAAGGAATGAAAGACATCCAGATTAGAAAAAGTAAAAATGTCTTCATTTGAAGATAATATGATCATGTATGTAGAAAATCCTAAGGAATCTGTAAATTAGCTAATAAAACTATACTTATTATATTAAATTTACTTATAATTTAGCAATGTCTCAGAAGATAAGGTCTATATTTAAAAATTGTTGCATTTTTACTTACTGCCAATGAGCATTTGGACAATGAGATTTAAAGAGTCCATTTACAATAACATTTGATAAAATATCTAATAACAAACTTCACAAAAACCTATATAATAAAAATTAAAAAAACAACATTGCTGAGAGATACTTAAAAAAAAACAAAATCAATGGAAGGACATTTATATTCATGGGTTGGAACACATTATTTTTTTTTAATTAAATTTATTGGGGTCACAATTGTTAGTAAATTTACATAGATTTCACTATTTTTAAGATGTCAATTCTTGCCAAATTCATCCATAGATTCAATTCAATCCCAACCAACATTCCAGTAATCTTTTTTGTAGATATCAACATGCTGATTCTAAAATTATATGGGAAGGCAAATTGCCTAGAATAGCCAAAATAATTTTGAGGAAGAATTGATGTTACCTTATTTTAAGACTACACAGCTACACTATTTAAGACTGTGTATAGCACTGGCATAGGAATCGACCTACATAGATCCATGGAACAGAATTGGTAATCCCAGAAACTGTCTCATACATACATGGTCAGTAGATTTTCAAAAAAGATACTAAGGTAATTCAATGGAGAAAAGATAGTCTTTTCAACAAATGATGCTGACATTATTGGATATCTATATAGAAAAAAATGAACACTGACCCTTCTTTCACACCATACAAAAAAACACTAACTTGAAATGGATTGTAGACCTAAATGTAAAAGATAGAACTTATAAAACGTCTATAAGAAAACACAGGAGAAAAATGTCGGCAACCTTGGGATAGGAACAAAAGAAAATATAGATCAGGTGCAAAAACAAGGACAATAAAAGAAAATTAAATAATAAAATGGTCTTTTGAAAAAAATGATTGGAAAATGAAAATGCAAAGCATAGACTGGGAGAAAATATTAACAATACATGTATATGTCAAAGGACTGATATTCTGAAAAAGAATCAATCTTACAAATCAACAATAATAAGAAAACAGCCAAATTAAAAAAATGGGCAAAAGAATTGAACAAACACCTCGCCAAAGTTTACAAATACCAAATAAGCATGTGACTGGATAGTCAACATCACCTGTCATTAGTGGAAAACAAATTTAAATAGAGATACTACTACACAACGATTAAAATGGCTGAGACCAAAAAAACTGATAATATCAATTGCTGGCAAGAAAGCAGAGCAACAGGAATTTTCATTCATAGAAGGTCGGAAGGTAAAGTGCTACAATAACTCTGGAAGATAGCTTTACAGTTTCTTATAAGATTGAACATAGCCTTACCATACAACCAAGCAATTGCTCTACTGGGAATTATTTATCCAACTGATTTGAAAACTTATGTCCACCTAAAAACTTCTATGAGCATGTTTATAGCAGATTTTTCCTAATTTCTAAAAGCAAACAAAGCCATACTGTCCTTTGATAGGTGAAAAGATAAACTGTGGTACATCCATACAATGGACTACAGTGATTAAAAAACAGGAATGAATTATCAATCTGTAACAAACTGGATACATTTAAAAATGCATATTGCTAGGTGAAAGAAGCCAGTCTTAAGAGGCTACATTGTAGGATTCCATTTATATGATAGTCTGCGAAGGACAAAAACTATAGAGATGAAAAACAAATCAGTAATTGCCAAGGGTTTGTGGTGGAGGTCGAATAGATGGACTATAGGGAGGTTTTATTTTTTAAAGTAGTAACACTGTTTTGTTTTACTGTAATTGTGGATTCTGTAATTGTGGGTTCATGACACTACGTATGCATTTACCGAGCCACATAGAACCTTGGAGCACAAAGAGTAAGCCTTAATGTATACCAATTAAAGAAACTCAGTGAGAGTTCAGAAGATCCCAGGATGAAATGCAGACAGTGACAAAAGAGTCTAACTGTATGACAAATGTATGACATGCCTATATGAAGGGAATGGGGAGAAAGGGCGATGACAGAAGTAACTCGGGAAATGAAGGTAAACTCTATGTCTAAAGACAAAAGGAGCTATACGTAAGCACAGGAGTCTAGCTGGTCAAGTTGTTTCCCATGGGTGTAAGGATAAACAATTTGAAGTCACGATACATGTGCACTGAAATTAAATGAATAAGTAAACGGAGGGGCGATGGTGAGGTTTCTCATTCCTGGAGAGGCAGGTTACAGATAAGCAAGAGGGGAGGTTTGAATGACCCTTGTGTTACTGGGCAAGAGCTGATGAGTACAAATATATACATATGTAAGCATAGATATGTGTGCATACGCAAGTTAGTATACAAACACGTGTCTCCTCGCTCTAGCCACTGAAATGACCCAGAAGCAGTGACACCCAAGTAACAATGTGCACGTGCAACACCCAAACACCCAAATCTTGTTTTCTAATGTGTGGAACCAGGGTTCCGTGGCTGCACGGCTGGTACTAGAGCTGGGGAAGGCACCTCCTGCCCCGAACAATTCTACAGACGCAGGAGGTAGCAGGAAGTCAAAGGCGCTTCTCCGAAGTTTTAAGCCTTTGGTTCCTGGAATAAGTACAAGGTCCCAGAGACCAATCCCTCCCCCTGGGAAGGAGGAAGGTGAGTGAGGACTGGGGGCCTCTGGAAGAGGGAGTGGGGAAATAAATGTGTTGAGTACGTGTGTGTGTGTGTGTGTGTGTGTGTGTGTGTTATACATTTTAAAGTAAACTTTTTGTTTTGGATAAGGTAGCTCCACATGCAGCAACAAGAAAGAATACAGAGAGATCCCTATGTCCTCTATTCGTTTTTCCCCAATGGTGCCACCTGGCAAAACTATAATACAGTGTCACAACCAGGACACTGACATCAATATTGTCAGGACAGACCATTCCCGTCCTCACGAGGACCCTTCCTGTTGCCTTTTTACAGCTACACTCACTTCCCTCCCATCCCGACCCCTCAAAAAACTAGGAACAACCCAGATGTCCCTCAACTGGTGAGTGGTTAGACACGTTTGTTTGCCTATAAAAAGACATGACCGAGAGCTGTAACGCGAGAATCCAGGGCATTCTGAGACACACACGGGGGGGTGGGGGGTGGGGAGGGCAGCAGATATTACAGGAAGCTCAGGCCTGTTCTCCACAGCCTGGTCCCCCTTCTGGTCACCTCTGCTTTCCCCTTCACGGCCTTCTCGAAAGATAATTGGTTGAAACTGAAAAAAAAAAACACACACAAAAAGGATAATTGAGCCTTCAGAGACATAGCTTGGGAGGTGTAACATTTATTGAATATGTCAATGTTGCAGGTATCAGCCAAGGATTTTTTACACGGGGAATCTCTTTTAGTTCCCCCCGCATCCTATGAGGTAGACACTATTATTATCCCCTGAGGCTCAGAGACGTGAAGTCACCTACCCAAGGAAACACAGCTGTTACATCTGGCGAGGTTTTCAACCCAAGGATGTTAAATGTGAGGCCTGTGCTCTTTCCGTTACACCATGTAGCCTCAAACCATAGCAGCACCACAAAAGGCAAGCCCCATAAGTGTTGTAAGGTGCTGAGACAGAGACAAAGAGCAGAGAGAAAGGGGGTGCTGCTAAGTGATGGGCCTTTTGCTCTTGGGGGCCGTGAAACAGATTCAATTGACGGGAAAGGAGAGCCTATGAGCCACTGAATTTCAAACACTGTTATTAAAAGTTAACCCGCGGGCTCAAAGGGTTCCGTTTGAAGTCCTCTATCTTCAGAGAGCTTTTCCACCCTCCCGCCACTTTTCCACTACAGATTTCTTACTGCTTTCCTCTTAGCTTATTTGGGTTGGCTTCTTTTCCCGTGTCTCTCACTGTCAACCAAAGACAAGGGATCTAAGGCTGGAGGCAGACAGATTTGGGCTTCAACCCAATGCCATTGCTGTGTAAGCTTTGGCAAGTGGTTTTATTGCTTAATTTCTGGGGATTGCATTTTATGTTATATTATGTTATGTTTTAGATCGTGTTGCATTACAGTCTTCTTCATGGTGTTATTATGAAGATTAAGGAGATAACGCATGTCAGATTTCTAGCAGGTTTTCTGGCATATTGCAAACATCAATAAATTACATATATACCGTCTACGCAACCTTCTTGAATTCAGAGACTTTTCTTTCTCTGCCTCCCACCATGCCATAATTCTATTCTTTTTGAAATGCCACTTCTGGTCCTTTTTTTTTTTTTTCCAGAAATTTTTGCCAGAGAAATCCAGTCCATTAAACAAGCAGCCAATGTTTTTCATTTTTTTCCACCCAAATTTCCTTTTAGCATAGTGTTCTGATTGTATAATGCCGCTTCCTGTATGTTCATTTGTCTCTTCTACCTGCAACCTCCAGTGGTGAAAAGAATGAGGAGCTAACGATGAGAAGGTGTGGCTTCTGCTCATCTTCAATTATATCACTGGGTAAACTGATTTTGCTTTTTTTTTTACTTTAGTATCGTCATCTATAAAAGGCAATAAGACCTTGCCTGTCCCGACCGGCAGGACAATGCAACGTGGGACGAGGGGAAGAAACCTGTTGAGGATGAAAAAAAAAGGGGAGACAGGAGACGCGAAGAATGGAGGCAAGACAGGGATCTGATCAAGCCTCAAAATTTTATTAAGATGGCGGGTTATATATATAGCTATGTCAGATGGGGGTGGGATATGCTATGTCATAGGGTGGCGAGGTACTTGTCGCGGGCTGATAGGCTAGGACAGGGCGATGCCATATGAGGTACAAGGAAATGGGCAGGCTCTGGGTTTGGCGCGCGCGGGGCTCTGGGTTTGGCGCGCGCGGGCTCTGGGTTTGGCGCGCGCGGGCTTTGGGTTTTGTGACCAGGAAGTTCTGCCTAGGCAAGGCCTGGGGATTTCTATGGCTTCCGACATCTCCTCCCTTTTTGTTTGTTTTAAGGAGGTGGGCCTTGACCGAGTGAGGGAACAGAGGCCTGGTTCCTCCAACGAGCAGAGCTCGTTATTGGATGGTTTTGGGTATCTTTTGTGGAGGAGAGGTAGAGATTTTTTGATACCAACCTCTATGCAAACCAGGTATGTTCTCAGGAAAGTTAAAGGGAGCCGACCATTGTGAGTCGAGCCCTTTCCTTGCAAATGCTTTGCTTTGCACTCACCTCGGTGCCCATACCCCTCCCCAACTCGTGGGGGGAGTAGACATACCCTTAGTATTATGTCGTCCCCGTGGGGAGGAAGCCAAGATAGCCTTCTTCGAGGCCGTCCCTTGTTGCTAGCCGCTGATAATGGATTTGGATTGGTTTGGCCAAAACAGCATCGATTTGGTTTTTAATGAGGTCAGTAATGCGCCTAAAAGCCCATGGCCCGAAGGCTATTAAGAGAAGGATGCATAGGAGGGGGCCAAGGGTGGGGAGCAGGTAGGGGAGAAGTCCGTTGAGACCCGTCCAGAGTGGGTTTTCGAAGAGTTCTTTGCGTCTTTTTACTAGGTCCTCTTGTAGTTTTTTGATCTTGTCTCGGACGATCCCAGACTTGTTAGCATAGAAGCAGCAGCGTTCCTGTAAAGCTAAGCAGATACCTCCCTGTCCTTGTGGGGCTGGCTCCTCGGTGTGGGCACGGAGGTATCCACTGGGCACTGTGCCTCCCGGGCAGTCACATGGGTTGCCATAGAGCTGTCTGTATAGCTGCTCGCGGCTTACGGGGGGCCCAAACCCTCCGTAAACGGGGATGATGAGGAATGTGAAGAGTGTCAAAGTGAAGGACTCCATGAAGAACTTTATGTCCTGTGAAAAGAGAGAGAGATTTTCTCAGGGAAGATATCCCTGGAGTCTTTATGTGTTATTTGGATTTGGGGTGTTGACAGGCTTAACGAGACGCTCTGGCAGCCATCGCGCGCCGCCTTCCTGAGAATCATAAATGCAGGCTGACCCACGTCCCCAAATGAGGACTGGATCGGGGCCGTTCCATTTGGAGGTTAATGGATCTTTCCACATAACTGTAGCATATTGATTTTTTGTTTCTTGGTGCCAGAAGCGATCGGCAGCCGATTTTCCCTGAGCGTCAAGTTGTAGGAAATTAAGGGTAAACAATGCATGGCTGAGAACGTTACGAGGAGATCCTTTGGTCGGATAGGCAGTGGTGGTTTTTAACTTGTTGATGGTGTTTTTGAGTGTCTGGTGGGCTCGCTCTACAATGCCCTGGCCTTGGGGATTGTAAGGGATGCCAGTGACGTGTTTGATTTGGAATTGAGCACAAAAGGCTTGAAATGCCTGGAAGGTATACCCTGGTCCATTGTCTGTTTTTATAGTTTGAGGTTTTCCTAGTGTGGTAAGGCATTGGAGGGTATGGGCTATGATGTTTTTTGTAGCCTCGCCCCCATGAAGGGTGGCAACCATGAAGCCGCTGAAGGTATCTATAGTTACGTGTACATACTTTAAATGGCCGAATTCAGGAATATGTGTAATGTCCATCTGCCAGATTTGTCCAGGGAGTAAGCCCCTTGGGTTAACTCCTAGGTGAGGAAGAGGCAGAAAGGTTATGCACCCTGAGCAACTTTTAACAATGTGTCTAGCCTGATCTCGGGTAATTTTGAATAACAAGCGAAGTGTGTGGGCATTGACATGATGTAAGTTGTGGAATTGGGTGGCTCGCGTTATAGGATCTAAGGTTAAGGGACATACTAAGCGGGTATGATTGTCTGCTATAGCATTGCCCTGTGAAAGGGGTCCAGGGAGGTCAGTATGAGCCCGAAGATGACTAAGGAAAAATGGGGTCTGTCTTTGTAGTATGAGATGTTGTAGTTGTTGAAAAAGTTTGGCAGCGCTGGTAGAGGGCTTGATATATGGCACTGTTTCTAGTTGGGGCACAGACAGGGCGATATAGGCACTATCAGTGTACAAGTTAAAGGGTGACTCCTGTAGTTTTTTAAACACTTTTATAACGGCATAAAGTTCAACAAGTTGGGCAGACTGAAATGGAGACTGCACCTGAAATCTTTGTGAGTTAATGACATATGCTGCTACGCCAGAAGAAGACCCATCCGTGAAAACCAAGGCGGCATTTTGTAATGGTTTAGTGGCTGTTATCTTTGGAAAAACAAAGGGATGTAGTCTGGAGAACTGTAGGAGTTTATTAGGGGGATAATGATTATCTATCTTGCCCTGAAATGATGTAAGGGAAATGATCCAGTCATCGTTATTTTGGGTTAGCCAATTAAGCTGTTCTTTAGTGTAGGGGAGAATGAGCTGATCAGGGTCCCTGCCAAAGTGTTGTCGGCTTTTTTCTCTTCCTATCTTAATAAGTTTGACTACCAGGGATAAGCGGGTATGTGACTAGGACCTTAGACGGGGAGGAGGGTAAATGAACCCAGAAGAGGGGATTATCTTGCCATAAGACCCCAGTAGGTGTATGAGGGGTTGCACAAATAATGAGGGAGAAGGGCTGTTTGTATGATAGAAAGGTGACTTGTTGTTGTTGAATTGCCTTTTCTAGTAATTGAAGAGAGCCCTTTGCCTCAGGCGACAGCTCTCGAGGGGAGAGAGGGTCTGAGTCTCCCTGAAGAATATCAAAGAGGGGCTTGAGGTCTCCTGTAGTGAGCCTTAAGTATGGTCGAAGCCAGTTAATATCTCCCAAAAATTTTTGAAAGTCATGTAAAGTGTATAAATGACTAGTTTTAAGTTGGACTTTTTGGGTGGTTATGGACTGATTATGTAGCTCAAATCCCAGATAGTAGTAGGGGTCTTTGAGCTGGATCTTATTGGGGGCAAGTTGGAGTCCATAAGTGGTAAGATTGTGAGTTAAGTGTTGGCAGCATTGGAGTACCTCTGTGGTGGTCTGTCCTGCTAGAAGGATATCGTCCATATAATGAATAATATAAATAGTGGGCCATTGTGTTCTAACAGGATCCACAGCTTGTGCCACAAATTTTTGGCATAGGGTGGGACTATTGGCCATGCCTTGTGGGAGGACTTTCCACTGAAAGCGCTGCATAGGACCCTTGAAGTTGGTTACAGGCAGGCTAAATGCGAAACGCTCTCTGTCCAGGGGGTGTAAAGGAATGGTAAAGAAACAATCTTTAAGGTCTATAATAATCTTGTGATAGTTAGCTGGGATAGCTGTCGGGGAAGGGAGGCCTGGTTGGAGGGCTCCCATGGAGAACATGGTTTTATTAATTTCTCTGAGATCCTGAAGGAGGCGCCAAGACCCAGACTTCTTTTTAATAACAAAAATGGGTGTATTCCATGGCGAAGTAGTTGGTTCTATATGTCCTGCCGCTAATTGTTCCTGCACTAACCGAGAAGCTGCGGACAACTTTTCCTCAGGTAGTGGCCATTGGTCCACCCAAACGGGGGAATTATCTTTCCATTTTATCTTCTCCGCATGGGGTGCAGGAGGATCAATGGCCGCTAGGAAAAATCCTGACTGCCTAATCCTTGTCGGTTAGGGTTGGGCTTTATAGAGAGGGGATTTTTTATCCCTTGACCAGCTTTTCCCAGTCCCTGTCCAGGGAGATAGCCTTGGTTAAGCATCTGTTGAGCAACTATTTCGTTGGGGCTGCACATGATAAGTTTGAGTTGTGATAGGATATCACGGCCCCACAGATTAATGGGAATTCCAGAAATAATATATGGCTGGACCTTACCAGTATTGCCCTCTTCGTCTTCCCATGAGAGTATTTTAGAGCTTTGTCTGGGATTGGCTGATTGTCCTATGCCCTGTAGATGGGTATATGAGGCTTTAGAGGGCCATGTTGAAGGCCAGTATCTATCTGAGATGACTGTTGCGTCCGCTCCCGTGTCTATTAAACCTTGAAATTTTTTTCCATCTAAGTACAGGGTTAAAAGTGGCCTCTCTAAAGTGACCTGTTGTATCCAATAGGCATCTGAGGAGCCGAAGGCGGACTCCCGTCTCTTTGGTGTCAGATATTGTTTATTAGAGGTGTCTAATGGGAGAAGCACAAGCTGTGCTATCCTTTGGCCTTTTACTATGGATACAGGGCCCAGAGGGGCCGAGGCTAAGAGTTGTATGAGTCCTGTATAATCATTATCTATGACTCCTGGGATTATATTCAGGCCAGCGAGGGAAGAGCTGCCCCGTCCCAATATAAGTCCAAATGTTTCCAGGGGCATAGGTCCCGTCGTGGTGGTGGGAACGAGTTGGACCCCTTGGTCTGGGGTTAGTATCGAGTCGGCGGCGGCACAGAGGTCCAGTCCTGCGCTTCCGGGGGTAGCCCGGTGGAGGGAACCGACACTTGAGCTGGGAGGATCTGAGGACTTGGTTGTTGGGGAACAAACCTGACAGCCCCTAGGTTGTGTCCCGATGGAGGGGCCAGGGGCTGGCCCCGACTGGGGTTTCCCGGTTTCCTGGAAAGGGGGATACCTTCAATATCTGTTTTAGAATAACAATCAGAGGCCCAATGTTTGCCCCGTCGACATCTTGGGCACACGGTGGAAGGCATTGGTCTGGAGGGTGTCGGTGGGGGCTGTGATGAATTTTGGGGTTGTGGACCTCTATTTTTTATTGGGCAATCTCGACTAAAGTGTCCAGGTTGTTTACAGGAGAAACATAATCTAGATTGTTGATTAGGAGGCTTGTTTGAGGCAAAGTCTCGGAGGGCGGCTCCGATAGCGAGTCCCAAGGTATGGGAGGCTCCAACCCCTGAGCATAGTTTAATGTAGTCAGCAAGGTTGCCTCCACGGTGGGGGCGAATGGTTGCCTGGCAAGTGGGGTTAGCATTTTCATAGGCTAAATGTTTAACAAAGGCGCTGTCGTTCTCGCCTTCTCCGACCAACCGTTCGGCGGCGTCGGTGAGTCTGCTGATAAACTCACAATATGGCTCCTCGGGGCCCTGACGATCTTTGCCAGGGAGGTGGTAGCGGAGCCTCTTGGAGGTAGGCGGCGCCACGCCTTGAGACCAGCGTTCTGAATTTGAGCTAACAGCCCCGGGGGAAAAGTTGCCTGGATTTCATTGGTATGATAGGGTTTTTCTCCTAGTAATTTATCCCGAGTCCATGATCTTGTTGTTCTATTTTCACTATTGCGCTGTGCTATCTCTCGGCAGTTTTCTTTAAACTCTGTGTGCCAGAGGACGTGGTCCCCCCCAGAAAGGGTGGCACGAGCTAATTTAAACCAATCATTGGGTGTGAGCCAACGGTCACTGAGACCTTCAAGAATTGCCAAGGTGTAGGGCGCTGTCGGGCCATAAGAGCTTACTGCACCTTTTAAATCTTTAATATGTTTGATGCCTAGCCGGTGATATTTTTGGCCAGTGGGATCATTGGAGTTGGGAGTGTTATCTTCTGGGTCTTCTGTGTCAGAGGCCTCATCGGCCGAGGGGGGATTATGAGAGTCGGGGGGTTCATTGTCAGTCTCTTCCATTGTATCCTCTTGAGAGGGTGGGCCACGGTTTTGGCTGCGGGTAACTGGAAAGGTCATTAGGGTCTTTTTATTAAGTATTGGGCCTTTTTGAGGTTTTTCAGGGTTTTGGTTAGGCATTAAGGTTTTAAGTTCTTTTTCAAGGGCATGCAGCTCCTTTAGGAGTTGCATATGTTCGCGTTTTTGTTGGAGTGTCTCTCTAAGAGAAGAAATTTCTTGGGTTAAAGATATTTTTGCCTGCCTAATGGGATCGATTAAGGATGGGGTGTTTTGAACTAGGGTGTCTTGAGGGAATAGGGGTGGGTTTGGGTTTAAGACTGGGTTATAGAATGTTGGGAGTTCCTGAGGGGGGACATAAGGGGGAGGGGTATGTATTTTTTGTGAAGGGGCGCGCAAGGTTGGCGCGGCGAGGCCCCAGGGATCTTCTTTTTTATTATAGCGGGCAGCTTGTTCCTCTAAATCTATCTGGTCTCTTGGGGAGAGCTGGTCCTGATTATTAAAGGCCAAAAGGGAAGGGTAGATTTTAGGGGGGGTCTTTTAATGGGTGATTCTCTAAGGCAGAGGCTTCCTGATTATCAGCTTGTTTTTTAGGTTCCTCTGGCATGTCTATTGAAACAGATTGGCAGACAGAAGGGGGGCGGGAACTCTCTTTTAGGACTGTTTCCCCTGTCTGTAAGATCTCTCTAACATCTGGGTCTGAGGAATGTATTTTTAGGATATCATTAATCAGATTCCAATATGAGAATGCCGATACAGGGACCTTGTTGGGTCCAAAAACCCGATAGTAATCATTAAAACAGTCTCCAACTCTCTTCCAATATTTTTGATCAATCGTTCCTTCTTGGGGGAACCAGGGGCAGATATCAGAGACAAAACTGAAAAACTCACGTAAATCTTTTTTTCTAGCCTTAACTCTCCGCATCTTGAGAGATTCCTTAATACCCTTAAGGAAGAGTTCATGTGAACTCAACTCCTGTCCCATGTCAATCACCTACTCACCAATCTCTCGTCCTTCGCTGGGCGGCTACTCCAACGTCGGGCAAACTTGGAGTCTTTTCTTACGGGTGAATACCTCGTGAACTCCAAACGAGCCTTTTTACTGCCGAGGGGGCTGTCGAGTCTTGTCCCTTACGGGCTCGAAACAAGCCACACTCGCGCCGGGGAGGCCCTCGAGTCTTGTCCCACGAGTGAAAACTGCGTGGGCTCGAAAGAAGCCAGCCCGTGGAGGCTCAGGGAGGGGGGGGGGGGCCGCGGCGGTTTCCAGAGTAGGTGTCCTCATAGAATCTTCGTACCTCGGGCCCCACGTTGGGCGCCAAAATGTCCCGACCGGCAGGACAATGCAACGTGGGACGAGGGGAAGAAACCTGTTGAGGATGAAAAAAAGGGGAGACAGGAGACGCGAAGAATGGAGGCAAGACAGGGATCTGATCAAGCCTCAAAATTTTATTAAGATGGCGGGTTATATATATAGCTATGTCAGATGGGGGTGGGATATGCTATGTCATAGGGTGGCGAGGTACTTGTCGCGGGCTGATAGGCTAGGACAGGGCGATGCCATATGAGGTACAAGGAAATGGGCAGGCTCTGGGTTTGGCGCGCGCGGGCTCTGGGTTTGGCGCGCGCGGGCTCTGGGTTTGGCGCGCGCGGGCTTTGGGTTTTGTGACCAGGAAGTTCTGCCTAGGCAAGGCCTGGGGATTTCTATGGCTTCCGACACTTGCCCACCTGCTTCAAAGAGTCATCATAAAAGCGCAACAAGACATACTGGATGAAGTATTTAGAAAAACCTCAGAATGCTATATGAATATAAGGCACTGTTCTTTAAATATAGAGTTTCTAATGAGTTTGAATTTGTAGCTCTGTGGCCAGATAACTTTTGATGTGGAGCACACAACCACAAATTCTCAGTGTTGTGCAAGAATAAACATTTATTTCTCACACATCTGTGGGGTTCAGCTGATGTAGGCTGGGCTCGCTCCATCATCCAGGGGGTGGCTGGAGCTTGGCTGACCATGCTGGGCCTGGCTGAGTCAAGTTGGTTCCACATGTTTCTCATCCTCCTCCCAGGATTAGGGGACTAACCCAAGTATGTCTTTCTCAGGGTGATAGTGGAAGCATGACAAAGCAAATGAAAGCAGGCATGGCTTCGTGAAGCTTAGGCTTGGAATCAGCACACTATTACTTTTAGTGGCCAAGCAAGTCACATGGCTGAACTCAGGGGTAGGGGTGATGCACCACCCAGTGTGGGAGGATTTTTCACAGTTTCACGAGAAAGGGCATAGAAACCAGGAAGGGTGACAACTGAGGACACTAATGCAAATCCGCTACACTGTGCTTCTTGCCCAGTGCTTGGACAGGATTCTCTGGTTGCCCAGTCGAGGCTCAATGTAATTGAAAAGAAGGATGCTGGGTTTTGGTGGAGAGACAGAGTTCATCCCCTTTACCATGGCCCATTGATTCTAGGACCCAAGAACAAAACTCTTTAGGTTTAGGTAGTGGAGAACATGAAGCGACCATCATAAACATTGGTCTCTGCTTCTAATACTACCTGTTACTTTTTCATATGAACTTAGATCCATTTCTTACATTCCTAAGATTATTGCTCTCACCACAGTGGAAAAATATTCATGATATTCTTCCACCCTTCTTCCCCAGGATTCCTTTAGCTTCCTGTGCGTTCCCGAAGAGCTGGAAGAGCAATACATACAATGTATGACCATGGGACTGTTGTCTGAGACCATCTTCACGATCAAATCACATTCACCCCCATAAAAGTTTTCCTTAGAGCCATGTTTATTCCCGAGGATACCAGATCTCCATAAACAAATGACTGGAACCACTGTGGGTTTCTGGCAATGAGATCTTCGCCTGGCGGGTTTATTTGTAAATGACTCCAGAGAACTGAGTGAAATATTTCAGAGCCAGAAATTCTGGGTTAGACAGTTTCAAATAAGAACACCCTCTTCAAAAGAAGATGAAAATGAAAGAGAGAGAGAGAGAGAGAGAGAGAGAGAGAGAGAGAGAGAGAGAGAGAGAGAGATTAATGGGCTAGCTCTAGGGCTCCAGATGTTCCTTCAAAAGGAATCCCCCAAATTCCTTTAGCCCAAGTTACATAGTGAGAAAAAAAAAGATCTACAGTATTTTCAATTGGGGCCACATGAATTTACTGAAAGTAGTTGTCAGGGAGAATTGAGGGGTGGGGGAGCTCACACTATGTATAAACACACGCGAGCGAGTACACACACACACACACACACACGCACACGATCTCAGTATTGGTGTCATCAAATGCTTTTCTTTTTGCCCCAAGAAATTAAATCCAGGGTCTGGAGTTCTACCCTTTAGGTTATCTTCTTGCTTGTTTTTATTTTATTTTAAAATAAAACTCCTTTTTCAAAGAGAGCAAAAGAGAAAAATATAACAGAGCAGTATTGACTTGCACTGGATTTAAATTTTCCCAGGAAGAATGTATTCAGAACTGTGAGTCTGGGAACTCAGAACCTGATTGCAAGCTCCATAGATATGAGAAAATAAGCTCCTGTTAAGGTTGCACTTAAGTGTCTAAAAGAGTGCTCAAACCGTCTCAGGTCTTAGGTTTCCTGGGGGGTTCAAGGTTAGAGAAACAACTTTGCCACCTTTACCACCCCCCAACTTGGAAACAAACATTCTATATCTGGAGGTTCAGTGCTTTCTTTCCCATCCAGATCATTCATTGTTTTATCTGATACATATTTAGTGAGCATATACTACCTACCAAGCACCTTTGGAATACTGTGGCCGGAAAACAGGTATGGTCTTTGTCCTCCTAGAATTTGTAGTTTAGTGGAGGGGAGGACCACACTTAATTAATTAAATTTAATTTCATATAAGTGCCATGGAACAAATAAACAAAATTCAGGAACAGAAAATAGCAGAGACCTCTTTATATAGGGTGGCCAGGCAAGGCTTCTCTGCGAAAGTGGCATTCCAGGTACATATGCAGAGACTAAACGTTGAGAAGAAGCTAGTCATGTGAACACCAAGGAAGCGAGGATGCAGTGATGTTCTAGGGGAAAGAATCATGAGACGCCTTCTAATGAGTTACTCCCGACCACTGCCTATTCTCTAAGTAGCACTCAGAGAGATCTTTTTTAAAAAAAGTAATGTGAAAGTAGAAAGCAGAGTATCTAGTAGTCCAGGGAATAATATGGTGACTTAGTTGGTGGCTAAGGAGGTTGAAAGAATAAAATGAATTTTGGAGATTTATTTTGATGATAGAATCAGTAGTACTTGATGTGGGATTGGATAAGCTACTGGACGAGGTAGGTGAGAGCTGTTGAGAAGGGAGAGGGAGAAACTGAAGAAAACTCCAAGGTTTCTGATTTGAGAATTCAGAGATTTTGAGTAAGTGTCTGGACATTGAATATTTTTAGACCTTGACTCTGAACCTTAGAGTCTAAGATATTTCCACTTCTCCCTCTGAAGCAGAGGAGAGTTTTTGGCTTGCAGTAGATGAGGCAAAGGGATAATTTCACCAAGGTTTTGGTAAGTTCCCTCAGCTGTGCTGGAAATGGGTATGGGAACTTAATACATTCTTAATACACGTGCCCCAGGGAGTAGCCATGTCTATGTCTGGATTTGAAGGCAGAGTCAATCGAATCAGGTTGGTTTTATCGGCATAGTTGTTTTCCATCTCTCTTGATGAAAATACAAGAGCGTTTGAATCAATATAAGCAGGAAGTTTAGTTAAAAACCAAAAGAAATTCCAAACCATGTATGTCATGGACTCTTAGATACAGGTGACTCTGAATAAAATAATTGAGGAGTAGACTTAGATGAAGATGAGATGATGGTAAATATGACTTATAAAATGTAGTGAGTAAAATCCAACACCACAATTAAGAAAATAATTTATTATAACCAGGTGGGATTTATTGTAAGAATAAATTTTTTTTTTCAGTTTTAGAGAACACATTAGGATAATATGTTATATTAATATATCTAAGGAGAAAAATGATTATTGCCACAGATGCTGAAAAAGACTTTGAAAAAAATTTAACATCCTTCTTGATAAAAGCACTTAAGAATATAGGATTGGTGGCTACTTCCTTAAAGATAAAAATATATAGTTTGATCTTAAAGTTAGTATCATACTCAGTGAGAAAACATTAAAGGCATATCCATTAAGATCAGGAACAGAGCAAAAATGTCTGCTCTCTCCCTTTTATTTAGCATTGTAGTGGAGATATTAGCCAATACAATTAGACAAAATAAATCAATTAGCAGCATAAAAATTGGAAATAAAAAATTAAAACTATCATTACAGTATGTATGGAAAACACAATCCACGCTAAAACTAACTGAAACAATAAAATATTTTACTAAATTTAGGAAAATAATGCATTATTTAAAATTAACTTTCAGGAATCAGTAAATTATATATACACAAAAAACAGCAATTAGATGATTTAATGATAGAGAAAATTCCATTTAAAATAGCAACAAAAAAGATAAAATACTCAGGAATAAGTTCAATAAGAAAGGTTCAAAATCCAAAGGAAAGAAATTTAAACCCTTCTTAAAGACACAAAAATAGACTTGAACAAATGGAAAGCCAGCCTTTGTTTTTGCTTAGGATAGCTCAATATCATAAAGATGTCATTTTTCCCCTACTGAATTTATACATAGAATACAATCCTAATAAAGTATCACATAAAAAATTTTTATAGAGAAATTGATATGAAAGTTTATGTAGAAAAAATAAACATGCAAAAGTAAGTAGGAAAGAATTAGGAAATAAAAATGAGTTATGATGTAGGGTTAGCCCTGCCACAATTTTAAATATACTCTAAAGTTTCTGTAATTACCAGGTGGATCTGGTGCATAAGAAAACAGACCAACCCGTAAAATAAAATATAATCCAGAAACAGACCACGTACATAGAAAATTTTAGCATATGATAAAAGTAGAAGTACTAATCATTGAAAAATTTGAAAAAAAGATTAAAACATATACAAGAATAAACTTCAAATGTGTCAACAATAAGAAGTATTAAAACAAGGTTTATAAATTTGAATGTCTAGTTAGAAAACATGAGTAAATCAGTTACTAACTTGGATCTGATCTGGGTCTAACTATGACTTGAAATCCTGCTGCAATAACAACAACAACAACAACAACAACAAATTTGACTGTACAAAATATAAAAACAACAACTTTCCATGGTCAAAAACACCATAAGCAGCAAATTCAAAAGCTGATTGACAAACTGGGAGAAAATATTTTTACGTATATCACCGACAGAGCTAATGTTTCCAAATTATAAAAAAAATTTTAAGTTGAGAAGAATAAAAGAAAACCAAAACCATTAGAAAAATGAGCAAAACAGGATCCAAATGATTTTTAAAATGGTTCTCAAATATATAAAAAGATTTCAACTTTTCATGTAATAAGAGGAATGAAAATTAAATCTAAAATGAGATACCATTTCTCACCTATCAGAATAGGAAGCAAAGTATAAAACGCTCGACACACTCTTTAACAAAGCTCTGAGAAAACAAACACTCCCATGTAGGGCTAATAGCAATGAAAAGTGATACAACCCTTTGGAGACGAAATTGACAATATCTAAAAACACTACCTATGTGTTTATCTCTTGATCTAGCAATCCCTCTTATTGGAATGTGCTCTGAAGATATACCTCCAGCATAGATGCATGTGCAGATATACGTGCACAAAGTTTTCCATTGCAGCATGTTTGTAATTGCAAAATATTGGAAGCAACCTAAATTTCCATACCTAGCAGACCCAGTAAACTATGATACAGCCACTCAATGGAGTATTATGGAACTCTAAAACGAAGAAAAGAGACCCCTATGCCTAATAAAGGAGTGACTTGAAGGGTATTTTGTTAAGTAGAAAAAAGCAAAGGATAAAAAAGTATACATACAATTTATTCATATACTATGCTATCTTTTGTGTAAGAAAAAAAAAAGGAGGAAGAAAATATGCATATATTCAATACCGTGTTTCCCCGAAAATAAGACCTTGTTGGACCATCAGCTCTAATGTGTCTTGTGGAGCAAAAATTAATAGAAGACCCGGTCTTATTTTACTCTAATAGGAGACCGGGTCTTTAATATAATAGAATATAACGTAACATAACATAATATAATACTGAGTCTTATATTAATTTTTGCTCCAAAAGACACATTAGAGCTAATGGTCTGGCTAGGTCTTATTTTTGGGGAAACACAATACCTGTTTAAATTTTGCCAAAAGAAACACAGAAAGGATAAACCCAAAATGAATAAAATGTGTTACCTATAGGGGGCGTGGGGAAATGGATTGGATAGGATGGGTAGTGACCGTAAGGGGGATAACACTTCTCTGAGTATACCTTTCGTATAGTTTTTACTTTGGGAACCATGTTAATTTTACATCCTAAAAAATAATACCATATTATAAATGAATAAAATTACCACACTGGGGGATGAAAACACCAGTGTATGTCCTTTGGCCCTGTCACCTGGTTTCCATCCAGGTTGCAGGTCCTCTTCCCTCCCAAGGGCTAGACCATATTGTCAGCATTGCAGAGGAAGACGAGTACGTGACTGAGTTTTCTGTTTGCCTCCAACTCAGAATAACTGTTGTGTCAGCAACATGTCTCCTATTAACCTGGTAGAGTTTAGGGGCCACAGATCTCTTTGGTAATTTTTTGTAAGCTATAAAGCCTCTCCCTAAGAAAAACCTACATACTCAATTCTGCACGTTATTTCAGGACTCCACAGATCGCCAAAGTCCATTTATGATCTTCCTGGGTTAGACTTATGTTCTAAGTAACGAAAATATGCACCGTCTCTGGAATTGTAGGGATCTCCAGGGAGTGTCCTTTGGTAACTCATGGCATTTGTTACATTACCTTTACGTGGGACGGCCTCCGCGTCGGAGCATGTGGTTCTGTGTTGCTTCCTTTCGACTTGGATTTTCCACTCTTGAGTTTGGACTCTATGTGTCAGAAGGGCACAACCTTTCTAAGGTCACATGGCCACCTCCCAAACTCGGTCTTGCATTGAGGCTTTGAGGACGGACTATCAGACAACAGCTGTGTGTTTGGGAAAATGGCTACTCCCACTTTGTTCCTCATTTGAATCTTTCTTCCTAAGTGACTTTCCAGGATAGCACAAAGGGAGCCAGCAGTTTAGGGGAACAAAACAAAGAACTGCAGCACTATCATCAGGCAGCTCAACGGACAGAGAGTGTGGTTTAGGTGACATACAGCTCCTTAACCCAACAGGGACATAGAATCAGTGGGCAGAGACCATGTCTGCTTCTGTAATTCATCGCATTGAGTGGCATTGGTTGCCACTCAATGCCATTTGTTGAGTACGTGAATAAATGAATGAGTGAATCAAGAGACTTTTAGCATCTGAACAAAGTCTGGAGGTCACCTAGTCTAGTCTTTCCTCTGTTGCTTAAAGAGGCTTTATTCCCCAATCTTATCATATGCTTCCTATGTCAAGGACTCTGGAGATTATCAAAATGAAACATATTTGGACCATGCCCTCAAAAATGTAAAATCTACTGGGAAAGAAGATATACAATTAACTGTAATACTAGAGAGAAAGAAAAGAGAAATGTGGGCATTCAGTGATTAGTCCACCATTGTTCTAAAAGTTTCAATTACAGGGAACTAACTTCCACTAATAAAAGTCAATATGCCTTGAGTACTTATAGTCTGATAAATACATTACATCATTATAATTTTTATGTTTAGGTGTATATTATTATGTCCAGTTTACAGTGAGGAGATTGGGGTCTCAGAGAGGTTAAGTAGCTTGCTCAAGATCACAGAACTTATAAATGACAGAACCAAAACTCCTAGATTTTGACCCAGTCCACATATAAGCAGATTTATTGCTAGAAAGGTCTTGATGTTGCACTGAAATCTGCCTCTCCTTTCAGAACTAATTCCACTCTCCCAAGCTACGGACACCAAGTCTTTCATTACTTGAAAAACCAATTAATGAGTTAAATTGCAGCAAGTTAGTTTAATAGCCAGCAATTCCCTACTGCAATTATAGGCTGCATTTTGGTGACAATTGTTGGTCCACGCTGAATTTTTTCTCTAGTTCATTGCCTCCTTTCTCCCTAGTTCTACCCACCCTATTATAGTGGTATTATGCTGAGTCTCAATGCTGCAGCAACCTGGTAATTTTTGTTTTCTGACTCATTTACCTCAAAGCCATAGTGCATCTAATGCCTTTGGGTTTGTGGCCCTTTTCTCTTTGGTTCAAATCACTCTTTATCTGGTTGTCTCTTTGTTCACTCATTTACTTAACAAATGTTCTCTGTGAATTGCAAGCCCACTCACTGGCTAGCCGACACTGTTCTGGTAATTGGTGTACAATAATAGAAGAAAAACATAATTCTCACCTCCAAGCAGTTTACCATTTAGTTTGGAAGCCAGACATGCAAACAATTATAATACAGTAAAATGTGCAATGAAGACATGTGCCAAGTATCATGTGTGACAAAAGGGTATCCTTTAAGTTTGCCCCAAGAATGCCAGGAAAGTCTTTCCGGATAATGGAGGTAGCACACTCCAGAGAGAGGAACCAGCATGTAGGAAGCCCTGAGGTGTGAGGCAGCATGTGACAGAACAGGGCAAGTTCAGGAACTTTGAAGAGCTGGATATCGGAGAAGCATAGTGGGCCTGTGAGAACGTGGGCACAGGCTGGAGAGGACACATGGCCAGCTTACAAATGGCTTTTAGCCTGCTGTAGGGCTAACTTTGTTTCGGAAAAGCCACTGAGGGATTTTTAAGCAGCCTACTGTTAGGATGCACTTTATAGTTTAGAAAATTCACTCTTTGGGTCTAAGAGTGCGGATGGAATAAAGAGTGAGGATGGAAAGCATGAGATCAGTTTAGAGATAGTTCCAGTAATTCCAATGAAAACAGATGAAAACTTTTTAAAATGAGCAGAAAAATAGAGGTGATGGTGGGTGAGAAAACAATTTGAATGACATTTAAGAGTATTTTAGTTCAGGCTGCTATAACAAATTACTGTACACTGGGTGACTTAAACAACACACATTTATTTCTCACAGTTTTGGAGGCCAGGAAGTCAAGACCAGCAGATCCCTGTCTGGTGAGAGCCTGCTTCCTGATTTGCAGGTGGCTGCCTTCTCGCTGTGTACACACACACACACAGATACTGTATTTCCCCGAAAATAAGACCTAGCCAGACAATCAGCTCTAATGCATCTTTTGGAGCAAAAAGTAATATAAGATCTGGTCTTATTTTACTATAATATAAAACAGGGTCTTACATAATGTAACATAACATAACATAATTAATTTTTGCTCCAAAAGATGCATTAGAGCTGATTGTCGGGCTAGGTCTTATTTTCGGGGAAACATGATAGATAGATAGACAGATAAGATAGATGATAGAGAGATAGACAGAAAGACAGATAGATAATGCTGGTTTTCTTTTTCATCTTACAAGAGGACTACTCTCCTCATGAGGACTCCACTTTCATAACCTAATTACCTCCCAAAGGCTCTATCTCCAAATACTATCCTATTGAAGATTAGGGTTTCAACATGAATTCTGGGGGAACACAAACATTCAGTCCATAACAAAGAAGTATATAACATTTGGTTATCAATTGAATATGGGGAGTTAAGAAGAAAATTTAGGAAAAAACACCTATTCCCATCTGGGGAAATTATAAATCTTCTGGCTACAACAATAAGAGGGGAAGAAAATTTGAGGGAAGAGAGCGAGCACAATAAATCTGATATTTGGCCTGTTGAGTTTGACCTCATGCCATCACGTGGTAATGTTCAGGAGATGGTTGTATGCACAGGAGGTGAGTGGTCTGGATGGGAGATTTAGACATCATGGTCAACACACATGGGGGCAGTTGCAGTCATGGATTCAGTTGGGTGACCCAGAGCGAAATATGTACAGTGATGAGTGAAGATGGCTGAGGACAGAGTGCTGGTAGCTACACAAAGTAGGGGTCAAATAGAAAGTGAGTGGCGTTTGTTGGAAACTGAAAAATGTAGCCAGAATGGTGGGAGGGAGACCAGGGGCGAGAAGCCTCAAGGGAGCCAACTGAGGAGAGTTTCAGGGACGATGAATCTTAACAGTGTCGTGTGCTGCAGGGAGGCCCAGGGGACAAGGACTCAGGGCACGCTGTGAATTTGACAGGAACATCACTAGTGCCTGTACTAGTGCTAGAATGCTAGGGCTGCCATAGCAAAGTACCACAGACTGGGTGGTAAACAAGAGCAATGCACTGGCCCACAGTTCTGGAGGCTGGAATTCCAAGGTCAAGGTGCTGGCAGGGTTGGTTTCTCCTGAGGCCTCTTTTCTTAGCTTGCAGATGACCACCTCCTCACTGTGTTCTCACATGGCCTTTTCTCTGTGTTGACACACTTCTGATGTATCTTCTTCTTATAAAGACACCAGTCAGATTCAAGTAGGGCCCCGGGCTTATGACCCTATATTAATGTAATTACCTCTTTAAAGGCTATATCTCCTAATATGGTCGCATTCTGAGATACTAGGTTAAGATTTCAACATATGAATTTGCAGGGACACAGTTCAGGCCATAAAAGGTTTCTTTCAGTGCAACAGTGGGGACTAAAGCTAGATTACTGTGGATGGAAAAGGGAAGAGTAGAATAGAGCAAGGAATCACTGCAGACGGCTCTCTGAAACGTGGGCTAGAAAGTGAGAGACTGTAATCACACTTGAGCAAGGATGTAGGGGCAGGAAGATCCCGACTTTCTCCTTTCCCCTCCTTCCTCCCTCCTTTCCTTTCCTTCCTCTTTCTTTCTTCTGCCCTTTCTTTCTCCTTTCTTTCCTTTTTCTGCTTCCCTTTTAGAATGAGACTTCAGAATATTTATACACAGAGAGAAGGAGTAGAAAACAGAGATTGAAGACAGAGGAAAGGGAAGAAAAAATTTCTAGAGTGAGATTCCCAAGGAAGCAGAAGGGCCCAGGATAAGGTGGGGGTGGGACACCTTTTTCGATCATTGTCGTTATCTACTTTTGTCTTTATTTACCTTTGTCTTTCTTCTGAATTGGTTCTCCTATCCTTCTCTTCCCCTTTGTTTCTTCTCTCACATTTCTGCACAAGATAGTATGCACATACGGGCTGGCACATGTGCATGTTCACCTGTGTGTGTGCATGCGCGTGTATGCACCAGTATCCATGGTGTGCAATACTCTGACAATGCTCAGTTTCATTCAGCTCAAAGTCTTCCAGCTTCCAGATTGTGCGCCTGTTGAGGGGCAGACAGAACATTCTGGTAGGAAGGGTTCTGACCTCAGGGAGAAAGACACGGCCCCCCCCACCTCACAACAAATGGTGTCTGCTCCCAGCTGTGGACATCTCAGGCTGATGGAGCCTCTGTGTCCTTACTACCATGAAGCAAGAGGACAGACGTGGTCAGGTGTGGCATGGGCTTCCTAATCTCCTAAGTGTGCACCATAAATGGGAGGTGGGGAGCTTGTACTGTGAGACAGAGAGAATCAAGGGCTCCCTGCCGAGCATGTGGAAGGGAGGGGGGGAGTAGCAATTGGAGCCTTGTCTTCCCAGCATCCCCAGCAGGCACCAAGAGGCACAGTGGGCTGGGGCTCTGACCCAGTTTCCACTTGGCTAGTCAGCTGAAAACAGCTCCTCACTGGGCCACTAGGTTCTTTCCGAAGAACAGTGAAGAACAGTGGTTTGGGGATGGTGGGATGAGAGGGGCTGGCTGGCCAAGAAAGTCCGAAGCAAATGCAGGCGTTGCAACCTAGTAGTTTCAGAACCAAAGAAGCCACCATCTAGAGGCATGGACTAACCCACCCCAAGAATGGGAAGAAGAAACACAAAATTTTAAAAAGACTCAAACACTCAATAAACTGAAGCACTTCTTAAAACCCTCTCAGATAAACAGATCATCTCCTCATCGAATAAGATGGAAACCTATTCTGACCTTGCCCCCAGCTCATAAGAAACATGGCAGGCAGGATCACGTGCCTGGTTTGTCTGGCCAGTGTTCGTCTGATGTGGATATTTTGATCCAGCCCCCTTTTCAGGGTGGTCCTCTTCTCTCTCATCTTGAAAAGGTTCGATCTCTTGTCTCTCATCTTGAAAAGCCTCTCTCAGCAGCTCCTTGGTCCCCAGGTCCAGTGGAGTCTGGATGTTACTGGGGCCTGTGGAGCAGGGCTGGCATGTCTCAGCTGACTCAGCTCAGACCCAGAGATGTGGGAAAGGCTGAGTCCATGAAGCCCCCAGTCATGTTCGTCCACTTAAAATTCTATAGGCTGTCTGTAAAGTCTGGAAACGTAGATAATGTTCTTTTCTTTTCTTTTTACAGATTGAAAGTGCTTTGGGCCACAAAATGTGTATTTGCCCACATTTCAAAAGTTTATGGCTGGATGAGGATGATCAGTGACAGTCATGTTGGAGAACAGGGTATTTTTGTCTAATACTTCTTTTTTCATCCACTCAAGCAAGCAAACAGTATGTTTGAAGTCTTATTACATGCTAGGTACCCCAGAGGACACAGAGCTGTGTAAGACAAACTGCCCTGGCGCAGTTTACACTGGACTCTGTGGGAATGATACTCACACTCCTGTATATAAGACAAGGCAGAAAATGTGTATGTCTCTTTGTACTTACCACAAAGTGGTGGATGTCCTAGTCAATGGCTGAAACCCAACTTCAGCTTCAGCAAACAAAAAATTATTTATTAAGAACAAACAGGGAACTATTTATTGCTTCATACAAAGATTCAGATATGTCCAAAGACTTGTGATAGTACCAGGAGTCTGCCTGAGAGTGAAACCAACATACAGAGCATAGCCTGGAGCTGAGAGATAGACAGACTTTCTCCAGGTGCCAAGAAAGGTGGCTGCTTGGAGCACTTACCCAGAAGACCTCCTCCTCTCTAATCCCCATCAGAGAAACCACCCACGAGACCCTGATTACTCCTGCATAGCTTTCATTATCAAATCTGGTCCAATCACTCTGGCTTAAGATGAAATATTTGTGTTGGCCATGCTGGGACAGGTACCTTACTCACAATGCAATGAGGAAGAAGTAAAATTCCCAAATAAAGAGGTGCTGGGTCAGCCAATCACAAATATCCTCTGCTGTATCACAGAAGTGATGGGATGGTTATTAATCAACAGATAGGTAGTAGGGGAAAGATGGGGTGAAGAACGAGGTGGTTCCTATGGAAAGAAAGACAGGATGCAAGAAGATGAAATTTGGGCAACAGTGAGTCATGGGGAGTTGATCGTATCTTGGGATCTAGGGAGAGGAGCAGAATCACATGGCTGGAGGGGTAGGTGGGGTAGGGTTTTACAGAGCCCTGCATGCCAACTAAAAAGTTTGCTCTTTGGTGAGATGTGGGACAATTAAAATTACTTGACAGTGGATTAAAGTCAGGAAAATAAATCTGGTTTCAGAGTGCTGGGTGGGTTGAGATGGGAGAAATGAAGAGTCAGACAATGGAAGAGGCTATTTAAATATTCCAGGTGAAGGTTAAAGAGAGTGGGTCTGAGTTGAGTGGTAGTAATGGAACTAAAAAGGAAGAACACTGTGCAACCAAACTGGGTTTGTCCAATCGAACATGGAGACCCAGTGAGGGGAAGGCGTCAGAATGATGCTAAGCTTTTAGCCTAGGTGACTAGCCATAATCAATATGGCTGTTCTGGGTAGACCTAGTGTTTCTCATGGGTTTTGCCAGCAAAACAGGTTTCCACTAAAAGTTGTATAGAACACTGTTTATCTCTAAGGAGTGAGATTCTAGTGCTTTTGCCTTTGTCAAATTTACTCTAGACCTGGAACCATTGTCCCTGAGCAGGAACGGTATTAATAATATACCTAACAGACCGTGTGGTGTTTTCTCTTTCAAATGACTTTCTGTCTGCCCTGGTGCAAATTCAAAGGCAAGGAGTCATTTCTAGGACTCCCCCAATATTGGAAAAATGTCAGTGAGCTATGCCTGGTTCTTGATAATTAGATTCCATTATGCATGTAAATAGAGGAACTAAGATAAGAGCATTGGTAGCTGAGGTTAGGGAACAGTCAAAAGCATCTGCTAAAATTTCTGCCATACCACAACTAAAATAAAACAGGATTTGGTTTTGAGCAGCCAACCTTCAACTAACTTGAACATTAAGATGTCTAATCTGTGTCTTCCTTGGGCCCCAGGAGTTCAAAGCCAGGAGCCCAGAAAGGACTGTGTACTCCTTACTCGTGCACGTAAACCCAGGATTCTGTTTTGGTGTTTCTAACATGGCTGGTAGCCTTCTATAACTCTGTTGCCACATTTCTGTTGAACCAGGAGAAAATGTATGCATCTAGGCTAGGGTGGTGCTCCCGTGTGTCTCCAGGGGAGTGTGGCCGTGTTAGCTTAAGACTGGGAATGTGCTGACAGATAGAAGGAAAGTCAGAAGAAGGCATGGTGTGTGTGTGTGTGTGTGTGTGTGTGTGTGTGTGGTTAAGGGGCCAGTGGGACTGGCTTGGGAGGAGAGGTGGAAGTGCTGACATCAGCTTGCTCTGCACCACCAACGCCCAGTGAAGTGGCCTGATAAAAGGATGCCAGCCTAGGGTTGGGTGTGGGCCCTGGGGGAAGGGGAGATTGTTGTCATGGCCCAGAGGGGCTGGATGGGAGAGGAACAGAGGAAAACTTAAGCTGGAGAAAAGCGGCCTAATGCATATACCAGTTAGGAGACAGGATTGTCCACTAAGGGATGGGCGTTAGCAGGGAGGTGCTAGAACCAGACAGAGATGAAGTCTGAGCTCTGAAAAGCATCCCACGCAGGGGAAAGAACGCAGATGATAGCACAAATGGTTTGGGAGGATGTGTACACACCACTGTCTAACCTGAAGGGTTTGCCAAACTCATTCCAGCTGCTACGATTCCTATAGCTAAGGGCGCCACCAAACCCCAAAAGAGACTGGTGGGGTGTGATACAAATATGAAACTTTGCTTCCCATTGCTTCCTCAAGAATACAACACCTCATTCAAACGGGGCTGCTCTCCCTGTTCCAACTTATTTGTCTAAGCACATCTTTCCACAACATTTATCACACGTGTCACTTTGGCTACGGGAACTTATTGAACACCCTAAGCCAATGCCATTTCTCCCTCTGTGGATTCTCCTTATTGGTGCTTCTCTTACTCGGCCTTGAATTAAATGTCTGTGTGCTTGTGTCCGTCTCCATTGCCCAGTAAATGTGACCGAATCAATCCCTCCTGCTCCATGGCACCTAGTACAGTGTTTACTTACTATCTAGTTGTTATTACAATTAGAATTTAAGTGTATTTATTAAGTGCTAAGTGGCATTATTCTATTTATTGTTCACAAAATATTTAAAGATAGTTACTATTGTTTTCTAATTTTTAAATAACATTACATATATGCATATATATGTATGTATACGAGTATACATATGTATACTTAATACATATAATTGCCTGATGGATTATGCCTAATGGATTATATATATATAATACGTAATACGTAATACATATTCATATATATGCATATATATGATATAGTGTGTGTGTGTGTATATATATATATATATATATATATATATATATATATTTGTTGTTTTGGTTCTTGCTACCGAATTGAAAGAAAAGATTGTGTATTGGGGTTGGGGGGCTGTTGGATCCAGCTTCCTCATTGCTGATATTTCCTTCTACCTAAAGGACCCTCCACAAGAGTAACACTCTTGTGCTCCCTTTATCTGATCCCTCCTCCTTGGAGAAGTAACCTAGGGTAGACTCTGTCCTGCAGGAGAGCCTACCCCAGCCCAGTCAGGTCTGTACCTGGTTGGGTAATTCTGTACAATTCTGGGATTCAGAATGAGAAAACCCACGTGTCCCCAGATTAAGCTCCATTCATCAGCTCTAACAGTAAAAAGTTGATATTTTGCTCTCTATCTGCTTTATTGTTTTTTCTTATTTCTTCTTTGATTCGGGGTTCTGGTGGGGAAGAGGTCCTATTTATGGAGTGTCCTCAAGGGCATTGTCTTTTGTACATTCTTCATCACTCATTCGGATCCATGACTCGGGGGTGAGGCTGTGTGTTTGTAACATGAGCTTCTCCCTGGAGTCTTCAAAACATATCTCTTGCCTCATGAGTACTGTTTTCCTCTTCTTTGGGGGTATGAAAGTGGACACCACCCTTCTACCCCTCACCCTCCATCAGGAAATGTAAATGGGGAGAAAAGGCAAAGTGAGGTGAAGTGACAATGATAAAACAGATCTACACTTGGTTTTGTCCCCATCTTGATAATGAGCTAGAAGAGGAGTGTTGGATCCTGCATGTTGGGTGTGGGGTGAGGTCTGGGTGGGAAAACATAGAAAGTGGCTGTGAATGCTGAATACTAAAGACAATCCTTACAAGTTTCTGAAAGGGCCGTTCTTGCTCTTAAAGGTGAGCAAGGTGAGGCCATGTTGAAAGGGTTTTAGAGAAGCCAGGGAGGAGGGTAAACATCTCATTTTGCCAAGAACTGTCTTAGAACCCTGATTAGGCACCATTATTCAATTTTACAGACTTGAAACTCAGGTGAGACAGGACAAGAAAAAAGTCCCAGGCCACACAGTGAGTGCCAAGGGAAGTCTGGATTTGAACCTACTCCTGTCTGACTCCAAAGTCCCTGTTCCTTCTCCCACCCTAGAGGAAGGGTGAAGATGAGAGGGGGGCATCCGTAGGGAAAGAATGAGACACGTCGTGATTGGGTCTCAGGAGTGGGAGAGGGGTCACTATGTCTGGTCTGGGAGATGTGTGTCAAGATTCCATGAGACAGAAGAAGGATGGAGATGACTTCTGGCTGACCCCACCTTCTCAATCCCTTTAGAATCCCCCCCCAAGTATGCCTTAACTGTACCAAAACGTTGCTAATGACAAATCAAGAGAGCACAGTCAGGCAAGTATTTATGCCACAGTATGATTGTTCCAGTGACTTGAATTGGGGGATGGCAATAGTGATTCCATTGTTCTTTTTCAAGAGCTGGCTTCTGGCTCTGGGATGTTCTATTTTCCTCCACGTTTTCCTGCACCCCCACTGGAAACTCCAGACTGCCTCCTCTGAGGAGCTGGGCTGGGAGTAGGGATGGTGGCTCGGGCAGATGCATGCTGTGTCTTGTGTGTTGTTGAGCCAAGAAGGAGCAGGAGGGGCAGCTTGGAGAGTGAAGCAGCCCTGGGCAGTCTGGTGACCAGCTAGAAAGGAGTGGGATCCATTGTACAGTTGCACTGGCTCCATGCAGGATGGGGCTTGGCAAAAAAACCCTCCTGGCTTGGCTGAGGCATGAGGCATCTCAAGAGGCAGTGGAAGATGGTTTGTTGGGAACCGACTGGACTGGAGTTATAACCTTCCTAGCCATCTCCATCCCACACGGGGCCAGAGACTTGTGCCTCCTGAGTGGTGAGATGTTCCCCCGTCAGCCGGGGTCAGATTCCTTCCCTACCTGGGCAAGGAGAGGAGACCCGGTGACCAGGGGCAGCTGTGAGCTCATGGAAAGAGCACTAGACTCAGCAGGTACTTGAGATCAAGTCCTGCTTGAAATTCTATTTGGGTTCATTGTCTGAAGACAGAGACAAACAAACACTGAGCAGATAGAAGAGCCTGTCCCTCAGTCTCAGTTTTCCCATCTCTTCAGTGAGGAATACAACACCCCCCCCCATGAAGCTACAAGAATCAATGATGGAAGTCACTTGGCCAAAAGCAGGACCCTGCTGGGCACATCCTAGGCCCTAAATGAATACTGAAGGGGCAGCCTTGCATGGGCGTAAAGAGCTACAGCCAGGCTGGCTGAACTGGAATCTACTGTCCTGTCTTTATTTAAACTCTCGATATGTTGTTCATCATGGATTTTTGGCATTTGTATACATTTTTAAAAAAATACTGCATTGAAATATTATTTGTCTTGATTACTGAGTTTGTTGGTGACCCCCTTATGGCACCTCACTGGCCTCGCCAGGGGCCCAAGGCCGAGGGCCTTATTTGTTTCTTGTAATCAAGTCTCTTAATTCTTCGTGCCTCAGACTCCTCATCTGTAAAATGGGAAGAATAATCGCACTAGCACATAGGCTTGTGCTGAGCGTGAGACGTGTATATACCTGGGCCTCATCTTCATACCGAACAGTCCCGAGTACCTAGTAAGCCCTCAGAGAATGTCAGACGTCATCCTTGGTGTTGCTGTTGTTATTCACATTAGTAATTATTTTGTCAGCCTGGAGAGAGAGGGAGAGAGAGCCCCTTCCATATGAGAAGTTCTCTGTGGCGGTGGGGGAGGAGGTTAAGCTGCGCTCTGGGGGCAGTAATGGGTGAGATGAAGGAAGCTGGGGTACACAGGGCCCTGAGCCAGGGAGGGGGTACATGGGGCTTCCACACACAGAGGACAGACAACCTCTCCAAGCCCTTGCTGAAAATGCTTGTGGTGCAGCTGCTCTCTGGAGATGCCACGAGTTGCCTCAACAGCGTTTCCTTTCAGGGCTTGTTTAACATTTCAAACAAAAATAAAATAAATAACGGCAGTGTTTATGGAAACCTAAGACAGAAATGAAGACGACTAAGGAGAAGCTAAGTGGAAGCAGGCCAGAAGGGGGTTTAGAAGATCCCCCTTTCCTTGGAGTTAGCAGTTTTGTGCTTCAATTTGTCAGCTCTTCCTACCACACCCATGTGTTTCTCCCCTAGCAACCCCTCCACTGACATGCACAAATACACATGCGCACACGTGTGAATGCACATGTGTGCTCTCACACACACGCACACACACGCCCATCCCAATGGGAAGCACACACTTCAGACACATCTCTCTTTTTTTGTAAATGCTTGCACTCACTTTCTCCTTTATCTTCTTGACTATTTTATTTTATTTTTCTAAACAAAAATCCTTATTTACTCATTCTGGCTAGATGGTGCACATGACTTTAACCTCTTCAGTGGAGTGAAAGTTTTGGCCTCAACCTTCACTCTCAATAGGCCAAGCCAGACTTGTGTTTGTGTGGATAAGACATTCCCAAGTCACCGTTCCCAGGAGGTGGGGGAGTGGGCAGAGAGAGCAGGTCCCTACAAGGGAAGACATTAACATAATATTTTGCCTAAGATTTGCTTATTAGGACATTAAATATATGCAGATCATTTTATCTCTCTATCTTTCTTTTCTTTTCATTTTTTTTTTGGTACCTTTTTTTTTCACCTACCTGGTGACTCTGTCATGCAAGGGAGGCTTTTCCAGAAGCAAGGATATTGTACAGAAATGGAGCAACGTGTGTGATGAAAATGTAAAGATTTCCCAGAAGTCCATACGCAATCTCTAGGCCTTCGCCAGACAGCACAGCTCCAAAAGCCCAGTGCTCTGCTCCTGAAGCAGGTTGGAGCATTTCCAGGAATCCAAGTGTCCAGAAGCTCGGGACACTTCAGTCCTCTTTGCCCTCTTTGCCCCATGTGTGATGTCCATGACAGTACAGAACTTGGCAACCATAGATTGCCTCCTCTCAGTTCTAGATTAGCATTGTGCCTCTACAAATGAGCTGGCTGGGTACCCAGCAACCTTGGGAAATTACTTCTCTTGAATCTCAATTTCTTCATCTACAAATTGAGAACCTCACAGGACTGTAAAGATTAAATTTTTAAAAAGATGTTTTAGTAGAATGTATCATGGGGGCAGAACTGCATAAGGTTGCTTTTGTCTACATTTATTTCTCCTCCTTCTGTATCTTCTCGCTCTTTGAATAACTGTTGCAATGGTGGTAGACAGTGATGCAGGAGACTAAGACCTTTAATGATTTCTAAACAATGCCCTATGAGTAATACTTTGGTATTTTTACATACTCCACAAAGTGAAAAGATTGTGTGGGTTCACGTAGAAAGCATGTCCTTCCAGATTTCCAGGGACTCAGTGATCATCCCTAGTCCCAACTTCCATATTTCCTCTATCCCTCAAGTCACCAAGCAGAAGATAGAAGATATTTCTCATTCAACTCAGGGCCATAAATTTGTCATGCGTCCCTAGTTTTTCCTGATGTGAGTCACCTACCTACAGCCCACTAACTACATGGACAGTCTAAAGGCCTTAAGAGCAAACTGGCCCTACTTCCCCAACCTTGCTCGCTTGACCTACCATTCTCATACACCCTGGAGAAGGACCTGCTCTGTGCAAAGCACAGAAAGTGCTCATCATGATCCACCCTTTAACACACTTATGGGGAGGCAGGGCTGCCTTAGAGAAGCTCAAAAATGCCTACGACACAAGGTTGGTTAGGAGAATAGACTTCTCTGAGAACATTCCAAGGAGAACTTGGCATTTACTACCAAGCTTGAAAGTGAGTAATGTGTAGATATGGGTATGGATTGATAGGTTTGGGGAAGTTCCAGGCAGAGGGAATAACTGGTTGCAGGAACGGTGCCTGACTCCTCAGCTCCCCCAGCAGGGCCTTAGGAGATAAGGCTGGAGAGTTGTTTAGCCACATATGTATTCTCCTTTGGGCCCTCTAGTCTGGAGCTCCACTCTTCTTTACCCTGCTCATGCCCTAGAGGCAGCCTCTGGGCTGCACTGATGGGCTCGCTTGCCTGCTGCTTCCTGCTCTGGGCTAAGGGAGGAGAAAAGGGACAGGGGACATCTTCCCTAGGTTCCCCCATGCCAGGCTCCTGGGATAGCAGGCCTCTCTTACACACAGGGGGCTCATAGCTGCGCCCTGCTCCTGTCTCTGTGAGCCCAGGAGTGTCAATGACTCCTTGTGTTGGATATTGTCAGAGCAGGAGGTTTCGCCATCCCTTGTTGGTTACCCTTAACCTTGCCCTACCTTGTAGATCACCTCTTCCTTACACTCTCTGCCATCTCCCAGCCTATGAATATGAACCCTTTGCTCTTATTGGGATTGTGGTTGATACAAACGCTTTCGGGCTACATTGTGGAGGCTACTAAATGACGGGATGACAGGACTAGAGGCAGTGCACGGGGAGCCCCTTCTCATAGCTCCTTGCTAAATTCTGGTCACAGTAATGGGTACTCATCACATCCATACTGATCGAGCCGATAGAGAACAGAAAACTCCTAGGGCTGATTTTTAAAAGAGGCCTTTGAAGTCCTCATCCCAAGGGGAAATCATCTAGGTCAGAGAGAGGGCTGTGGAGAGGGTGCAAGTGCTGGAGCTGACGAAGCAAAAGGTGGCGCTCCTGCAGCAAACAGGCCAGCCCAGCGAAGGTGGCGGCGGCACACACATTCCGAGCCCTGGTGGAATTCTGTCCTCTCCCTGGCTGGTTTCACGCAGCACTGCTGGGAGCCACAGTACATTCCTCATTAGCGGTTATGAGCTCATTATAGGCTTCCGAGAAAAACACCAACAAAGGGTGCTAAGTTCCTCTAGAGCTGGCTAGATAATTTCTTTTTTATTTGGAAAAAAATAGCATGCTTCAAATGAAGCCCTAATTTATAGAATTGAGACATAGCGGAATCCCCCCTCCCCCCCACCAAGCCCCATTTTGCTCTTTCAACTCCCTTTGGAATAACTTTGGAAATGAGCAAAAAGTCACAGGGGGTGAAACCTCCAGGCCACAGCCACACCTTCCTGTCATCGCTCCAGAGCTGGCTTCACGGCCCAGCCCTGCCATATGTATTCTGAGGCGGGGCTGGTGTCCCGAGGCAGCTGAGATTAGGGCCCAGAGCCAAAGACAGAGCATCTGAAGGTATAGGGCCAGATCCCAGTTCTGCTCAGCAGCTTGGAGGTTTGGAGTTCATTTCTCAATGTCTCTGAGCTTTGGCTCCCACGTCCATAAAAAAATGAGAATGAGAAGTGTATCTACCTCATAAGAGTCTATCCAACAAGAAAATCCTTGGTTTCTCTAAACTCCATTTCTCCTCCATTCTGTTTTGGTTCAGCTACCATTTATGTATCTCACACTAGATTGTTTTTAATGAAAATCCATGGACTGGAGTTGAATCTCAAAGAATATATTTTGTCTGTATTTATTCTTTAGTTTCGGAAGTGACTGGTTATTAAGCAACAACGACATCTTTGAGTGTAAAACAAGCTCAGTTCAATTAACTGATAGATAATAGGCACTAGTTCTTTCATACATTTACACTATGAGACACCCCAATGCTACTTCAATCAGTAGTTTTATTTCTGTGACCTGTCCCTTCCAAATATTCTTTGCTCTCTGCATGTCTGCTTTAGATACGTAAGGACTTGGTCCTGTTCTCTGTGTCTCTGAGAATGGTGCCTCTTCTCCAGGTCAGATGCTGGGAGGCCTTCTGTGAGCGCCTCTGAATAATGCTAATATGGGGACACAATCACAGAAGGAAGCCCTTAAAGTTCCCAAAGGTAGGGCCTGCAGACCAGGGTCCTTTGCAGAAGTAAGGCATCCTTTCCCAAAGTTACTCATTTCCCCCCCAAACCAACAACCCCAGGCACAGTCTTCAAAACAAATAGTTCTACTACAATAGAAGCATTTACAGACAATATTTTTCTGTGTGTCAAGTGCACTTTAAAACTTCGGTTGCCAATGGAGGGTCTTCCATGGAGCTCAGAACTCTAAGTCTCTGCCCCAGGCTTCCAAGTACGTGTTCCTATGTGATGTGAATGTCCCAAGGGTCCCCAGCTGACCACCAAATGTGGCAGGTTGAAAGAACTGAGCAACACCTATGAAAGGGGCTAGTATCCAGGACATATAAAGAACTTGTACAACTCAACAATAAGAAAACAAACAATCCAATTAAAAAATGGGCAGAGGACCTGAACAGACACTTCTCCCAAGAAGACATACAAATGGCCAACAGATGTATGAAAAGATGCTTAACTTCACAAGCTATTAGGGAAATGCAAATCCAAACCACAGTGAGATACCACCTCACAGCTGTGAGAATGACTATCATCAACAAGACAAGTAATAACAAGTGTTGGAGAGGCTGTGGAGAAAAAGGAACCCTCATACACTGCTTGTGGGACTTTAAACTGGTACAGCCACTATGAAAACAGTATTGAGGTTCCTCAAGAAATGAAGACTGGAATTACCATATTACCCAGAAATCCCTCTTCTGGATATCTACCCCAAAAATCTGAAAACATTTATTTTTATATATATATATATATATATATATATATATATATATATATATATATATATATATATATACCCCTATGTGCATTGCAGCATTATTCACAGTGGCCAAGACATGGAAGCAATCAAAGGGTCCTTTAATAAATGAATGGATAAAGAAGATGTGGTACATATATACATATACACAATGGAATATTAATTGGCCATAAGAAAAGATGAAATACTGCCATTTACAACAACATGGATAGATCTTGAGATTAGTATGCTAAGCAAAATAAGTCAGACAGAAAAAGTCAAGAACCAAATGATTTCACTCACATGTGGGATATAAAACTGAAAGCAACAAATGAATAAGACAAACTAACAAACAAACAAAAATTCATAGACAAAGACAATAGTTTAGTGGTTACCAGAGGGTAAGGAGGGCAGGGAGGTGGTAGAGGAGGGTAAGGGGGTGATCAAATATATGGTGACAGAAAGAGAATTGACTTTGGGTGGTGAACACACAATGCAGTGTATAGATAATATATTATAGGATCTTACACTTGAAACCTATATAATTTTACTAACCAATGTCACTCCAATAAATTGAATTTAAAAAAGAAAGAAAGAACTGAGCTCAAGTGGATACAAGTTTAAGATTGACAAACCCATTTTCTTCCCAATCCTGTTTTCAGTATGGTGTAGTATTACTCAGGAATCAGCGTAAATCTTCTATTAGCCATCCAATCATTCCACGTAAGAGTAACAAGTCCCTACCCTTCAAGATCCCAAAGTTCCAGAGCATGAAGCTCCCAAATGTCTGAGTTTTTTGGAAGCTTGGCTCAATATGAGTGTCCAGGTCCCTCTTAGGCTTGGGATAGAAGTGGAAAGAGACAAGTGGGCAGTGATGGAGGTAGAGACAGCCCCTGAGAAAGGAGGGTAAGGAAGCCAGTTCTACCTGCTTACTTGACTATGGGAATCCATTCACTTCATTTATATATTTAACTATTTTTCATCATGACTGGGGTGGAATAAAAACTTTTTAGCCACTAAAATAAAATTTGAACTCAGTTCAGATTTCTAATCTCACTTTTTTTTGGTGTGCAACATCAGGTGGCCTCTTTGTCATGCTCTACCTCATTTCTTTCCTATCCTTTTCTCTTCTCCCTTTCTTCCTCTCCTTCTTTATTTCTCTTTATTCTTCTTGTTTCTCTCATCTACTTTTTCTCCTCAATCAGTAAATAATCCAGAATGTTCAGACTTATGAAAGTTGCCATTGCCCATCTATTAGTTACTAGAGATGATCTTTGGATGGAGGGAAGGTCAGGTAGGAAAGACCTAAATGATGCTGGCTTCCTTCAAAGAAATACTTTCATGGCAGGCACACTATGACTACATTTCCTGCCCAGTACAACGAGCCTTGATTGTACCTGGTCATTGGAGAATGTGGTGTCATGTTCCCTGGCATTATCTTCTCCTTCTCATCTCCTGAATGGGAGACCAGTGCTTGCTCCAAGTCGGGTTGAAATTTGAGTATCACAAGTATCCCCCTCTGTCTGATCAATGAAAGGAGAGCTAGGTTCCTCTCTGAGAGTTAGGGCAATTGGAATTTAATGTGAGAACATGCCACTTTAGAAGCTCTGGGGAGACTTTAAAATTCCTGAAAGTATTTTTCTTGGAAGACTTATATGTGCCTTCTGCACTCTAGCAGGTCCTCCCCCCACCTCATTGACTTGGGCGGGATATACAGCTTGGGTGGAGAGCTCCATCACAACTTTGTCAGAGCTGCTCTTTGAACTTCTGACAGTGAACAACCATGTGGGTGACCAACCCAATCCAAGTTGACCCGAATGAACCCAATGAGACGTTTGCTATTTTGAAAGAAACTGAGGAGAGTGTCAGGAATTTCAAATGAGTTCTCTTTATTCTCCTTTGTCCCCCTTTTCTGCCAGTAATTATTACTAAATTGAGTTTCAGGGGCAGTTCCTATCTGGCCCAATGCCCTTTGCCCAATAACAGCCTGAGCTCTTACTGGGCTATGACTGTTCTTAAAGAGTGGAGCCCCAATGATTCTTTCCATAACTTCTATTTGATCTTTTTAAACCCCATCCCTTAGAAGGATTCAGTTGCAGAGACCTCTTTATTTCTCTCAGCTCTAAAATTTAGTGATTCTAAAATGATGAAGGATGACTGCAGTGAATGTACTCGTCTCTGAATCTGTACCTTAAGAGTCTCATGTGTGGCTCCTGGAAGCCTTATCCATCTTAGCATTGGACTGAGTCTGCTATGGAGCCATGCCATGCTGAGGGCTTTAATTGTGGAGTCTATATCTCAGTTTAAAAGTGTGACAAATCCCCCCCCCCAAACACACATACTTTGTCCCCTATAGTGTGTCTCTTCTAATCAGATTGTTGACAGGATCATCGACTCTTTTCTAAGCAACTTGAGTTCACAACAGAATGATTCTCCTTCAATACCAATCTAAACAAATGCTCTCAACTCTCATCCCAGGGAGGACTGAAAACAGGCGAGTCCCTTGGTGGCTCTGATTGGCTTTGTGGCTTCCTTGGGACAAGTGTTGGTCTCACATCTAAAGTGTGGGTGGGCCATGTCCCACCACAACCCTGGTTGTGAGCTCAGAAGATTCACTCCACTTTCATCATAAAACCATCATCAAATGCAGTTGTGTGGGTCACAAAGGGCCCTCCCAGTCATCATGGCCTCTGATCCTCATAATGACTATGAGCTCAGAGAGGCTGAGAGACTTGTCTGACCTCACATAACCGAGAACTGAATGCTTGGCATCTGTTGCCAACTTCTGCACCACACGGTCCTCCTGATAACACCAGTGTGACTACAACATAACTAGGCAAGGACAGCTTCCGCACAAAGTCATTAGTTCAAAATGTGGATAGCTCTTTGGTTATCTGTGTTATGCCCCTTTTTGATTTGCAGATAACTGAAAGCTGAGAGCACCATCTGTTAATCAGCAGGAGAATGAGATGTAGGGTGGGGGAAGAGCAAGGGTCCCAAGCTGAGGACCATTGCTGATCCTTTCAACATTCTTGCTGCTCTACCTAGAGCAAAAATGTGCTCGCTCCATTTATCATTCAAAATAATAGCTTATATTTATTAAGTGCTTACTATGTGCCAGGAGCTGGGCTAATGCTTTATATTATACTCATATAACAAGTCTCTAAAGTCACAGGGTATTTGCTCTTGCTGTTCCCTCTGCCTGGAACACCCTCCACATTATATACCCTCGTGGCTCTCTCCCCTTCACGTATTTCCCATACCTGTTTGGATGTCACATATTCAATGAGCTTTCTCCTGGCTACTCTATTAAATAAGTCACATCCTTCTGCTATCACTCCCTCTTCCCTGACTTTATTTGTCTTTATGGCATTTGCCACCATTATATGCTATATTTTTTTATTAATCTGTGTATTATCTTTCTGCCTCCACCAGAATATAAACTTTAGAGCAAGAATGTCCTCCCTGCCCCCCACTGCCCACAGGGGATACTAGGGCCTAGTATCCCCAGGTCCTAGAACGGTGCCTGGAATATAGCAGATATTCAACAAATATTTGCTGAGCGAGTTATCTCATTTTATAGATGAGAAATCTGAGGTTCTGGGGAGTAAAGCATTTACATCAGGGGACAAAACAAGCAAGAGGTGAACCAGAGCCATGAACCAAGGCTGCATGACCCAGGAGCCCTAGCCTCCCAGCCTGCCTAACTGTTGTTCTCTCTCAGCCTCGTTAAGAGAATCAGCCAATGCTTGGGCTGGATGAGCGCTGTCTATTCCCACCCAGTCAGAGTCTCCCAGACCAAAGTGAAAAGACCCAGCTCTCTCAGCCATCCTCCTAATGACGCCTTTCCTTGCCACCAGTGACAGGAAACTCTGCCTCAGCCCCCGTCGCCCTCCGTCTCGCTCACCCGCGTCATCTCCC
Organism: Rhinolophus hipposideros; assembly: GCF_964194185.1. Taxonomy (NCBI): domain Eukaryota; kingdom Metazoa; phylum Chordata; class Mammalia; order Chiroptera; family Rhinolophidae; genus Rhinolophus; species Rhinolophus hipposideros. The sequence continues at coordinate 83,463,817 of NC_138052.1, forward strand.
TTCCCACCCACTGTTTACGCCTGTAGATCCATGTTGCTGAGTGCAAACCCCAGCCCCCTTAGTCATTGTTTAGCTATTATACTCTGCTGGGGTAATTTTCCATGCCTCTGTTTATATCACATTTTTTTGCTTCTTTTTCCCTCCTCCTCCTCCTCCTCCTCCTCCTCCTCCTCTTCCTTCTCCTCCTCCTCCTCCTCTTCCTTCTCCAATTTTATGGACAAAGACATGTTTGGTAATATAAGCAATAATATAGTTATAATTAAGATGGAAGCATTTTGCCAGAAGGAGGATTTAGCTGTGACTTGTTGAATCCATCCTGGGTGAATTATTTATGAGCAAATTCATGGCTCTTTTATGGGGCTTTCTACACAGAGCCGTCTTTGGATACTTCTGTCTCTAGAGCATTTGTGCCACCCTCGAGGGAGGGAGGATGGGTACGGGGGGGGGGGCACATATCTAGCAAGGCCTGGTTGCTGAAAAAGCTTAAAAAAGAGCCTTTGGGGACATCCGGGGATGTCTTCCAGTATCTCTTCTCTGACCCTGTATCCTCTTCTGTGGCTAATTCTCTTGGTAGACAATGGAACTAGGTACCCATGCCTCCATGTGAAAACACACCTCTAGCCCAGCTTCACTTTTAATGCTCCCTGACATGGGTCTGGAGTAATTTTGCAGGCTCTGTCTGGGACTCTGCATTTCACACATACTAGATTGGACACACAAACTAGACAGGGTGACAGCCCTAATGATTAGGAGGGAAAATGGCCAGGATTGGAGCTTGGTAGAGCTGCATTTGGGTGTGAATTTGAGCTTTACTCTCATGGCAGCTTGCCTGGCACTCCCAGTCTCCAACCTCCCTAGAATTTAGGTCCTGCTTGTTCGATGGTTTGGTGAGGGTGTTGGCAGTCGAGGCACAGAAGAAGGAGAAGTCGGAGGAGTGTGTGTGTGGGTCCTGAGCCTATTGTCTTCAGCACATCTCTCATGTTTCTCTGCTCCACTGGCTGCCTCAGGGGGCTAACCATTTTCAGGTTGCTTTTCCCAGGTTCCCAGATCAGCTGGCTTCCAGCTGGGTTCATCCAGTGGGATGCATTGGATGGAGATGGGAGGGAAAGAGGAAAAGAGAAGCCATGTTTTTCTCCCTCACCTTCCCTGTCTTGGGTGGTGTCTACAGTAGCAGCTGCCTGTCTTCCTGGACTCCAGATCTTACTAGGCAGCTGTGCTGTGGTTCGAGCTTCTGTCTGGTGGCCGTGGCCCCTGAGTTCTGAGAACTTCACTTCTTCCTTTGCCCCTGCAGCCTAGGGATGATAGTTTCATCCTGCTGTTGCTGCTCTCTGATTTCCCTCACTGTCTCCTGTCTGACTTCTCAACTCTCCATCACCTGGGTAACTAATACCCTGTACTAAAACCCCTCTGTTTTAGATACTCAAATATGGTTTTCATCATTTTTGTTTGGACATCGATTAATACAGGGAGATTTGTCTTTAGAAATAAAGCTGGGTGAGCATTTTCTCTGGGTCAGTTTTCATTTCTCCTTAATCATGAGAAGACATGGTATAATAAACACGAGCTCGACGGTATAAGGCTACATAGTTGAGTAAATGGGTATGTTTTTTATTTTCTTTTCACACCAGAGTTTGACGAAGCAAAGTACCAAAAGGTCTTTCAAAAGTAAAAGGCTTTTAAGAGTAAAAAAGTTTAAGAAATTAAAAAAATAAGTAAAGATGGCTAGGTAGCTTGTTTTCTCCTCTTTCCCTTGAAACCAGTCTTCTTCACTCTGTGACTTGAATATGATTGAAATATTCTCTTCTACCTCCAGCCCTTAGTTTGTAAGGAGAAAGAGAGAAGAGCAGAAGGAGAGAAAGAGAAACCAGTTCAGCAGTCAGCAAACCTAACGTGCAAACATTATGTGTTAACACTGTGTGCTTGGGTGAGCTGGGATTATTCAGCTGAGACAACATGAAACCTCCGCTTATTGGGGCTTTGGGATCTGATTCATTGGAAGCTGAAATTCAGGGGAGAGAAAGAAGAAAGAGAGGGTCCAAGAGGACAGGAGTGGAAGATGGGGCACATTCTCCCAGGGTAACAGGAAGTTATTTGTCAGGAAAGTGATTCGTTTTTGAGGGCAGGATACCGTCTTTCTGCTCAGGTGTGATGCTGGCTTAAGAAGTGAATTTAGCTTTCCTGAGTGTTTTTACGAATGTGTGGGCTGCTTGGCAAATTCAGTACGGAAACATTTAAGTAAGCAGCATCGAAAATTATATTTTAAAAAGTTGATTTAGCAGGTCAGAGTATGGAATCAAGAATGAAAAAAGGAGATTCTATGTACTGGGATTTTTAAAAAAGTGTATGTGTGTGTGTCACACACACTAATTTAGACCAGCTGGAGTGATCTCACAGGGACCTCATGGGCCAGAGCTGCCATTCCTATGTAGAGAGCACTTCTCCCCTGGAAATGTGTACTCAGGTGCAGCTGAAGGGTCTGAGGTCATGGCTGAGGCTCGGGCCAAGATCCTCCCAGGCTTCAGCCTCTGCTTCCTCTAGAGTCCGTTGGTCAGGAGCCATCCTTCAGATGCCAGAGCCAGACCATGAGTCCAACGTGCATGAGGACAGCATGAATTATCATTGGAGACCAGAGGGCCCAGCTAATCCAGACATTGTCTTTTTTCTTGAAGAAGTTAGATGTCTCTTTTCAGTCTTCCTTTTTTCTTCTTCCCTCTTCTGAGAGCTTGGATAGTGCATTTCTCTGGGGTAAGTCATGAGGAACCTCTTCAGAAAAGCAGAGGTGAGATAAACCACTCCTTGGGCCATTCTTCCACCTCCTTTTTTTTTTTTTTTAAGATGTATTTCTTTTTATTAGTGTCAGGTCTACAAAACAATGTAATAGTTAGACATTTATACTCCTCACAAAGTGATAACCCCCCTCCCCAATCTACTATACCTCTGACGTTGTATACAGCCATTACAATTCCACTGACTCTATTCCTTATGCTGTACTCCACATCCTGTGAATATATATATATATATATATATATATATATATATATATATAAAATTATAGTTGACATTCATTATTATTCAGCTTCAGCTTCATCTTCTACCTCCTTTTGCTCTTCCAAAACTGGTGAGCCTGGGATTCATCCAGAATCCAGGGTGTTGTGCTTTCTGAAAAGGCTAAGAAGACCCACTTATGTTAGGCCCAAGGACAGGAAGGGAGAAGAAAGAACAAGAAGACAAATATCTTAAGGAGGTGGTGGTGGTGGTGCATTATAGACTCTTATGACTGGAAGGGACTGGAAAGATCACCTCAGTGGGGTCACTACATTTATTCAAATAGCATTCACCTTCTTGAGTTTACCAGGGGGCTGTATGCCCTGTAAGAACTGCATTTCTTCTGCTCACTATCATATCCCTAGTTTAAACCAGTGCTTGGGATATGGGAGAAGAGGTCTGGAATCACCCCACGATTCCAACAGTACAATGAGCAAGTATATTGCACTTGTTATTTGCAAAAGTGCCAAAAAAAAAATGTGTCTGTCCAGAGAATGTGAAAAGTAAGGGACCTAGTATTGAACACCTATTATGGACTAACTCCTAGGTTTTATCCAAGGGGTTTTTGCAGAGACAGAGAGTCAGGACTATTGTTTTCTGGGATAACAGTGATTACTGAGGATACAAAGAACTCTGCATCTCAAAAAGAATCATAGAGAAGGCTTAAGGAATCGGAATTGTTTGCGAACTGAAATGCCAGCCAGCTTAAATTAGTGAAGTGGGCTGGGAAGGGACTGTGACAAAATGAATAGCACATTTCCTTACTTTGAGCAAGGCAGTGGTTTCAGTGTAGGAGTGTAGCCTCAGGGTGGCCAGATCTTCTGCTACTTCAAGACAAGCCAGAAAATTGGTATTTATGTGAAATATCCTGAATTGATATATTGGTCAATATAGCAACTGATAAAATCATCCTTACAGACAGGGTTTTGGCCTCTGTCCTAATGGAATTCAGGCTGCCTACCAGAGTCCACTCTGTAACAGCAGTTCTTTTCTGCCTTTCTTTTATATTGGTTTTTATGGAATTGAAGAGGGATTTTCATGCGTTTGGGGGACAGGAAAAGTAGGGACACAATGATGATGCTGAGATTTCTTTTTATTTCCTGTAGCTTATGGTTATCCTCTCACTTCCTTGAGGGCCCTAACTTCTGAATCCTCCATAGTATATGTCACAGCGCTGAGCACAGGGATGACACACACCACATACATGTTGATGAAATAAATGTGGCTTTCATTTGGTCTCACTAAATGGGGAACTGAAGGATTTAAGGTAGATGGAAATTATTTAAATTATCTGTAGCTCAATTCTTCTGTCTTCTTTGTTTCCCATTCCCTGAAGCTTGTATTAGATATCTGTTGCTATTATTGTTTCATCAGCTAAGACAACAAACATTTATTATCTCACACTTTCTGTGGGTCAACAATCCAAATACCTCTTCTCTGGGTACCTCTTCCTTTAGGTCTCTCATAAGGCTATGGACAAGGTACCAGCTGGGGCTGTGAGCTCATCTGAAAGGTCGACTCCAAATTCACTCACGTGGTTGTGGGCAGGATTCAGTTTCTCACAGACTGTTGGACTGAGGGCCTTAGTTCTTTGCTGACTGTTGACCAGAGGTCTCCTTCAGTTCTTTGCCATGTAGGCCTCTCTACAGAGTAGCTCCTAAGATGGGAGCTGGTTTCTATTAGAGCAAGCAAGCAAGGGAGAATGCAAAGGAGTGCAAGACAGAAGCCACAGTTTTTTTGTAACCTAATCTCAGAAGAAAGATCCCATCACTTTTTCTATATTCTGTTCATTGAAGGAGACTCACGAGGTCCAAGTCACACTTGAGGGCAGGGAATACCATAAGTCATATAACTGTCATGGCAGAACCATAGGGATTGATGCCTTGAAATTTTCTCCTACATATTTCTCAGCCTTCCTCTCTGTCCTAGAATTGCTATGAGGTCCTCGGAGTTTTCATTCCACTTTTCCCCAAGAAATTCCAGGAATTGTAGCCATTTCCCCCCTTTTCATTTAACTCACTTCAATAAGAAAAGAAAAAAAGACCAAAGAGGCAAATAAATTTTAGAAACTGAAATTTTGGTAGGTTTTTCAGGAGACATGGAAAGGATTATGTTGATTTTGAGTCAATTGAGCCAGAATTGTTTTGCCTGGTGTCAAGATCAGATGACCTTAGTCCTGTTGTGACTGAGCATCCAAGAGCGAAAAACATAATATGGTTACAGTGGGCTCTGTTATATCTCAGGCATCAGTTGTTGGAATGGGCAAGCTGAAGTAAGCTGGGATCAGAACCCCAGACAGATTCTTTGTCGGAGAAACTCAATAGATCTGAATAGGAAATAAGTCCAAGAAGCAGTGTCAACAGATATGAATTTGTCAATCTGATGTGATTCCCAAAGGCAAGAGAGTAGGATCACCACTGTCAGATATGAAGATCCAGAGAGTCTTGTCAGGCAGGAATGACACCTTGATTACTGGAGGTCCAAGGGACAGGCAATCATTAAGAATAGGCAGAAAGCTGGCTTCAGGGACAACCTGGCAGAGATTGAATTGGAGGTCATAGGCAGGGTATCCCAGCTGCTAACGAGACTGGGCTCCAAAGCAGGCTCCCTGGGGAGACTGGGAAACAAGCCTGGATCTCAATCATTGCAGATGGAGACACAAGACTGGGAAGCAACTTACAAGAAAACTAGGGTTTAAGACAGAGGCTTCATCGAGAAACAGGCAAGAACCTGATTGTTGAGAAACAAGAGACCCATAGTGAAGTGGGACCAGACAGCAAAAGTAGACAAAAAGTTGACCACTTCCAGAAACCAAGATTGGTCTCCGTGTTTGGCATGGGACGGAGACTACTGGTTGAGATCAGCCAGTCTCACTTGCCAGGGGTAGAGTAATGCAGGAACCCAGTGCCAGGACGGACATTAAACTCTGGCGACCCTGTGACCAATTGCACTCAATACCCTGGGATACCTCATGGGAAAATTAGACCAGTGTTGTTCTGAGAAGGCAATTAGGTTTCATGATTTCCTTCCCCAGCCGGACATCAGCATGAAATTGGAGGGTTGGCTTTCAAGCTCCCATCCGCTTCTGTTCCCTTTCCTTCTTGTGAGGGGCAGGGTGAGGAAAAGGACATAACAGGACAAAGCATCTCTCTGCTTCCAGATCTCCTAGGGAAGATGCAGGAGTAAGGAGTTGGGATAAAGGTCTGCACGTGTATGATATGCATGGATTTCCTTATCTCTTCATAAGTTACGACCCCAGCCTGGGAATATTCTTTCCCCGTTTCTGCCAAGCCACATTCTCCACAGAACGCTAACATTGAACTCTACTTTTGCCTTTTCCAGGAATCTTCCCGAACCTTCTTTTGCTTATCCCCTCCTCACCTCCTCCACACCACCCACAGCACCTATGCCAACATGCTTTTACTCATTATGCAAGCTCATTTGTTTTCTTTCATATTTTCCTAACCTGCCTGTATTTTCCTACTCCGTCTCCCACCACCATGGGATGAAATACTCCCCCTGGAGTGGGTCATGGGTTTGCCTTCGTAAGTAAACCCCCAGTGCCTAAGTTAGGTTCAGCCCACTGTGACTTCTCCAATAACACAGTTTAATGGATTCCCTGGTTGAAAGAGGGGGAAAAAAATCAAAGTGTCTCTCTGGGTCTCTTCGATCTGCTTGATTTGAATTAAATTTCTGGGCACAGGAGTTTCTGCAAATTTGCAGCATTTACTGTCCCTCCCCACCCTTACAACGTTTGTACTTTATCACAGCAACCACATTAGAAGCGGCTTGAGGGTAGGGGTCAGAACATAAACACTCTCTCTACTGTTCATAGAAACTAGCAAAGTATGGGCACCCTCAATCACTCAAGAAGTCCTTGCTGAATGAAATGGAATTTTCCTGAAGTGAGTGCCTTGTGCCTATCTTTAGAACTGGATTTTCATGATAAAACAATCAGGAGATTTAGCTGAATTTTCCACTATTTAACTCCCTACATTGGGGTCATGTAGAAACAACCTTTAAGAACATAACAACCTTTAAAAAAATCCATCTGTGAAGGCAGGGTTGGTCCGTCGTCTGTGGGCAGACTACTGCTTACATTACATACTTCCTCTGTTCTTACCAGGGCAAGGGGAGATTTGGGGGATAATTTGACTTTGATTATCTACAAAGTTGATTTATGGAGCCAGCCCTTTTGAACTTTACCTTTTGCAAATTGACTGATTTTTTTTTTTCTATAATGAATTGAAATGACTGGAGAATGACAAAGCCACCAGGGAAATTTTTCCACGCAGGCCCAGAGATGCTTGCAGAATACCATTACACTAGCCTCGGAATCTTCCCTGAGATCCAAGGGTCAGAACTACTGATCTGACAATGGGGTAGAGGGTGAGCATCAGGAAGTCTTGCTATCTCTGAATGCACTTGACTTTAGCACGAAGTTCACGTGCCAACTTTGTAGATTGGACAGATTAAGTGTATTGGGAAAATAGGGGCTGCTGAGCGTCACCAGAAATGCCATCCCTGGCTTTTGTCCTGCCTGAGTGCCTGACTCTTTCAACTGAGTAAGACATAAAGTCCTGCTGTTTTAGTTGGCTTTGCCCTGCTCCATGATTTCAGTTCCTTGTCTCCATTCTCCAATGTGTGGTCTCATTTCCGTCCTCTGAGCACTATTGTTTGTCTGACTTGAAGAGTCATCCAGAAAACCTCAGTAATAGGGCTTTTGTATCATTATTTACTTTTCTAATTATATATGTCTTTTCCCTCCCCAGTGCTTGAAGACATCAAATTGCAGTTGAAGTAACTGCATGGGGAAAAGCAAGAGCAGTAACAACAAACCACTTCACTCCACTGGGTGGAAACATGCAATTGTACCAAGAGGGATAAGGAAAAAACTGCTCATATTTGGAGAAAGAAGTTGGAATAAGGGACGGAGAGCAGACAGGCTACTTTGCAATCTGGTGCAAGGGATATGAGAGAGTAGCCTGGTATGTTTGTTGGAGGAGTAAGGCTGTGAGGCCAGACCTAGGACAGGACTTTAGTAGGGAGTCCCAAAGGTCTGGACTGGCTGGGATCCTCTTTTTGGATTTCGGATCCTTGATGTGGTAGTAGCTGCTCCTGGAACTTGCCCTGCTCTGCCATTGTAGAGTCAGGTTGGCACTTCCGGAAGCTGGCCTTACTGAGGAGCCTGAGTTCAAGCCCTTCTTACTGTGAACTTGAAATTGAGAGTTGATATATATTCCCTGTCACAAATGGCATTAGACAGCATATGCAGAGAGAGTGCAAGTGGGTGAGTCAGTGGAAGCTTCACCCATAAAAATGATGGAAACCCCAAAGTCCCTTCCTATTCAGAGCTCTAGGATCTGCGATGACTAAAAGGCTCTGTTACATTTCACAGTGGACATTTGTTGTTCTTGCCTCCCAGCAATCGTCTCCTTACTTTTACTGAAATATCAGTCTTATTTTCCTTTGAGAAACGATTCCTCTCCCATTCTCAGGGCATGTGAAGTCCAGTTGAGGTCACATGATTCACATCTGGTCAATCAGTTCATCCCGTACTGCTGGCTACACTAACTGGCTCAAGTACCTGAATTTGTCCACTACCAGCTTAGTTTTGGAGTTTTGATGATGGGGCAAAAGATTCCTTGCTGAGCACTTGGGTCATATATGCCTGAACTTTTAAATTACATAACTCAGTGAATGTCCTTATTCATTTAAGTCAGTTTGAGTTCAGTTTCTGTCTCTTGTAACTGAAAGAGTGACATGTGTTCATATTAAATGCCAGTCACTGATATAGCCTATTCCCTCCTCGGGTCTGGTTCTCTTTCTCTCACATAGTACCGAGCAGGTAGTAAGTGCCCCATACCTGTAAGATGCATTAAAGAGCCCATGGACAAGAAGTGGAAGACATGGTGGCTAAAGGTTGGGCTATAATTTTCTAGGTCGCACTGACTTTATTCTGGCTGTGGTCTGGGAAGTGGAATCTAGGTCTTTCTAACTTAATTGTGGCTCCTGAGGGAGAGTTCTAGATCTCAAACAATTTCCAGTGGGTTTTAGGAAAGATGGGTGGTCCCTGCAAGCTCTCTGTGGAAATTCCCTTCCAGTATCAGTTTCATAATGTACGGCCAAACGGGCAATTGAATTAAGAAGGTCCAACAGTTTTCTCTGAATCTTACTGAAGACACCAATGGAAGCAATTCATGCCAAAACAATTTTTATTATCATCTTTCAGAGGCTAAGTTGACGTCACAACTGATGATCCCCAGGCTGAGTGGAATGGGTGGCATTGGCTAGATTTTTGGCTATGCTGCACATTTTAAGATTACAGTGTTATTCAAATTAACCTGTGGAATACACCTTTCTTAGAGGATATTACATGGAACTCTGAACAAGAGCAATGCAGGAGGTCTCCCAGCGTAAGGCCTGGCCATGTTTCAAAGGTCATCCCTAAATCTGGATGTTTCCACAAGATAATGAATTCCAAGATATTCTGAAGTCCAATATTATAAATGGTTATTAGCTTCCTGAGATAATGCATTGTCTCTCAATGAAACCTTCTCTGATTATCCTAATCAAGATAACTTCTTTTTCCGTTTATATGTCACACAAATGTTACAGCAGCTTTTTAAATTTTATTTTTAATTTTTAAATCTTTTACTTAAGTAATAGTACTGTCTGAGAATGTTCAGCTTATTTCCATCATTGTTAACAAATTAAAACAGAGGCCACAGATGACACATGGTTCTCTCTCTCAACATTGTTTACTGTATATCCACATAGTAGGTGCTTAATAAATACCTATTTAATGAAGACCCAATATTCTACCATTTATATGCTTCCCCCACCCTGTGGAAAACTTGATTCCTGGGTTCCAGTTTGTGGTTCGAAAATGAATAGCCTCTCTTCATTCTAACCAGCTTATCCTCAACATTCATTCAATAAAAATTACTGGGTATTTTTCTAAATGTCGTTTACTATTCTAGGACTTGAGGACCCAAAAGCAAGTAAGAGAAATGTGGCCTTTCCTTCAAAGAGTTACACTTTCAAATCACAGAAGCGTGGACAACAGGCTATGGGATGGCTCAGTTGTTTTCTGCTCCAATCAAACTGATCCCCAGAGTAAAAGGACTTGTTCAAGCCTCACAGTGGAAAGAAACACTCCTGATGCTCTCAGGAGTTCTTCTCTCATAATGTCATCATTGGCTCTCAGGCGAAGTTCTCCCTCCCCTGAAAGGTTCTCCAACATTCCTCAGAGTCTCCATGAGGCTTTAGCCAAGTCTCAGTCTTAAAAGCTAGCTGTGTTGCTTGTTTACCCATTTTCTCGTTTATTTGAGAATATTTACTCCTAACCTTTCTAAATAGAAAGTCATTGTTAATCTTGCCCCCCAGGAAGCTGACCCAGTGAGTACCCTCAGGGAGAAAATCAGAACATGTTAGTCAGAATCCCAGAAGCTCTATATTCTGGGTGAACATGAGATGTTTCCTTAAAGTCTGTGAAGACTGCCTCCCCTCAGCCAAACATGAAGCTGGCCTTCCAGGCAGACTCAGCATTCCTCTGGGGCGATTATGGCCACCATTGTTCCCAAATGGGGCCTGGTGCCGTTTGCATTTTCCTGAGCCTTTCTCCACCTTTTTAGCACAATGCTGTCCTTACCTCACCAGGTGCAGAGAATAGCCAATTGTTTCCTAAGCCTACTTAACAATTTTACTGGGTTGAATAGTGTTCCCTCAAAATTCATGTCTACCCAGAACCTGTGAATGTGACCTTATTTGGAAATAGGGCCATTGCAGATATAATCCAAGTTAAGATGAGGTCATACTGGATTCGGTTGGGCCCTAATTCAATGACTGGTTTCCTTGTAAGAAGAGGGAGATTTGGATCAGAGGCACACAGAAGGAAGAAGGCCATATGAAGACAGAGAGGAGATGGGAGTTATTCTGCCACAGCCAAGGAACACCAAGGATTGCCAACAAATTCCAGAAGCTAGGAAGAAGCAAGAAAAAATCCTCCCTTAGAGCCTTCAGACAGAGCATGGTCCTGTTGAAACCTTGATTTTTGACATCTAGCTTCCAGAATGAATTTTTTGTTGTTTTAAGCTAGTACCTAGTTTGTGGTAATGTGCTATGGCAGCCCTAGGGAACTAATACAGCAACCATTCATTGATATCCACAAAAATCTAGCAAAGGAGGAATGGACAATACAAAACAGAGGGCATTTTACTTATTTCTCCCCAATTTCTGCTCCCTAATTTCTGCTATGCATTAAAATGATAATCGAGAATAAGTAGAACATTTTGGGATTATCTACCCTATGAAAAGGTCATAGGTTATTAGTATGTTAGTTTAAGACTCAGCCTGAAATGGTTAATTCTAGAGAAGATGATTTGAATTTGGAGCTGTGTACAAATGTATCAGTCAGAATTCTCCAGATTGTATCTCTTATTGGTTTTCTTTCTCCGGAGAACCCTGATTAATACATTATACATTATACAGTATATGGAGGGAGAGATAGATGTATTATAAGGATTGGCTTATGTGATTATGGAGACTAAGAAGTTCCAAGATCTGTAGTAAGCAAGCTAGAGACTCAGGAGAGCTGATGGTTTAGTTTTAGTCCAAGTTTGAAGGCCTGAGACCCAGGAGAGACAATGGTATAAATTCCAGTGTGAAATCTGGCAGGCTCAAGACCCAGTATTTCTATGGCAGTACAAAGCCTGGAAAAGACCAATGTTCTAGCTCAATCGGGCAGGAGGAGCTCCCTCTTGCTCATCCTTTTGTTTTGTTCGGGTCTTCAACTGATTGGAGAAAGTTCATCCACATTAGAGAGGACAATCTACTTTAATCAGTCTACCAACTCAAATGTTAATGCAATCTAGAAACACCCTCACAGATACACCAAACAAAATGTTTGGCCAAAGGCCTGGGCAGCCACCCGTAGCCCAGTCAAGTTGACTCATACAATTAACCATCACAGCAATACTTACATACAGGATCAGATCCCTGTTGACTTGGGTAACCATCCTGTGATTCTCTTCATCAGAAATGTGTTGGCTGCAAGGGTCAAAAACATAGTTTTTTCTAGTACCTCAGCCTGGGATCCCTGTGTGAGACAAAGACTTGAGGTCAGGTAGCTGCTTTGGGAATATGATCCCAGAGAGGTGGAATAGGACGGGGCAGTGTAACATGGAAAGATGGAAAGCAATTGAAGGATGTGTTAAAGAGCTGGCGACCACTGCAGGTGAAATGTGCTTGGTGCTGCTGAGGCATTTGGAACAATCTTGTACAATGTGTCTCAGAAGTGTCTGTCTAGGGACACAGTGGCTGAGAATTTATCCATCACCTCCTATTCCTCTTTAGTCAAATGTGGCCTCTTATGCATTAAATTTCCCCCATTTCCAGTGTGCATATGTGTGGGGACAGGGTTCCAGAGAGCAGTTTCCAGGCTTTCATCCTCATGTGGAAAGGTGCTGGCTCAGGTAGCAGATGGCCATCAGCTGTAACTGGTTAGCCATTAGCCACTGATATAACTGCCATGGCTACGCTAGGGGGTTGGTTGGTTGGTTGGCAGAGAAGCGGATGGAGCATTGCAGCTAGCAAATGGGGTTGGTTGGCTGGCAGAGAAGTGGACTGTGGATTGCTGATCATGTGGCTCCTGCTTCCTGTATCTTCAACCTAGCTACCAGCGAGAATATAGTGGTATGAACTCTCTATCCATGGCTCTGTGGGTGTTCCTTTTTGGCTTCACCATATCCTGCGTTGTTGTGCAGGGAGCGGGAGCTGAGACGCTGCATGACAATATGGTCCAGGGTAATACAAGTTTCACCATTGTCCCATTTGACAATGCCAGGGCAGGATGTGAGAGGTGTGGAACACAAGAATGAAGCAGTTCTGCTTATTCAAAGCCTTCGTGTTTCTGATTGGCACAGCAGCGGCAGGAGAAAGAGGTGGGGCCAAGCAGAGGATTTTGGAATGGTGTACCAGAAGTGCCCAGTGTACTTGGGGACATTATGGTGGTCGAAATGTGCCATTTGTGTGGCTTTCTTTCTATTTTGGTAAGAATGCCATCTTATAAGGCAAAGCTTATCTCTTTCTATAGAACCCAAAAATGCCAGCACCCTATAAGCTAGGCAGGCAGCGAAAGCAAATGCAAACACCTGGCTTCGTGCTAAGCAAATCAGACGGAGGAACCTACCCTACGCCTAGGGGAAGCCAGAGATGTGAAAAAGAGGAAATGCCAAGATGCCGGACTGGTGTCAGAAACACAACCAGGTCTCAGGTAGAATGGGGAAGAAAATCAATCCTCTCCCCTGGATGTCCAGGTCTCAGGTAGAATGGGGAAGAAAATCAATCCTCTCCCCTGGATGTCCTCAGTTGCTTCATTTTCTGTTTTCTCCCGGTAGGTTTCCTGCGAACTCATCTCTCTGGAGGCCTCCCGCCCTGTGTTACAGGACTGCCTGGCTTAGGTCTAGAACCTAGTACTACCTCCCTCTGTAACTCTGAACACTAATTCCTGATAGAAAAATTCTACTTGGTCCAACTAATACTTAGGGTCAGGCCACAAGTCTTTCTCCAGCTCCTGGATGGACTGCCCTTGGGTCAGATGTCCATTCTAGTATTTGGGACGGAGTCAGAAGGCATTAGACATAGGCACTTAGAGAATAGGGACTAAGAATAAAACATTCCGCAGAAGAGAGGGCACAGAGACAAAATGGTATAGTCAAGTAAAGTATTTGTGGCTGGATGCTGGCCTGGGAATCAAGAAACGTGAATTCCAGGTCTGCTTTTCTCACTACCTGTGTGATCCCAAAGAAATCAGGTAACTTTCCCAATCTTCCAATCTTCAGATTGAAAAAAAACGAGATGGGTCAGGAGATCTCTAAAGCCTCTTCCAACTCTGGGACCTACAGGCCTTACTCATCTACTTACTCATCTACAGAATGACACTTAGCCCCATATGTAGTGGAGGCAGAGTTGTACTGTTACAATTTTGGCCCTTTTGGGAAAAGGGTTAGTCAGAAGACTGGAGCATTGCCAGACACATAATCTTTCCCTAGGAGAGCTTCTTAGTAAAACCCACCAGCGTCTCCTCATTCACTCTCCATAACTCAGAAGACCTCACTCTTTGCTCCCTTTTTCCTCCTTCTTCCTTCCTGTTTATCTGCATAAACAGGATGGTTCTGTTATTGTAATGCAGGACGACTTCAGGATATTCCAGCCTAAATCCAGGTGTCCTCAGCTCTGAAACTCACTCTGAAGAAAATGTATTTATGTGCTCCCTTTACTCAGTTGCTCCATTTTGCTCATCAGTGAAAATAATATCACAGAAAGGAGGCCTCTGGAAAGAGGTGTGAGCCATGACAGTGGCAGGAAAAACCTGATACTTAGAAAAACAAATCAGTTCTTTCCAGGTGGGTGTCTTTGATGACTGTTGTTTGAGATGGTTCTTTTTCAACCTGTAGTATAAGGTGTCTACATGCCCTTTCTCTCTTGAACTCATATAAAACAAATGATTACCACTATCTTCAGACTCTAGGTTTAAATACCCCTCAGTTATTTCAACTTGAAATGGGCCCTTCTCCCATTCTGCCATTGCTGAAGAAAATCTTGATGAGTTGGCAGGAAATTCTCTCCTTTAGGAAACAGTGCCATCGAAGTCATCTTACTCCACTATCTGACCTTAATAAGAACAACACATCTCTTAACTTATAAAAGATGTTTACCCTTCTCCTGCGAAACATTTCCTTGGTCACTTGAATCTAGCATCTAAGCCATATAACCCCATTGAGCCAAAGATCATAACCTTGCTTTTCAATTGATTCAGGTCACATCTTGTCCTTCTGTTCTCTCATATGGTGGAGAGACCATTTATTATGCTCTATAGAAAATGCTCAAGGGTAGAATCACAGGGTGCTCTGGTTTCTAAGCCAGGGTTTATAATCACACGTGCAGTTACAGGGCTCAGCTTGTTCCTCAATCTTCTCTGACCTTCCTAACACTGTTCTTCAGGTTTCTTAGGCACATCATGATAAGGAATCAAGTGAGTGCAAATTTCTCTTCTAGAAAACTCAAATCTGTAGGAGAGCACTTAATTTACTGTAGCTGCTGTATACATGTGCTTTAAATGGTGCGCCCTCCTCCCTCTCATTAATATTCCAGGATATCCACCTGGTCCCACAATGGTCTGCATGAGCAATAGTCACTTCCTCCAAGGGTCCCTTGCTTGCTGAATTCCTGCCTCCATGAACTTTCTGGGAAAAGGGTGTCACAGGTCATAGGGGTCTCTGTGAATGTCATCACCGGCAGAAGGGCTCACATTGTCCCTGATTTTTCCACTGCAAGTTCTAAAATAAGGGAAAAAGCTTCCAGGAAATAGGTCTGATGCGTTGTCTGACCAAGCAGAAGGACAGGAATTGGAGATGAGGTGACAGAGAAGAGTCAGCATTGTCTCTGTTTCTACTCCACCCTCTGGTTCTGGCTGAATATTTTTCCTGACAAAACAGAAAATAAGATTTGGGAAGATCTTGAAATTAAGTCCATTTTCTCCTTTTAGGATCAGTGAGGGGAAGTAACCTTCCCCAAATGTGAATTTATGTCAGACCTTGGCTTACAGTTGAGAGCCAATTCAGGTATGAAGTTTTATTAAACTACACTGCCTCCTGTATCATGATATCTGCTCCCAAAGGAGGAGAGGCAGAGACCCAAAGCATCTCCAGGAATTCTTTCCAGCTGTTGGCTCTTGGGTGACAATGGTCAACCTGAAACTTTTCATGCAATATGTGCTGTCTAGATGCTCGCAGGTCCACGATGCTTAGACCAAGTTTGGGAGCCATTTCTCCAGTTCTCTTTATCATCCTCCCTTCCTCCACCTTGATCTCCTTCCCCAGGCATTGGTGTGCTCCAGTGTGGAGGAAAAGGAATCTTGGTGTTAGAGGCACCAGAGGTGTGTGGGCAGGATTCTAGGCCACCTTTGCCTGTTTCACAATTCTGCTAAGCACACTTCATTTTGACTCTAATTCCTACCCTCCCTTCCCTACCTCGCCCACCTTTGCTAGTGACTTTGGAATTGATTCAATGACACTTCTTTTCTTGTTTTTTCCTTTCTAACATGGACCCTATCCCTAAGAAAATCCCTATGCAGCCTTTCTTTTCCAAACCATGTCAAAGAGCAGTAAAAGAGAGAGTAATAAGTGTAAGAGGAAGCCTTTAATGAAAGCATGGTAGGATTGAAGGCAATCCTACATAATATCTAGTCCAACTCCATATTCTATTGATGAGAAAACTGGTATCTTGAGATGCCATGTATATTATGATAGAATGTAATATGTTGCTTTGAGCACAGAATAAAGTATTTTAGAGATAAAGGTGTGATTTGTTTCTAGCACACGCTGAGAAAAGAAGGTAATAAGCACGTGAGGAGGTCAGATATTGGAGGGGCATATTCGTATTTCAATAAATTCTAAAATGTCTCTCTCTTTTTCTCTGGCATCACAGTTTATTGGCATTTTTCATATCACAAACATGTTATAGTCAAAACCAGACGTAGGTCAATGGATGATGCCAAGAAAATGAAAAGTTATAATTCTTTTTTTTAATTCAAATTTATTGGGTGACAATAGTAAAATTACATAGGTTTCAAAAAAGTTATGATTCTTAATGCTCTTTAGTTTAAAAACATTTTGTGTGTGTGTGTGTGTGTGTGTGTGTGTGTGTGTATGTGTGTGTGTGAAAGCATGATGTGGGCCAATCTTGCTCCCAGCAAATGAGTCAGCTGAGATAGGACCATTAATTTCTTTGACATACAACATCATTCTGAGAGGAAAGTACTAGTCTGTGGGGCTGGTGGTTCTCTCACAAAGAAAGTCCTTGCAGCACCTTATTGACTTGGTCAAGATTTTCCCAGCTGACATCTGGGCATCATCCTAGCTCTGGGTCACTCACTCAGCAGTGTTTAACACCTGATTTGGCCTCCTGTCTGAGATAAACATGCCTGATTTGAAAGTTAATTCATTATTTTATCTAAAGAAACAGAACTACCAAACAAGTCAATGTTTCTGTCTTTGCATAACTAGCAAATATTTAATAATAGTTTATAATGTGTCCAGCTTTTTCTAGCTTTTATAGGAGATGCAAATTATACAAAACATGCACCTTGTAAAAAAAAAAAGAAGCTGAACATTTTGTAGAGCAGAGGAAGAGATTAAAAGCACATGAATTAAATGGTAATTATGGTAACATAATCATTTGAAGAATGATACAAGAAATAGAAAATAAAGGAGACATTGCAGGGAAGTGTAGGAGACTAGATGATTCATGGGGAAAGTGAGATTTTGTCTGGGTCTTTGAGAATAAGTAGACCATTGATAAGAATAGTTGCAGGGCATAAGAAGAGTGACATGTGGAGAGAAGGTAATTGCTCTACCATGGAAGACTGGATCAGATGAATACAAGATCTGAGCCTTACCAAAGATGCTGAAAATTTCCTCTTTCAGGCCCACAGAGCTTATCTGGAGCCTTATTTGAAGAGTTAAGAGGGAATCACACCAACTACTGTGAGGTTAAAATAAGCCCTTCCCTAGGAAAACCAATGCTCTGATAAAAACAGAGTCTTCATTCAGGCCCACTATTTTTCCAACTTCCTCAGCTTCCCAGCGATTTGGGAACCTCACTGGAAAGTTTGGATACCTGTGTCTACAGACTGGCCTGGCACAGACACGTAAGGAAAGATCCTATGTAGAGCACAGGAGAGAGTGGGCTGTTCTATTACCGCCTTTCCCCGAAAATAAGACTTAGCTGGACAATCAGCTCTAATGTGTCTTTTGGAGCAAGAATTAATATAAGACCCAATATTGTATTGTATTGTATTGTATTGTATTGTATTGTATTGTATTGTATTGTATTGTATTGTATTGTATTGTATTAAAGACCCGGTCTTATATTATGGTAAAATAAGACCAGGTCTTATATTAATTTTTGCTCCAAAAGATGCATTACAGCTGATTGTCCGGCTAGGTCTTATTTTAGGGGAAACATGGTAGGGGCCTTGGGTGCTTCTCAACATGCTGTAAATGAAAGAGACTCTGAAAAGTCCCTTGTGGGGATGGGTGGGGGAAAGGGACCTGGGCACTGAGTGCCACCAATTGTTCATCTTTTCCTTTAAGGCCAGGGTCAGTGCCCCAAATAAACGTGGTGCCCCACAGAGATGATCCTGCAGCCAAATGGCTTTCAGTGACTTGACTCAAAGTCACCTGGACAGGCCTGACGGAAATGCAGGATGGCCCAGCCCTTCTCTAATGGGTTTTCCAGAGTCCATTCATCATTCTGCTCAGAGAAGAGAGAATAAAAAATAGATCAGATGCCACAGGATTGTGCCATGTGCTTCCTTTGAACTGGGAGCAGGTGAAGGAGAGAATGACACAGCTGGGGGCTTTGGGGGATTCTGGCAGGGGACGTGTTTCCGGGTTCAAGTGAGAAGGGTGAGATGCTGGCATGGAGAAAAGCTGGCACAGACTGTCTCCAGACAGGGCCCTTTCTGGGCACTGGGCAAAGCTCGTGGCTTAGGGAGCTGCCCCAAGTTGGTGGTGGTGCCAGCCCTCCATTCACCCTGTGAAATGTATTAATTAGTGAGCAATTTTGGCCCAGAGAGGGTTGCTGAGGCTTCAGATGAATATAGCAGAAAAGAGGCAAGTCCTTCTACAGGACCTCTGAGAAATCTCAGCTCTTGTGTGCCTTCTCTCCACTGGAGAGAAGGTGAGACCCTTGCAAAGTTGGATGGACAAAATTCAGCCAGCCGTACACATTAGTACAAGTCCACTAACCCAGAGTATCAAAAAAATAAATCCTAGCCTAACAGAATCTGTGCTGCAGATAAGTACGATTATTTGGAACTAAACAAAAGACCAAACAAACAAACAAACAAAAACCCTGCAAATTATTGGTGTTTCTCTAAGCTTTTAGTATACTCTGTTTTCACTTTCTTTTCTAAAATAGCTGCAGAAAACATTTTGGTCTGGTTTAGCCGTGGCATGTCAGAGCTAGAAGACGCCTTCAAGACCTGCTGGTCTCACTTGAATTGCCATAGGGCAAGCTGAGGTTCAGAGAGGTGAGTGGATATTTCCTAGGCCCTGAGGCTGGTGAATAAATAGCAGAGCTGGGGTGGGAGTGGGGGTGGGTGAGGGTGGAAACAAGCCTCTTCGCTCCCAATCCAGGATTCTTTCTTCCACTTCACATCTGATGCAATAAATGTTTTCAAATCTACCTGCCCAACTGGGCTAACAAAAGAGTGGTTTCCAGAAGAAATAGGGTAGGATATCAAGGACTGCTGGTCTGACCGTGTCTCTGAATATCACCATGGGGCACGTTGATTGCCTTACCCCTCCAGACCCTCTCTCTGGATTCCTTCTGGGTCTCGCTGCTGATGGTTCTCAGAACACTCTGCCTTAAACTTTCTTTCCTCTTGGTAGGGTAGCATTCATGCCTACCTAGCTCAGCCCAATCCAAGTACATAAATCCTGCTGATAACTGGCAGAGCCTTTATGAGTAGAGAGTCAAGGATGAGAGAAAGGCAGGGAATTAAGTTACCAGGAAGGAAAAGGAGGAGAGAAGAGACAGAGAAGAAAGTAAGGCAATTAATATGAGTCAAATGCTTAAAGTATGCCAGGCCCAGTCACATAGTCTCTTCATTTAATCCCTCAAATAGTCCTGTTGTCTTCCATGTCTGCAGTTGGCCTTTGCCTCATTTGCAGAAGAGCTCATCGCCAAAAGTGTCAGAGAACAAATTATACCCAGGAGGACAGTTTTCAAGGCCTAGTGTCTTCTTTCCGCTCTCACAAAGAAGAAAAAGAGGAAAAGAAAGAAGGGCCCTTTGGGGATAGGAGTGAGGCAGGGAGAGGACTGTGGAAGGGAGAAGTGGAACTTTAGGGGATCCTGACCTCTATGTCATTTCTTCATGTATTGAACGAACAGTATTGCAAGTCTACTCTGAACCCGACTCTGTTCTAGGCACAGGGTTATGGTAGAGACAGAGAGCTGACGGTGGGAGAAGTTTATCAAGATGCTGGCCTGGGTTAAAGAAATAAGAAATTCAAGGAAATAGAGCAGGGCAGCATGCCATAAAGAGAGCCTGAGAAAGGGAAAAATCACCTTAGGGAAGTTTGTTGGGAGGGATCCTCTAGGGAGGTGACATTTATTTGAGACTTGAGTCATCATTTACTGGACATGTGTTGTGGCACACAGAGAATTTCCTCGGAAATGAAACAACAGTGTAGCCTGACCATGTTGGTGGGCTGTGTGACCCATAGTGGAAGATGAACTTGGGTAATGGTACACTAGGGTGACAGAGTTTACCCTGGGTGTGGACAATAGGAGAGCACGGTCAGTAGAGAATTAAAAATCAATAATCAATTCTGACACTGTCAGTGATAAAATGCTCCTCTCACCACCCACCCCGTGGAAGAGTGAAGAAGGTGCCACCTGCCTCCAGGGTCAAGCCAAGAAGCAGAAGTTGGAACCTGGGGACTGCTCTAAAACCTTTGAAACAGCAAATCATTTAGGTGTCTCTGGCCCCTTTTTATTCTAGAAGGGAAGCTTCACTCAAAGCCATTGAGCCCTGAGGACACTGGGGAATGGCATGAAAACGCTGACCAGCCCCTCGAGAAAGACAATGCAGAGAATCGGTCCCTTAGGCCTGTAGCTGAGATCCACCTGCCTATGCTTCTTTCTTGGAGTAATTGCTGTGATAAGAATTTCCCATTCATGAAAGGAAGTCTATTTTCTTTTTGGATGTCAGTGTAACCGTGTGTTAAAGGTCAGTTGCATCAGTTCTCTTAAATGGCAATTAAGCAATTGTCTGAGCAAACCAAAGGCATCCGGAGCACAGGCTTCGCTCAAACCTTGGGACCTGGGAGAGGCTGGGAAAAAGAGAACAAGGAGGGGGGCGCAGGGGAGGGGCCGTGGCTTCAGGAAACTAAGCAGAACACCCTGAACAGCAAAAGCAGATTCATGCGTCAGCAGACAGTGGGGTCATTCCACTAAACCCTCAGCGAGATGGGAAACATACCAGACTTTGCCCATCACCTTCAGCCAGACTCTCCCTCCCTCCATCAGTAGCCTCTCCCACACCCTCTCATTTTCTTTCTCCCTCAACCTCCTCTCCCGTAGCTTTCTCTTTTTAAAATTAGTAATTATTTAATATTTAATATTGAGGTGACATTTGTTAGTAAAATTATATAGGTTTCAAGTGCACAATTCTATAATACATCATCTATATATTGCATTGTGTGTTCACCACCCAGAGTCAGTTCTTCTTCCATCTTTCCCATTCCTTCTCTCTCTTTCTTTCTCTCTCTCCATTCTACCACATTTTCTCTCACATTATCGTTTAGAGGAGCCCTGGTCTGGGGGGGATCTAACCCACTGGTTTTAAATTTCAGCTCCACCACTTTCTTAGATCTTGATCTTGGAAGAGTTCCCCGAGCTTCAGTTTTCCTCATCTGAAAATGAAAAAAATCATACCTAGCTGAAGGTATCGGGTTTGTTGGGAGGAATCAAACAGGTAATATTTATTAACCTCAAAACACGGTGCCCAGCTCATAATAGATACTTGACTGGTTTGAGCGCCTTTCCTCATGAGGCCACAAGGAAGTGTTAGCACAGCACTTAGCACCCAACAAGTATTCAGCACAGCTTTACAAAATTCCCAAGACGGGGTTATGAATATGGTCTCCATTTTATGGATAAGGAACCTGAGGTTCAAAGCAGTTATGTACCTTGGACAGGTACTTTCTAAAGCCTATTTCTTAAATAAATAAATTCCACCGTTGGTATCACCAGGTAAGGTGCCTGGGTTGAGATTTCCATTTCATTGGTCCCTATTTTGTCCCTCTGATTTCTTAATCTCTCACGTTATATGATTTAAATTACCTCTCCAAGTTATGGTAACCTAAAATAATCTTCTTCCAACTGCTGTGCAGTTTGCTCTTGAAGAAACTGAAACAGAAAACTCAGGAAATGTGCAGACTTCTCAGGCTCCTTACCTCCCTGCTTCCTCTTCTCTAGGCTGAATCAGCTGACTCCTTCCTCTTTCTCAGAGATGCTCTTTGGATAATCCTTTCATCCTCTTTATGGTTTCTGGTCCATTTTATTTTTTTAAAAAATTTAAAAACCTTCATTAAGTTTTGCAATGTTTATATTGTTTCACAACCAATGGAAGCCTTCGTCACAATTTACGTAGCTGATTTCATGTAACTGAATTCTATGGTGTTTATAACTGTTAAGTACCTTCTCCCAGAAACTGTAGAGAAGCACCATTTGCTGTGACACACACCCTCTCCACCCTGTTCTTTTCCTGTGTAGCCCAAACCACAACTTGTAATTGAGTGTTTATTTTGCGTTTAATGTTTATCTCTTCTTCCAGGCTCTGAGGCGCTATGAGGGCAGGGATCACATCTGTTTCGTTCACCCCGCTTTAGTTCTATATCCAGCATCTTATACTCAATAAAAACTCAATATCGCAACTCTGGCTGCACACGAAATCATCAGAGGAGCTAACAAATAAACAAACAAAACCTTCCTGGTGCTTGTCCAGACCATCTGAATGAATTGGTCTGAGTGACTCCTGGGGCTCTGTAGTGTCAAGCCTTGTAGGGGACTCTTGATCAGGTAGAACCTTTGACCCCGGCGGGGCACAGTGACTTCCTGCTCGGTACCTGTCGCCTCTCACTGGCGCCAAGTTTTGTTCCTGCACAGCCAGCTGTGTTGGACCCCTTGCACACACGTTTTGGCCCGACACGTTCCCTGGGCCCACCCTAACACCTTCCTCCTTTGCTTTCAACCACTGTTTATGGCTTCCTACCTCCAGGATGCAGCTCGTGATGAAAAATGTCCAGTCTGTAGGCCTCCTGTGTAATTCGGAGCCCGGCCCGCCTCCTTAAAATTATATTATACTATTTTCCACAAGCCCGGGCTTCTGCTGGCAGTTTTGTAAGTGTGACTGATCTTGACCATAAGTTCTTTGACCTTTGCTGTGGCCCAGAGGCTCAGGTGGCAGAAACTGCTTCCATTCCCACAGTTTGAACTGTGTAACTCAGAAGTGGGACAAGACGCGGTTCTGGTCAAACATAGGAAGGAGACATACCCTGTTTCCCCCAAAATACGACCTAGCCAGAGAATCAGCTCAAATGCATCTTTTGGAGCAAAAATTAATATAAGACCCGGTATTATGTTATGTTGTGTTTATATTATATTTTATTATATTATATTATATTATATTATATTATATTATATTATATTATATTATATTATATTATATTATATTATATTATAGACCCGGTTTTATAGTAAAATAAGACCGGGTCTTATATTAATTTTTGCTCCAAAAGACACATTAGAGCTGATTCTCTGGCTAGGTCGTATTTTGGGGGAAACGCGGTAGATGGGAGGGCAGGCAATCCAAGTGGGTATTTGGGTCCCTGCCATACTGCAGACAGCCAGAGGAGCTGGGAAAGTTGAGTGTGGACAAGAGAAGGACCTTCATGGCCCTTTCCTGGCTGTAAATATATGAGGCCCCAGCCTTGCTCCCCTCTGCCTAAGAAGACTCCCCCAGTTTAAGGGGGGGATGCTATTAGGGACAAATTCAGCTCATTGTAAGCAAACATGAACTAATTGTCACAGCTGTCCTTGAATGCCAGTGAGGGTTTTCCAGCATCAGTGAATTTCATTCTAATCTCTTGTTTTTTCCCCCAGTATTTCTGTACCACTTGTACTATTATTTACCCAATATTTTAAAGTTTACCTAGTTTTTCCTTTAAAACAATGTTAAATCCACCTTCTTTGTTATATTTATTCTTTCTTTAAAAATACCTATGAAATTATAGGTTACATAGGAAAGTGATTGCTACACACATGTGTATACAGTGCACACAATCTATATATTTTCCTAGATGGACAGAAGATAATATTCAAGTGTGAATCATGATGGGACTTTGATGGGAAACGTGGTGGATGTCTGTCCTCCCACCACAAACCTGGGCTGCTGTGATAAGGTTGGGTAAATCCCTAGTTCTAGCTGGGGAATTTTCTCAGCCTCTCTCTGCTTCAATTTTTTCAACTGTAAAGCATCGTACCTGTCTCCTGGGCTGCTAAGAAGATAAAAGGCATGAACAGGCGTGCAACCCATGCCACTCAAAGGTCTAACATTTCCTCAGCCCTTGCTATTTCTCATATTCTATCACAAGTTAGGAGAGGGGTGAGCTGACTGCTGCAGGGGGTGATGCGTTTCCAGAGCTGGGTCTGGCAGGAGAACAAAGGTCAAGAGCAGAGATTGCAAAGCAGCCTCTCAACGCCGAAGCTCAGCTACACTTTGTTTGGCTTCAGCTGTGCTTTTAAAATCTTGGGATGTGAACGCCTGTAGTCTGAGGCATGCACCTTCCTTTCCACTGTCCTCACCTTTCCCTATTGTCTTTACGGGGCCTGCATCCTTCCTGTATGCCCAGCCTGCAGGATCTGTGACTGTGCTTGTGGTGTGTGTGCGTGTGTGTGTAAGTGTTTTGGGGGTGGGAGTACTAATCATGAGGCACTAATCTCCAAGGAGGCTGCAGAAAAGACTACAGAAAAACAATTTTAAATTGAGAGCTAAAAGGTTATCGAGATTGACCCCCTCTTTTTGCAGATGTGTGGAATGAGGCCCCCAGTCTAAAGTTATTTGGAGGCAACTTTCAGAGCAAAATGTACTTCCTCTGACTTCTGATTCAGTGCCTGTTTCTGATAATTTCGTCCCTGTGGTCCCAGCCTTGGGAATGCCAGAAACTCTCCCTTAATCTCAACCCTCATGAATGCAAACAGGATCCAGTTGCTACCCAGCCCGGGGGAGGTACGGGAACCAACCCACGGGGCAGGCAGCTCTGAAGACATATTGTTGGAGGGGAGGCACTTCAGGGGCTGAGGGCTATGGCGTCCCTTGGTCCCGAAGCTCCTCCCAGCCTGCTTCTCCTCAGCCCCCTCCAGGAGTGCTCATCTTTCTGCTTCCAGCCCCAAACAAACCAAGCTTCGTTTTCCGGACTCCTCATGTCAGCAGTGCTTCTCCTGGAGCCTAGCCTCCCTCCTTTTCTGAAGGCCCTCAACCCTGGGCAGGGCATCAGAATTTCACTTTCATCTCTTATTCCCTGGAATCAAAATTACTCAATCTCCTCAAGAGGAGGACAGTCAGAAAGTGTGCTGTTTACCTAATAATGACGAACTCCTGCAACTTAGTTCTGAACTGCTGCGCAGATGCCCGTAATTGTTTAGCCCAAGTACAGGGCCACTTCACTGGGGCTCCCCCAGATAGGAAGCACACTGTAAGGAAGCAACAGGTGTGGGCATGGGGAGCAATGTGCTAGGGCTTTCCCTGGGGGTGAAGGATTACTTCACCACTATGGCCAAGCATGCTGGCCAACCTCAGGTTTCTATCCAAATTTTCTCCAAACTATGCCCCCATTTGTCACTTTCCCCCCTTCCTGGGTTCTATGATCTTGTGTAGTTTTTGTGGTTTTCCAGAAACTTCATTTATTTGCTATCTACATATATCTTCCCCCCATGAAACAGAACTGTAAGGACAGAACGGGGAATTCTCCTGCCATTTGGATCCTGGGTTGTAGGTCAGGTT
Source organism: Rhinolophus hipposideros (assembly GCF_964194185.1). Classification (NCBI taxonomy): domain Eukaryota; kingdom Metazoa; phylum Chordata; class Mammalia; order Chiroptera; family Rhinolophidae; genus Rhinolophus; species Rhinolophus hipposideros. The sequence continues at coordinate 83,489,501 of NC_138052.1, forward strand.
CTCATTTGAAAGAGATCAAATGTGTGTGTTTAGAACACATCCCTTTGCTAGAATGATCAGTTAACACAATTCCTGGATTTCATGGTGTTGGGAAAAGTTGAAGTCAAAAAATGTCAAAAAATGTCCCATATGCAAACGCCCAGGATCTCGGTGCCATCAATGAAGACCTTCATTGCAGCTTTTGTGAGCTTTGGGTTTGGGGACTGGGCTTGTGATCACTAAAGGACCCTCAGGGATGCCCCCTGGGAGAAAGTCACCTGGAAAGACAGGGATTCAGGGGGGCTATTCCTGTTGCTCATTAATTCACTTGGAAGCACTCTGGGGAAAAATATGAGTCAGGGGCCACAATGGCAATCATATTGCAATACAGAAATGTATCAAATCACCACGTTGTACACCTTACACAGTGTTTTATGTCAAATGAGGAGGGGTGTCAGGTGTTCTGTGAGACATGGATACACGATCATGGAACTCACTGTCTGGAGGGAGAAGATGTAAGAAGCAGCTTGGGACAGCTCCCTTCAGCCCATGAACTTAAGTTTGGAGATTTCACACAAACATCTAGATTTCTGGCATCTTTTTAAAAGTCCCTAAGATTGAGCCTCTCTGAGCCCACATGGCCACTCACAGCCCTGAGTAAGGCTCCTCCTTCAGCCGGGCATGGAGCTTGGGTTCACCTCGTGCCCACCCGCCCTCCTGCCCCAGCTTCTCTTCTGGGAGTCTGAGGCCCTCAGACCTGCTGATGGAGCTGATGGGGACCTCCCCCCAGAATGCGAGAGTGATGGAAAGTCGTGAATGTCAAGGGCAGAGCAGAGACACAGCGGGCTGTGTTGATGTTTAAGGAATGAAAGTCTGACATTTAAGAAGCCGCTTCCTGCAGCCAGAATTGTGAAAGCCCATGAATTAAGGCAGAAGGAGTACTACTGAGGCCTCCATCCTTAAAGAATCTGCAGGAAGGGAGGCTGGCTGTCTGCCAGGATCCCAGTGAAATCTCACAGGGAGGTGAGAATCATTCTCCCAGTTTCTTTCAGCCTCAGGGGTCCTATTCTATAAGAAATGTAGACGCATGCAGATGAGAATTTGCACTGATTTCTTTAAAAAGTACATTGTTAATAATTTGGCTCCTTGGAACCCTACATATTCTTCTCCTTCTGCACAGCTGTGACTTGAAGAATTTTTTTTTTTTTTTTAAATAAAGTGCAGTGACAGTTGTGCTGTGCAGGGGAAGAGAAGACTAGTGGATGAAGACGGGCAGAGGAGGAGGCCGTGACCAGGAAGCTCTCAAGAATGGCGCTGAGCGCTGGGGAGGCAGGCATCTTTGCAGAGAAAACTCGCTCGCGGACAAAGCAGGCTGTGTGTCAAAGCCAGTGCACTCTGCATGTTCATTGAAAAAAATGATTTAATTAATCTAGGGAAGCAATATGGGCTGACCGACAGGCAACTCATTCAAGATAGGACTGTACTGTTTTGTGTGACAACTGCTGGCATCTGGGTAAAAGAGGGCTGATTAGGGAAGGAGGGGAGGCACTGTATGGATGAGGCTATTTGAGGGTCCCACAGTGGGGTGACCTTCATAAGTGATGGAATAAACTAAGAAATATCCACCTCCTGGGGCAGCTTCCCAGGAGGTGGAATGGAGGGCCCACGTCAGTGCAAGGACTTCGGCCTGTTTTGGAATGAGACTGGGATTTAAAAATATAAGGGGACACAAAGAAGAAGAAGAAAGGAAAAGCAGAAGGAGGCCTAGAACAAGAATGCCTGTGTGAGCTGGGGAAAACAGAACCCATTGCTGAGGCAGGACTGAAACAGGGCGCATTCCTCCCAGGCCACCTGCCTCCACATGCCACCTCACTGGGACATTTGTAACTAGCTGGGTAGCTGCAGCGAGATACTTTGGTCTACTTGTGCCCTTGAGACTTTTATGTTTCCTGCTCAGCTTAAACAAATGCACTCAGAGTGACGTGGATAAACCCCTATGCAGAGTAAGTACTCGCCAAGGGTCACCAAATATAAATAGAGAAAGATGGGGGTGGGGAACCTGGAGAGAAGGGACTTACATTTCAGCATATGCTGTATGCTTTTCAGGGCTTAGGGTCTTTCTAGGACTTCATCTAGGGCTGGTGCCTCCTGGTTGGCAGGGGCTAGTGAGCCAGACTCTCCAGTGATAAGGGGCGCCTCAATTTGGGATGGCACAGCCTGGAAAAGCGAGGCCCTGGGCACTTCCTGGAGCCGGAGAAGGCAGTAGTCATTTTATCGTTCTGCGTTCTGTGACCCCAGTCCATTTATTGTACAATTGCTGAAAGTGCGACGTGAACGTATATGCCTGAGTCACCTGGCTGCTTGGGGCCAGGGCAAATGCAGACTTGTCATTTGAGAAGAAGGTATTCTCTGACCCTAATGCAGGGTAGTGGATTTTCCATGTTGAGAAATGCACTAAATACCATCTTTTGGAAATTTGACCTGGTAGGTAAAGAGCTGAGACAGTCCGAAGAATTATATGCGAACCGCATCCCCTCTTCCTGGGGATGAAGGCCAGAACTTGAAAACTGCTCTGGACTCAGGATAGGACCATACAGAGGTCAAGTGTCGGAGGTTGGGAGCTTTTGACGTTTAACCCCCTGTTGGCTGAAGCATGGACCAGGTGGAGGTCTGAGGCCCTCTCAGCGCACAGAGCCAATGGGGTTAGGCTTCCCACAGGGTTTAACCTAGCAGCCCTGTGGGTCCTGGGACGCACGAGTCCCCCCGTAGAACTGGAAAAGGAGAGCGTGCCTTGTCTAGCATGACTTTTTAGTAACTAGACTTGGGAAATGTGAGTCCCTGCCAGACTGCTGGTTCTATGAGCTGTGTGACCTCAGGCGGGGACTTGTCTCTTTGAACTCCCTTTCATCAGAAACGTAAGGGGGTTCAGATGGATGCTCTCTAAACAACCTCTGACCACGGTATTTTATCTTCTGTGTTCTGTGACCCCTGTCTTCCTTGGAAGGCTCTTCAATCATTATTTTCATTACTATTGTCTTTGTTCATATTAATAATCACTTTTTATTACTGCTCCTCAGATCCGTCTGACTGACTGATTGGGGCACACGGTTACGACAAGGACAGCAGCCAGGCATGGTATAAGCAGTCATTGTTGAAATAGGCTGGAGTGACAGTCGCTAAAGGCCCTCACTTTCCTCCTCATGACCCTCAGTTCCAAGGTAGGCCACGTCTCACAGCCGGGTGACTTTTTCTCCCGGGTGGGGCAGGGGTCTGGGGTGAGCCCAGGCTGCATGAGGGGGGAGCCATGTCTTGTCACTTTGGGAAGAAGGGTCATGTGTCCTATTTCTGCTAAAAGTAAATGCCAGCTCATTTAAACTTGATGCTTCAATTTAAATGCCGACTTGGGAGGACTTTTAGGGGCAGCGTAGAGTGGTGGATAAGAACCCAAAGCTCTGGAGTCAGAATAGGGGATTGTATATTTCAGCTCCCATATTTGATTAGCTGTGCACCCTCCGAGAAGTTACTTCATTATCTGTGCCTCAGCTTTATCATCTGTAAAATGGGTACAATCCCAGGTGTTATTTCACAGGGCTGTTGGAGGATTGAGTGAATTAATACAAGAGCAAGGTCTGGCCCACAGAAAGCGCTTAAGACATGTTAGCTATTGCTATGATATCTCCAACCTCTTTGTTACTTTGTTATACAAATAACAGAACTGAGGGAGACAGAGAGAAGGACAGGGAGAGAGAGAGAGAGAGAGAGAGAGAGAGAGAGAGAGAGAGAGAGAGAGACTTGACCATGAGCACAAAGCCAGTGGTGACAGAGTTGGATGAATGTTTAGTTCTCTTGAGTCTGCTGGCCTTGAAGGCCATGCTTATCTCTGGACTTCCCACAACATACTCTAAATTCTCTTTCTAAATGTGTGTCCCGTTCCTAGCACTTACCCCTTCCAGCAGGACTGGCCCTCAGTGCTTCCTGCATACACACAGCATCCTTGCCTCCCCATCTCTACCCTGGGTGACCTTTCTGCTTTTCTCCATGATGTTCAGGGAACATGTCCAAGCCACTCTCAGTCCCCTTCAATGCACATTTCTCTCTAAATGCCTTTGTTCCTTCTCGTCTGTTGCTTGTCAGTTGAAAATGACATACGATGTTAGGATGTGAATCATCTTTGCACGGTCAGTGCCACAATGCCACCTAGCCCCTGCTGTCAAAAGCTTTATGAGCAGCCTCATTTTGGGCTTCATACCTATTGACCTTCACCTTCACTTGCTGACAGCCTTCCTCCTGTACTCCCAAGTTTCAGTAGCCTGCCCTAATTCTCTGCTGCAAATGAGTTGGGTGATGGCAGAGCTCACTGCTTTGGACTTCTTCTTACATCAAACACCATCTCTCATTTTCTGATGAAAATCCAGCCAAGCAGACCCTCCTCCAGGAATAGAAACTTTCATAAATAGTAACTTAACTCTGTGAACAAATGAGGGATCTCTGTGATTCCAAGACAGCACACTTCTCATAAGCCATTATAAGAGGAAACATTTAAGATGGGGTTGGAATTTAACCATTTCCCCCAGCGCACAAATGTTGACTTTTTCGAGGAAGTAAGTTAAGAGCAAAGAACGGAATTTTCCTTTCAACTACTGCCGTGTTTCCCCGAAAATAAGACCTAGCCGGACCATCAGCTCTAATGGAGCAAAAAAATTTTGGAGCAAAAATTAATATGAGACCTGGTCTTATATTATATTATGTAAAACCCAGTCTTATATTAATTTTTGCTCCAAAAGATGCATTAGGGCTGATGGTCCAGCTAGGTCTTATTTTGGGGGAAACAAGGTGTTTTTCACAAGACGTTTTCCAAACTCTTCTTATTGTAATTAGAGTAATATAATGAATGGCCTCTCTCACCATGGTTTACAACAGGTGGTTTGTTTTTATTCATATAAATGTTTTGCACACACATTTTAGTCAGGTAAGAAATTATAATAGAAAGGAAAGGTGAATATGAATCTGTATCAGTATGTCAAAATGTGGTATTGTTTTAAAAGCAGCAATTTGTGGGTCTACCTGGGAGCGGAAACTATGGGTTCTCTGAGTGCCAGTTACTCATTCTACTCCTCTGGGTCCCATGCCTGCTCAATGACCTTGGTGAGTCCTTTAATCATTTTAGGACCTCATTCCCTCACAGACAATCTGGTTGATGACACCTGCCTTTCTGATTTCCCAAAGCAACTATAAAGATAAAATGAAATAGGCTGCAAAGCATGAAGCACTAGACAGAGTATAAATCACAATTGTGATTTTAAATTATGTCTAAAATTCTATGAGTTCATCTTGCAGGATCTCTCTGGGGAAATCTGAGACACCAGTTCTATTACCCTGTTTCTCTTCAGCTCTTGAACCTGCCCACCTGTACTGCTTCCTTCGGTTCTCTAGGCCACTGCTGACACAGGTTCATGACCTGCCACCACCGAGTGACATTATTATTTACCCTCACATTTTTTTTTTTTTTTGCCATGCACCTATAAGTACTTTTATTTGATTCAGGGCCTCTGAGCCTCACATTTTGCCTTCTCATTCCTGCCTCCCCAACCTTTCTGAAAGGCTTGGCCTGTGAACTTGGACTCTGCTACTACCCTCCCCAACTTTTTCATTTATGGGCTGGCTGCTCCCATTTCCTCTGACGTGCTTCTTCTCCTCAATAGGTTCTTGTTATCTCAGCTGCTTGGGAGATTTGCGTGACTTCCCTGTCCCAGCATGGCACAGACACCACCTGCCCTCTTTCCTCTCCTACGCTGACAAGAGCCCCCATTTTAATCTGCTGGTGACAAGTCCCAGCTAAAGCTCAGCAGGCTGAAGCTGCAGGCCCCACTCTTCTGCCTCTTTCTCCCTGGGCCTCCACCCTGGGGGAGCCATCAGGAAGGATGGCTTCTTCCGAGTTTAACCCTTTAGTGTGCTGGGAGAGAAGCCAGGACTTTGCCAGTAAAACAAATAAAATAAAGACCCCACTTTTTTTGTAGAAGGCCAAGAGAGTTGGCATCAAAAGAGAATTTGGGGAGCAGCTGTTCAGCCTCCTCATTCCACAATTGAGGAAGCAGAAACAAGAGGTGAAATGACCTGCCTGAGGTCACTGTGCCAGGCCTATGCTGGGAACTCATCCAAGATCACTAAGATATGGGTCCTGCCTTAGCTCTTCACCATCAGGGGTTAAGGCAACATTTATCTTATTGGCTGGACAACATTGCTACCTGCTGATTACTCAGGCTTCTCTCCTAGTTTCCTCTTCATCAAATTCCTTTCCCCTCCAAAAGCAATCCACCATCTCCCTGGAGGCCAAGCTCCCAAATAATCCATGCGTAGGTATTAATCCAAGTAATCCAAGTATTATCGAAGGGATCGCCAAACCATGTCCTTCCTACTTCCAGAATGCTTCTTTTTCCTCTTTGCACCTCTCCTTGAAATTTGTGGGGATGTCCAGTGGGAACAGGGTAGCTGGAGAAGATACCTCTTCTCTGCTCTTTGCAAAGACTGAAGACCCTGTTGCCACTCAGGACATCCAGAGGCAGGTCTTTTCGGTCAGCTCAGGGCCTCTGGGAGTGAAAACGGCCTTCTTCTCCCCCCAAAATTTAGCCTCTTTGGTTTATTATGAGTTGCTTGGAAGAGCCAAGGCACACCATGAGTTACTGGGGAAACCCCTCTTTATTCTGCTTTTCATATCATGAGCCCTTGTTCTCCAGGAGACAGTGGCACATGAGTAATGAGGAGAAGCTGGTTCAGAAATGTCCTTGAAGAGGTTGAGAAATTGGTAGGCAAACACGTAATATCAATCATTCAGCACGTATCTTCCTAGGATCCTATATCAGTTATCTATTACTCCAAAACAAAGCAGTCCAAAACTTAGTGACCTAAGGCAACTACTTTAGTGTGCATTGTTCTGTGGGTCAGGAATTTGGGCTCAATGGGATGGCTGATTTCCACTCTCCGTGGTGTCCCCTGGGGTAGCCCACCTGGGGCTTGAAAATCCTAAATGGCTTCATTTGACCGGAGCTTCGAATGATGGGGGCCTTGGTGTTGGCTGTTGGTTGGGGTGCCTCAGTTCTTCATGTGGCCTCTTTCTCTAGTAGGCTAGCCTAGGCTTCTTTATCTACTGGCTGCATTTAGAAGGGAAAGCTTCGGTGCACAAGGGCTTCTCATACTTCTGTTTGTGTCATATTTGATGATGTCTCTTGGCCAAAGCAAGTAACGTAGCCAAGCTCATAGTTGTGTGAGAGGGACTGCACAAGGAGGCGTGATTCACTGGGACCATACACAGATGATCACTAAACAGTTTCTGGGGAGACAGTAGCTATGTAGATCGTGTCCCCCATCACTCTTGCTAGCAAGACTCCTTGAAGCTCATCCCATCACCCAGTACTGTCCTCCCCCCACCCTGCTCTTTCACTCTGCCTGCTTGCATTTCAGACGACTTCTCTCTACTCTAGACTAGAGCAGGTTATTTCATTTCTAACACATGTCAGCAAGTATGAGAAAGATGAGCTCTCAACTTCTAGTGTGGATGCAATAAACATTCTCTTGAAAATAAAATAATCTCTAGATTTTCCATTCGTGGGTATAGTCTTTCCAGAAGCTCAGGGTAAGGTACTGAGATATGGACACCTGGCTAGGCCTTGGTTTCAAAGGAGAGAATGTCAGAGAAATAATATTGAAGTCCTCAAGTCAAATGGAGTTGGTAATGGGCCTTGGATTGCCAAGGCAGAGTGTCATGCAGGATGGCCTGAGGGGTCTCTGGTCCCGCTTCCCACATAAGAACGTAGGACGTGGTGAAGCCAAAAAGGAACACCCACGGAGCCATAGATGGGGAGTCACACCACTATAGTCTCGCTAGCGGCTGGCTTGGAGACACAGGAGGCAGGAGCCACACTATCCGCAACCCGCCATCCACTTGTCTCTGCCAAACAATCGCACTTGCTAGCAATCTGCTTCTCTGCAATCTGCAAGCCACACTCTGCCGCTTGCTAGCTCAGCCACCATCTTCTTGCTAGCCCCCCATTTTCCTGCTAGCATAGCCATGGCCGTTATATTAGTGGCCAATGGCTCACTGGTTACAGCTGACAGCCAACTAGCCACAGCTGATGGCCATCTGATCACAGTTGATGGCCATTTACTACCCGAGCCAGCACCTTTCCACGTGAGGCTAAGAGCCTGGAAACTGCACTCCTGGCTCTGTCCCCACACAGAGTGATTCAGAGTGTGATCCTACAGTCATCCTCCTGGGACATGTGATTAAACTGCACTTACTAACTTTAGGGAAATTACCCTCTCTAAGCTTCAGATTCTGCATATGGAAAATGGGAACCATATATATCAATCAATCAATCAAGATTGCTTTGAAGATGAAATGGTAATGCATGTCAGGTGCTTATTATTGTCTGGCATGTACTTAAGGCTCACAAGTTTAGCTGTTTTTTATTGGCACTAATACATACCATGTTTCCCCCAAAGTAAGACCGGGTCTTATACCGTATTTCCCTGAAAATAAGACCGGGTCTTACATTAATTTTTGCTCTAAAAGACTCATTAGGGCATATTTTCAGGGAATGTCTTATTTTTCCGTGTACAATAATCTACATTTATTGAAATACAGTCATGTCATCTTCTTCTGGAACATCGTCATAACGTACTAAAGGCGTCCATCTGCCTGACGATCTTAACTGGGGCTTATTTTCAGGGTAGGTCTTATTTTGGGGGAAACACAGTGTTTACCCCATCTCTCCACCCTTCCCCTTAAGGAAAAGACATCCATAAACGTATATTCCAGCACGGAAGAATTGAAAAAAGGGAAGGAAAAAAGTGAAGAAGGAGGATGAGAGAAAGAGAGGTAAGAGAGAATGAAATAAAAGGAGAGAATATATAAAGGAGACAAAAAAGAGAAGAAGGAGGGAACGGGAAGGAGACAGACCAAAAAAAAAAAAAAAAAGTGACGGCAAGGCTGAGAACACACATACTTTAAGACCAGAGATCATTTTCCGAGAAGGAGTCACATCTCTGGGGTTACCCAAAGCTCACTTGGCTCCTGGCAGACCTAAAGTATGTGCCAGTGGGAGAGGCGGAGAGGTGTGTGTCAGAGAGCAAATGGATTTTGCCACCCAAGGTGTCTGTACCAACTTGGGCAGGATCACATGGAAAAAAGGGAAAAGGAACAGAGGTGGGGGAAGGGAAATATTTCTCAGAGTGAGGCTAAGCGGTTGGCTGGGAATTCAACCGTGAGACCTGATCTACTTGCAAGTCTGCAAATAATACATACAGCTTCCCCCGAATTTCCAGCTCCTAAAGGAAAAATAGAGCAACCCAGCTATCTACACACTTTTCCAGACTAGGCTTTCTTCTGTTTATCACTACTCCTTTGCATCTCTTTGACCTCTTTCGTCCACCCGGGACCTCACAGGCTGGTACTGATGGAATGTGAACTTCTTGCCAAAGATGAGCAGAAGTGGAGCTCCCTGAGGGTCCCATCCTGGTCTCAGCTCCATTCCCTGCCATCAAGTACTCCAGGGCTGGGATTGCAGACTTCCATTTGTGTATAGATGGAAGAACTAGGTAATGACATGACTCAAAACTGGAATACGGATGGTGTGGAAACCACCTTCTCTAATTTATGAAGCCCAAGACTTGGAATGATTAAAACGGCTTCTTATGACAGAAGGGGTCATGAGAAATCGCTCAGGACCTCAGCATTTACAGACCTGCCATTCTGGACAATGTCACTGGCCACAATCTAGGCTCAACCATCTGGATACCTCTCTTAAAAATTGTGATGTTATATTTTTTTCTTTCATGTATAAGCATCTTTGAATCCAGAAAGATTTAGAATTAATGGTAGAAAATTTAGATAATAAATGTGTATGATTAATATTTTTATATTTATAAGTCTCTGTATTTGGGATATTTTATGTTCTCATGTTTAAGAGAATTTGGTTTATTAGAATTACAAATCAACCTTGTAACTACAATTTACAATAAGTAAGGGAATAATTAATTTAGACATGATTTTACGTTGAAATCTTAGTTTTATTATATTCAAATAATTAAGAAAACTTTAGAAGAACTATTTTTAAGAGGCTAATTTATCAGATTTATAAGAATTATTTAAGGAGCTGAGAAAATTCATCAAAATTCTTTTAAGCAAAATCAAATATATTAAATTTATCAGTGCAGTGCAGAATGTTTTCTGTAATAGGTTAGAAACTGGGTGTGGGGACAGAGCCCCAGAGAGCAGTTTCCAGGCTCTCAGCCTCACGTGGAAAGATGCTGGCTCAGGTATTAGATGGCCATCAGTTGTAATCAGATGGCCATCTGCTGTGGCTGGGTGGCCATCGGATGTTACCGGTTAGCCATTAGCCACTGATATAACTGCCGTGGCTACGCTAGGGAGTGGGTTGATTGGCAGAGAAATGTCTGGCAGATTGAGGCTAGCAAGTGTAGTTAGTAAGCAGATTGTGAATTGCAGATCATGTTGATCCTACTTTTTGAATCTCAATCAGCTGCCATCAAGAATATAGTGGTATGACTGCCCTATCTATGGCTCCGTTGTTCCTTTTTGGCCTCACCATATCCCGCGTACTGGTGCGGGGAGCAGAAGCTGAGACAACACATGACGTTGGTACCAAACATTAACCAAAAGTCCCTTAGATAAATTCACTAGGTCCATAATCAGAGTTACAAGATATATAGGTTGAAAGTAGCAGATTAAAGAACGAGTTTTTTGAATGTAGAAACTTAAATAATAGGATATTTATTTTAAATTAATTTTAAAGTGACCTCTGGATGTTTGCTGCTCATAAAATTCACCTGGAAAACATTAAAAAATGCTGAAAATTCTTTTGATCATGATGATTATTAGTATACTGGCTTTCTAATGCTCTGTAAAAAAATTAGCTCTATTTGAGCAGCTTAACGTAATACCCATGATTTATTATCTCAGTTTTCACGGGACAACTTAGTAGCTAGGTCCTCTGCTCAGGACTTCAAAAGGCAGCGGTCAAGATTTTGGGCAGGGCTGGGGTCTCATCTGAGGCTCTGATCCTCTTCCAAATTCACATGGGAGTTGACAGAATTCACTTCCTTGAAGCTGTAGAACTCACAGTGGCTTGCTTCTTCAAGACCAGCGGGAGAAAGCATCTCTAACATTTCGACCCTTTTTAACAAACTTCATCTGATTGGGTCAAACCCATCCAGGATAATCTCCGTCTTCATTAACTCAAAGCCAACTGATTAAGGGCCTTAGTTACATCTGTGAAAAGCCTTTCACTTTTGCCATATACTGTAATCTAATCATAGGAGTGACACCCCACCATATTGTCAGGTCACACACACACTTCAGTGGAGGGGCCCATGCAGAGTATGTGTACAGTGTACGGGGATGGTGGGGGAAGGTGAGAATGTTGAGGGCTATCTTAGAATTCTTCCTGCCACAGTTAATAACAGTATCTTCTTTCTTTCTTTAATGTAGAAAGAAAGAAATGGCATCACTCCGACAGCGCATCACTCCTACCACTCTCATTTCTTCCTCGCCCTCACCTAGCTTCCACATATCACATCCATTATACTCACACAGTATGATTGATACGGTGTCCCCACCATTTCTTGACCATGTTCCTTCTTCACTAGTACCACTGTTTCCACTTTGATTCATTTAGGGTCTTGTCTCTTGCTGGCCTGTCATAGCTGCCAACAACCTGATTCACCTGCCTCTAGTCTTGTGCCCTCAATCCCTTCTTCATCCTGTGGTCAGAGGAATTTTTCTTCAGTGCACATCTGATCACCTCATTTCTTGACTTACAATCCATAGCCCAATAGGTACCTTTCAGCCTTCCTACTTGCATGTCTTTCTCAGTCTAGCTCCTGCCTTGTCTCTAACTTCACCCCTCTTCAATCTCTCCTGTGTTCCCTACTCCCCATACGTTTATCATGTTCCTATCACTCCAAACTGTTGTAACTCCCCAAATGGGTCAAACAATGTCTCACCTCAATACTTGTTTCCATGACTCTCTTTACCTTGTAGTTCTGTCCCATATGTCCATTTGGTAGACCCTCCAATTCTTGGCATAATGTTCAACTTCTCTCTGAAGACGTCACTACTGTCTACTGATAGGATTCACCACTCCCCTTTTGTGCTTCAGTCCCTCGTAGCTCATACAGACATTACAGTCCTGTAACACTTTACTGCACACATACAAATCTGTCTTTCCATCTTTTCTCTTAGAGATCAAGACCTTTGAAAACATAAACAATTTCTTATTGATTGTGGTAGCCACAGTAACTGACACAGTGTTATGTATATAATAGATGATTTATGTTTTTAAATAAAGGAAGGAAGCAAGAAGTCAATGAACGCTTCAATTTTCCAAATTTCATTTTCCTTAATGGAGGTGACATCTATTATTCGTGTCTAAGGTAAGGACTAGGGTTGTCGTACAGTCTGTTGTGTTGCCACTAGCACTCAGGGGAAATAAGAATGGCAAGAAAACTGACTCCAACAGTATGTACTGAGTCTTTTGAATTATATGGCATGGTTTGGCTGACAAAGTGGCAGACCTGTAATAGTGCAAACAATAGCCTTCTTTATGATAATAAAATGCAGGTGTGGTGGCCATGAACCTATCTCACAGATCTCTTACTGTGGGGAACGTAATTGTCTGAGGGTCTTAGATGCTACACTCTAAAATCCATCATTGTGTTTGCTCCAATGCCACACCTGTCACAGGTTTCTCCCCACTAATGGTTGAGTGCACCATTTCTAGGAGTCACAGGATTACTTCGTCAGCTCATTTTGGTTCAGTGATTCCCAGATGGTTTTACCAAACTTTCCTTAGATTTCAGGGCAGTCTAGGACACTTCAACCCAACCTTCCTCCCTCTCCCCTTCACTCAGGATTAGATTTGCTTTATGGTCTGAAGGCTCTCCCAGCCTTTTCCAGATCCTCTCTGATTTCCTTTCACAGAGGCATTTCTCCTCATAAAATCCCAACTTGGCATATTTAATCCCAACTTGGCATCTTCTTCATAGAGGAGCCAGCCAGACCAACAAAGTAGTATATTATAAGGACATTTTTGTTTTCTATGAGTTAATGCTTAACAATGACAGATAATGCCATTCTGGCTTAACTAAGGTAAAAAAACATAAGGAGAGAAGCTTTTGTTTTTACTTGGCACAGAACTTTAAAAAGAGGGAGTACAGGAGAAGAGCATGAAAGCAGTCATGCAACACTGAGAAGGTTTTGGCAGGAGACACACAGGGCAGTGTAGGTACTGGCTGCTTTTCCCCACTCAGAGAATTCTCTTAGGGAGCTCATATCCATTCCTATTTAAGTAAGCTTGTGTTACCCAACCTTCACCATCACCGATACACACACAAACACACACACACACACACTCCTTGTGTCATTAAAGTAGGAGAGTATTATAATAAAGGGAAAGTTTAAGAAGAGGGCTATTTACAGAGACCTAGGCATAATTTGAGAACAATAATGAGAAATGGTGCAGTATCCTCCAGGCTAGTCATATCCAGGAGCCATGAAGGAGCAAGAGAGGGGAGTAAGGATTACTGAAAAAAAGAGAGAGAAAATAGTCTTATAGGAGTTATGGTCTTTAATGGAGAAATAAAGCAGTTTATAACATTAAATACCCCAGTATCACTCGACTCTCTCCTGCTGATCTCTTGTTGGTCTTGCCATCGGCTAAATCCAACCGGAAGCCAGCAAGCATGAGACAATGAATGCAGTATATACATTTGAGGATGCGTAGGCAGGGGAGAGAGGAATGGGTAGCGTATAGGAAGGGCAAATGACACCTATGTCTCAAACGCCCCAAATAAAGGTGTAAATTTCAGAGGGCATAAAAAGAAGCAAAGAACAAGAGTTTGTCCTAGATTGCAATTATTTCCACTTTACTTTTTTCAAATGTTTAACTCCAACTTCTTGGTAATCTCTTCCCAAAGATTTCAATATAAAACTTTTTCAGTGATGTGAAAATGCATGGATTTCGCTCCACTCTGGGTTGCTCCCTATCCTTTGTGTTGACCCCATTCTCGAGGTTCAGCCTCTCTCTCTGGGTTCACCCTTACTCTCTGGGTTGGCTCTCACCCTCTATGACTGGCACCACATTCACTTCCAGTCCCAGAGCGGAGCTAGCAGTTCTTCCCCTTGGCTGAGAAAGGCACAGCTCCGTATGTCTGGAAGGAGGGGCCCTGATCAACAGCTTTGCTTAGAACATTACTAAGACTTGGCTTCTAAGTGCTGGCTTCTCCAGTACTGTTCAGCAGTTTACTAAGGACAGCAAAGAAGAGGAATATTGCCCAGCCCGTTAGATATCTCAGTCTTTTCACCCATATGGGATGCCAGCACAGCTGAAAAACAAATAGGCTTTCAGGTGAGCGGGAGGACACAACCTGCTGAGATTTGAGCCCTCATTGGAGGTAATAATATCCGCTTTCGTACCTCAGGTGGAACTTACAGCTCCACTCAGGCCTGGGCACAGCAGGGCTGGAAGGAATGGGTGTTCCTGAGCTAGTGGTAGAGTGAGTCCTCTCACGTGGAGGTTTCCCTGAGTGAACCCGATGCAGCTGGCCCAAGGAGGTAAGAAACACATTTGTTGGGGGAGTTGCAGGTCCCACAGTGTTTTGCTGTACAGGTTGCCTCGTCTGGCCAGTGTCTCTTCTCTCCTTTTGATGAAGGTTGTGTCGTTCTCCCTCCACTCCTGCACTCCACTTGAGTTATGTTCTCAAACTGGGCAACACATTAGAATGATCCAGGGAGCTATTAAAAATCCCAAGAAGTAGGTTGCACTCCATGCTAATTAAGTCAGAATCTCTGGAGTAGGACCCAAGTTTCAATCCCGTGTTTCATACAGTCCCCTCTTAATTCCAATGTGTCACTAAGGTACTGAGGCAGGACCTCCAACTTTGAAATTTCTCAAGATATTCCCTTCTTGCCCCAGTTTTCCTGCAGCTAATTCCCCATTCTCTGAGATTCTCTTTGTTATCGATCCCTCATCAGTCTTCCCATCCACTAAAAGTCCAGGTCTAGGTTTTTGTTCTTTCTGTTCCTTCAGAATGTCAGAGCCAGACGGGACCTTACAGTTCATTTGACCCTAAGTCTTGACTGAGGAGCAGGAGAAGAAGGTCAGGTAGTTAAGTAAAGTGAGGCAGGGGCCTGGGCCATTTTCAGCTCTAACTGATGTGCAGAGCCTGGACATCCTCCAGTGGCCACTGACCCCTTCTAGGGAAAGCAACAATCAGTTTCATTCACTTTCTGGAAAGGCAAGCTGTGGTCAGATTATGTAGGGCCTTATGGAGGGAAATCCATATTAAGGATTTATTAAGTGTTAAGATGATAGGCAATGGGGAGCCCCTGAGGATCGTAGAGCAGCAGAGTGCCTTGCCTGGAGTTGACTTGAGAATTGTTGCTCTGACAATAGTGGTTTGTATGGAAGAGAGAGAAAAAACTATCGGCAGTGAAAGAAGTTAAAACAGAAAGCCAAGGCAAAGTGTAGGCAAGCAATTCTGAACGAGGTGAGAAGAGGGAAGGACTGATGGAAGGAGTATTGGGGAGATAACAGATAGATGTACCTTTGACCTCTTTTCTCCATCTCTCAAATTAATTCCTGAACAATAGCTGAGTTTTCAAGACTTCCTGTGATGCTCTCAGGAACTCACTGCATTGAAAGAGCTCCCTGGAAAATGAGGGGGTAAATTAGATTCTCTAAATTCATTCTGGGTCTTCTATGTATTCATGATTCTAAAACTCCAACAAAATTAATTATTACAAATTACAGCTATTTGGTCTCAATTAAAAAGAAGAGCATTCTAACAGAGTTGATCAAAGAGGGAATGAGAAATTGTGAGTTTCCTGTGTCTAAAAACTTTTAGGCAGAGGCTGCGTGACTTTCCACAGGTAAAATCCTGCAGACAGAACAGGTGGCTGGATTGTAAGGTCCCGGCCAACTTGAAGATGAGAAGGGATTCCGTGAATTTTAGAAAATAAGAGGGACCATTAAAAATAAGAAGAAATCTTGAGGAATGGAGATTCCTGGCACTCCTCAGACCTTGCCCTGCTGGGGACCACATACTGAGTCTCTTCAAAAGCCAGCTTTGGTGAGGAAACCCCCAAGTGGGTAAAGCTCTTGGTGCTGAAAGAGCCTCATTGAGGGAGAGGGTGGAGCCCCTGAGCTGGCCTGGCAGGCCGGCCTGTGTCAGAGCTGGGGCCAGAGTGCCAAAAAGAGGCATTTTTCCCTCACTTAACCTGGGACAGGGATCTCAGGAAGGTGACATGAGCTGATCAGGGGGAAAAAAAGAATCAGTCTTTTAGGTTATTTTCATGTTCAGGTCCTTCCTGAGGAACACTTTTTACTCATTAGCCTGTCTAGACATAGGAACTCACCAGCTAGGCTGGCCTCCTTCCTCTTCTAATTTCTCTTGCTCTGTCACTGTTGCTGAGGATGGGGAACAAGGTTGAAAGCTGATACCAGCAATTATGTAAAGACAGCATCAACACAGTTCCACAAATCCCTGATTTCAGACTGAGATGGATCCAACACCATGTTTTTGAGATTTCTGACTCAAGACAGAGGGAGCTGTCTAGTGGAATGAAAGTGAGGAGTTCAGGAAGATGTGGGGTTCTACCTGGAGGGCTCTGGCACGTGTTCATTTTACCACTAACAGGAGTTACCTGCATGTGCTGTAAATAGGACTGTTTGAATGTGCTGTGACGCAGAGCAGCGGGCAACCCAGGGTGGGTATCACTTGTGAAGGAAATTGACTGGTTAAAGGGAGCTGTCTTTGTCAGCTGGGGCTGCTGCAATAAAATACCATAGACTGAATGGCTTAAACAACAGACATTTATTACTCACAGTTCTGGAAGCTGGAAAGTCCAAGATCCAGGCACTGCCAGATTCAATGTCTGGTGAAGGCCTGCTCAATGGCTTGTAGACAGCCATCTTTCTGCTGTGTCCTCACATGGCCTTTCCTTGGTGCATGGGCCTGGAGAGAGTAAGAGCTCTCCCTCTCTTCTTCTTTTCATAATCCCATCATGAGTGTCCTAGCTTCGTGCCGTAACATAAATCTAAGCACCTCCCACAGACTCCCCCTCCAAATATCATCACATTGGGAGTTGGGGCTTCAACATATAAATTTAGGGGAAGGCACAAACATTCTGCCCATGACAAAGGGCTTAGCCATCAGATTCCCAGAGTCCTCTGGCCGTGGAGCTCCCATTCCATGAACTCATGCAGTGCTAATATCATGATTAAGCTCCTCTTTTCCCACTTACCCACAGGGTCCCATGCAGCCCAGAACCATCATGGTCTTGGAGAACAGGCTCAGAAGCAAGAGTTGAGGGGCTCTGGTCACTTTGTGTTTGTACAGTGATCGCCTCAGAGAGAGGACAGTGAAATGTGTAGAAGGACAGCTGGCCTCTCCAGCTCACAGGGCTTAATGATTCAGAGGGGAAGCAGATGTGAGCTCTTTAATGGAGCCATGTTATACATGAGTGGCTACACATTCATCTCTATTCTTTCTGGTTTGGGTTAGAAACTGACTGAAATTGCCAAGCAGCAGAAGTAAAGATGCAGTTTGGACTTTCTGGACAGACCAGCTGCCAAGAACCAAACTAGTCAAAGAGTAATAAGTATTCATTAAACACCCGTCTATACGATAGGCACTTGGGAGTAAAAAAAAAAAAAAAAAAAAAAAAGATCACAAAACCTATTCTTAACCCTAATTTGGGTATTGAAGAAAAGACGGTTTTGCCTTGCACATAGTAGGCATTCAGTAAAGGCTGAAGAATGTAATTAAATGGTAATTCAGCAGAGGGTAGGTGTGCATTAGAGGAAGAGGGACCCAAAACCTTTTCCAATCCTGGAACTGGCTAGCAAGTCAGGATGTTACATGTAAGTCTGGAGTCCCAGCTTTCAAAGACAATTCAAAAGCTACACGGTTGAGGCACAAAATTCCCTAATTTTGAGAAGCCTCCATACTGTTTTGCACAGTGACTGCACCAGTACCTTCCTACAAATAATGTACAAGGGCTCCAATTTCTCCACATTTTTGCAACACTTACCTTTTTTTTCTAGTAATAGCCATCCTACCAGGTAGGAGGTGATATCTCACTGTGGTCTTAATTTGCATTTCCCTGATGATTAGTGATGTTGAATACATTTTCATATACTTGTCTTTCATATACTTGTTGGCCATTTGTATTTTTCTTTTCTTTTTTGGGGGGGAGGGAGAACATCTATTCAAGTCCTTTGTTCATTTTAAAAATTAGGTTATTTGTGGGGTTTTTTGCTATTAAGTTTTAAGCGTTCCTTCTGTATTTTGGATATTAACCTTTTATCAGATATAGAGTTTGCAAATATTTTCTCCCATTCCATAGGTTGTCTTTTTAGTTTGTTGATGATTGTCATGGCTGTACAGAAGCTTTTTAGTTTTATTATTTTTTTTTCCTCTTTCTGCTTTTGTTTTGTATTATCAGGGAAGAAAAATTCTCCCAAAATTCCTACACAGACATCCCCACTGACTAGAACTGGGTTCCATGGACACCTCTGACTTCAAGGGAAGCTGGGCAAGTGTGACCTGTCTTTTTCAGTTTCTTTTATAGGACGTAGGCAAGGGAGGAGGAATGTACAGAGCTGAGGGATGGCTGGACAGCACTGTCCACTGTAGCTGCTGGGCTCTCTCTAGGTTAGCCCGCAGGGGAACAATCTGGAATCTGGGTTTGGCATCAGTTACAGCAGCTGCTTCACCAGTGAGCTGGGCTCTTAACCCACAACCTTTCCTTGATGTCACAAATCAATGACTTCAAATGTCTGCTTACATTCTCATCTCCCCCACTAGATGGTGGGCTCCTTGAGTGACAGGGCTATGATTTATTTAGTACCCAGAACCTGGCTCCTGGAAGATTTTTTTTTTAACAATATGGGAAGAAATGACTAATTCGTTGACAAATATTTATTATTTGAAAAAATTAATTAATCAGTGGAGGTCTGGCCCCATTTACAGAGACCCAATATGACCAAAAAAAAAGGCCTTGTCCTTAGAGATACAAAAATTGAAAAAGTAAGATAGAGACATATTAAACAATACAGGGATAAGTTTGACAGTCTCAGAGGTATAATGATTTACATGGTTATTTTAAGGAGAAACTCTTCCTTTCTTCTCCCTATATTTTTGTCTTGGCATCCAGGAAAGGAAAATTGGGCCAATCCTTTTATCATAGATTCACGTAAAAGTACTGTATTCCTGATTATAGTGATTTATGGTTTTCCAAAAGAATGTGCAACATCTTATTTGATCTATACAACAAACTTGTGAGGTGAGAAAGGAGAAGTTAGAGGTTGTGGGACAAAAATTAATAACAGGGACAAAACTCAATAATTTAGGATTCTTTACAGGCTTACTCCTTTCCTAACATTACAAAAAGAATCCTGTAAATCCTAGTTCAGTTTCCACCTCCTATGCTTTTGCAACAGTAAAGAATTTTTTGCTGGAAGAAAACGTAAGTTGCTCTAGGTAGTGCAGTCCTTGGAGTGTGGGGAAGGAAGATGCAAATGACGAAAAACTGTATGAATAGGGAGGGAAAGAGAAAGCTTTTTATTTTCCCCTGGAGACCAGACCCAGACTAAGTAGGATAAGAAAGTAGGTTGGAGAGAAAAGAGAATTGAAATAAGTGTTTCTGAGGACCATGTATTTCCATCCTCTTTACTCTTCAGAGAGGCATGAATAATAAATGAATTCCATCTTTATTACTTTTAATTTTTGGATGTTGCTTCTTCAGTGTGACACTTCTCTGAAACTGAATCACATGGGTCTCTGAATGTATTAGGGTTATTTGGGTGATGAATCAAAGGCCCAGAGGGGTTAAAAGACCTCAAATCAATTCTGCAGTTAGTAGAACCTAATTGCTGCTTAATCCCGAGTCCATGCTTTACCTTTCCACGTCCTCCTACAAAGCAAAATGAATACATTTGGGGTTTTTGTTGTTGTTGCTTGTTTTTCCTTTTTTCCCCCTCCCGTTTCTGCCCTGACTAATTCATAGAGACATGTCAGATTTTCATTTTGCGTCTATCAAACAAACGCATTGCAGGGTCAGGAATTTTTTTTTTCTTTACTTCCTTTTTCTTTTCCTTATTGTTGGCACCTTACCCGAGACCTGTGAGTCCCTCTGGGCTGTGTGTCTCAGAGTGATAATTGAATTTCTCAGGGTGCGAGGTGCTGGGAAGCTGAGTCTGTGCTGCTTGGTGGCACCACTTGGGTGGCACATTTGCTTAGTATCTCTCTTTCTGGGAACCCCCACCCTCTCCAAGGCTGAGTCACAGCTAAAGGGTATGCATGGAAGTTCCAGAGAACAAAGATCCACAGAGCTAGCTACTAATCAAAGGGCAAGGATGGAGACTCACACCAGTTAATCTACTACCTGCTCTACTCTGAGGTTCTGGGAGGGGTTAGCCCACTTGCTCCCATGTTGTTAATTCAGATTGACCTAAGGGAGAGGTGTAGAAATGCCTTCAGTGTGTGTTTGTTCCTTAGGTAAGTCAAACATGTCCACTTAAGAGAGTAAACAACTGGGTCTGGGTAGAGCCAGGCACAGACTGAGGTACAGAAATTTGGATGTTTGGGCTCCTCTTCTAAGAAAGAATAGGAACTGGGCCCCAACAGGTAATTTGGGGGCAGGGGAGGTCATTACAGTAGCTATTAATAGCTGAGATCTTGGGGGACTGACTATGGGCAAAGGTATAGGATGGACATGTTGCCTACTTGCTCCTCTCCATAGGGACTTTTTCTTTTTCTTTTTTTAAAATTCGAATGTTAGTGGGGTTGGTGGGAAAGTTGCAAAAGAAACAGGAATATCCAAAGAACCCCAAAATTTACAGAAGTGGAGAAAAAGAGAAAACAGAAACAGTACTGCCCTAAGAGGACAGGTCATTTCTGAGCATTCCAGGAAGATCTGGAGGAGGCTCTTGCAATGGTCCGGCTGTGATACGGTGAGGGTGGGAAGGGAGGCAGTGGTGGCAGGAAGGAGCAGGGTGAGATGAAAGGACGAGAGAGTGGAGAGAAGGAAACATGAGTCTAGAGCCTTCTCCGTGGGCATGGAAGTTTCACATTGGGGCTGCTGATGTCAATTATTATGATTTACTGGAGTCATGTGGGTGTTCACAGGGGGTGTGCACTCTCTCCATTCTCCCAGTTCCATGTACTCTGGACTCTAATCTGATGAATATTTGACAACAACAACCGTCACAGACAGCAATAGCCGCAGAAAGTACCAGGATCCCTGGGAGTTCACCAAGTCTACCATCTTCGTGTGGGAGAAGAACATGGGGAATGGGATTGAAAATAACTCAAAATCAAAAATTAACCTTTAGATTCACACACTCTCCAGGCTAACTGGGACCATGTACGTCACTATCATGTCCTTTAACAGTCAGATTATTGTGGAGGCACAACTTATGAAGAAACTCCTTTTCCCACCAAAGAATGTGGTCAGAGGGCCAGCGAATCTTGGGGAGAAGAGTTAGCACACCAAAACTTTCCTGCTTAAGCTGGCAAAATGAGAAAAGATGATTTATTCCAGGCAGCACCCTTCTACCTAGGCCTTCAGTCTTTCAACACTGATACCCCAAGAGATGCAAATGATGAGGCTTGTTAAATGGCTATAAACCATTAAGAATGTGTAGATACGTCATTAGATACATCATATAGATACACAGAATGTATCTACACATTTTTAATGGTTGGGGTGAGGTGGGGAGCTTAATATACGAAGTCCTTGACCATCTGGAAAGTTTATTCTCATCAGGCAGAATACTAACTTGTTGCTTGATTGATGGGTTTCTTGTCATTTTCTATAAAAATAATTTAAGTGAGGATCCAAACGGTCAGGTATGAGATGCTGATCATTTGCTCATGTACTAATGGAAAAGGGCTACCATTTGTCTAAGAGAAGTAACAATGGGTGAAGTAACAATGCATGGTCAGGCAATTAGGTGGAGATCTTGAAGCAAAGGGAATCCTGCCCTCTGTCATGGAAAAGAAAGAGAACTCTGGGCTGCTTTGAAAATGCCCAAGTCTGGAAAGCTACAGATTTGACTCTTTTCTTTAAGATCCTCTAGTTGAAGAGAGATTGGGGGAGATTTTACCTGGAGACCTGGAGATGGTGTGGGGAGTCTTGCGGAGCACCTGTAAGGCTTGGTAAGGATACCATAATTGAGGATGGGCATTTTGGGGATTTCATTCACTGAGCCTGAATCCCACACTTCAGACCATTAGAAAAGGTCTCATGCCTCCTCCGGGTAGCTATTTAACTTGTTTGTGGGGTGACTGACTTCCAGTTGATGGGTTTAATGGGAGAGAAGAGGGTAGAAATGTTATCTGCCCTCATTCCTCTCATGGAAGTCATGCAGCCTAAGGTTTCTCTAATTTGCTGGGGTGAAGAGAGAAAGGGGAAGAGGATGGTCAAAAAAAGGATGCGAGGGTGGTTGCTGAAGAGAAGTACAGAGGAAATAGAGAGGGAATAAGGATCCAGAGTAATCACATAAATTCTACCCAGACAAAGCATGTATGAACCTATGTGTGTGACACACACTCACGTGTTCTCAGACAAGCCTAACGGGGAAGAGTCTCAATGTTAATATAGAACTTTCATCTGTGGCTACCAGTGTAGTGGTCCGAGTTATACAAGACCCTGGGGACAAGGGGAGCTTTGCTCCCTCAGGAAAAAAGCCATTATCTAATTCTGTGTCAGGACCCTGGAGGCTCTTTGACGTCAGAACTGCCCTCCCCTCCTCCCCTTGGCCTTTGGAAGATGCCTGCTTCCAACCCCCCTCAGAAGTTCCATCCTTCACAGAGACATTTTTACTGCTCTTGTCTTCCCATGACCCGAGGGAATCCAAGTGCTGGGAATGACACCGGTGACCTTGTAGGGAATTGAAGTCAGCTTTGTCCCCCCAGGTGCAGGAGCCTGGGGTAGATGAGAGCCCTCTGGATAAAACAATGAAGTAGGGAAGAGCAGGACCTCAGTCAGCCCTGTGGTTGACCAGAAGGTTGCTGGATTCTCCTCACACTCTGTTGCTAGACCCCCACTTATAGTGTTCTTATCAAGCCTTATTGGTCAGGTAGCTCAACCAGCTCTATTTCCCAAACTGTACAAATATCGGAGGAGAAGGAGGTCCTATTGAGAAAGTGTTCTAGGAACTTAGAATAAAGTGTTTGAAAATTGTAAGAAAATGTGACTTTTGCTTCATATGGAGCAAAAAGACTCACGGATTTCCCTCCTACCCAAACCTACTCCTCCTGCAAAGCTTCCCTTTTCCTATTGCTGACACTGAGAGATCCATCCCAGTTATCCCTGCTCTTAAAACTTTCTTTGTCCTTCCTCGCACACTGCCTGCTCACCAAATCCTCGGGATTTACCTCTGAGATGCATCTCTTACTTGTGCTTTTACTTAGCAGCTATAAGCCTCAGTTTCCACACTTGAAAACAAGAATAACAATAGTACTTACTTCACAGGGTTACTGTAATGATGAAATGTAATATGTAAGTAAAACCCTTAGCACAATGGGTAACACGTAGCCAGCACCCAGTAAATGTGCTCTATGTTATTTTTATTATTATCCTATTACCCATCTGCTCTCCAAGCTCGCACCACCTCAGATCAGAATTCCTGGAGTCTCTGCTTGCCATCTTTCTTCTCTCCTGCAAATGAAGCCTGTGCACTCCCTACACATGAATATTTCTTGAAAGCAACTTTTGCCATATTATTCCTTTGCTCAAGAGCTTCCACTAATTTCCTGTTACACTGAGGAGACAGTCCTCAGACTATTAGGTTAGTGGAAAAGTAATTGTGGTTTTTGCAATTATTTTTAACCCTTTAAACCGCAATTACTTTTGTATCCACCTAATAGTATCCCAGCCTCTCCTTTTCTGATACTATAATTCAGATAGAACTTCAACTCCAGCATAGTTAGTATATCTCTGACCTCAACTCTGACCAAAAGACAGCTCATGGTGCCTCTTCTCTCCCTCTTTTACCCTGTCTTACTGCTATGATATACCTTGACCCTTCCTTTTCCATTCTCCATCCCCAACTCCCAAATCCGTTTTACCTACCTCAGCTGCCGTCCTGGAACCTCAACCTTCTTTGCCTATTGGGAGTGACAGTATGGGTATTACAGAACAGATTCAACAACATCTGCTTTGGTCAGAAAAAAATGGGATTTTATAAATGTAGCAGATAGTGTCCTGAGGGGGAGAGGGTACCCCCTACTTCATCCCTGGAGACTGATCATTTCATCCTGATTCAATTTCACCTGTCTCTCTTCTCATATATGGATTAGTGAAACTCCAGACTTTGAGTTTAAATCAGTTTAGTATGAAGAAAATCCACTGGCTTTTGAATGGAGGATGGAAAATGGAAAATTTTGTGGGTTTTCTTCTTGTGAAGATTTCTTAGTTTGATCAAGGGAGGAAAAGAACAAATACAGGCAAGAACTATAAATACATGAAAAACATTCCCAACTTTTAGTGAGGAACTATCTCAGTAGGTTCTATTTTTGGGGGTCAGCTATAAGGAAGAGAAATATCGAACCATAGGAAGAGTTATTCCAATCTTCTTTCTTAGTCCTGTAGGACTTTGGTCATACATTTGTAAAGAATCTAGGAATAAAGGAAAGTTAGGTTCTATTTTTTTAACTCTGTCATCAGAAATAGTTATTGAATAGCCACCCACAATATAACTTACACCACTGATAGTTTGAATTTCTCCCGTTCCCCCCTTAGCTCAGCTTCTTTACCTGAAAACAATGAAAGAAATAATCTCTAAGTAACATCTGAATAATACACGCATAAAGTGAATATTCACTGTGTGTGGGGAAGTGAATGAAGACATGTGTATGTACACAGAATAGAATGAGAGATCTCTAGCAAAGCAATAGGCAAGTATCATAAACTATCACATGGGGATAGCTAGATTAAACACAAGAAATTCTTTTCTGTCCCTATCACTGTCCCTGTAGGGCTTGAAACAGAATAGCTTTGAAACTACCTAAGATGATGTGGGTCCCAACATTGGAGGCTGGAGAATGGACGCAATGACCCCTCTAGTATTCAATAACTTCATGATCCCAAAAGAATGATCTGTCTGCAAGCAAACATATTTCCAGCCTGCTTCCTCTCTCCTCCTGTTTCTCCACCCCACCCAATTTTTATTCCTAAGAGATGGAGGCTTTGATTGAGGATAATAACCCGAGAATGATGTAATGCATTTTTTTGGCCCCCACTTGGGTCTGTGTCTGTTATTAGAGGGTGTACTAAGTCTGACCTTCTCACTGGCTTAGTCCTGGGTTCAGGACCTACTGTACCAGGGCTATGACACACCTCTGAGTTAAGAGGCCTTCTTGAAATCACGGGCTGTGTGTGGGGCGGGGTACCCAGGCCTTTGGGGTCCTTTTTTCTCTCCAGGGCACCTATCCAGGGCATGAATGGGTGGGGGAATCTCTGCAACCCCTCTTCTTCCTGTCTGCATGTGACATATCCAGATCCCTTTGTGTCTCTATATCTTCTTACTGCTATACATGTTTGTGTACATTTCTGGCCACGGGAAAAAACTCAAATACATGATAAATATTTGTTTTCTACAAATACTGTACTTGGAGATAGCAGTGGAGTTTGTAGCTAGTTATAGAAACAATCACTTTAAAAATTTTACAGCAAATTGTTTCTTTTAGAGAAAATAGAAAATACAGAAAAGCAAAAACAATTATAATTCCATTCCCAGAGACACATATTACTAATATTTTGAATATAGCCTTTCTATCTATACACATACTTTAAACTAACATAAAAATGGGATCAAACACTTTCTGATAATCCGATTTTTATTATTGTTTTTCTCCTTAACAATGTGGAATAAGTAAATATTAAACTTCTATTGTTCTGAGCTTAGATATACTAGTACCTTATTTGGAACTATACTCTCCAATACAGTAGCCATAGCCAATCTGGCCATCTAAATATAAATTAATTAAAATTAAATTAAATTTTAAAATGTAATTTTTCAGTCTTACTAGCCACATTTCAAGTGTTCAATAGCCATATCTGGCTAGTGACTAAAGCACAGCTATAAAATATTTCCAGCATCATAGAAAATGCTATTGGACAGTGCTGCTTTAGGAGGATACATTTTCACAAGAACCATCTTGAAGACAGAAGATCCTAAGAGCATCTGTGTACCATATTTCCACCTAATCTACAATCACTAATGGAAGAGAAGCTACCTGATCTAAGTTTTAAATCAACATTTCATTGTTTAGTCTGCTTTTTCTTGATTACTTGTAACCACTCATTGTTGATGATACATTGACCCATGTCTCCAGCTTTTGAAGCGTGTAAAAAGGAGGTTGAAAAATCACATAAGAGATTACTGAGGGCCAGTTTATAGAAAGCTGCTATGGGATCTGTGCAATGAGAGAAAAAGGACTCAAGTAAGAGTTCTTTACTCTTTGAAAAAAGGAAGGAAATTCTTGGTGATTGATAGGGGTGGAGTGGGGTGGAGGGAAGGAATGTGTATGCTGCCTCTTCCGTACAATGTCCTACTGTGTTGGTTGCCATAACTTGGAAAGCAACTATGGCTTGTTGACCCTGGTCAAGAGTAAACCCTTCCTGCTATGTATGTGGTATGGAAGGATGAAAATATAGACTAGGAGCAGGAGGTCAGGATTTAATTCTTGCCTCTACCTTGATCCAAACTTCCTCAACTCATTGCCACAAGTTTTCCTTCTGAAAAATACAGAATCTGTGTGTTTACAAAATGCCCCCTTTTGTGCACTCTTTTATTTGATACAACAGCTCTATGAGTTGAGCTCATTTTGTACCTTACCAATAGTGACTTCAAGGGCTTTTGCAGAGAAGCAACTATTCAGGTGGTCAATAAGTCTACGCAATGCCAAAATCAAAACGTAGGGTCAGAAAGATTTCTCACCACTTTCCTTCATATTCTTCTACCAGTGGTTTGGTTGAATTAACTGAACCAACTTTCTTGTCTTCACATAAGCACAAAAACTACCTGAGGTCACCTGTGCATACACACATAAGACATGGTTGTGAAGCTATCCCCAAGGGGTGGAGACAACAGCCAAATACGTGAGATAAAAACCTAAATGGGAATCAGAACCAAGAAGCTCTCCCTGTGTGCCCTTGGATCATGCCCCACTCCAAGCCCTTATGACCTTATCTGGACACAGAAGGAAAGTGACTTAGATTTATGGCTTTCAAACTTTTCTCCTTTGATCTTTCCTCAGAAGTTGCCACAGGAGTGAGGCACCAAAACCATCCCTCCTGCTCTACCAGAAAAGCACCATTTTCATTTGCTTTTCATTTGAGTATGGTAAGATTTTCAAGTGAACAAGATTTCCCCATCTTTAAAATAAAAAGTTTGAAAGAACTGCTTTAGATAATCTTTGAAGCCTCTTTTAGTCCTAGTAATTTATGATCCCATATACTAAAATGTTATAATTGTTGTTGGAATGGAGAATTTCTAAGGTAGCCTCCATATTCAGGTCTTTCACAATTAGTTTACATGGTGGAGTCACATGTCACTGGGAGTTTAGGTTCTAAAGACAATTGTCAGGGCAAAACCTGAATTTACTTAGAATTAGCCATGAAATTTCCATAAATTGCTATTTTTTATAACACCTTTATTGAGATAGAATTCAGATACCATATGATTCACCCATTTAAAGTGGATAATTCAATAGTTTTTAGTATATTCACAGAATCGTGGAATAATCACAATCAACTTTAGAGTATTTTTCTCTCTCCCAAAAGAAAGGCTGTACTCCTTAGCAGTCACCCCTCAACTTCCTCCAACTTCACCCCAGCCTTAGGCTACCACTAATCTAGTTTCTGTCACTAGAGATTGACCTATTCTGAATATTTTATATAAACAGAATTACACATTAGGTGGTCTTCTGTGACTGGCTTCTTTCACTTAGCACAATGTTTTCAAAGTGCATCCAGGTTGTAACACGTGTCAGAACTTCCCTTTGAAGGCCTAATAATATTCCATTGTAAGGAGAAATCACATTTTTCATATCCATTTATCAGTTCACGGACTCCTTAAATTATTCTTAAATCCATTAAAATCTGGGCCTGTGGGTGCTCAAATCCAAAAATTTAGTTCTTTTCTTTTTCTTTGTGTTTAGAAGGCCGTCTGCCTCCCCTTTCTCCAGAGAAATGAAGGCTGGAGTCTAATTTGAAGAGTAAAAAGGCGTAACATCTATTTTATTTCTTGTCTAGAACTTAGAGTTGAATTTGTGTATGCTAAATGTGTGTGCGTGTGTGTACGTGTTTGTGTGGGAACAGATAGGACTCTGCTCTATCGATGCTGCTGAAACTCTAGTGTGCATCAGAGACACCTGGGAAGCTGATTTACCTAGACCCCATTCTCAGAGATTTTGATTCAGTAGGTTCAGGGTAGGGTCTGAGGATCTGCATTTGTGTCAAGTGTTGTTGGTATCGACTGTCTGCAGACCACCCTTTGTGCAGCACAGCCCTGTATTATTTTCCTAATCAGAAAAATAATATGGCTGTTGCCTGCCTTATGACAGAGTCCTCCGGTACCCAAATGAGGAATACACAGCTGGAACTCCTACTTCTATTATAACCACCCGAATCACTGCTTGTGGGGCTA
The DNA here is from genome assembly GCF_964194185.1 of Rhinolophus hipposideros. Taxonomy (NCBI): domain Eukaryota; kingdom Metazoa; phylum Chordata; class Mammalia; order Chiroptera; family Rhinolophidae; genus Rhinolophus; species Rhinolophus hipposideros. The sequence continues at coordinate 83,518,216 of NC_138052.1, forward strand.
TTCCTAGGTGCCACGCACTGTGCTAAGGGCTCGTCACCCACATTCTCTCACCGAGTTCACACCGCACACCTATAATGGCGCTTTTGAAGCACTGTTGACGAACTGATTACTTAGAAGTCACCTTTCTTTTACCATGTTTCAACAGACAACCCTTGATGTCTTGTCTCATGCTCTCAGTGCCTTTTCGCTAAGGGATGGAAACGTCAGTGCCTACAAGGGATAGGAAGATCATGGCAATGGAACTGGCTACATGTAATTCGAGAAGAAGTAGAACGCTCCCCAGTTATGGCAAACTGGGGAGCACATACTGAAACAGAGGGACCATAGTGACATTTGCTCAAAGGGAGGACAGACTTTGCTTTGTCTCATTTTCTGATTTTTCAAAAGAAGCCAGAAATCCAGAATCTGAGATGAAGTTTTCCAATGATTAATTGTTAAAAACATCCTCAAGTTAATTTTTTTTTAAATGGGGGCTGACTGTAACAGCTGATTCAGCTCAGCCAATGGGCCACCAGTTTGCTACCTCTGTTACAGCTCCCAGATTCTTCCAGCCCATTTCTTAGGAAGCCCTGGACTAGTAGGCTTATGCCCTTCCACTGTCTCCCACCTAATGGTTTATACAAATATTTTTTGCATCTAAAGCTTCAATTCCTTTCTCCTTTCTCACATCTCTCTAACCCTGCCACCAGCCATTTATTAAGAACGATGATAATTTGCTTGTTTTGGTCTTAGGTGAGGTTTTCAAGTTAGGTTTCCCTCCCTTCTCCCTTCTCTCCTTCTTGTTTTCTTTTTGGTTATGCGTTCTTGTAATAAATGACCAAAATCACGTCCTAGGATGGGGGAAAAAAAAAAAAAAAACATCGAATGAATCAACTCACAGACTGACCGTAAATCTCTGCCAACATCCAAGGTATCAGTGTTTCATGCCAATAAAGTCAGTTTAATTTTTATAGACTGGTGATGACTAACACTGCAGGGAAAATTTGGGCTCTTGATTTTTTCTCAAGGTTTTTAGTCAAGGTTCAGAAAATGAGATCGGCGATGGAAAAGGTTGTCGGCAACTCCTTTTAAACACATTCTTGCCGCTTAACACTTCTCTGCACTAAAAGATTCCCTCTGCAAGGAATACAAAAGTATCATTTTATCATAACCATTATGATCATTAAAGACTAACACTTACTGAATGCATCTCTATAACAGATATTACACTAAGCATTTTACATACTTTATTCTCATTTATTCCTCACAATAAATGATGGAGTCTTTACTCCAATTTTAGTCCATTTTATAACAGCTATCTTGTGCTTTTAATTTTAATGCTCACAGAAACACAGGAAAATTAAATTCAAGTTAAAGAGAAATTGTGAGTTGATGTCTTACATACCCCAACCTCTAGGCAGAATGGAATCCTACTCATTGCAGAACTGTGAGAGAAACAACAACAACAACAAACCCCGTTTAAAAATCATTAAAAAGATTCTTCACGAAGATTCCTCATCCTTTTTCAGTTAGTCATTTTGGTATATTATAATCTTTACAATCAGAAATTCTTTTATTTGATGTACAATCCACAAAGCATGGGACTTCATTTGGAATTTTATCTGGAATTTCATCTGGAATTTTGTTTTTTTTCCGATCGAGATTAAAAATAGGTTATTTATTTCTCGTAGGACCCTCCTTTTATAGTACACATAGCTCTCTCCAAACTCCCCAGAGTATCATTCAAAATAGGAAATTGTGTGTGTGTGTGTGTGTGTGTGTGTGTAGTTCAGAGACAAATAAGAAAAGCTACATTAAATATCTGCCGAGTATCTCTTTAAGCCAGTATTGTTATTCAGGACTGGGGTCATATTCTTGCTATTTCTTTTCCACTATTATTTATTGTATATCAATCATGAACTAAGTAGTGGGATAAAGAAGGCCAGGGGCTCTTTTCTGGGACCTGGGTAGAAAATGTGGCACGTCAAGCCCTGAAAGGTCTCGTCTTCACACAGCCCTTCACTAAGCCACCTGTCTTACATCTGCCCTCCTCTTTGTGACGCGCTGCTTAATTAATCGCTGCTGGACATAAACAACAGTCATAAAAGATAAAGCACTATGCAAGTGTTGATTAGTCATTAATTTATCATTGCATTCATTTAAAACACACGTTTGGATCAGAAGCTATTTTGTCTCCACTTTACAGATAAGTAAATCAAAGCGGATGATAGTGGCATGTACTCGTGTAGGTTACACACCCCGAAGACAAGGAAGAATGTGCCTGTGTTGGTGATTCTCTGTGCGAGAATTAGGGGTGTATATGGGGAGGGGGGAGGAGACCTACAGCCTCTCATGTAGAGATACATGGCCGTGTATCTCTATTAATCACACAAATGGCTTTGGGGTAGTCAGGTCCAACACCTCTTGAAAGAGGCTATCCCATAACATAGACAATATCGTAAGGAAAACTGATGACTGCAAACTTGCAACTCTCTCTCTGGTTTCTTCAGAAAAGACCAAAGACAGTGGGTCCCAAGGAGCAATGGTGCAGCAAAGGGGGAATCCAAGAATCTGGAAGCAAAGCGAAGATGCTCAGAGGAAGGAACAAGGGATAGAGCCTGGGCAAGACATACTATTCTAGTAGCCAGCAAACCTAAATACTGAAAGAATTGGTGTTTCCTGCTGGTCCAGGCCTAGGACCGGATCTCAGGGAGCTCAGCAAGGGAATTCAGCCTCACATAGGAAGAACAAAGTGGAACGAGAAGGGCACTGTGGATTAGCCCTCTCCCTGTAGTCAGCACGGAGGTCCTAAGCCAGCGAGATACTGACTGGGTTGGGTCAAGCCTAAGAGACAGCCTTATCTTCTGAAAGGTAGATGCAGGGGCAATCTTACCCTCTGCCTGGGTAAAGTTTGCCTTTGGAGGGTTACGTGAGGGTGTAGTGTTATTCTCATTCCATATTTCCTTCTCTTAACCACACAACCCTAGGTCTGTAATATTTTTTCCCCTCAAGCTTACTGTTAGAAATTGTATTACCTATCTGCTAACCTAAACAGATTTCATTTCAGCCTGAAATCTAAGGGTTTAAAAGAAAAGTTCCTTTCCTTCTTCTTTTGCTTCTCTGTTCAGATTCTTTATTATGAGGACATAATAGAAAGACATCACCAGCAAACCCCATCTGCTGATCACCATTAATATGTACTCTTGGACACAAGTTCTTCTCTATTTTCAGGTATCTTTCACCCAGAACCTAAAGGATGTCATTGAACCCCTCAACTTGCCCTCCAGGAACCCCTGTACAACTTATTTACTGAGGAAAAGGTGATTTTCTTTATTTTTATTTAACAGACACTTCTATAACCCTTGTTAGGTGCCAGGAGCTGTTTCAAAGTATTTTACAAGTATTAACTCATTTAATTTTCACAGCAAGCCAATGCGGTTGGTACTATTATTATCCCCATTTTGCAGATGAGAAAACTGAGTCATGGAGAGGTGATATGACTTGCTCCGTCTGCACAGCTCATCAACGGGGACTCAGAATTCCATCCCAGGCAGTCTGGCTATGGAGTCCTTCAATCTTAACCATCACTTCATGCTGAAGCTCTGTCCTGCAGACATTTACCTCCTGTACTTGCTCTTCAATTATTTAGGTACTCAATTTTCTTACTCATATGGGGAGATTATATAATGGGACCTTCTTGATTTTTTTTCAAGTAGAACTTCTGGTGTTTAGCTCCCCCTTGGTTCTACTTGCCTATATTGAAAATACCTTGATTGTGCATTCAGTTCAGGCCTTTCTGCTTAGAGTTACAGAGCTGCTGGGTTTGAGGATGGATGTGACCAAACCTGGCACCCTTTTCTGGGCCAAAGCCACACAAGGAAAGAAGAGAAACAGCTCAGTAGTCAAGGGTGCTCAGTCAAGCCACATAGTTGAGATTCTTAGAATCTGGAATCATCTGTGCCACCCATGATGAATTACTTCCAGGCAGTCCCTGCCTTCTTATGGGCTGGAGCCTGGCCTTGACAGCGAGGAATTTCAGCAGGAATGGATGTCACCAGCTCCTTATACAGTCACAAAACCACTTCTGTTGGGTTCAGAGCCATGGAGCACCCGCACTGCATTCCTTCCTGCCTGCAAAAGCCTCCATGGCTTCCCCAACACCCAAAGGAAAAGAAATGAGGACAGTGGAGGGGAAGGGAGGTGAGGAGAGGAAGGGAGAGAAGGGGAAAGAAAGGAAGGAGGAAGGGAGAGAGGAGAGGAAATTCTTTCCATGAAGCCTTAAATCACCCAACAACCTCTGGACTGTTCTTCCTGACTCCCCTCCAGTATATGTTTCACATATTGTACTCTAAAGCTCCCTTTCAATTGCAGAATTCAGCTGTTGAAGACCCTTAGTGACTTTCGATTTTCCCAAGTTCAAGTCCAAATTCCTAAGCATGGGGGGACAAAGTTCTTCATAATCTGGTCCCCACTTTGCCCTTCTGTGTTGCCTCTCAATCCTTTCCATATTCCCATATTCTCTCTCCTGTCACTTCCCTTCCTCACTTTTCCTCCCCGTGTCTCCTTTTCTCTCTATTCTCTTTCTGTCCCTCTACCTCCTTACCCTCCATTCATATTAGACTGCTTATAAATCTCTAAAACCATATTTTTGCTCATGATCTTCCCTGTGCCTGAAATTCCTTCTCCTATTCACTTAATCTGTTAATAACTTCTCCGTAGCCTCTAGGACCCCACTTAGCTTTCCTCCAGGGAGCTTATTTCCTGACCCCTCCCCACTCATGCATTGTTACCCTGTAATGCAACCTTACACCTCATGGTATTTTACTCTCCAGCCTCAATGTTCTTTTCCTCCCATAGGACTTTTCCAGGAAGGAATGGCATCCTTGCCATGTTATCTCTGCAAAATGCAGTGCCTGGCACATGCAGGGAAGATACTAATAAATAGTGGTACACAGCCATGTAAACTGGTACCCGAACCAGGAGAGGGGTCTCACAGATTAGGAGCCAGACTTAGAAAAAAGGTAAAGGCATTCGTACAGAGCATGAAGCTATGACTATTACAGCTGAGACTAGAACCCAAACCACCAGGCTGGGAGCTTCTCAAGGACAAGGAACAGTTTGTGCACCCTGTGGCTCCAGCATCCTGCATCATGTATGGAAAATCATAGGTGCCTAATGAATGAATGTATGAGTACACTGGCGCCCAGTTCTTTCCACTGCCCAGGGCAACATGGTACAGCAACTCAGTGATACTTCGGTGGGTGTCATCACTCTAGACAACTAAACTGAACAATTAGAGCCCTCTGATTTAGATTAGGGCCCAAGTTACCTGCTGTCAAGATTTTACCAGTCAAGCTGACAATTCAAACGGATTTGACTTTGTGCAGTATTGACATAAATTGCGTTTACTTCCTGAACTGATGCATTGCAAGAGTTGGTTTGGCATGACCTACAGATGTGACCCACATATACTGTTACACCATTGCAACAGAGAGTGGCTGCTGCTATTTTTATAGTTCTTCTGGAAAGTAGATGATACGATTCCCTTGTTTTTATCCATTCTGATGTCACACAAACCTCTAGGGAGGAAAGTTCCTCTTTACCTCCTGCTAAAATTGCTGCTGCCTTGTATTTGGCATGCTTCTCCCTCAGGTCAGATGACAGCTGATAGAACAGGCTCCTGATGTTCCTGGCTGAGTCGACAGTACAGACAGCCCGGGTCGCATCGCGAGATGCTAACACAGACCGCAGCGTGTGTGCAGGGGCTGGTTGCACTGCCACCTGCACCGCAGTCAGAGGGCCTGAAGACAAGTTGCAGAGTGGGACAATCTTGTTAATGTTTTGAGTACAAACTTCAAAAAGTGACTCTAGCGTAGTCAGGGTTTCAAATTTTAGCTTTCCACTTAAATAACTTGTCCCAGGTTCACACAGCTAGTACCTTCTCTGGACCATTTTTCCCCATCCATACACTAGGCCTGATAATAAGAACTACTTTAGGTATTTTTAAAATGTAATTCATATAACACACTTCATGCAATGTCCAGCACCTGGTGCACAGTAAATGTTACACACACACACACACACACACACACACACACACACACACACACACCTCCCAGGACTGTGAGCAGTCATTCTAATGGGTAAATTAACATCTGTGCTGTGACTTTTTATCTGGGGACTCATTTAAAAACACTGTTTTCTCTGTCTGTATCCTCTTAATCTCTCTATCGATTAGCAGCCCTTGAAACCTGCTCCGAGGACGACAGCCCAGTATCTCCCAGTCCCACCCCCACTGCACCTCCCAAAGCAAATTTCATGTTCATTGCTATAGCTAATATTTTAGAAAACTATCCCAAACGTGCATCCCAAATTTGGAGAAAATCATTCCAGTTGCTTTCTTTCCACGTGGTAAGAGAAAGGGAGTTGATTTCATCTATGCAGACGGATGATAATAGAGGCACAGTGGGTAACCCGCCCATCTCTTCCTGCTTCTCACTGCAGAGCATGGATATACAACAGAGACCCGAGCTGGGGAGCATCGAGGGCCCAGCATTGGACAAAAGCCATTCCCAAATGAAAGGAGCATTTTAGTAAGTATATCAGAGGAGAAAACCGTACATAAAAGTCAATTTAAAAAATCTTGGGACTCTAGTGAGTGTTGAGCAAGCACGTCACGAGAGACTGAATAGGTAAGGGCCCCAAGGAAGAGAGCCCTGCCCTCCAGCACACAGAGGGGATAGGAGGCCAGCGGTTGTGCCAGAAATTCCATCGTAGCAGGATCAGGGAGTAGGAAGTCCCTCCTGGTCTTGGCACTGACTTCCCTTGGTTGCCCTGATGAAGGGATTTCACTAGAGCCTAGGTAAGGAGTTGTTGGGAAGTGGCTACCAGATCTCCAGGGAGTACAAGTCACATCCTTGTGTATTTTGTGCTGAAATGATTTTCACTGGTTTTTATTCCATGTTTGTGACGCATACTTAGTGCACACTTTTGTGAACTGTAGTGATGTTTGAGTAGGGCAACCTCTCCAGCTTTGTTCAATCTAGGACTCCATTAAATAAAGGTTTTCTACCCAGAATAAGAAAATTAAGGTAAGCAGCACCCTTTAATCTTTAAAACATCTTGTTTTATGAAAAAAATGTATTCTATCCTAATTATCATCTTAGATTTCTAAGTCTAGGGATGATTGATTGGCCTCTTGCCACTAAAACATAAAAATAATAACAAAAAAATATAAGGCAGCATTGAATGTATTCCATGTCGCCAGCTAGGCTGTGGTGTCTTTGCTAATAGAGTGTTATCAGCCCTCTGATAACACTCAAACCTCTGAGCAGTGGAACCAGGACTTCATCAGCTTCATGGTGCAGTAGAGGACAAGAAGGGGGTGTTGGGGCAGGCACAGTTCTCTCCCTCCTGAGGGACTTTGGGGAACAGGATTCACTCTGCAGCCTCTGCAGTGCTCAGTCACAGTGCCATCTGAAGCCTAGATGCAGAGACTTTGAGGGGGCATTTCAGGCTTGGCATATTCACTCAAGTGTTCATTGGCCTCCTGAGCTGTGTGGAGTGAGTACTTCGGGGTCCCTGAGTGGATACTTAGAGAAAGTCATCCTCTTAGACACATGCTTCTGCTTGCTTGCCATAATTCTCCCCATGTTGACACAAAGGTCTTTGTGGGTCCGACTGTTTACTGCAGGCTGGCTTTAAATCCCTCCTGCTCATCTTTCCAGGGATGAGGCTCAGTTTGGGGGCAGTAGCTTTGACAAGATGAAAAGGCAATGGGGGAGGAGACTGGCTCCTTACATCAGGGCAATCTGGCAAAATATTGGATCCATGAGGACACACGTAGGGGACTTGGCCCAAAGTCTGCCCTAGTTTTAGTGTGGCCAAAAATGCTTAGTGGAGTAATTAAAGCATAGGTTTGTCTAACAATTCAGAGTTTTCCAAAATTCCTTCACACCCAGAGCTCTATTTGTGTACAAATTAGCCTAGGACTGCAATTATCCCCATGTTACAGATGAAGACATGCATTTCAGAGAAGTTAAGTGACTTCTCCAAGACCACATAGTACGTTATTAGGGACTGGAGTCTCAATGATGAGTTCATGTCTTTTACTGTTTTATCCCCAGCTCCAAACACAGAGCCAGGTTTATAGAAGTTTGCTGGACAAATGGGGTGGGGCTGGAAGTCAGCCTTCTCTCCACTATTGGAGTTGTCAGATTAGGTAGATAAAAACACAGGAATCCCAGCTAAATTTGAATTTTAGACCAACAAAGAATACATTTTTAGCATAAGTGTGTCCCAAATATTTTACGTCATGGAAAATCTCTTCTTCCTCTCCTCCTCTCTCTCAATTTGTTCAGTTCCTCCCTTAATGGGATACACTTTCAAGTCTTCCAGTTTGTAGTCTTTGTTGTCAACAACTAAAATTGAATATATATGCCAAATGCTAATGTTTTCAGCTGTCTACTCCTTGCATACTTTTATGCAAGATTTTCAATACATTTTTGAGTCAAATACAAACAAAATTTAAAGAACTGGCTTCACAAAATAGTTACAAGCCTCTACCATACGGGGCTTTAGGTTGATTTACTAAGTAATTCTTTAACAGATCAAATATTTTTAAAATTTGACTCGCAGGAGCAGCAAAGAGTAAATGCGTCTTCTTTCATGCTCAATTATTGTTTGGTATTACATATCAGCTTCATCACATAAATTTGTAGTGGAGTTTTTCTGTGTATATTAACACATTTCTAAAATTTTTTCCACCACGCTACTCTTACAGACTTCCTGCATGCCCCGCACAGGTTGCCTCGTTGGTAATATCTTACGTTACCATGGTACATATGGTCACGTAAAAAAACCAACATTACTATTAACCGAACGCCACACTTTATTCAGATTTTACTAGATTTTGATGAACACGCTCTTTGTACTCCAGAATCCCATTCAGGATCCCACATTACATTTCGCTGTCATGTCTCTTTTGTCTCCTCTGATCTATGACATTTTCTCGGTCTTTGGTTTTCCTGACCTTGTGCGTTTTAGGGAGTGCTAGCCAGACATTTGATAGAATGTCCCTCAATTTGAGTTCCTCTGATTATTTCTCATGGTTAGCCTGTGGTTAGGGGTTTTGGGGGAGAAAGACCACATAGGTGAGATGTCCTCATCACATCATCTCAGGGGCACAAGCTGTCAACATGAATCAGTACCAGTGAGTTAACCTGGATCACCTGATTTACTTAGAGAGGACCAGCCTTCTCTACTGTCAACTTACCTTTGCCCCCCTTTCCGGAGTCTGTTCTTTGGAAGCCAATCCCTAAGTGTAGGCCACACACTAGGGCAGGAACAGGGGGCATTAAGCTCTTCCTGTAGGAGGGGGTGTCTAAGCAAGTTATTCAGAATTCTGTAAGAAATATTTGTCTCCTCTGTCCCAATTATATATTTACCCAATCATTTATTTATATCAGGATGGACTCGTGGGTATGTGTTTTTACTTTGGGTTATAACCCAAGACTATGTTATTTATTTTGTTGCTCAAATTGTTCCCCTTTTGGACACTGGGAGCTCTTACTGTTAGTTCTTGTGTTCCTTTTACATACCTGAATTATTGGTAGTTTTTTTTTGTACTTCTTTACTATCAGGCATTATAAGATAGTCCAGGCTATATCTGTTATGTAGAACATTGAAGTTTGTTTGAACAAAATTCTAAACTATCTGTACATCACAACCAATGTCAAATATATTTCTAGTCCATTGATTTCTTAATTTAGTAATAACATTGTTTCACCATGACATTCTCCCCATATAATTTGTATTCATATAATCATTACAAAAATCAATGTTATCTTCAATATCACACTTTTAATTGAATTTGCAGCAGCATTTATAATCATAGCTGATGTTTCACTTTCAACAGAATGAACTTTAAAAGGCTTTAATGTGATTCCATGAATTGAATGTAAAAACAAAAGAGAACAATAATTGGAATTAACAGAAATTGGAATTTTCTATTGGTAGTATCTATGACATTTATATAAATGTCAACTCTTTGCCAACTTCCTCCTCTGCTAATGAAGCCAACACATAAGAGCTTACCTTCTTTTTACATACATGCACATACACACAAAAAAACTGGAATCAAAAGTGAGCAAAATGAATTCAGAATAGTCACTTTTTCTAAACAAAAAGTCACGTTACACCAAATGATATGTAAATACACTGCAACCTACAGGTTGAATTGTCATCTTTAAGCATGTTCTTCCTAAAAGTAACCAAAACATTCGAGAGCAATATACTAATGGTTCTTCAGCAGATTTGTGTTTTCTACTTTTCATGTGAGTAGTAAGACCACTACAGTCCCTGTGATGGATGGCTCATGTTGACAAACACTTCGTGCAAGTTTCATGTTCACTGCCAACTTGTTTGAGAAATGGAAATTCAATACCTAATTTTTCATTAAACTTACTCTTATTTTTTACTTTATTGCTTCCAAAGGGTTTCTTATAAAATGAAAAGCATTATAAAACAATAAAAAACAGTTACACATAAGTCGTATAATAGATGAAACAAACTATTGTAGCAAGAACATTCAGTACTCGCTGTATGCTTAGCAGCAAGACTGCTTAGACTCTCTTTCTTCCAAATGTCTCATGTATATACAACCTATAAACCCCACATTTCCTATGGACACCTCCACCTCCCACCCCCCCATCCACTGACCTGTCAGCTTCCTGTAGTCCATGACACCGACCACAGGAACTGACTGGTACACCAAGTGGCTGGCATGGAGAAAACTGTTGAATTCTTTTCCTGCAACTACCTGAGAACTGAGGAAGTTACTTGCCCCAAGGAGTTCATGTCCAAGCATTTTATTTTACCAGAAAGTACCCCACAGACTCTCACTGAAAGAAAGACGTCCATTATGTTACATGTGAAAAGTCAAGAAAATGGAGATGAATCATTGCTGGTCACTTTGAAATGTAATTATCTATTAAAATGTGTTTCACACACTGCTATACATGACCATGAAGGGACCTGCAACTGCAAAATGAAATTCAACCAAACCCCTTATGGCTTATTTGACTATTAATGATGATACTTTGTTGGAATATGAAAACTCCCCTCCCCCCCAAAAAAAAGCGAAATAAGAGAAGACACTAGAACAATCAGCATAAACTTGAACAGTCCCAGACAAACTGGGACATATGGCCAGCTTCTTGTTTTAAAAGTCTGTCCACTGTTATGTAGGCCTCGTGGATTCCAAAGTTTTGGTAAGAATCACAGCAGTGACCTCCTTCAGTTCTGGGAACCCTTGCTGGGGTAGGAAATCCTGAAATCCTGGGGTAGGATTTCCTCTCAATTATCCGGCACCTAGTATATTGCCCAATGTATCCTGCCATGTTGGGTTCCTGAGAGGAGCAACACAGGAGCCTTTCAAGGAAAATTCTACCCCTCCATGACCAGTATCCAAACCCTCTGAGCCAGGCTGGACAGCACAAAAGTCTTGAATATTTCTCACTTCTCTATGACCCTTCTGTCTTCGGAGAGGGTTTGCCACAGGTCCGAAGCTGGTATGCTTTTGTCCCATTTTCCAGGGACTCACTTAACTTTTAGGGCTGAGAATGCCTCCCATTGAGAAGATTTTTCAGAATCCAGGTCTTACCAAGGACACAAACAAAGAGGAAAGTGAGATTCCTTTCCTTACAAGCCTTTTCTCCCTTCACTGAAGGCTAATGCTCCATTTCTGGGGTGGTCGGGGTCTGTTCCACAGCAGCCTTACTGGGTATACATGTGTGCGGTTGCCATTCTGTCCTTTGTTTTGAGTACATATCAGAGCCAGGCCCAGACTTGGTAGAGGACAGTATGTGTGGATGGACAGGGAGAGGACAGCACGTGCTACCAACGGTACTCATGAATTCACTCAGTAAGTTATTCGTTGAGCACTTAGGTGACAATCACTAGGCCACTTCTTGAATATAAAAGAATATCTGACACACAACTTCTGAGCTCATAAAGTTTATAGTCTAAATCAGGATCGTTCTCACTACAACAGAAAACGGAAAATTAGACTTGCTAAGTCCAATCACAATAAGGTGCATATTTGGGGGAGGAGTCCATGGCACTGAATCTGAATGGGAGCCAAACAAACTCACCAGCTGCTCACTCACCACGCACAGACTTCTGGTCCAAACCCCAATACAACCTGGGAATCGCTGCCCACTATGGAGAGCAGTAATGCTGAACCAGGGTGTCTTGGTTTACAGCTGGCGCTTGGTGGTTGAGAGAAATCATGGATTTGGGCTCCTGTGGTATTTGTTCCCTAGAGCACATATGATAAGTTATGACAATCAACTGAATCCTTATGACAGACATAAATAGTAGTAAGAGATATATATTTTTGTTCATATAATTTTCTCATTTTCATCACTAGACCTCTTTTGGTTTGGGACTTATGATGGCTTGCTGTTGGACCCAGATCATGTTTCATTAAGGGTTTGCTCTGGGAATCCAGGCTCCTTCACCCCACTAGGAAAATTAAACCTTTTTCACAGGAAGCATGTGTCTAGAAAAATGTATTCTGTAAATGTGACGGACCATGTCCTATGTAAAACGTCTTCTGGGTATGTGTAAGTGGACAGCTGCCTCGATGTGGGTCCCTTTTGTTGAGTTCCACTGTTTCTCTTGGTCTGGGCTCTGGGGAGGATGTGGGAACCCTTAAAACAAGAGGCCAGCCTTGGTCACACCAAGAGTGATGTTCTGTGTGCAACTGTGGAATCATCAAATATCAGAGGTGAACGGAAACACAGGGATTGCCTGAGTTAGGGCCTCTCACTGTCCCAATGCAGACATTAGCTTAATGGCAGAGCAGACTCTAGGAAACAGCCTTTGATTAGTAATCACAGCATTCCTTCTACTCAGCCACAGACCATGGGGTGATGTCCCACTTTGCTCTCATTTGGATCCAGATTAATGCTGACTAATAAAGGCTGAAGGAAAAAAATTGATAGCCATCATGCTTCCTATAACGATACCAATAGCACTTGAGTCAAAGAGAAATTGAGATTTTGTGAATAAGGAAATGATTGACAATTTTGATGGATAATTTAATAAGCCTCTTGTCTATGTAATATATTCCCTGATGGCAAATGAATTTATGCGGGAGCTTAGTTCCTGGAGGCCAGCTGCGGGGCTACCTCATCTGTAAAATCATCGCCTCCCTAACCACCCTCTATGGAGGCAGTTTGGGATGGACTCGCTTTATTCTTCTTTATTTTCTGTAGGGCCCAAGGTGGGATCTACTTGGAGTATTAACAAAAGGAGGTTTCTGATAAAAATAGAACAAGTCAAATACTCAAAAACGGAACCAGTCAAAGACTCTACCAAAGCTGTCTTAACTACATTCCCCGAAAATTTTGGGTTTTCTATACTGCCCTAAGCCACTACCCAGAATGATTAGAGATTGGGATAGAGCATGATTTCTTTTATTCCCCTCCTTCCTTTCCTTTCTTCCTCTCTTCCCTCTTTTCTTTCTGTTTTCTTAAGTCATCTCTGGCCATTGACAACAGGGCATTACGACTGCCTCCACTCCATGTTCTCTGGGTTCTGATAACACAGTTTGCTTGGGGTTTCAGCATGCAGCTCTGGAGCTTGTGCTGGGCTCTTCCTTTAGTTGGACTGAATCTGACCAGAGCCCCCGAGGCCAGTTGAGTGGCTGAAATCTTTGTCTCCCCCTGTTCTTCTTTATTTGTTTATTTGATCAGGAATATCTTCACATGGCCTGCTCTCTGCAGGTCATGGCCATCCTGCCTACCTCTTTCACTAACATTCCTTGCCTAGCTCCTGAAGGCATTTGAGTTGAGACCAGTGACTCAGGTCTTCCTATGGGGCGGGGGAGGGACTATCAGGTAAGGCAATGAAATCTCTGCTATTGAATCACCATCTGCCCAGATCTAATGGAAGCTCTTCCTGATTGGCCAACAGGTTGGATGGAAAGGCCTCTAAATGATCCAGTCTCTTAACTTGTAATAGTTATTCAGGGACTGACTGGGGTCAAATCCTCATTCTACCGCTTATTAACTGTGTGAGCTTGAGCAAGTCAAATTAACCCCTTTGACACAGCTTCTGCATTCATCAAGTAAGGCTAATAATCATCTCTACCTTAGAGAGTATTTAGGGGGATTAAATATTTCATGTAAAGCATGTACACCAGTGTGTGGCGTATAATACACTACCAGTAAAGTTATTTATATCTGCCCTTGCCTTTCTCTTCCTAATTTGCTGAGTAGGGACTGGCTCATTATCAGTGCAGATTTTATGGAGCGATTTCAGCGTTCATGAAACACAGAGTGATTTGAATGCCTTACTAAGGATGGATATTCCAGTAGGGTTTTCTTCCCAGGCTTAACACCTGGTCTTCCCTTAACCTCATTTCCCCATGGGCTTTTTGTGGCACTTCTCCGAGAGAGGAGTGTGCCACCATCAACCCCTTTTCTGAGAGAACATTTCCAGAGGGAACAGGGGAGAGAGGAGCTCTGTGACTTTCGTCGGGCTGCCATAACAAATTACCACAACTGGGTCGTTTAGAAACAACAAAAAGCCATCATAGTTCTGAAGGCTTGAAACTCAAAATCAAAGTGTTGGCAGGGCTATGCTCTCTCTGAATGCTCTAGGGGAAAATCTTTCCTTGTCTCTTTCTAGCTCCTGATGGTTGCTGGTAATCCTTGGTGTTCCTTGTCACAAAAGTATTAGGGTTTTTTTTAGTTTTTTTTCTTTAGTTTTTTTTTTTTACTCTCATCTGTTTGTGGACTGTAATGAAAATTGGGGTCTTGTAGATTTGTTTAGATTGGAATAATTATGTGCATCATCTCAATGCCAACTATGCATTTCCCCTTTAGAGAGTGGGCAAGGCAAAAATTGTAGGGTTTCTATTCTACAGAATTGATGGTGAAATTAGAACAGAGTGGCTGCAAAACTGATTTGCTGCTTTGCGGATGGCTGCCTTTTTAACAGGCGTGGTGGATTCTCCCAACTTACTTTTTAGTCTGATTCATTCCTTGGCTTATTTCATGGTATTACCTGACTACTGAGGTTTGGTCCATGACTCCCACATTTTCTTTTATTTCTTTTCCCGGTGGGGTATTCATTTTATCTTAATCACTCAGATTTAGAGGGCACGTCAAGCTCTTTTTAATCTACCAAGGGTGTGGGTATTCACTGGGAGCAATATTGGCCAGGTGTTGAAAATCTGATGAAACAAGGTATGGGCTAACTGGCATTGTCCACCTGGCAAAGTGAGAATGGCTTCTAGTCTATCAAAAGTTACCCATTCAGGGATTCTGATGGACAGCTCACCACCAATCGAATGCAGAGAGGGTGGTCCATGAGAAATGGCTGTCACCTATAAGGGTTGAGAGTGGTGAGTGTGATGGCAGAAATGCTATATTGATTATGGCAAATTCACTGTTTCCTTCTACACCAGGATTCAATTTTCTGTCCCTTTATCCTGCTGGGCATTAAGCAGAACATTAAAATTCCAGTCCAGATTCTACTTCCTCCATTTTTTTTTCTTCTTTTTAACCTGATTCTTCTTTGCATAATGCTTTTTCAAACAGTAATCATTATCTGGCTCCACCCCTATATATGAGTGGTGTATATGTCTGCATGTTTCCCATGAACATTATCCTTCCCCGTTAATACTCTGCTTGTTTGTAATGCTGTCCTTCTTGACAGTCTCTTACAGTTGGGTGGACTTATCCTTGGCCTTAACCTCTTGGCATCAGCTGAAGATGATCTACATATAATCCTTCCTAACTGTTTATGGCCTAACCAATCAGAAGTTAAGGAGATGTAATTTCTCATCTCCCTGGTCAGCTTTCCAGCTGTGATGGGAAAGCCCATGGCATTACTCCTTCCATTCCCAAGAAGGTGGTTATTCCCTCTTGATAATTCACTCAGCAGGACTAAATGGGACCTATTGGCTGCACAGCCCAGGAAGCGTCTATGCTGCCAAGTCTGGTCAGGACAGAAGCAAGTCTTTCCACTTCCGTGTTGACCAGCTCTCTTAGCATCGTTTGTCCAGAGTGGAAGCTCCTGCTCCTGTTGTAACTATGATACCATGTTAAATGCCACCATGACGTGCAAGGAAGCTTCCTGTCCACCTGCCAGCAAATTCTCATGGGCCTTCTTGTGGGTTCCAGATAATGAATAAGCTATCATGTAAAAGCCTTTTCTTCTTTTCCTTCCCCTTTTACTCCCTACTGTTTCCTCAGGTCTTTGATCATTCATTGGTTAGACTTCATGAAAGTCTCATTTTTATTCCTTGCTTGACTCTAAAAAGCTCTATTGTAATCTGGGTTGAAAATACAGTACAATACTGGCTAGAGAAAATGGGGCTGAACATATGTTATTATCACCCACACTCTGGGGAACCATCAGGAAGAAACCTCTCTGTCCTTCCCCCTGACATATTGGGCTTTATAGTATAGTATACTCTAAACGATGGTTCATGATATCACCCAAAATGTAGGCAGAAGACAGGAACTATGGGAGGTACACAATTAAAAAAAGGAGAAACAGGGGAT
The DNA here is from genome assembly GCF_964194185.1 of Rhinolophus hipposideros. Lineage (NCBI taxonomy): Eukaryota > Metazoa > Chordata > Mammalia > Chiroptera > Rhinolophidae > Rhinolophus > Rhinolophus hipposideros. Next base: position 83,534,775 of record NC_138052.1, read on the forward strand.
TTTACAAAACATGTAAGTCCTCAAAATCCTCTGTAATAAGTCTTACAACTCTTTAATTCCCTAAGTCTTTGAAAATTGTCTTTCTAACTTTTCTAGCTTGAAGATCTTTAGGTATTCCTGATGGCTTGGACCCATGTCACCTGGGGTGGGAGTCCAAAGCCTAATACTGATTGACAATCTGACAATCTGTGACAATTCTGCCAAATGCTGTTTCCTGGTTTTCCTTGAGTACCATTTGGGCATGTTGAGATTAGGGGACCAGGGGCTTCTGCCACAACTCTGTACCTTTTCCCATATCCAGCCTTTCTCTTCTGCTTCCCAGCTGGGGGTAAATATACTGGACTGGCCTATACTTCAGTAGAAAGTCTGCTCTCACCAGAGTCCAAATGTATGTGCCTGCACACTTCCAGGTGCATATGCATGCAAACAACCATAATCACCAATGAATAATCTCACTTTTGAATGTACAGAACTATAATTCCATGCCTTCATTTCTGTTTTCTCTGGCTAGAAACCACCTGATACCTATGTTGGTGGAATTCTCTGTGCTTGTGTAAAGAGGAAAGTAGAAGGCATTTCAATGTCCTCACCTCAACTCCATGAATAATTCCCAGTCTTTCTAACCCTCCAGCCGCACATTGGCTGGCTATCTCTAATTGCCTACCGCACTGTATCTGTACTCTGACTATCTTGTGTTATGGTCAATTTTGAGGTCTCCTTGAGCAAATTATGAATTAAGAGGGTTTGGTGGAGTCTGTATATGAAATTTTTAAAATTAGAAAGCTACAATTTTGGGGATTGTAAGGAGTATTTGTATTTTAGAGTGGAAAAAGGAATTTAATCATAGGTCCACAATACCCTCCCTCATTTGTTTTAGTAAGAACACATTTTGTAAACCTAAATATTTCAGACAGTAGGTGGGTAGTAACTACCTTCTATTCTAGAATTTCTACCTCTTAAGTCAGTGAAGTGTCACAAAGCTGATGCTTTGAACTAATAATAAAAATTCTGTTTAGTAATTGAACTTGGATATATCTTTAAATAATGCCTTTGTTCAAATATTTATTTACCCAACGTTCAATATCCAAAACGGCGCTGTTCATTTTTTGGTGAAATGTAGATTTTTTTGTTTAAGCAGTTTCTCACAGGAGGCCAAGCTTTTACAGTAGAGACAGAAACATCTTCCGACTTTATCTAATGCACGAAGAAAGACCATGGTAGGAGGTGGCAAGGGAGTCCCCCAGCCTGGCCCAGGTCTGGTGTTATTGTAGATAGGATTGTAGTTTGTCAAATACACTGTGGACTACTGCTATTGTGCTCAGATCTAAGTCTTGGGGTGTAGGGTGTGGCTGTGATTCCTGTGGGGAGCCATAGAGTTTCCTATGAAGGAAATGGACATTCCTACAGAATGACTTATCATTTTCACTTTACGTATACTACTATTTCCTTGGAAAAACACTTCCTGTAGCACATTTAGGGAAAAATCAGATTCCTCAAGAAGAGTTAAGCATTCAGGAGCCAGAACGAGGGCAGCCACAATGAAGAAAGGCCAGACTATAATCATTTGGCAAATTAGTTCATGAGCTAAAGTCTCATTCTTGCCATATGTTCAGCCTCTATTGCAGAAAAATATATCGATTCTACACTGAAACAAAAATGGTCTCTTTTAGCTACAATTTATTTAACACAAAAAGTTTTGAGCATGTGTCAGAACACAGACCAAAGCTTTTTTCCCACTAAGCTTTCCATGTGTATAGGAGGACTCCAAACAGTGTAAAGTTGTGCGAATGACTCTTATAGGTATGCTTTTTTTGCTCAAAATACCTCCATCACCATTAAGACAGAGAGAATTGATTAGTGAGGCCATAGTCTACTCAGCACCCTCTGGAAATATCTGATTATCCCTGCACAAGGAATGGAATCAAAATGTTAACACACCTAAATTTTATGAAAAATATGCATCCCTCATTATCCATAATCTCAGTCTAGATACATGCCATGTCCTGCTAGCAGAGATTTATGTATGTGTTTCATATCCCATGAAACCAGGGACAACCATTTCATCTAACCTCCCGCCTTCAAGTAAGAAGGTGAATGAGTGAGACAGAAAGAAAGTGGGTGGGTGGGTGGGTGGGTGAGACACAGAGACACAGAGAGATCATTGATATACCAGCTGCATTGATATTGAAATATTTGAGCAGCGACAATCACTAAACATTTCTACAGATAACTAAGTCAGCTGCTCCAGTGTAATAATGGAGCTGGCTTTTATTCATCTTGCTCTCCTCCACAGCACCTAACATAACGTATTGTGTGTTGTTTGAACAGCTGCTCAATAACTGTTGAACGAAGTCCCCTAGGAACAAAAGAGGCTATTTGGTGGTGGGTAGAGTAGTGATGGGAGAAAAGCATTGGTGAGTAGGCAGACATACTTAGAAGGAGGATCAGTAGATTGACATTTTAGCTCCTTTTTTCTCCTTCCATGCAGGCAGCAATTGGGTGTTCAAATTGTTTCAGCAGCAAGTCCTTTTACCCTTTCATTCAAACTACACAGGGGATAAATTCTGTGCTGCTCCTTCATCCCATCTCCACAATGGGAGCTTTTAGGTTAGGATAGAAAAATCCAAGAAGGAACCCAACAAAGCTTGGAAAGGTAGAGCCTGAATTTTAACCCAGTCACAAGTTCCCTGGGGACAAGAGGATAAGTCATTCTGAATACCTCAAGGATTAGGAGGAGATGCTCTCATCATCCAATTTCTTTTCATGGTTAGTGTCCTCCAACCAAGTACACCCTATGGGGGCAGATATGCAGAGGAGCTTGGGTACAGGGGGAGGCAGGGAGGGAGGGAAGGATAGAAGAGAGAGATACAGATAAACACAGAGAGAGAGAGAAGAAGGAGGAGGCGGAGGAGGAAGAGGAAGAGCAGGAAGAGAGATTGACATAATGGACAAGACTGAAAAAGCATTTCACATGAGAAATCCACCCAGAGCAGGTCCCCCGAGCAGGTCTGGGTTATAGGCTGATGTCATTGTAAGGCATCTCTTAGTGGCCCTACTTAAAAACCGTCTTCTTCCTTCATTCTCTTATTCCCTGAAGTGACTTCACCTCTATATCACCATTTCCCATGGCGGCTCCTAACTGTTCACAATATAATTCAGAAGGCCAGTTTAATTAGTCTTTTCTTACACACCCTGGCTTCCACCTCTACTCTTTGGACAGTCCTTCATCTCCCATGGCACTGGAGACCAGGAGCTACTACAGAGCAGAAACTGAATCGATATTCAATTCTTGTTGAAGTAATGAATAAATGACCTAGAAATCACTTAGCAGCTAAGAGACTCCCATCCCATCTAATCTCACCTCACCCATGTAACCTTACTTCTCCCAGCTTTCCTGCTTAGGCTTGCTATTGCAGCCATCAATTCCATCCTCATCAACACCCAAATCCGTCCTCAAGTAGCTCTTCCCCTCTTCAATGCCTTTTTCCTTCCTGCCAAAACCTTCACACCAATTTACACCCTACTCAATATTCCTTTGCTTCTTGAAGCTTTCCAGATCTGTCTGCCCTCAAAGAAAGTTATCTTCTCCTCCCATGCACTTGAACTTGCTAATGCTCCATCTATACTTAATGACCCACACTTATTATGACCCATTTAATGCTCTTAAAGGCGTTGGCCTTTTTAACCCAGTCACCAGCTCCCTGGGGACAAGCGGAGAAGCCTGTGTTCACATCTAAAATGCACAATACCTAGCGTCACCCAAGCCCCTATCAGATGAGCAATAAATCCACCTGAAATAGGTTGCTTGTTTTCTTACTGAGAAGATGGCTCAACAGCCTCATGGAAATAAACCTTGGGTAAAACACAGGTGTGAGGCCATTGATTGCCTCAGAAGGATGGCCTTCTGAAATGGATTGGGTGGAAATGGATTGGGTGACTGGGTCACTCGTGAACACCACCTCTCACTCTCTCCCCAGCCTGCCCAGATAGCCCTGTCACAGACACTGGGACAGCCATATGATAGAAGACACATAGCCTGTGGCCCATGAATTTAGGAAAAATGGACCAGCAAAAAGCAACCGACAAGATTTGGGGATCAGGTATCTTCCTAATAGGAGAGGAAGCATTAAAAATTAATACCGATATTTGCAAAACCATTTGACAATATCTATTAAATTTAAAATATGGATAGACTTTCACCTCCTACTTCACATCTCAGTGTCTTTCTAGAGATAAACTCACACGAGTACACAGTGGGCACCAGTCAGGATGCTTACTGCAAACCCCTTTATGAAAAAGCAAACTAAAATCCATCAATAGTGTCAATGCTAAGAGACGCTATTAGCCTGAGAATGAAATGTAGTTTTCCTTTCTTCCTTTCTTTCTTCTTTCCTTTCTTCTTTCCTTCCTTCCTTCCTTCCTTCCTTCCTTCCTTCCTTCCTTCCTTCCTTCCTTCCTTCCTTCCTTCCCCCCCCTTTCTTTCTTTCTAATGAGGTAGAGCTTAATGAAGACATGGCAAAACTCAAAGACAAGTTAAATGGGGGGGGGGAACCTCAACTGACCTACAGAGCAATGATGTAGTCTGATATAATTTATTTAAAAATACAAAACCAGCCCTAAATCCAGCCCCACCCCACACAATGTTCTCTGTATACATTTCCATAAATGTAAATGTAATTAATGTTTCCAGAAGGAGTCACATCAAACAATAACAGTAGTTACATCTGGAGAGAGTTATGGAAGGAGAGGGATCATGGAGAACTTTAGCTTTATCTGTAGCATCTTACTTCCTTAGAAGCAAAGTATCTTCACAAATCACCTATGTTAATTAAAAATAAATTAAGCTGTAAGAAGAAATCACCTGAGATAATGCATGAGACTGGAAAGCGGGATCCGAGGAAGAGCTTTGTGCCTGTGGCTTTATGACTCATATTCACAGCTCTGGGTGGAGTGCGTGGACAAAGTGCAGAGGTGGGGTAGGTGGGTTTAATCAAATGTAGTGGATGTGATGTCATTTGTGACCCTCTGTCTGGGGAAAGAAGCTTCAGTCAGTTTTTCCTGGAGCAGGCTCCACCTGAGGAGCAGAAATGGGACTCTCAGGAAGACAGGAGGCATGTTAGTTAGAGTACACGATGCTCGCATCACACCTTGGCATTTCAAGTTCATTCCAGCAGCAGAACCTAAGTTCATGATTCTAGGCCAGGGGCTGTCCAGTGTGAGTGTGCACAGAATCCCCTGGGGGTTTTGTTTAACTTGCAAAATCCTGGGCTCCCCCTGTAGGGCTGGTACTGGTCCACAATGGCCGGACTGTGTGGCCTGGGAGTCTGCATTTTAAAAGCAACCCCAGAGGATTCTGACATGGGTGGAATATCTGCCTCACTCTGAAAATGTGTGGGAGCAGAGTGAGGACGGCCACCTTTCCCCTCTGCGGCAGACCACCCCTTCACGGTCAGCTCATGAGAAACCTTATTTTGTAGTCCCTTCCTGCCAACTTCTCCCTTTTCCACTCCGTTTTCCGTTTTCCAAAGGTTCAAATAGTCATAAGAATGAAATACAGAAACCTAAGGAAGGAGCCAAAGATAGAAGAGGCAGTGTGGAGGAAAAAGAATCAGGAAGGAGAGGTAGAAAGGGAACTAGGGGCCAAAGAATAAAGACAAGTCAGTTTAGTTGGATTGTTGGCTTGAAATGGGAAATTTTGGATAAAACGTGGCTGCATGGGCCTCAGGCAATTACATGATAGAGTTTAAAGTTCCAAAATTATGCCAGAATAAAAATTATTGGCTAAAACTTGTAAATTGAAAAGGAAAAAAAAAAGTTCCCCATTCCAAGGCTCTGGGCAGAAATATGTGTTGGGCAGACTCAGCATCCCAGGTCCTATGCTTGAAGAGAGCTCGGTCTGGTCCTGAGGCAGGCACGCAGGGAAGTGACTACAGTGACAGTGGCTGACATTTACTGAATACTTACTACATGCTTAACAGGGTTCCCAGCACTTACTCATTCAATACTCACAATAACCCCTGGGTGCGTGTGATTATTTAATCCCATTTTTATAGGCGAATGAAGCAAGAAACAGAGTGTTAGACAAGTTTCCCAAATCCAGACAGTATGACTCCAAAGCTTACAACTTAATTATTACTCTATTATGTTTTAATTAAATATGTAAGAGCCAGTGACAGAGTCATTAAAAAACCAAAGAAATCAGAGAGATGGAGAAAATCAGATATGGTGAGGGAAGGAGCTATAGAACAGATAACGTCTCAATTGGGTTTTGAAGAATGAATAGGAGTTTTCTGAGAAGAAACAAGGAGGCTGTGAGGCTGTTTACAGCATGCTCTGGACGTGGTAGTTTACAAACACCCAGAGACTGTGTGTTGGAGGGACCACAAGAGATCTGCATACGGAGAAGGAGAACACAGCCTATGAAAAAGGACAGGAGGTGGGAGCTAGGATGGTTGAGGGTGTGGAAAGAAATGGCAGGAGCAAAGAATGGAGGGTCTATGTACTAAATAATAAGTGGATGGGAGTTGGGCTTAGGGAATGGGAACCTGTAGAAGGTTTTAAGTAGGGGAGTGAATGATCAGATTTGCCTTTAAAATTTGCGTAATAAAGTGAAGAAATGATTAGCTCAGGAAAACACTAGAGGCCAGGAGCTGGTATTTGGAATCTATATCAATGCAGGCCCCGGTAAGTGGACCTCTGGGGAATTAGAGATCCCAAATAACAGTCCTTTCTCATTTTCTAGTTCTTCCTGAATTATCCAGTTTTATGCTTCAAGTGTTCTCTTCACTTAGTCATTGGAGACACAGCGTGTGAGGTGACCTGTAGGCATTCCAAAAGTATAAGAACTCACTCATCAGAGAAAACTCATTTGAAGGCTTGCTGCTTTCATCTTTAGTGACACTTAATGCCCCTGTGGGAGTGGGGGCAAACCCTTTACATTTTGCAACACAGGTGATCAATACACAGTCGTGTGTCCTGTCTTTGTATCCTTAACTCTTGAACTCAGTTCACTCCAGTACACACAGATCTAGAAAATGGGAACGCTGTCCGTGGGGGACGGAAGTGGACTGCCTTGAGGATAGGAAGAGTGATCCTTTCCCTATGGCATGCCTGCTGTGCATCTGAGCCAGTGAGCTTCAGAGTTGTAAAGCAACCACCTCCTGCATTTGTCTGATCAAGGTTTTATCATTTGTAGAGAGAATTCACATGCATGATCTCATCTGAGTTGGGTGGAAGCTGCCGTTCACACCGCTGTCACCGGGACCAAAATACCTTGTGACTTCACCAGGCAGCTGGCTGAGGGGTGTGAGGCGCTCGGCTGCACAGGTGGCTGGAAGGGTACAGAAGGGACGGGGGCCTGCAACTGTCTCAGTCTTCTGGGAGGAGGGGGGCAACTATCACTAGTGGGTGGGAAAGAAGATGGGCAAAGCCTGGGAAACTGTGAAATGGAAAACTCATGGGATTTGTACATCAGCCATTTGGTGCATCGCCGAAGCTAAGCCACATCTAATTGTGATGGAAGGGGAGGGGACGGCTCCCCAGATCCTGGAGCTCTCCTGGGCATGAGGTTGATTCTGCTTCCATAAGGAGCTTAACACATTCGCAGTACTTTCTTAAACCTGATCTGATTTGCCCTGCTGTTATCATTCCAGTTTGATCACTTCTTCAAGATAACATCCTTTCAACAAAAAAAGGCTGAATTAAGTTCTCCCAAACTCCTTTTCTAAGTAAGTGTTCATATCTGACACCTCGAGGTGACGTGCTACAACTTCTGTGTTTCCCCCAAAATACGCCCCAGCCGGACCATGAGCTCTAATGCGTCTTCTGGAGCAAAAAGTGATACAAGACCTGGCCTTAGTTTACTATAATGTTAAGACCGGGTGTTTATAATTAATAATAATAATAATAATAATAATAATATAAAATAATAATATAATATAATATAATATAATATAATATAATATAATATAATATAATATAATATAATATAATATAAATACCAGGTCTTATATTAATTTTTGCTCCAAAAGATGCATTAGAGCTGATAGTCCAGCTAGGTCTTATTTTCAGGGAAATGGTAGGAGCTGGAGATGACAAAAACAGAGACCAAAATAGGAGCCCCTTGAGGTCAGGGAGGGCCTGTCATCACCTTGATATTCCTCGCAGGCTAGTACCCAGCACATTTGTGCTTAATGTTATATAGGAAATGGATGGAGAGAGAGAGAGCGAGAGAGAAAGAAAGTGGATCGGGGTAAGAGAATACAGATATTATATATTTAATGTCATAATACCTTTCTTTCCACAAGTTCCCACTCTTTAAATGGATTATCTCATTCATCACCACTAGATTTTCCAAATACAATCCATACAATGAGGGAAAACAAGAAAACAGCAAACCCAATATAACACAGTCTCATCTCTGAATGCCCAAACCAGGACTAGGAACCCACACAAGTGCATGCTGCACACACATTGTTCGTGCCAGTCTCCAATATGCCAGTGTCTTCTCATGTGCAGGATGTATTACTGTCAAGAGGAACCTTCCCATGTCTCTCAGTGAAGAGGAATTGAGATCAATCTATTCCCACCAACTCAAGGGTGGAATCAAAATGAAAGGTTCTTCTCAGGGCAAGTCAGAACAGGATTGAGAGAACATGGGACATGCCCTTGAGGAAATGGCTCCTGCATAGGTGAAGGTCTCACTGAAAAATTGCTCTGACTTCTTCCCTCTCTAAATTCTTGGAGCACTGTGCCCCAAGAACATCAGCAAGGTTTAAAACATCTAGGGACTCTTATTTTGCAAAAGACCCTCAAAAACTGGCACCAATTACTTTGGATTTCTTTACTAGTAAGATGTCTTCATCCCTTTTGGGTGAGATTTGATTGAGGGGTGGGGGAGAGCCAAAGCTGGTGAACAATATGAAAACTGAGCTATGAGTGGCACTTTTGAACAGTGTGTGTGTGTGTGTGTGTGTTATGTGTGTGTGCACGTGCACACGCGTGCACACACTCATTTTATACTCCAATGAAACATTTGGAAAGATTCCGAAAACGGATTGCACCATAGCATTATGTAAAAATATGTGCAAACTTCCCATGTGATAGTGAAGGGTAACACTTATTTGGAAGAATGCACTATTAAAAGCAAAGTTAGTATCATGACCCAGGTATAAGCAAAAGAGCACGTGGCTCACTATATTACAATTATTTTGCACATATAACATAGCGTGGCAGTTTTCAGAAATTGACAGCCAAGCTTCTTTTGAATATGACTCAGTCATTCTTCTTTCCCTGACACCATCATGTCTGCCAGAATAAGCCTACCACCATTGACTCTTTCCCTTCCGTGTGTTATATATACATATATATGTGTGTGTATATATATATATATATATATATATATATATATATATATATATATTTATGAAAGCCCTAAAGAAAATATTAAAGATTCATGAGATGAGCCACAACAAGTATAATTTCTTCAACAGCCTTTGCTCCCTGACCTCTTCAAGTCTCATTTTCTCTTCTTTGAGGATTGCCAGAAGAGGTGAGATTATTATTATATTAAATAATAATTCCTGACTTTCAGTTCTTGCTTTATGACCATGACCATGTTGGACATAGAACTGTGTTTACTCAGGGAAAATGGGTCACAGATTGCTAAACTAGCTCCTTACCATGCAGTGGTTAAGAGCTGTTTGTTTTTCAAATACCTTAATTGTATGGTCTACCAGAAAAGAGCAGCACTGGAAATTATACCTCTGGACTAAATGCAACCAGATGGACAAAAACAACAAGGCATTTGAAAAAGATAAATGCCCCACAATCCCCCTGTGGTCGGTTTTATCGCCAGTTAATTTTATAATGGCTTCTTCTGGAGCAAGGGGATATTCTCCAGGGCTAGGAGTGGTCCCTCAGCAAAAACCGGGCAGCCTTCAGAGGAAAGGGTCCTCTTTGCTGCCCGTTTGGATAGAATTTGAGTAACCGGTCTGGTTGGGGGGCTGGGGTAATGGGTGGAGTTGATGGGAGGGTGGAATTCTAAACTGAAGAGAATCAATACATCCCTTTTTTCTTTTAGATCTCTCATTGATATTCATTTTGCAGTGCTTTTTGCTTTATATAAAGCAAGAGTTTTAGTCTGGAGTTGGTGACTAGAGCTGAGGATGTGGGAAGTATGGCATTTAGTGATCTGGTTGGTTATCTGCAGGTTAAGGTTCCAGAAGCCAGAGTTGTTATGGGAACAATATTCCACGTTAGGTGAAGGTCATGTGGATTCATCAATGGACTCAGAGCGAGACTGATCCCTGGATCTTTGTTCCTCTTCTCAGGACCGTAGTGCCGAGGCTATAAACCAGCCCTTGTGAGTGTGCCTAAAATCCTGGCAACCAGGCTGCTGGACTGTTTTCAGGCCATAACTAATTATATATCATTTCTTGTAGTATATAATAAACATACTGGATTCATGGCTGGACAGTGATGGAGATGTGGGGAGAAAGTCTAGAAAGAAATGTAAATTGAAGACCTCATTGACCCTCTTCTCATGAAACAACTGTGATTTTCTGGGAATGGTTGAAAGATCTCATCGTTTTGGAAAAGAGTTCTTCTCATCCACCCCCATCTCCAACTCTGCCACCATTGCCACCAACAAAAGTCCTTGAAAATGGAGGACAAGTAATTTAAGGTGTTCTAAGTATCTGTATGATAAAAGAGAAAATAGATGAGCTGAAAGACTGAGGCCTGTGATCTTTTGAGGCTTTAGTAGGCTGCTGATAGAGTGAAAAGAAAATGGTCAAGTAATTAACATTTCTTACTCTTTCATCTAGAGGAGTTTCAGCTATAGCCTTCGGTCTCTATCCCTATGTAATTTAATAGTCACAGGTTTCCAGTAATTATTTCATGTACACGCCTCCTTATTCCCTCCATAAAATCTTTTCCTTTCCCTTAAATCTCCCTTTAAAACCTTATTCATGAGTTCTCCTTCACCAGAAAACATCAAATTACATACTTTAAGTATCTCCAGTTTATTGCATGTCAATTAAATATTAATAAAGGTGTTAAAAATGACCTCTGACTTTTTGTTGATTTTATATTGGGCCACAGTCTTTTAAAACAAAAAATTACATAAGAACTGCATACAATGAAATGCACAACTCTTCATTGTAAAGTTTGATGAGTTTTGATAAATGTATACATCCATATCATTCCCTTTCCAATCAATATTCAGAACATTTCAATCACTTAAAAAGTTTTCGTCATGCTCCTACCGATGAAATCCCACACCCCAGGAAAACACTTCTGATTATTATTTCTATGTATGTTAATTTTGCCTGTTCTTAAACTTCAGAAAGTTTATTATTAATTATATAGTATCTACTGTTTGCAGCCTGTCCTCTCTCATTCAACTCAATGGTTTTTAAATTTATTCATATTGCTGTAGTTATTATTTTTCATTGCTCTATAGTAAGCACTGTATGAATATCCCACAATTTTCTTATTCATTCTTCTGGTCATAGATATTTGGATCAATTCTAGTTTTTGGATGATGTAAACAAAGCTGATAAAAACACCTTCATACAAGACTTTTTGTAGATGTATGGCTTTATTTTCTGTCAGTTGAGTGTATAAGAGTGAAATTGCTGGGTCACAGGGAAGATTATGTTAATTTGATTTTACTGAGATATAATTTACATACCATAAAAAACACCCTTTTAAAATAAAACTTCATTCATTTTTAGATTATTCGCATGGTTTTGAATGATCACCACTGTCTAATTTTTTGGAAGAGTTTGAGAAATATTGGTGTTAATTCTTTAAATATTTGGTAAAATTTACCAGTGAAGCAGTCTTGCCCTGGACTTTCATTTGTGGGAAGGTTTTTAATTACTAATTATATCTCTTGTTATAAATCCATTCAGATTTTCTATTTCTTTTGAGTCAGTTTTCATAGTTTTTGTGTCTCCAGAAATTTGTACATTTCATCAAAATTATTTAATTTGTTGGTGTAAAGTTGTTCATCTTACTTCCTTATGATTGTTTGATTTCAGCAAGGTTGACAATAATGTCACCTCTTTTGTTCCTGATTTTAGTAATTTGAGTCATCTCTCTCTTTTTCATGGTGAGTCAGTTAGTGGTATGTTAATTTCATTGATCTTTTCAAAGAATTATCTTTTGTTTTTTAATTTTCTTTCTTGCTTTATACCCTCTCTTTCATTTATTTCCACTCATATATTTATTATTTTCTTCCTTCTGATTGTTTTGGGTTTAGTTTGCTCTACTTTTTCTAGTTTCATGTGGTGGAAGATTAGGTTATTGTTTCAAGATATTTAAAATGTAAATATATATAACTGTAAACTTCCCTTTGAGCACTGCTTTCTCTCCATCCCATAAGTTTTGGTATATTGTGTTTTATTTTCATCCAAGTCAAAGTATTTTCTAATTTCTCTTGTTTTTCTTCTTTGACACATTGACTATTTAGATTTTGTTGCTTAATTTTTGCATGTTTGTAAATTTTTCAAATTTCCTTTGGTTATTGATTTTTAATTTTATTTGTGGTTGGAGAACATTGTGGTTGGAAAACATACTTTGTACAAACATATATTGTATGTAAACTTATTGAAACTTATTTGATGGTCAAATACATGGCATATCCTGGAGAATCCTCCATATGCACTTAAGAATATTGCATATTCTGCTTTGTTAAAGTGTTCTATAGACATCCACTACTTCTCATTGGTTTAGACTGTGGTTCAAGTCTTTACTTTCCTTGTTGATATTTTGTCTATGCTTTTCTATATCCATTAATCAAAGTAAAGTATTGGGCAGCTCGGTGGCTCAGGTCGTTGGAGCGCTGTGCTCCTAACGCTGAATGCCACCGGTTCGATTCCCACCTGGGCCAGTGAGCTGTGCCTCTACAGCTAAGACTGTAAATAACAGCTCTCCCTGAGGCTGGACTGACATGCACAGCCAGAGGTCTGTATGGGCTGCTATGGGCTGCTGTGAGCTGCTGTGAGCGGCCGACCAACGACTGGCGACCGATTGCCTCAGCTGGATGGAGTGCAAGGCTCAGCATGGGCCAAGGAGCTGCACCCTACAACTAGACTGAGAAACAATGGCTTAAAAACTGGGGGAGAAGGGGCAAAAAAATAAAGTATTAATATTTCCAATTATTATTGTTCAATTGTATATTTTTTCCTTCAATTCTGTCAGCCTTTGTTTTATGTATTTGGGGGCTTTGTTGTTAGGTGGACATATGTTTATAATTGTTATATTCGCTTGATGGACTGACATTTATTATTACAAAATGTCCTTATTTGTTTCTAATTTAAAGTCTATTTGTCTGATATTAGTCCTGCCACTCAGCCTCTTTTTTAGGTACTGTTTTCATGTTATATCTTTTTCCATTTTCTTACTATAAACCTATTTGTGTGTTTTAAATCTGAAGTCTCTTGTAGACCACATATAATACAATCATATATTTTAAAATCCATTCTGCATCTCTGCCTTTTAATTGGAGTGTTTAATCCATTTCCATTTAATGTAATTACTGATAATGTAAGATTTGCATCTGCTATTTTGCTATTTGTTTTCTGTTTTACACTTTAACAAATTTCTCTATTCCTCCATTATTGTTTTCTTTTTGGTTAAATAGATATTTTCTGGTGTACTAATTTAGTTCCCTTGTTCTTTATTTTACACTCTTTAACTTTTTCTTCATGGTTGGCCTGCAATTCCAATCAATATTGTAATTTATAACAGTATAGCTCAGATTAATACTAAATTAATTAAAAATATACGCAAGAAATTGTTGCTATATAGCTTAATTTCTGTCTCCTCCTTCAAGCTATTATTGTCATACAAATTATATCTTTATACAGTGTGTGCACATCAACATAGATTATAATTATTGCTTTATGCAGTTTTCCTTTTTCAGATAGAAGAACAAAAGAATTAAAAAAATACATTTATATTGTCTTTTATATTTATCTACGTAGTTATCTTTACCTGTGCTCTTTATTTCTTCATGATTATTCAAGTTACTATTTAGTGTCCTTACTATTTTATCCTGAAGGACTCCTTTTAATATTTCTTGTAGGGTAGGTGTTCTAGCAAACAGTTCTCTCAGTTTTTATTTATCTTGAATCAAATTTTCATTTATTTCTGAAGGATATTTTTGCTGAATATTAAATTCTTGGTAGACAGTGTTTCCTTTTAATACTTTGAATATGTCATTTCATTGCCTCCTGCCCTGTGTGGTTTCTTATAAGGAACAAGTGTTAATTACAATGAACATAAATTGTACATGATGAGTCACTTCTCTCTTATAGTTTTTAATATTGTCTTTTTGGTTTTACCTTTAGATAGTTTGATTATATGACTAAGTATGGATTTCTTTGTGGTTTCCTACTTGGAGTTCATTAAGTTTCTTAGATGGGTAGATTAATATTTTTCATAAAATTTGGAGAGTTTGGGCCATGATTTCTTTTAAAATTCTTATTGTCCCTTCCTCTCTCTCTCTCCCCTCCTTCTGGGGCTCTCAAATTGGGTATGTTGTTACTGGTGTCCCACATATCTCTGAGGCTCTCTTTCTTTTCTTTCTGTTCTTCATTCAGACTGGATAATCTCAAGCAAAATATCTTAAAATTTGCTGATTCTATCTTCTGCTCCTCAATGTTGAGGCCCTCTAGTAAATTTTTCATTTCAGTTATACGTTTCAAATGCAGCATGTCTACTTTGGGTTTTCTTTATAATTGAAAAAAAGTCTCAGAAAACTAGGGATAGAGAGAATTTCCTCAACCTAATAAAAAACAAAAACATCTCAAATAATTTTAAAAAAACAAACAAACATGTCTCTACTATTATATTAATATGTATCAATTATGAAATATTATGTTTTCCTCCTAATATTGGGAAGAAGGCAATGATATCTGCTATAGCAGATATTTCCAACAATCTTAAGGTCTAAGCCAGGGCAATGATGCAAGACAAGAAAGTTAGAAACATATAGATGAAAAACAAAAAAGTAAAACTATTTTTACTTGCAGATGATAGAATTGTTTACATTGAAAAAACCCTGAAGGATTTATAAAATAAATACTAGAAATAATAAGTAAATTTAGCAAGTTTTCAGGATACAAGGTCAATACAAAAAATCAATTATAACAGAAAAATGAACAATGTAATTAAAAATCCTTTTCCAGTAGCACATTAAAGTTTAGAATGTTTCGAAATAAACTTGATAGAGGCAGGCAAGACAACCATGCTACACACTACGGGGGGGGGGAAAGGCTGAGAAAAATAAAAGGAGACCTAAATAAATGGAGAGATATTCTGTGTACATGGATTGGAAGACTTAATGCTGGTATCAATTATTCTCAAATTGATTTGCAGATAAAAAAATCTCAACAGGCTTTTTGTGGAAACTGACAGTACATTCTAAAATATCTATAAAACTGCAAATAACTAGGATAGCCAAAAAACTTAGGAAAAAGATAACTCTCATAACAGAATTTCAAGACTTACTACATAGCTTTGATAATACAGTTGTCGTATTGGTCTCAGCATGGACAGACAACTAAATCAATGACACAGGTTAGAAATAGAGCCCATAAATAGACTAATGCATATATGTTAACTGATATTTGCACAAAGCACCAAGGAAATGCAAGGAGGTAAGAATAGTATTTTCAAAACTATGGTACTAATACAAATATATGGAAAACAATGAACCTCTGCCCCTACCTCACAACACATACAAAATTATTCAAGTTGGATCATAGACCTAAATGCAAAAATTAAAACTGTAAAACTTCTATAAGGAAATATTTTTCTTGTGATGAGATATTTTAAGATTTACTCTTTTAGCAACTTTCAAATATACAATACTATATTATTAACTATAGTCACCATGCTGTATATTATATCCCCAGGACTTATTTATAACTGGGAGTTTGTACATTTTGACCCCCTTCATCCATTTTGCCCTCCTCTCACCCCCAATAGTTTTTATTTAACATATAACCTGATTATGCACACTTCAGGTATGCATAAGGTACAATGGACATAATTCCCAAGTGGAAAGCGTCCCAAAGTTATTTATAAATATTCTCTAGTACTTATCTTTCTCTAAATGTTGCCTGGAGGATAGTAAGGGAAACTATACTGAGAGTTTAATAAACATCAGCCTGTAATCCAAATGAAATTGTTTTCTTTCTGTTCAATTTTTGTATTATAAAAGTCTCTTGCCTTGGGAAAACTCTGCTCTCTGTAAACTGGCTGTATCAGTTAGCTTTTCATTTCCAAACAGTAGAATGAAACAATGACTATTTACTTCACTCCATTGTGGTTTCAGCAATTTAGGTTAAGCTCAGCTAGGTGTTCTTCTGCTATCCCTACTGCAGCATTTACTCTGCATTTTCTGTCAGCTGTTGGTCTGCTAAGCAAGCCTGCTTCAAGGGGTTTTAGCTGATTGCTGATTGGAGTAATGAGGGAGATTGTGCTCTCATCTTCCAGCAGGATAACCCAAGCTTGTTCCTATGGTAGCTCAGGATTCCAAGAGGGCATGCTCCTATATGTAAGTTATTTTTAAACCCCTTGTGGGAACAGATCGTGTGGCTCTTGCTTCCTGTGTCTCCAACCCAGCCGCCAGCGATAATACAGTGGTATGACTCTCCTATCTGTGGCTCCGCTGATGTTCCTTTTTGGCCTCGCCATATACTGCTTTCTTATGTGGGGAGCGGGACCGGACACCCTGCATGACACCCTGCATGACACCCCTGCTTTATCAAGTTTGCTAATGTCTCATTGGTTAAAGCCACTCACTTGGTTAATCCTGATTTAAAGGAATGAAGCAGAATGGACTCTACCATTTGATGAGAGGCAACTGCAAAAGAGGGAGACCATTTTGTTATTTACTACATTGGCTCTAGGTGCAATAGGAGAAATATGAGGCCAAAAAGGAGGTGTTCCTTGTTAGTATCTCCATGATATTAATAAAGGCATGCCCTGCGTCAGAAGGATGATTGGGATACACCCTATATCAGCATCCAGCTAAGGATTTAATCTGTGACGGGCATTTCTGGCAAATCAACAAATACATTCCACTTGAGTGCTAGAAAACCATTTGATTCGTCAGATGGCAGAAACGTAAACTTTTCTGTTATCTCTCCCCTATTCTTCTTCCTTTTCCCTTCAATCACTGTTCTCTCCAGCTCATTTGATGTCTTTTGTAAAGGCTTACCAGTGACTGTCCTGGACTTGGTCCCTGTGAATGGTTAGGAAAAGTGCCAAATACCTGCTGCTTTATCTGAAATGGGGCACGAGGCTTATAAGCCCCCTAAATAAGATCAAAGAGATCTGACAGGCTAGGCTAAATTCTCAAATCCAATTTTGGATCGTTTTGGGTTGAGCCCACAGCATGAGCACGAGTGCACATACTTGAACACTCACCACACCTCTGTCTAGGAGTACCTTCAAACACACACAAACTGAAACATACAAAGATTTGTTTTAGCAAATATGCTGTATAAGATGGTGTGAGTGTGGATGACCAGGAGGGAAGCAAAAGGAGATGCTTTCTCTAGCACTGAAGTGTCAAAAATTCCTTCTCTCACTGAGATGCTGGGCAGCTCTCTCACTAGTATTCATATTTACTCTCTCAATATTTCTCTTCAATATCATCTCATCATTATCAGAAGTTGTACCAGTCAGCTATGGTGTAACAAATGACACCAAATCCTAGTGGCTTGAAGCAATAAACATTTACTGTGTCATAAGTTTATGGGTTTGCTGGGAAGTTCTGCTGATCTGAGTGAGCCTCAGTAGAGGCTCACAAAGTGAATCTTTTGACTCACTTATGGAGTTGATATCAGCTGCAAATAATAAGTGGACTGGCTAATCCAGGATGGCTGCAGCTGGGAAAACTTAGCCTTCCTCTATGTGTCTCTCACATTCCTTTAGCAGGTCAGCCCAAGGATGTGCACTTGTTCATGGCTAAGAAACAAGAGAAGCAGGAAAGCAGACACCAATTCATAGGTGTTTTTAAGACTGCTTGTGTTTTGTTTGCTAACTTCCATTGGCCAAAGCAAGTCACACTGCTGAGCCCAGAGAGAAGGGGTCAGTCACAACATTTTGCCCACAATGTTGTAATGAAGAACTGGAGATATCAGTGCCATCAATTTACCATCCTAGTTGTGTAAAATTGTGGTGATTGAAAAAAATATCCATAAGGTTATTTCTCACATTATTAAATGGTCCCCAGTTCTAGCCTTGCTCTTAATGGTGTTCATCTGGTTTAGTCATTTCTGGGGTAATTTCTTCCACGTCTCAATGTCAGTGTGTTTTTCTGAGATTCAAGTGAACCTGGGTGGGTGAGGTGGTGGAGGTAGCCAGTCTGTTAGTTGTCCCTTGTGAGGGCACAAGTCTATGAGTCCTGGCTGGTGTTAGTCCTGTGTCGTCTCTCCTCTGACCACATCCCAGATTGCACCCCAGAAGACTGTAGAAGAAAGGCTCTTAGCTTTTGAGCAGCAGAACCAGCCCTTCTGCCTCACAGACTTTCCTGACTTAGTCTAGGGCTTCCCCTCTGGGTCCTCAGTTTCCCTATGTGGATAATAGAAAGAATCAACTCTCAAAGGGAGCTTGAGGTATGCATGTGTGTGTTGGGGAAGGGAGTAGGTATTAACCTGAATATAGGATGTGATGCTGAATGTGTAAGAGTGAGGTACCTACCAGAAGCTATCCCTTTAACTAAATGTTTCTCCAGCTTTTTGCTGGTTAAAAGTCGTGACCATGACGTAATCAAATTTGGATGTAACAAGAAGGGATTAGACAGTAAAAATGATCTTGTGGAAAAAATAAATAGTACCAAGTGCTGTAATGTATCATACTAGAATGTTGGAGGTCTCTCTTTGGATGATTTTGGGACCTGAGTCCCAGTCATCTGTCTAGGTTGGACCCGAGACAAGGAGTGGTTTAGACACACGGAACAGTTCTGCTCAGGCCTTCTAAATCACATATGTTGAGACTGATCTCTTTCCAACTCCAGCAGCTTCCACTTTCGCAGCTATTTTGCTCACCAACCACTGATTCTGGCCTCCTTTCCTGGGCTCTCAGATTGCCCTCGAGTGGCTCTGCCTCTCTCTTCCAGGGCACAGAGTGGCTCCAGGGGCCCTGCTCCGTCCCTCATACCAACTATGTAACAGCTGAGATCCCCATACATTCAGCCTGACTCTGGAGTGAGGTTACAAGATATATTCAGTCTTGTGACCAAGGTGTGAACCACAACCGAAAAGGAGGATATGCTTCCAGAGCTTAATAACAAGGGGTGATGGGATTTTAAGGTTTTGCAAGACTGGTGGTTTTTTTCCTATTCTCTCTCTCTCTCTCTCTCTCTCTCTCTCTCTCTCTCTCTCTCTCTTTCTCTCTCTCCCTCTCTCTCTCAAATAGTTGTCCTATTACATTCAAAAACCATTTCCTTTGGAAAGTATTAAAGACTTTAACTTATCTTCAACTTAGAAATAACTGTGTTTCAAAAATTTGCTGAGAGTCTTAGCATATCCTTTTTCTCTTCTTGCATTATGGGTATTGGGAAGTGCTTAAAAGCAGATTGGCTTTGGGATTCCTCAAAGTTCTAAGATAGCTATTTCACAACCACAACCAACATCAATAAACGTGTAATTACTGAGCTCCAGTCTGCTGGATATTGTGGATACAGAGAAGATCAATAAATGGAGGCCACCCTTGGAGAGTGCCAACTCTACCGAATACATTATTGAACAATATAAGGTAGCATAAGATCACAGGATTCTGGAGCTGGAAGGGATCTTACAGTGTTCAAAGCATTTATTTTACATATGAGGAAGCAGAGTTCCAGAGTTTACTTAGCAATGCAGTTTTAGAGTCAGACCTGAAAGCAGGTTTCCTCTTTCACTGAGGAAGCCCAAAAGCCTGCTCTGTGGAGAGAAAACAACGTGAGCCTAAGTAACAAGGAAAGTCACTATGGAAGTCTTTTCTTAACCTGATGAATGGATGGTTTTATGTTGGACTCTATTCTAGGTCTTAGCAGTGAGGAGAATTGATACAATTATAGGGTCTAGATACATCATAGAAACCTGTTTTGCTGTCTGCTCACATACTCCTGGAGAATGGGCCCTCCCACTCATGCTATTTCCCGCTCTTCCCAGGGAATTCGCTAATCAAAGGATTACTATAGAAGCATCATATGGATGTGACCAAACGTGGCCTTTAGGCTGGGGTGATTGGCTTAGAGGTGGCTTTATGAACATAGTGTTTCCCAAGCCCTATTGGAGCTGAAACTGAGCAGTTTCTCTCCATTATACACGAAGCACAGATATTGTTGGCTGTTGGTCGTCTTTTTCTTTTTTTTTCTTTTTTCTTTCTTTTTTTTTTTTTTTTTAGCTAAAGAGAAAGAAAGGTTGTCTACCTAGTGAGAGAAGATGGAAGCAGAGATGTGAAGACAAACACAAATTAAAGACAGGAAGAGAAGCCTATGCATTAGTCCTTGCTTTCAATGCCCACCCATATTCCGATTTTGAGGTGTTTATGAGATAACCTGGTATATATATGATAAATGACCTTTTATGCTTAAGCTAGTATGAGCTGAGTTTCTCGCACAAATAATGAATATATGCCAGTCAAGATTCTTGAATTCTATTAAAGTCTCTCAGCTAAATTAATACATTTTAGAAAATGAGGAAGTGAGGGTTAGTATATGAGCCGAGAGCAGGTTGGGACATAAAAACCACTTTGTTACAATAAGCTTCAGTTAACAATGACTACACCTGGAAAGACTTTCTGATAGAACATGTACCTTGACTTGATCAGTGTGAAACAGGTTGGGGCAGCTGTAGCTGTGGCTATCTGAGCACTGAGGGAACCAGAAGATACTTTGCCACCAGGTCATTGTGTTTGAAATTGAGGAAATCCAAAGAAAATCCAAACCCAGAATGGCCCAGATTTAAAAGAAGTGAAGAAAATCTTTCAACTAGCTAAGGCTATCTTTATACAAAGCAGCAGGATGGAAACTAATGAGCTCCTGATAAGGGGGGTGTTTGAGTAGAACCAGGGCACGTGGCAGGGCTACTGTACTAGTGATGGAAACATCTATCAGTAGAGGAGAAAATAGGCCCCTAGCACTCCTTTACCCCAAGAGTCTTGCATTCTGACTTAGGCTGTAAGAGTTCAGGGAGATGGGCTGGATAGGAAACTGATTTCTACAGGATCTGATGCCTCCCGTTCAGCCTGTGCTTTGAAAACGTGCTTTGAGAACTAGTCACATTCCACTTTCACAACCCCATTAGCCTCACTCCTGGAGCTTTGCGATTCTTAGGCGCCTCTGCTCAGTTTTCCAGTGAAATCACCACTCCTCTCCTTTCCCTAAACTTTTTTTTTTTTAAAGATTTAATTGGGGAAGGGGAACAGGACTTTATTGGGGAACAGTGTGTACGGAAGGACTTTTTTCCAAGTCAAGTTGTTGTCCTTTCAGTCTTAGTTGTGGAGAGCACAGCTCAGCTCCAGGTCCAGTTGCCGTTTCTAGTCGTTTCTAGTTACAGCGGGCACAGCCCACCATCCCTTGCAGGAGTCGAACCGGCCACCCATCCGGTGCTGTGTTCAATCTTAGTTGCAGGGGGCAGAGCCCACCATGCCTTGCGGGACTCGAGGAATTGAACTGGCAACCTGTGGTTGAGAGCCCACTGGCCCATGTGGGAATCGAACCGGCAGCCTTCGGAGCTAGGAGCATGGAGCTCTACCCGCCTGAGCCACCGGGCAGGTCCCTCCCTAAACTTTTCTAGGCAGAATACTACCCTGAGACAGCTCTCTTAACCTTTTCCTTGAAAGCTTTGATCTCTTTCATTTGTCTAGCAACTTCCAAATAGAGGCCTCTTTCATAAAATCTTGCCCCTAGGATGATTGAGCAGGGAAATAAAAAATGACCATTCTTCCCTGCTGTTTTCTTTCTGAATCTACTACCATGCCCTTCATGCTTTATACCATCTAAACCCAAACCACTGACTTAGGCAAAATGTGAATAATTTGCTTTGCCTATTTACAAATATATTTGACTTGAATTATACCATTGTCTGTCCTTTGCGTGTTGAAATTTTAGGATCCCCGAGATTTTTAGAATCATGTGACCTCAAAAGGAAACTGTTTCCTATATAACTTATATGAATCCACCTTGGATGGCTTTGGGGACTGCCATATGCTATAAGATAGGCTTGGTTCTCCTGTAAACTGTGTGTATGCTGTCACACACATAATTGCTGTTTCTATCTACCTAGCACTGTGCTGGTGTCTATGGCATGTCGCATGTTGTCTCAGAGGACAATTAGCTACACTAGATTAGAAACTGGGCCCATTGGCCGCAGGCAAAATAATAGGATCAGAATATCTTAAAGAGATTTAACAGGCTCTGTGTTTTATTTTCCATTATGTCTTTTTTTGAAATTTCCTTGAGTTGTTTATTTGGTAATATTTTTATTACAGAATCTCATCAACTAGCATCAAGTCTCTATGAAATATCTCTAGTACTGCTTTTAAATGTAAATTTCAGTGTTTAGAAGAGAGAATTTTATCATCTAGTGGTAATACGCGTATACATGGCAATCTGATTTGTTCAAGAATGCAGATTACAGTATAATACCATTTCTTTACTTTTTAGCAATTCACACACATGTATGTATTTGATGACCACATCGTTTTAGAGATTTCCTCCCATCTCAAACAAATGTCATTTTTTCCAACATCTAGTCAATATACTTTACCTGGCACCTACATAGAAGCTCTTATGAAATTTATATATGATTTGTAACATAATCCATTATTTCTGCAGGAAAATCCTACTGAAAACAACTTGATAATGCTTGTCAAACATATAGTTAAAATCCCCTTTCCTCTTCAATTGAATCAGTGTGAGCAAGGAAGAGTGAAATATCTGTAGTCACTTCTTTTACCTCTCTTGTATGTATTATCAGAAGTTCTAGGAATAAATTATATACATTATTTAGAAAATATTTAATTTTTACTAAGATGGAATAGGGATCAATTTCTTTTCAGCAACAAGTCATAATTTCATAATTATGAGTCTGAAAATCTTCAAAATAAATATTTGTTAATAAAATTTATCAAATATCCCTATTGATGAAATCCAGACTAGATCTTTTTAACGATATATTAGGTTGGTGCAAAGCTAATTGCAGTTTCAGAGACTAAAAATAATTGCAAAAACCACACTTACTTTTGCACCAACCTAATACTTTCTCTAAAAGCCTTATAAAGTCCTAGTCACAAATTCACCAACGATAGTTTAATGTAACTTTAATTTAATAAAAAATGCCTGTCATTTTTATCCCAGGAATAGATAATATTTGGTACCTTGATATTTAGTTGTTGGACTTAACCAAACACTCCAAAGCTGCTTCTACGTATCATCATGTAGGGTTAGAGAAACAAAGGTGGAGGCAGGTCTCATGTTACTTGAAAGGGCTGATACAATGACACATAAACCAGGAAATGGAAGTATTTCACATTATGTATTTTACCTAGGATTTTGGTGAGAATTTATACATTGTGGGTACAGGGTAGGGCTGGGGATGCTATTAAGAAGACTGATGATGGAAGAAAGGAAGTAACTGACGAGCATTGCCTAAAGACTCCTGTACTCTGAATGCTCTGCTCTACAGAAGATAATAGCCATCTGTTCTCCTGGTCCACTGGGGAGTGAGCAAGGGGATATCAGTTAATAACATGGCTAAGGAGATTCATAGCACACAATGAATTTCCCAACTGACAAGTTCCTTGGACACTGGAATCATTGACCAAGTGCTCTGAGTGGGGGAAATGCCCTTCTCTGGGGCATTTCCTTAGACATGTCTTTGGCTAAGACATGTCTGATTATCTGTTTCTTTGGCAATGGATCATGGTTACATTATATGCACATTGGACTCCGAAGATGAAAGTCAAAGTCACTGTACTGGATTTATTGGAAGATGGCACATTGGTCTCCAAAATAGAAACTTTCCAGAGAGTTTTCTATGCTAATTTTACTTTATACTTTTTATTTATTTTTTCCTTTATGACAGCAAAATTTTCACAACTAAACTTCTTAAACCCTGTGCAAGATGTTATCCCACTCTAGTAGTTAATTTCTTCAATTGGACTGATTGCCAAATGGCCAACACCAATCCACTCAATCTAAAAATAAAACAAGAAACTATTTCCACTTAAAGAATCTTTCCCTCTGCCCTCACCTCTCCCTTTTCTCTATCCCAGGGGTGTCAAAACTGCGACCCGGGCCAACTGTGGTCCGCAATCCATTGTTAATTGGCCCGCAGCAAATTCCAAGAATATATTTAGTTTACTTAAATAAACCAGGTGAGGCAATAGGTACTTCACCTTTAGTGAGTGGCCCGGCTGTTTGTGTATTTTACCGCATGTGGCCCTTGGTGAAAAACGTTGAAAAAAGTTTTGACACCCCTGCTCTATACCAAAGGAGATAATGACTACAGAACAATGAGGCCAAAGCTTTTTCAGGCTTCAAAAAAGGGGGATGTTCTCCAGACTCAACCCCATTTCCTTTCAAAGAGCCAGGCTCTGCACTCTCCCTTCCCTGGCTGTCCCTAGTGCCCAGGTCAGCTGCGTCATTGCCACCTCAGCTTGAGAAATTTCCAGCAGCCTGGGCATGTTGAAGGCACCAACAACATACTTCTAGACTCCAGGCCAGGAGGCCTGAGGCATCCATCTGATTGAAAGAAGAGCAGGGCAGAACACTACAGGATGTATGAAGGCCGTCCTCCCCAACAGGCTTTAACCCCGGATCCTGAGGTTACAGAAGGAGCTAATACCTGTCAGCTCCTTTACCCCCATCTGCAGTGTGCCACGCACCATGCAAGACACAATGCAAGATCCTCGCAACAACCCCACCTGAGCCCACTGGTTGCTTTGTGAAATGACAATATTAGGTTCTATCCCACCTAAAGTCACCCAGACAACAGAGTAGATTCTAATACAGACCCATCTATTTCTACAGCCCATGGGCTTTTCATTTTGCCTTTTCATCTCCCTGTACCAGGGGCTGAAAAGCCCAGGGGTCTTTATTCTAGCTCAGCACATCACTCATCTTGGGTGTCTTCAGTGTCTCTCTCTCTATCAAATGCATATGTGAACCCATCCCTTCCACCTCTAGTTCCTTCTCATGACCTCACGTTACCTTTGGAACTGTGGCATAAGGTGCAAATGCATCCAAAGCATGATGGGAACAAGAGATGAGATAATTTATTGCTCATTTTCTGTTTATGTATCTGCACATTTACATTTTACTCCCTCAAGTATCCTGAGATTCTTGAGGTAGAGACCATAATATATATACTGCCTATGGCCCTCCCTCCACCACTTACAAGTCCCTTATAGCAAGAGGAATATAGGAGGTCGCTTAATAAATACTGAAGGTGTAGCATGCTCAGAATCAAGTGGAATGGTAGAGGTCTTTTGGACCAAGCCCCTTTCCTTGGAAACCGAAGCTCGGAGGGGCAGAGTACAAACAGGCTGGGGTCAAAGTCCTTGCCTACAATTTCTCAAGACAGAGTTCTGTTGTCTCTAAAGTTTTCCAGACAACAGAGGCCAAGATGTACAGGGATGAGCTTAATTTCAGGTGTGGGCTGGTTTCTTACTCTGAGCTAGTGTAGCTTTCATTTTATAAATTTTCATAATTTTTACTACTTTTATCATATTTTATAACCTTGTACCAGTTAAGGTGTCCAAAGAATATTGGTAAGGAATCCATATGAAACCAGATACACTGATCTTTTTGGTTTTAAATTCCAATGTATCTTGGCCTGAAAGGGAACTTGAAGGTTAAAGTTAAGCAAGGTCTGAGATGGTGATGCTCGCACTCCAATACTAGAGTACTTTTTAGTATTAAGAGGCTTTCCTTTTACATTTGCTCTTTTCCAAAACTTTGTGCACTTGGTAGCACATGGATTATCTCCATTGTACAGATAAGTATCCCAAGGCCCAGATAATCATGCAGCCATCTAGCCATGACAGACCTGTCCCCTGATTTCTAGCCCAGGTCCTCAGGAAGTTGGAGAAGACCAGGCTGGGCTTGGGAGGGCAGGTCAGGGAATGTAGGTGGGATGCACTGGAAAAAATATGGAGGTCCTGCAGGGTGAGCGCTGCTGGCCAGGAGAACTCTGCTCCACATCCCAGGACCCCCCGTCCCAGCCTACTTGCTCGCTTTGAGCCCAGCACAGAAGGACTCTGCCTGCTTCCAAGCTGGCCCGTTTGGTAGGGATTGGGTGCCAGAGTTTTCTGCTGGTGGCTGCTCCTTCCCAACATTCTCCTGTGGTATCGTATTTTCTCAGCTTGTTCTTAACTTCATCTTTCTGACCCTACCAGTCCTCACTGACCCTGTCGCAGGTCGCTGAAAGTGAGTTCACTAAGGACTCAAATACTGCCTTGCCCACACACCTTTTTAGAGTGGGAAGCTTCTCCTCTGGCTCAAACCCCTCCCCTCCTCTAAGAAAGAGACTCAATTCAGTCTCTCCAGCACCTATCCCAGCCCCTCTCCATTCTCAGATACTTGCCCTCACCAGAATGGCCATGACTATTTCTGTTCACCTACCTTAAGATCCCTGTTCTATAAATGAGTGAGTTTCATAGATCGATTTAGTCCATACCCTGAAACCTCCTTCCTTTTAACAGCTGACGTATCAGAGACTCAGAGATGTCAAGTGATTCCTGCCCAAGCTCTAACAGTCCGTCAATGGTAGGACTAGAGAACCCTTCATGTCACACGCTGGTTCCCATACTGTGACCCACCACCACCCTTACTCGCCTCTATCCCTGCCACGCTCCAGGTCCTCATCATCACTTAGTAGAAGTCCTCCTAATGTTACCTGCTTCCAGGTTTATCCCCTCTCAATTTATCCTGCTGGAAGGTGAACCAGATTTGAGATCAAGGTACATCATTCCATATCTAACATCTTAGTAATGTTCTGTGGCCGACAGGGTAAAGTATACACCCCTCAGCTTGTCTTACAAGGCGCCCCACCATCCTGTCCCTGATTGCCAAATGTGTATCTCCAGCTCTATCTCATTCCACTTCCCAGCGTGTGTCTCACGCCCCAACTCTAAGACACAACACCTTGTTTGTGAAAACACTTGGTGCATACTGCTTATGACATTCCAATGCCTTTGGACCTCTCCTCCTGTCTTTCCCCATATCTTCCTCATAGAAAATTCCTGTTTAAAAATTAGTCAGATATCACAGTCTGAGGCTTCCACCTACAGACTGAATGATACAAAATTCTCTAACATTTTAGGTATATTTTTTTTTGCACGTATAATATTTTATCACACCACATTTTGTGGAGTGTTGGCTTGTTTTTCTCATTATATGGTAAGCGCCTCGAAGGCAGAACCTGTATCTTTTTTTTTTCTTTGCATACACTATTGTGTCTAGGTCAAGGTTGGCTAATAGTAGGACCCTCGCATATGATGCTATGTGACCAGCTGGCTGTGCAGGATACAGAGGTTGTACATCAGAGTATTCAGGAAACTCTCCATTGAATGAAATGAAGTCACTCATGACCAAAGCTTTCACCACTGTCCTGATAAGGATATCCTATTAACTGTTAACCTTAGTAGTTAACATACAACTACAAATGATATATAGACATATCATTCCAGTGTAGTTTATCAATTAACAAATTTAATTTCATAATCACTGTTTGTTACAGTATAAATGAAAATTCTTACCCTTATTTTATAGATGAAGAAACCAAGGTTCAGAAAATACAAGCAACTTATAAAAGGGAAATATCTGAACCAGAAAGAACCAACTGATAATAGTACCCAAGATTCCAGGGCTCTGAGTGAGCAGACCAAGGTTAACAGTTCTGCTTACCATCTGCTGCCCCAAAAGGGTTTATTTCTGTTTCTATGCAATGCTCTTCTATAAGCAGCATGCTTATAGCATTTTATGTAATTATGCATTATTCCCAAATGGAGATGACATTTCTTAATTATCAAAGTAGCACATGTTCACTGTAAACCCCCCAACAACATGGAAAAGTATAAAGGACATTGCCACACCATGATTTCAGCAGAGAAAACACTGTTCATTTTGTTAGAGGTGCTCATTTGAAATTTATCCTGTAGGCACACACTGTACATATACGTTTTCCTTAAGCAAAGTAGTACTACACATGTTTTGTAACCTTCTCTTTTTTCTTAATATATGGTAGCTATATTTCCATTATTAATGCATATTCATAGATCCATGCCATCATTTTTGACAGATGGTAGTATTCTATGAAATGAATAGGTCATAACGAGGCATATAGGTTGTTTCCAACGTGCTGCTGTCATAAAAAATGCTATAGTAAAAGTTATGAAAAGCTTTTCCCTTCTGACCAGGCTCAGAAGTAAGCATGAGAGCCCAGGCATTTTTCTTTTTTGCATTTCTTTGATCATTAGGGAGGGTGACTATCTCTTCATCAGTTCACTAACCTAATGTAATATTTCTTTTGTGAATGAATTGTGCTTTATTCCCTTTTCTACTTTCTTATTTGGGTATTTCCCACTTCCTTCTTGATTTCTAGGAGCAAATTTAGTAAGATAGGCATCTCTGTTTTGTTGTGTATGTTACAAAACATGCATCGCCAAAGTAACCTCAGAGATCCTTTAGTTTAACCCTCCCATTTTACAGATTAAACTGACTAGAGAAAGGGGGTGAGTCATCAAGGCCTCACAATTATATCCCTGATTTTTCTAGTGACTCAGTAAGATTTTTTGACTCAGATCACTCATATTTTTATGACACCACGTCATGCCTATCCTCATAAAGCAGCATATAATTCTAACTTGACCAGGATTTCATATCACAGGATTTTTTCCTGTGAAAACAATGATAAATAGCACTTTAGTTACTTTTTTGTCTTTTCTGCCTTTTGCCCTTTTCTATCCAAGAATTCCTTTGACTAAGAACAGAAGAAGGAAGCCCTGTTCTTAAAGAAGGGAGAGGGTTGATACCAGTGTTACAAACATTGCTATACATGTTCTTCTGTTTGGAGAAAGGCAACTAGACGTGGTGATTCTCAGTGATCTTTAAATGTCTGATGAAACTTTCTAGGATTTCATAATTTTTTTACTTCATAAAATTGTTTTTAATATTCTTTGTAGATTTATGTAGATGGTTTCTTGACCATCATTTTCTGCGCTGGTTGAAGGATAATCTAAAAAGCTGCTAATTGCACAGTGCCTCTGGCTGGGAGGATATTTGAAGTCTGCTCTCTTGATCTGATGCATACTTGCAGCTGTCTTTCATGCCTTTCCAAAATAGAATTTCATTTGCTTCCTCTTTGTTACAGGGAGGGAAATGGCAAAACCCAAAATTAAGACTCCTGATGAACAGAATGCACACTTGCCTATCATGTTATGCCTCATTTAAGAGCTGGGTTGAGGAAGCAATAATAGATGTCAACTGGAAGGGGGGAAAATAGAGTGGGGGGTAGGTAAGCCATCAAAGTTTATTACTTACTAATAGATGTTTCCAGATTTCCTCTCTTAAGAAAGACTGGGACATGTGGAAAATTGACTTGTCCATTTGTGCATTGCAGTAAAGAGGGAGGAAAAAAATCAAGGGAGAAGTAAAGCAGGTGTTTCCTGCTACCTGTGCCTCCGAGGAAAGTCAGAGCCCTGGGAGGGAGTTTTCCACAGCGGCACAAATCGGAGGGTTTTCTATCAGCCTTACTTCAGAGGTCAGACACATGAGCCATCATTTCCCAGACTTCCTTTAGCTGTATCTCTCAATCTGTGACAGAGTCTCCTTTACTTCAAACTACCGCAAAGTTAATACAGACGTATCACATAGACAGCTTCTTTCCATCCTCCTTGCTCAGGTTATCTGTTTTTCGGTTTTACTTATCCATATCAATCTTTATTTTCTCTTTTTCTTCATTAAAGGGAGTGTTGACGTGAATGCCTAACATGTGTTGTTTCTTCACATAAAATAAAAATGAAAACAAAAGGTGAAGTGAAATATCCAGTGGAATACTATCGAACTTGTACTGAAAGGTACTGGGTCATTTAGCTCTACAAAAAAGGTTATTTTCTTCTCTAAAAATTTAGTTTAAAATCCAAGACATTTGTGGGAAGCACATCTTTTTAACTGTCTCCTTTGTCTGTGCTCTCCTCCCCGCCCCCCCTTTGTTTCTCTCTCTTTTTTCTTTTGTTCTAACAGTGAAGTATCCAAGGGAAGAGTAATACAATTGGTGTGTGTGTGTGTGTGTGTGTGTGTGTGTGTGTGTGTGTATTGTGTCCAAATATTGGAAAGCACCTAAATTTTTTAAAAATACGTATTTGGATATTTTAGATTCAGGGAGAGTAAAGAAAAAGATGAAGATAATCAAGGGAGCGAGGAAGGGAGAAAATGAGGGAAGGAGAGAAGAAGGAAAGGAGAGAGGAAGAGACAAATGGATGAGCTGGGACACTCAACTACAAA
Source organism: Rhinolophus hipposideros (assembly GCF_964194185.1). Taxonomy (NCBI): domain Eukaryota; kingdom Metazoa; phylum Chordata; class Mammalia; order Chiroptera; family Rhinolophidae; genus Rhinolophus; species Rhinolophus hipposideros. The sequence continues at coordinate 83,565,295 of NC_138052.1, forward strand.
GAGCAAATGCCATAAGTCATCCAGATGTTTTGTCTACAGCAGGCCAAACATCAGGCTTTTGGGAAACATTTGGAAGATACAATGCTCCTTTCACTGCACAGACAACTGTTGACAGTCCTATCGCCTCTTTTTCTGTGTGTATGTGTCTATCCCTTTCAAGCCTTTTTGTGGTCAAATTATAAAGGCCTGTTTAGTGGGTGGGGTGACGTCATACTGACCACAAAAGCTTATATTTCCTGCTACTAAATACACAGCCCCTGCTGACGAAGTGGTCATTACAGAACAAGCTTGTTCTGCAGAGGTCACCCTGAGTGGGGATAAAGGCAGTGGGGGCGGGGGCCGGTGGAGAGAGCAGAGCCTTTATTCCCGAATGTGTCTGTCTGCCTGCTGATCCTCATCTTGTTAGAACCGAAAGATGAAAATAGAAGTCCCTTTGTGCTTCCTCCAGACCTTTGTCTGTGAGGATACTGGGGCATGCTGGGACACAACATGGAGGAGAGAAAGGAACAGACAAAATCCAGGTCTGATTCCAATCTCCCCATTTATATGCTGAGTGATTTTACCTCTCTAGGTCGAATCATTACAATCGCCAGTTTGCTATGGAGGAAAGAGCCTCATGGAGGGATCAAATGAGATCGTGCATTTTACAGTGATTGGTTTTCATTTTAGGGTGCTACTCAAATCTTAACATCATTTCTTTGGTGTTCTCATCCACTTTCCTTGCGATGAATAGGAACTGCAAATTCTCTCCAGAGAGGAGAGAGTAAAGGGTTGGTTTTATTTTTGCAAATTCCTTTTTTATTTTATTTGTTTATTTTTGCAAAGGTCACTAGTGAGGGAAAAGTTTCAAAATGAAGGAAAATAAATGAACTTAAGTGGTAAAAAGAAGACTTGTCAAGTTGAGCAAAGGAAGCCACACCAAATGCTTGGGGACCACAGGGGAGGAAGAAAGAAGAGAGGATCTGGGTGAGATCTCACGGAAGAAATAGCATTTGGGTTGGGTATAGTGCATGAGAGTTTGGCAGGCAGAGGCGGAGAAAAGATGATTACCATGATCGGTTATGCTTATGAACTCCTAGGTACCACCTGACATTAAACTAGAGTGATCTAAGGGCTTATGCCATAAGTCTTTGGTGTCCCAAACCTCAAATGAAATTAAATTGTATGAAAGTGCCTTTTGCGTATCATGCAATCAGGTTCATTTTGACATTGAGAGAAGTGGAAAACCACTGCTCAGCCAAGACCATACAGAATTTTCCAACTCCTAGTTCTGAGCGTTTAACAAAGCAGGACTTACATTTCCTACATTTTTCTTTCTTTATTTTGTTTCCTTTTTGGTGAAGGACTATTACACCTAGGGCCTCAAACCCCAAAAGGACTTTGGAGTGAGTTCATGTGACATTCAGCGAAAGGAAACTTTTGCCATTATCCATATAATTTAGGTGGTCTGGACAACCAATCTGGATATTCCAGATGCTGGCCAATTCCTGCAGGCCAGGGTTGTCTAGGTTGGTTCTCTACATAAACCAAAACATCAGAAAATTGCCATGTTGCTTTGGGCCCTGTGTGCCCACCAGGCCTTTATTGGAGCACACTTTCTGCCACGGCCACCGGCTAACTGGAAGGGCTTTCAAAGCCAGTTCAGTTCACCTGATCTGAGGCTATGGCTGGGTTGGCGTGTCTCTTACTGTCCACAGGCTGCCGCCCCCTGGCTCAGGCATCATGCCATAGCTCCATTAATCATCCTTTTCCTGGAGCACACTAGATGAGCTCCTGGCTAGGAGTAGAACTATCATTTTCATTTCCTAATTTTAAAAAAAAGTGTTTGTTTGGTAACAGAGGGCAGACAAGCCAGAAAAGCAGCTTCAAAGTCTCACCATAGGGAAAAAAATGAGAGAAGGTCCTGGGCCACTCTCTTCTGAATACACTTCCCCTGTGGTGCCGGGGAATGTGCCAGAAGATGAGGTCTGTGCTGGGAGCAGAACCTGAGACTTGCAAAGAAGGCCACCATCAATTTGGGGTGGGTTTGGCCATTAAAAGTAGAGCTCTGAAAACAGAACTGAAAAAGTCAAGCTAGAAGTTCAAATGCAGTGTTAAGCTAGTGAAAGAGTCCAAAAACAGGGAATATGCAGAAATTGGTGGCCAGAACTTAGCAAAATATAAAATCATGAGAGAAAAAGTCACTTAAAAGATAGAAGCCAAGCAAGAAAGTTGATTAAAGCCAAGTCATGTGGCTAAGATATCATTAACAGACTCAATATACCTAACACTGAAAAGGACCTAAAAACTGAGGCAATGTCATATATAGATCATATTAAGAAAAAACAAGATTCCTGAGGGGAAAGATTGGGATGGAGCCAGAAAGCAGAAGGTGAGAGCTTTCATTGGTCCACGATGGAGGAAAGAAGCCACAGGACAAAGCCCAGACCAAATGTTAGAAGGACAACGGAAGTAAGAGGATCAAAATCAACAAGTTCTTGACAGTACAAAAATGAAAGTCATGTATCCAGAACTCAGAATGTAGGTAAATTAACAAGAGACTAATTTCAACTGAATCTGCAAACAAACAAACAAACGAACAACAACAAAATAACCACTTCGATGACTGGAGACTTCTTCACAGGGATTAGGTGCTTTTGTAGGTGCCCATTGCCTCCAAAGAGCAAAGCCCTGCTTCAAAAAAATGACCTTCTCCTAAACTTTCCTGCTGCAGCAAGAACCTCTGGTTTAAACAATCAAGTAATGCATTTTATGACACTCAATCTGAATTATTTTATCCATATCTATATCTATATCATCTACATCTATTTCTATCTGTCTATCTATCTATCATCTATCTATCTATCTATCTACCTATCTATCTAGTTAATTTTTATGAATAAGTATACCCCACACATAGTTATGATACCAAAGGAGTCATTTTCCTCACAATATTTAACACAGTTGTTGAAAGTGATAAACTCAGGCCTTCAGCCTAGGCTTTGATTTCCGTGATTTCAAACAACCTTCTTGACTATTTTTCCCCGTGTTGGTTCACATTTGGCTGAATTAACTTGATTGACTATTTTGGCATTGTGTAGACACTTCTTCATTATCCAAATAAGCTGTTGATTGATGTTACTCAAACTAACCTACAACTTTAATTGGCTAAAATGTTTGCTTTTTCAAGGAGTGTGACAACATTGTGTAGCATTGTTGTGTATTTGTGAGAGGTTTTTCAGTGTACTTTCTTTAGCCTGAGATCAGTTTTCTTGAATCTTGTGAAGTACAGGGCACGTCAGGAGCAGAGACAATACCTTGGGTGATGTCCACTGTAAATCTCAGGGTCCGGAGAGAATCTTGTGGCCAAACATGAGCCTCATCAGATGTCAGGCTTTCCAAAAGAAGATGTAAAAGGCTCCCATCTGTCTAACTCCTACTGTTTGCCACTGACAATCACCATGTTGTCTCTGGTGGTTTCAGAACTTACTGCCTTAAGAACCACCTTACTTTTTTCTGAGAATTTTAGGAGTAGACCTCACCCTTTTTCAGTTTTTCTAATTGCATGTGAATTCTACTGTATTTAGCATAACCCAAGCTTAACATCTGAATACATGTTTCATAGCCAATAAGTCTGTACGTTATCCATGATTACATAGTGTGTCTTAAGACACAGGCTTATGACATACAACTGATGTGGCCATCTACCATTGTCAGTCAGTGCCAACGCTGACCCTTGCTTTTGCTTTGGGTGATAAGTAGAGCTAGGTCCATGTAGTAGTCTAGTGCCCTCTTGTGGCTTTCAAGCTAAGAATCTTAAGCTCCTTTGTAGTATTAGAGCTATTTGTGGAATCATAGGTTTGAGATGACCATTGTGAAATTAACGCATATATTCTGTCTTCTGTCCCTCAGTAATACCACTCTTCTCCTGCAAAGCAAGTAAGCGATGGTAGAACCATTTTGCTCTGAGCTAAAAAGAACCCTTTGGACTGTGGAGATTACTTCAGGGTATTGGACTTTAAAAGGGACCTTTAGAGTTTAGTATGTACTGTTTTGACCTTAGTGGACACATAGTACATGATCATGGTAAATGTTGATGGAAATCTCTTCATCAACCTGGTGATACCTTCCAGTTTTTCCATTCACTATTACACTAATTCATTCAGCTATTTCTCCTATCACATGGTTTCAAATAATTTGACATGCTTCATCTGAAATCCAGAGAAGAGTTATGAAGAATATAACAAGTGATTTGAAAAGTTCGAAGATCTTTTATGTGAACAAATCAGATATTCTGCATGGCTCCAGAGGGACACTAGTGAAGATTATAGATGTTGGTTTACTATAAGGAGGAACTTTCTAATGATTGCAATTGTATGACATGTCAGGGGATGTTTCCATTCCTTAAAACAGCCTAGTAGGGATGGGTTAATTTGATTTGGAAACTTTATATGGGAGTTGATCCATTGAACTAGATGATTTTTGATAGAAATCTTAGATTTTTAGAATTTTAAGAGTGTATAAGTATATCCAAGGAGAACATAGCTTCCTTGGACTACTTAATTAAATCATTCTCATAATTAAGAATTCCACTAATGTTCAGTATAGGACCTTTCTAATATATTGCAAGTTCATATCTAATATCACCATTTCTAGGAAATCAAAGTATATGTGTATGTGTGTGGTTACGTGTGTATATCCATACCTGTTTTCATAACTTACCTGGTTCTGATTTTCTAAATTGGGAACCTTTGGTATTTTCTTCCAAAACTGATATTCTGTCACTTAACTGATTTTTGTTTTTAGCAAACCTTTTACATTTGTGTCTAATTGCATGTGATGACCATTTACATATTAGAGAAAAATAGGCACATTTGCTTGATTCTGGTCATAGGGCATATGATGAGTATATTAATACATATTTATTAAAGCAGCTACTCATTCATACAACAGAAAAAGAGAAGACTCAAAGTTTTAATTTGAGAAGATTCTTTGTGAAAAATGTGTTTGATTTTGTCACTCCAAATTGCAGGAACAATGAAAGTCACCATCCCTTCCTAGTTCATATCCAGCTTAAACCAGAGGGCAGAGGAAAAACATGTTTCTTTCCAGCATAATTTCTTACTCTTTTTAAAAATTAGAATTATTTTAGAGGTACTGATTGATTTGGACTTTTTTGCTGCTGTTATTTTGGTTATTTTCATATTTATGTAGGTGATGTTGGATCTGCTAGCAGTTTCTGAGTGTGGGCCGGGATCGTGTCTCGTGAAGCCGAAGAATGGAAACACGGATCAGGGAGAGGCAAAAAATTTTAAAAAGAGGATAAAAAGTTTTAAAAAGAGGATAAAAGTTTTAAAAAGAGTCAGGAGAAGAGGTTGCAGCTCCGGAGCTGGAGGAGGTCACAAATGGGGGGTACTCATGACAGAGGCAAAAGTTCCTATTTTTATATCTTCCCTTTGAGCTCTTTGGAGAAGGGAACTTGTTTGAAGAAGGGAACTGGTGACTTTTAATGAAATTTGTCTACCAGGTTTGTTCTGCTTGTCCATCCTAAAGGAATTAGCAAAGTAACTCACTCTTATCTATCAGATCTTTTCCATTTGTCAGGCCAAAATGAATTTTATGATTAACCTCAAGGCCTTGTTACATTATGTCCTGGAGTGAAGGAGTGATTTCAAAACCTGAAGTTTTAGGATATGACTGTCTTTGTTTATTCCACCAGGGACCTCCCTGGCTACCTAGGGACATGCTAACTCTCCTGTATCAATATTTAGTCAATGCAATCTCCTCTATGCTTTTTTGTCTGTACCCTAAACATCAGGAAAGGGGAACAGCTAATCCATCATGTCTTGCAACGGGCCAAAATCAGGCTAATGCTAGATGCCATTGAGTTTTACTCATAGTTTGAAGGCAGGTTAGAGATCTCCCTCCATCCGACTCCCTATTTCTCCCAAAGACTTCATTAAACTTACTACATAAGGACTGAAGGTGGGAAGAGGAGTTAAAAGCTGATCCATTCTTGCTAGGCCAAACCTTCAAGGATCTTAAGGTTCAAGGAAAGTTCAGGTCCAGGACTCAAGTTGGTTTGTGGTTTTCTTCTCTTCTTCCTCAGAGTAGTTCACCTTCCCTGCATCCTGACAGAAGAGCCAATGGCCCATGTCACAGACTTTACTGATAGCTTTGGGTTATAATGGAAGAATTCTTGCCCCTTCCCACCTCTGTGGGAGAGACACATGAGATTGTCACCAGCCTGTGAAATAAACCACCCACCTGGTTCATGGAACTATTTCAAGGCCAGAAAAACCAGCTTTACTCAGCTGTGCCATATGGGAGAGAAGAAACAGTGTTTTCTCCATATGGATTTGTCACACATTAATAAGAGACATTTGCTCTCTTTCTCAGCCAAATGCCTTGAACACATGAGAAGATGCGCTTGGCTTAACTTGCCAGGGAATTGGATAGGTACTTTATAAAGCAAATCAAAACTAAAACTGTGTTGGGTCATTCTGTCCCTACCTCATTGGTGAGACATCTCTGCAAATGGAATCTAATCCCTTTCATGAGCAAAATAACCAAAGGCTCTTCTGGGGAAAAAAGACCAGTGTTTAACTGCCTCTTGCTGCTCTACTACAGAACATAGAATTTTAGAGCAAGAAAGAATCATAGAGATCATCAACCTTCCCCCCTCCATTTTCCACGTGTCAACTGAGGTTCAGAGAGGGGAAGTGACTTGTGCAAGACCACTCAGCTGTGTTGTGGCTTATAGGATTCATATCCAAGTCCTTTGACTCTTAATGCTCTTCTCACAATGCACAATTCTTTTCATCCTTCCTTTCTTCTGATAATTCCCTTATAGTGAATTTGCTGCTGTTTCTTTTCCAGACTCTGTGTCACTACTCATGAATTCAATGGATAAAGGTTTATAATTTTTTTTTTTACTATCTTTCCCCTCAATGATAAAATTTGTATTGGTGTCTTTGATCTTTTCTTAGCTGCCACCATCTTTATTCATGCTATGAAACAGAATATGAGACAATGAGAAAAAGTTAGTTGTAGAGACCTGTATCCTGGCCCCAGTTTCTTTATCAAATTACTAAAGAAGGTCATACCTTTGGACCAACAAGAGAAAGAACAAATATCCCAGTTGGGTATTTTACCCTTGGTTCTTTTGTTTGTGCTAGAAAAACAAAACGAATCGAGGAGAGGTAGATATATAGCTTTCATAGCTATGGTCTTCTCAAGGAAACAAGAAAAAATTTTCCAAATATTATTATGTGTGATCCCTAAAGATTAGAATGAACATACTCCTGTAAAATCAAAGGTGGCCATATTTGGACATGCTCCTAAGGTAGTATCTATCAAAAGGAGACAGCCTATGGATACATAAAAATCCTTGATGTGAATCTGTTCCAACACAGCAGGCCTTGCTTTATTTGTAAAATAAAGATAAGAGTATCTACTTCTTAAGGTTGTTGCTAAAAGAGATACACCATTAACACAAAATTAACACAAAATAACTGCTCAGAATATATCTATGTTATCTATCTTCCTTCTTTCTAGAGTTCTAGAGTAATCTAATCTTAGTGACTGCTTTATCAGGGAAGTTTACTTTACTAAGGGACTCAGAATGAATTATCTCAAAAAGAAAAGACTAGTGGGAAGGAGACCTGGACTCTAATAAACTGTGCCAGAAACTTTATTACCACTGAAAGTCTTTCTACTTATCAGGAATCCCACAGGAACTCCTGTAAGAAGGTTAGTGGAAGGGAGAGGTCGGCTATGAAGGCAGGGAGAGGAGAACCATGGCGGAGGAAGTAACTATTCCCCACGATAGTCAGGGCCACCTATTGACAAACAGATTTTTTTATGTGTGTGTTGCACATGTATAAGTAACTCTGTACACGTGTGCGTTTCTTATCTGCCTCTCTTAACCTTGCTTTCAGAAAGAACCTTTTTTTTCTTTCCTTGTAACACATTTGGCTTCCACCAAATCAGGGTTAGTAGCCATAGTCAGCCTCTAGAGAGAATTGGAAGAATTAATTAAATCCAAATGTAAAGTCTTAAATGTTCAGTTAAATGAAAACCTAAAATGAAAAAGTAAACGATGCAGAACAGAATGTGAAACCAAAGTTCAACCAAGTTCAGACCTGCTCTTTTTGGAAGCAGGAGCAGATACCATCATTCCTCCACCTTATTCAAAGATGCTTCAATCTATGATCTCATAGAACCACCACCAGCCCAGCTCCCTCTCATTCCTGCTTCTACCAGGCATGTGTGTGGCCCACAGGAGAGCAAAATGTGTTCCTGGATCACGCTCTGCAGGTACAGAAGTTCTAGTTCTGTAACTCAAACTATCCTGAAGGAGGCAACACTTTCTGCTTCATGTCCCCAGGAGTCAAAGTAGAGAGAAAAAGAAACGTAGCCCTGCCTTTGAGAAGGCACCTCTAGCTTTCTTATCTTTATTCACGTCCTTTTCAGGGGTTTACAAGGCACTGAGGACACAGTTGATGCTGCGTGAATTCACCTGTCAACACAGTTGGTAGACGAAGGTCAATGACTAACATGTACCATCCTGCATATGTCCGTCCCTGATAGGCCTGTACGCAGAGCGCAGCTGTATTGGTAACAAACCCTCGCCCAAGGGGTGCTTTCATTTATGAAACGTGGACAAGAATGATAAAATGTTAATACCTCATTTTTCAAGCTATCACTCTCTTACTTCTAAAAATGAAGTTTGGAGGGGTTAAGTGAGTAAACCTGTCCAAGGCCACGTGCCTAGTGCTCGGTCATCTGTCAGTGTGCACCCAGAGCTGTCTCTCCCCGTTGCTTACAAAGAAGATGAGTTGGCAATCAACATAAAGATAGGGCCATGAATCGAATGCAGATGATATGTAATTCAGACGTGGAGTGACGTGGAGAGATGGTTTGTCTAGAATCTGATTTTGAGACACATTCTGTCCCCCTAAAATGCAGAGAAAAGAATCGGAGAATCATGGTCTAAAACAGTGCTTCTCAAATGTCAAGGTACCTAGGAACCTCCTGCAGATTCTGATTCAGCAGGTCTGGGGTAGCATGACTACACTCTACACGCTACACGCTACACTTTGGGTAGAAAGAGTCTAAAAAGGCATAAAAGAGACCACCCAGAATTACTAGAGAGTAAACCATTCCTGGAGTGCTGGCAGCATCGCAGACCAACTCAGCTTGTCCTGTAGCTGAATTATTACCAATTATTTGTTTCCAATTTTCTTCTCTTCAAATAAACATTGTAATGAATATCTTTGTGCAAGACACTTTAGAGGTCTCAGAGGTGGGATCCATGGGGTTTGAGAAAATAAGCCTAATATTCACTTCCATATTGCTTCCTTTTACTGGTGGCGATGCTAAATTGGTGTAAGCCATTCAGAAAAGGCTTCCTGCCTTATCACACCCCCTCCTTCAAACCTAACGTCGAAGAGGTTGTCTTATTTGAGGTCTCACTTGACTCAGCATGAACTTGAGGCATGGAAAGTGGAAGATACCCAGTTAGATAGTGACAGAGCTATAGCTCGAGGCTGTTTGAGCCTCTGCCCCTCTTCTTAGAAGCTACAGACCAACAGCTGTCCTCGGTTGAAGGTCCCTCCTGTTCTAGAGCCCTGAGAGTAATAAAATGTACATTTTTGTTTTCCAACATCACTACTGATCATATCCTATCAGTTTCCAAATAAAAGGATGCAATAAAACGAGTAAGGTCAAGCAGATGTGAACCACAATGCCAGCTCCATTTCATTCTACCTGCAAATACTTGAACATGTTGCTTAACCACTCAGAGCCCACTGTATTTATAGGTAAAAATGATAACCCCCATCGGACAGGATGCTTTCGAGGAGTACATGAAATAGAGGATTTGACTGTATCTGGCATAGTTCCTGGCTACATAAAATATAGATGGCACACCATCAATTTTAGAGAATGTGTTTGAAGATTAAATGGCAATGTATTTAATGAACTGAGCATTAGCTCTTTCTTAATACTGTAGTGCTCCCACCGCTGTTCCCCACACCACAGATTTATTTTTATTTGTTCACACACATCGTCATTATAAATAAACCAACGCACACAAAAATTCAACGAAACTGTAACATCACTAAAATCCATGTATTCTTTGAACTACTATAAGATAAAGACTTATTCTTTCTAGCAGTTATTCAACCTGTCTTTTTAGATTATGTAATAGTGTTATTTGGCAGGGACACTTTTGCAACTTAGATGCCTCTTCCCTCATCCCAAATAGATTCTGGCATGCCGCAGTGTAGCCCTTCACCATATTTTTCTTATCATTTGACCTTTCCTACCCAAGGTGATTCTAGAATTGATCTATTAAAAGCTTACTGAAAAGTATACAATCGATACACAATCAAAAAATATGCTTTAGTGGTAATGTCCTATATGTGTAAAATATAGACTATCATAGCACCTGACTTGCAGGATTGTTGTCAGCTTTCAAAGACGTGCTATGCCTAAAGTACCCTTCTTGGGGCTCAGCAATAATAAATATTATGTTGAAAATAGCAATTATTGATAGTGTTCTGCCCCGATGTCTTCAAAATTGCATTTTTTTAACAGCTTGCTAGAGTGTAACTGATATATAAAAACACTCCACCTATGTAATGTATGCAATTTGATAGGTTTTAACGTATTGCAAAGACTCATGAAACTATCACCACAATCAACATAATAAACATATCTATCACCTCCAAAATTTTCTTCCTGCCCCTTCCTTTTCTGTAGTAAGAACACTTAACTTGAAATCTCCTCTCTTAAATATTTCAGAGTACAATACAGTATTGTTTACTATAGGCAACGTGTTGCACGGCAGAAGTCTAGCTCTTTCTAATCTTGCATAACTGAAACGTTAGACCCATTGAACAACAAATCCCCATTGCTTCCACTTGTTTTCTCATTGGGGAAAGGCTATCATCTCTGCTGTCAAGTTCATCACAGAGTCTCTGTGACACTACTGGCTCCATCAAAACTTTGGAGGCTTTCTGGTTTCTCTGCTTCTCTTTCATTATCGTGTGTATTTTCACTTGTTTCACACATAGTCTTTAAACCATCTGTTTTTAATTACTGACTTATGTTCCAGTTGAGATATACTTAAATTTTTTTAGTTTTTTAAAGACAGATAAATTGTAACAGTAAAATGACTAAGAGTGTTCCATACATTTGGGTAATCAAGGAAATCACCAGGTCAGGAAAAGCTAATACACATAGGCATATGTCTGTAAACAATACATTAAATTAAGCACAATGCTGGCAGGAAGCTGAAATGATTTGTGAAAGCCAGTGGTGTTATTTTGCAATTAAAAGTTTTTTTGTTGTTTTTTTTAAAAGCAAACTCTCGTTTGTAAGGTAAAAAATTCAAGATGTGCTCGTACATCTGTGCAAACATGAACATACAATTAGTTGAGCAGGTGTATCAGTTAGCTTTTGGTGCATAACAAATCACCCCAAAACGTAGTGGCCTAAAACAACAACCATTTGTTTAGCTCATGATTCTGTGGGTTAGTAATTTAGTTGAGCTCAGCTGAACAGTACTGCTTGTGTTGCTTGGGGTCTCTTATGGGGTTGCAGTTAAATGGAGGCTCAGCTGGGACAGTAAGGGTTCTCTCCCTCTCCATGTATCCTTAGTTCCTCTCCTCTTCATCTGGCTTTTCCACATGGTTGCCCCAGCAAGCAGTTGGACATGATGGCTCAGGGTTCACCAAAGTATGAAAATGGAAGGTGCCAGGGCTTCTTAATGACTGGACTAAGAAGTCCTGCATGGTCACTTCTGCTGCACTCTCCTTTTAATGTGAGTCATAGGCTAAGTTCAAGGTGAGGTGAGGGTTGCAACATAAGAGCATCAAAACCAAGAGGCATGGCTCATATCATCAAGGCCATTTTTGGAGACTTGCAATCACATTGACTATATTGAGCTAAATTTCCCCCCTTGATTCTGCTCTACATTCTATATGACATAGAATAAGCCAATTTTATATGACAGGCATTAAGATGATTTGATATAGTTATTATGCTTCCTCTTACTCCCAAATTTCCAAGGAAGACGTTCCCAGTCTCTCACACACTCCTTACATGATATGTGTTTTGAGTTTTTTAACCACTGTGGTCACTCCCATAGATCTGCCCCAGTTTATCAAGCTATAGCCACGGGTGGCACCCAATACTGAGCATAACAGTTTAGATGAGAGGACAGTATACTGGCTTCCCAAAGATGCTTACACCTTAATCCCCAATACTGTGAATATGTTGCCTTATATGGCAAAGGGACATTGTAGATATGACTAAAACTATAGACCTTGCGATTAGGCAATTGTCTTGGATTATCCAGGTCAACCCAACTTAATAACATGAGTCCTTAAAAGCATAGAATCTTTCCTGGTGGTGAAGAGAGAGATGCAATGATAGAAGAAGGGTCAGAGAGATATGGCATGAGAAGGACTCAACCTGCCATTGTTGGCTTTGAAGGTGGAAGAAGGAGCCCAGAGCCAAGGAATGTGATAGCCTCTGACAGCTGGGAATAGCCACCAGCTTACAGCCAGCAAGAAAACAGGCACCTTGATCCTTCAAACCCAAGGAACAGAATTTCACCAACAACCTGAACAAATTGAGAATGATTCTCCCATAAGTCCCCAGAAAACAATACAAGAAGCCAACACCAGGACTTTGGTGAGAACTGCACTGGACTTCTGACCTCCAGAACTGTAAGAAAATAATTTTGTGTTTTTTTAAGCCACTAATTTTTTTGCAATATATTATGGGGGCGATGGAAAACTAATACAGTCTGTTACAATCACTTTTGAACAAAAAGGTAAAGGCATCCTATAGTTTTGGAGAGAAATATGACCTAGGGGTGCCATGGCTTTTCTGGCAAGGATGTTGTTGATTCGTACAGAGCTTACATTCAACAGAAAAACAAGGTCTTTTTCCCATAAGCAGTTATGGTTGTAAACATTTTCCCTTTAATAATCAAACGCAAAATGGTACAATTAGCCCAGTTCATTTCCATCATCTTAGATTCAGTCTATGGTTCCAGCCTGTCAAGATATGTGGGAGTCGGGTTTCTGTCATCCAAATAGCTCAGCCCTGCCCTCCAGTTCTGGGTCATTTCAACCTCTGATCAGCCCTCTCGGTGAGTATGCCTTGCAGATTGCTTCTGCCATGCTCGATCAATGCTGTCTGCTCCATCTGCAGTGCTCCTGCCTGGTTGCCTCCTGTTTATTGTAAGTCTACATGGTTTTCGAGGTACAGCTCGAATTCCATGGCTTTCATGGAGACATGCCTGCTCACAGCAGTCTGACGTGATTCTTCTCCATCTTCTCCTCCCCAAGGATGAGTTCCTCGTTCATGATGTTCATAGGGTACGAGTTGATTTAAACAGCAACTATCTGCTTTCCTGTCTTTTCTCTGAAGTTGTAGGACTTTTTTAAACAAACAAACAAAAATGATTTTTTTATATTTTCGATCCCCTAAGGCCATTGTCATTATGCCTAGTACTTAACAGGTGCTTTATGGAAAACAACGATCCATTTAGCAAGTTCTAGCAGTGCTCTGAAACGTTCCTTTTTAAATTAAATAGGTTGGGAAAAACACATATGCAGCACATATATCATTGCAAATAAGCAATGTGAGACACAAAGAAGCAGAGGTTCTTTGGTGGGAGAAATTATGACTCGGAACAGCACATACGTACTTCATGGCTTGTGAAAATACAGGACCGTACACTTGAAATTATAGGAGCATTAGATCCTGGGCTCGAGAAGAAGAGAAGTTGGGTCTTTAACTCCAGAACCTAGCACGATGCCAGAGAATGCATTTAATCCATTTGACGAGTCATTCAACTATGATTTATTGATGTTTACATGGCACTAGCTTACCTCACATCCATTCAACGTCATTTCAATGCCATCACAGTGTCAGCACCAACTTTTAAGCAGAGATGGAGAATGAATCAGTTAGGATAACATTGGCTGCCAGCTACAGCGACTTCCAACTCAAACTGACCTACCTTACAGGGATATTTATAGCTTATACAAAAAGAAATCCAGAAGGCACGCAATTCCAAGGTTGGCTCTTCAGCCACTCAATAATATCATGAGGACGCCTTTACTTTTATTTTAGGGGTCTCTATTCTTCTGACCTGCCATCCTTAGGTTAGCCCCTCTCAGGGTCCCAGAAGTCTATCTCATTCCAGCCATGGCACCTTCCAACAGAACAAGCAATTGCATCATGAGATACATGAAGGGATCTTTTCCACAAACCTCCCAGAAGACTTCCTTTCTTATATTAGTGTCTAACCCAGGGGTGTCCAAACCTTTTTCAACGTTTTTTTACCAAGGGCCATATGTGGTAAAATACACAAACAGCCACGGCACTCACTCGAGTACGTATTGCCTCACCTGGTTTATTTAAGTAAACTAAATATATTTTTGGAATTTTCTGTGGGCCGATAAAAAATGGATTGTAGGCCACAGTTGGCCCGCGGGCCGCAGTTTGGACACCCCTGGACTCTAACCAAATGTGGGGCCCAGGCCCATGCACATCAGTTACTGGCGAGGCAATAGGATCACCATGCTTGGGATGGGAAACAACTTTGCAGAGAAGGATATGACTCCTGATCCACAGTGGGGTCCTATTGGAAAGGAGGAAAGGGGTGAAACGGTGGAAAGGCAACCTACAAAATGTATAGTCACTAAAGTCCATAACTAAACCCAAATAAATAGAGTCTCCTTTTTTTCTGTTTTTCTTTTTCTTGGTGTCCCTTTCTCTGAAGTCAGCCATGGTTTTCTGTAACTATGTTGGGAAAGTAAAAGTTACTTACTGCTTTCACATCACTGTTATTTACTTTTACCCTAAAATGGGAAAACACACTTGCACATATACACAGACACAGAGTTGTTGTTTGCCAATGAAATTCTTGGTATCGTTTTTTGAAAATTAAGAATGTTGATGAGTTGCCAACCTTTTAAGTTTCCATCCTGTGTCAGAATGTATTCCTCTGTCTACCAAATGGAGAATGATGGCTTACAGCTCAGGTGAGGACTTTGAAATTGAGATCATTTGATGGAAACAGATGTTTACCCTTCCAGATAGAGTCAAAATGTGTATCCCACAACTGAAATTTAATTTCTTTTTATAATTTTCAGAGTATGCCAAATGAAAGGTGAGTTGAAGGAAATCTGGAAACATGTTTTATTTTATTTTATTTCTGGTGAAGAAAGAATTGTAGAAGATTCTTTTACTATTTTTTACATTTCTAAAAGGTGGATCTTTTAATTTAATGATTAAATCAGTAATGAGTCAATCTTTGCTGTTCTTAAGCCACAACCCAAGTTAGCATTTGCAAACACATTTTATACTTTTAGAATCATTTCTGTAGTATTTATACAGAATTCTCAAATCCTTGTAAAGGGGGAAATTGAGTTTCAGAGATGTTCCCTGACTTACCGTAAAGCCGCAACCTGTTAGTGACAAAGAATGGTCTGGTAGTGAGGAATCATAGCTTTGTAACTGTATCTCCCTGAATTATAAGGAGCCATAGCGTAATATAATCTCCTTTTATTTTATTTGAATTAGTTGAGTGAGATACGATGAAGTAAATTAACAGCAGATTACACATCAGAAAGCAATTCCAACTAGTGGGGATTAGAAGATCTCAAGGCAGATTAGCTAAACTGTCATAACCACCTTTCCTATTGGTAGGTATGAGTATTAAAAATAGTCACCCGACAAAGACAGGATAATTCCACTCCTGTTTAGAGGAAAGGATAATCTTTACAGGGTCAGTTGACCCATTTGAAATGGAGTCTTTGCATAAGAAGAATGTATATTACAGAAGAAAGCATGTGAGAGACGGTTTGTGACGCGTCCTATGAGACCAAATGCATCAGATCCTTGTCTTGAGCAAGTTTGGGTGGGTGCTTTCTTTCTTCTTCTCCTCTAACCATTTCCTGGCTATGCGTTCAGTTCTGGAGCGTCTTCCAAACTGCAGAGGTTCCACCTGCAGAGCTTTGGAAAGGGGCCGAGGTTCTCCTTTGTCTGTTTTCCCAGCTTGTGCACCTCCTCTCCAGCAGTCCTCGTTTGTTCACCTTAGGTCATAGTTTCCATGTGAAGTCACCGATTTACAATTTGTGCAGCAATTAGTTCCCCACTTGGTGAGAGCACAGCTGCACATTAAGTCCAATTGATCCGATGGCAGCACATTGCTCACGGCTGAACTGACAGGCAGATGCTTTCTACTGGACCTACAAGCAAATACTCGTACACAGGTCCACGTCATTTCCCAGAAACTAGCCTCGATACAGCCTTCTGTTTTTCAAGACCTGGATAGGCTAGCAACACCAAATCGAGTGTTATGCTTGGTTTCTGTTCTACTTCCCCTCCCCTTTTTCCCCTCCACATTTGCTTAGAAAACACAGCACATCATGAACAGGCTCTTTGCAGACATTCCTTTAGGATTTTTAATCATAATTGTTATTAACATTTTAAATTTCTAGTAGCAGTTGGCTCCAGTGACTTTCCTTCATTTGGAGAAGCGCGTGGAGAGAGGTGCATTGGCCCCAGCTTGTGGAGGTGTCAGAAGAGGGACTCAGGATAGGCAGGACACTGAATCCCACCTGCGATACTCTGCGCCAGAGGGGATCCAGTGCCACATGTGACCCAGTGTGATGCAGGGTGGCTCGCTGAAAAAGAGACGATAGACTGCAGTCAACAAATCAGATTAGGAAGCTCATGGAACAGAGCTCAAATAAAAAATGATGAGAAAAGAGTGTGTCAAACTCTGATGAAAGCATGTATGCATGTATGCATGGGGCATCATAAAGAACTGTATGGAAACTAATACTAAAAGTTAAAACGTCACCACTTCATTCATCTAGCTATACATTCTAGAATGATGCTGTACTGATTATAACCTCCATCTTCTTCATCAAAATATATCATTTGGCCCTCCTGTACTACATAACAGTTCCTTGGGTCCTTTCTAATTAAAACATGGTCTGCTACCCAAACTCTTGTTGAGAAAGCTGGAGTAATTGGGCAGATATGTGTACAGGGCATTTTTCCATGTTTTGATTATCATTCTGGGCTGGCATAGAGGCCGCTATATTTCCCTAAGTTGGTGGTTTCTCCCTTTAGCACTTGCTGATTATCATTCATGCCTGAAGCATGTTGTATGAAATGCTATGTTGGATTCTCCAAGAACCTACCATTTGTCATGCCTTTCTTTCTTGGGCTACACATTCATCTGTTATCCCCCGAGAACTCTGAAATGTTCTGGCCTTTGTCTTAAGGGATCTAAGTGACTTCCTTAGAAAGAAATGTGGGAAAAAAGAAAAGTTAGTTGGACCCGGCCAATAGGTCGAGGGTGGAGTGACTTCTCTATCACTTCTTTCTGGTCTCAAAAATGTTCCTCCCAGTATAAATGAGTGGAAAGTATGTAACATTGCCTTTGGCTTAAGAAAGAGAGGAGAGAAGGAGGACAGAAGATGAGGGACAAGTGAGTGCTGTTGGGGAGTTATGCCTATAATTGACGGCATTGCTTCAGAGGAATCCTCTAGTGAACAGTTACCAAATGAGTCACATTCAATTCTGAGTTATAACTAGGATGACCATGACATCTATCATCAAAATGGGACACTTTTTAGAAGAAAGTGAACCCTGGTTATATATTCTAGACAAGACATAAACTGGGACTGTCCCGGGTCACCTACATTAAGTGACTGAATGGATGAGCGTTAACTGAGATCCCACTTTGTGACCGTGCCTGTGTCAGGCTTTTTCATCTCTGCCATCACGTTGGTCACTCACCAAAGGCTGTGAGGCCAAGAGAAAGACTTTCTGAATATCCTGGGGTAACGGACTTAGCACATTAGAGACTTGACCTTTAACTACCAAAACTCAGAGCTTGGATTTGGGATCTCACCAGTCAACGGTATTCCAATTGGAGGGAAAGGCAGGATCCTTTATGATTCTGAAACAGATTCAAAGTACCTATGTGAAGAGAGCTAATGTATTTATTGAAAAGATGTCATTTATTGTTAATGACAAGGTAATGTTACCTTCAGTGATTGAATCTTTCTTACGTGTGTCCCCTAACTCAGTTTCTATTAATAAGTGGAATGGAGGGAGAAGAAGGAAAGCCAATTCATGGATTGCATTTGGTTTGGTTCCTCCACACTCTGCAGGACCAAGTCCTGCCCTGTTATACTGAAGGAAATGTCCAGATTCCTTCCTCAAGGGAATGCCTGCAGTGGAGATAAGCTCAGTTATGGCTTAAATCTTATGACTTTTCCCTAATCTACTTTATCCTGATCTGTTCTCAGGATATTAAAAAATAATAATCAGAGAGCATCCTGAGGCCAAGAATATCAAATCCTGCTTCCTCCAATCTCTGCTTTTCTGCTAGAACTGGCTCAGAAACTGCAGGGCTCACTATCCCCTTGCAACCAGGCCAGGGATGAGCTGGACAGGC
Organism: Rhinolophus hipposideros; assembly: GCF_964194185.1. Classification (NCBI taxonomy): domain Eukaryota; kingdom Metazoa; phylum Chordata; class Mammalia; order Chiroptera; family Rhinolophidae; genus Rhinolophus; species Rhinolophus hipposideros. The sequence continues at coordinate 83,583,782 of NC_138052.1, forward strand.
TGGAACAGGCTTTTGGAAGCAGGAGAGAGGCTGGTCTTAGAAAACAGAATGTACTCAAAGCAGTTCTTAGAAAATCAAAGGAGGTTAAAACTGCAGTCAGAATCATTTCTCCCTGGTGGAGTGAATGACCTTTCTCACTGACAACTCGTGGGTTGGATGTGAACATCTGTCCCTTGGTGGGAAAAAGATGAATAAACATCTGAATGAAAAATTAGGACCAGAAGCAAATAATAGCCAGTGTCCCACTGTTTCTTTATTGGTGTATGTCACATTTGTTCATCAATTAATTAATTCATCCAAGTGCCAACTTTTAAGTTTCTATCATGTGTTCCTACACTTTTATAAATTATAGTTTTGGGAGCAAGGGTGGAGGATGAAGACAATGAAATAAGTAAATATAAAAAGTGAGAGGTACTCTTTGATAGTATAGAATGCTACAGGAGTGCTTAGCATGGACTCCCAACCTCATCCAAGGGGTCAAGAGAAGTTTTCTAGGGAAAGTGACATAGTATAACTTGGCATTCATAGGGTTCACAGGGACCAATCAGTCCCAGGAGTAAGTGACTCAAGGCCTGGGAGCAAGAGAATATGCCTCTTTTGAGAAACTGTTAAGTGTTCAATAAAACTATATCCTGTAAGACAAGAGCGCAGGAGAATGAGAAGAGGCAGAAATGGGTAGGTTTCCATTCCCTACTTCTTTTTCTTATCATCATAGACTTTTAGGACTGAAAGGGACATTAGTGGTCAGCAACCCTTCCTCTTAGAAATTGAGAAATACAAGTCCAGAGGGGAAAGTTTACTTGCTCAAAAGCATACGTTTTTATATTGGGAGAATATACAAACCTGATTTCAGTTCCCTGCTCTAAGTCCAGTGTTCTAGTCATACTCTGGTTATTTTCCTTTTTTGAAGAATAGTTGAACTACAAAAACATTTGACTTAGCCTTCTTGGGCTAGAGACCTATTAAAAATGAGGGAGTGGGGGGGCTTAGGCTTATTGGAAATCAACCTGAAAGACCCGATAGCCACAGTCTTTGATTGTTTTCACAGGATTTTGACATAGTGAGTAATTTGAAGAATTTATATTGTAAGTAAATACATTTTTTTTGCTCTTTTCACAGTTGATTATGATCTTGTCATATGCTGCCATCTCCGGCCAAAGTGTTCCATGTAAAAAACAGGAGGGAGCGAGGGAGACAGGGAGAGAGAGAGAGAGAGAGAGAGAGAGATAGGAGTTGCCAAGGGAGCATATATTATTACCACAAGAAAAAGGGAAATTGTAGATAGTCAAAAAATTTTAAATTGTTCATTAAATGTACCTTGAAGAATGGTTAGAAATACATGAGAAATGGGATACAGGCTAAATGATCCAAGATGCAGGGGAAACTGTAGGTTATTCCTAGGAAAGGGGCAGCAGCAAGTTTGGCTGGAATAAAAAGGAAAGTAGTAGAAAGTAAGTGTAGACACATAGTACAGGTATAGATTGTGCTGAATTCTGAATGCCAACCTCTTCGGTGAACAATGGGGGAACCACAGGTTTCCGCATGACAGAAAGGTGGGCTCAAAGCAGAGCTTTAGGCGGCAATGAGGCTGTGTGGTCCAGATCCTTTCAGGACTGAAGCACAAATCTGCCAGCTGCTGAGTGCTGGCCCCTGAAAGTACCCAGATGACCTCTGGGAATTGGCCCTTCCCCGGTGCCTGATACCCCTTGAGGGCACATCTGCAGGGGCTGCCCAGGTCCTGAGCTCTAGGTGGGGTCAGCTGAGGCCTTGGTTGCCACTATATCATCCTGTATCCTTCACTTCTCCTTCTACCCCATCCTGTATCCTTCTCAGATGTTGACCCAGAGTGCACTCCACAATAATCTGCCTCCTCACCACTTCAGTCTGTGTCCTGGGGGAACCAGATCTGCAATAGAGGGATAAGTGGGGTAGGGATCTGTAAGCCAGGATTCCAATTAATAAGCTTTGAATGATAAAGCCTTTACCCTGGAGGTTCCATTGAGCATCTAAAAATAGGGAAAGGATAAGGAGTAATTGGGAATCTTTATCTCATCCCTTTCATCTCCAAACACTGTAGGACTCAGCCTCTGCCACTTTTCTCCAATTTCTTGCCAGCAACCACATAAATTACTTTTTTTTTCTAGACACTTGGAGACATAGTTTTCAAAACTGGCAAAATATCAGAATAACCCTGGGGTCTTTCAAAAAACATGAATCTTGTGACTCCACCCACAAGGATTCTGATTCTCTGAAGAAGGCCCCAGGAAAATGAAATACATACCACTGCTTTAGCTTCCAAAACACACTCTCAAGTGCTTTTCCTGATTTGACTCACACACACACGCACTATAAAGTAGGTGATATTTTTGTTATTATTATTATTATTATTACCCCATTTCACAAATGAGGAACCTGGGATGGAGAGAAGTTTAGCAACTTGCCTTAGGGAACCCACTAAGTAAAGAGATAGATTCAAGATTAAAGATGAGATCTGACTGTCTCTTGATGTCCTTTCCATAATACCACACTGCCCCCTTTCAGCTCTCCTGAGGCCTGAATTCTCAAGACCTGCTCTTGCACGGGCTTCTTCCATTCTCTCTGTCTTTGCTACTGCTATTCCCCCAAGGTACCCTCCTCTCCACAATACAAACCCTGAGAAACCTTCAGGACCAACCCAAGGGGGTTATACAGCCATTCAAAACATTGTTATATGAGGTGTTTTCAAAGTGGCAATATGCAAAGGGAACTTGCAATGTAGTGTTCACAACGAGTTGTCCAGTAATTTTGAACCACATCTGGGGAATTTTGGGACCACTCCTGGTCCACTTATATCTTCTACTACATCCCTCAGCCCTTGCTCATGCCAATTCCTTAGTTTGATTTTCTGTCCTGGCGACAGATGCCATATGGTTCACAAAGCAGCAAATATCAACAGAGAAAGTTTTCCAGTTCCTGCTCTAGAATACGAATCCCCAAATACCTTAAGACATTCATTGTACATAGTTAATTTCTCTTCTGTGCATCTAGAATGGCACTAGATATGTAGAATTGAGAAAATAGTTAACTCAAATCACTGTCTGTAGGGCTTCATTTTTGCACGAATCCTTGGCTGAGAAATTCTGCTCACACCTGAGGAATCCTAAATGCTCCATTATTTGTTCTCTGATATAACTTTATAGGGCACTCAGATTCTTTATGTTGGCCCTTTATTCTATTTAATTAGAGAACATTGTTGAGAGTTGACCAAAGAACTGGCACTAGACCCAAATATTTTAAATCTCTCTGAGCCTTGGGAAAGTTCCTTATTCTCTCTGTGGCTCGGCTGTACCTTCTACACAATGAAGAACCTGAAGTAGGACTTCTGCATTCTCTTCCAACATTCTGTAATTCATCTAAACGAAGATAAAGGCAACCAGATATATAAGTAACAGTAAAAGAAACAATTCTGAAACAATCCTGGGAAGAAGAGGGGCATGTAGCAGTGTCTATGATGGGGAATAGCATGAACTAGTGTGTACTTGTGTGCAAAGGTAGGGGTGTGTGTATGTGTGTGTGTGTGTGTGTGTGTGTGTGTGTGTGTGTTTTAAGAAGCAGCAAACACCTGCCTTAGTTTGCATTCTGCCTTGTCTGGAGCTAAGAGGGAAAACCAGATGGCCTGCAATTCTCATGTAAGTTCCAAACTTAAATCCATGGTAAATAGCCTATTAGTGAGAAATTTTGGGACAGTCCCTAAGCAAAGTTTGTTTTACTTTTTACTCTAAGACTTGCTCCAAAAGCTCAGTTGAAATTACACCCTAGAAAATACCTACTTAAATTCTTTTAACAAGCAATCCCCTCTCGGTAGACACAAGTTTAGGCCTGTCCACTCACCTCAAACAGACCATCCATCTGAATTGTTTGCAACAGCCCCAGGCTACAGGTAGTTTAAAGCACCACTATCAGATTGCTTCTCAATCTTCTCCTCTAGACTAAATAGTCCTGATTTTTGTCAGCAGCTTTTCATACTCTAGGGCTCCCTTATTAACTATGTTTGCACTGAGCTGGATTTTCATCCGACTCCATGCTATGCTGGCTTTGCTCCTTTTAGGAGCTCAGAGGCCAGACTTGGGACATGCTGGCTCCAGGCCCCCTTTCTTCTCTTTAAAAATGTTTTGATGATCATGTGTTAAGAGCTAATGACAATTGTCTGCCCAGAATGCTCAAGCACAAACTTGCACCAAGTCAAGGGGATTGATGAAATCAACCTTAAAATCCAGAACACCCATCCTATAATTAAGATCCACTAATATATGGACAAACAGGTCAGTGAGACCTACTTATGGTCTCTACAAATTAAAGGGCTCCAAGGGAAACATTCCTTTCTTCCAGAGAGTAGTTTTTCAAGGAGCACATTAAATAAATATTTATTGAGCATCTATGTTATGGCAGACATTGTGCTAGCTACTGGGACACAGAAATGAGCACAGGACATGGGGCCCTGCCCTCATCATGCTTACAGGTTAGCAGGAGGGTGTTGGAAAGGGAACATGTTTCAGAAAAATATATAGGTAGGCAGTTATAATACAGTAAGTACTCAGGCAGGAAAAATATCTGGGCCTCTAACTCAGAATTGTATGGATCAAAGGTGAAGGAGTCATGGCCAGGATCTGAATAATTTCCACTTGGCTGCCTCCCAGAGCAGAAGGGTGGTGTTGAGAGAGAACCCACAGAGAAAGGTGGGTATGGAAGCATGCAGGACCTTGTAAGCCACTTAAGAGGATGAAAGTGCCCTAAAACAGTGGTTCTTAACCAGGGGGGATCTTGCCTCCCTAGGGGACATTTGACTATGTCTCTTCAGACATTTTTGGTTGTCAGAACTCGAAGGTGCTGTTGGCATCTAATGTGTAAAGGCCCAGAATACTGCTAAACATCCTGTGATGCGTAGGACCGCCCCCACAACAAAGGGTTATCTGGTCCCAAATGTCAACGGTACTAAAGTTGAGAAGTTCTGCCCTAGAGCAGTGAGAATCACTAAAGGAGGGGAGAGCAGCATCAGATTCTTGTTTTCTAACTTGCTCTCTGGACATGGAGAGGTGGGCGGAGTGTACTGGAAAGAGCACAAACCAGGAGAAATAATTGACTGTAGTTTTGCTGATAAGAAAGGAAGTATGAGAAAAACCCTCTTCTGCCAGTGGCCCTGCCACAGAAACACCACCAAAGGAGTTGGCACTACCTTTTCTTGACTAGTGAGGGATAGAAAGCTGAGAAGAAAATGAAGGGAAATAACTATTTTCAATTGCACTTTTGTATATCTCTGTTGTCTTCAAGCTGCAGGCACATAAGATAAAAAGGGTTTGGATTAAAGTGTTAGCTGACTTTAACATAAAATGGAAGGGTCCAGATATTTGTGACACACCCACACACACATACCCACACAGAGGGCAGGATCCCAGCTATTTGTGGAGAATGTTTTGCATTCTTTGTGACAGGTGGGGTCCTATAAATGAAGCACAGTGACAACTGCTTAACATGATAATGTGTTCTGTACTGTCAGAGCAATTTGGAAAACCTCGTTGTATCTATTATTAAGAATACTAGTATAATATAGATAGAAAGTCTCTTTGTACAGGGTAAAGCACAGTCATTCTCATCCTCCTCCTCCCCATCACTCCTCAGAGTCCTGAATGAAGCATCGAATAATAGCTCGTATGTATTGAGCTCTTGCCTTCTGCCGGGCCCTGTGCTAAGCATTTTACATACGTTTTCTCACATAATCATCACAACCCTGTAAAGTAGACATTTTTCTTCCAATTTTACATTTAAGGAAATAAAGACTTTGGGAAGTTAATAGGAATTTGTCCCAAGTTGCCAAGCGAGTAGCATGCAGAGTCTATGAAAGAATGAAAAACCTCTCTTAAGACTCTAGAGTTTGACCCAGAGACCCTGGCTTTCCTGGTCAACAGCAGTGAGTGATTTTTACAGACCTTCTGGAGCAGACCTTTCCTCTGAGCATGCTGCTCCTTGGAGGTAAGGCTGGCCACTCAGTAAATGCTGGCCATCTTTATGTTTTTCGAGGAATATTCAGGCCCAGCAGGACCCGGCTGTCTGAGCTGAGGCCACTTCAAGTCTATACACACCCTGTTTTGGCAAAGGACATTGTACGTCCAGGAGTTATTTTGAAAAACACTCCAGTCCAGGTTCAACTAAGACAGGCAAGAGAAGAATTGGGATTACAACCAGAGGTGCGTACCCGGAGTGGACCACAACATCTTGTTCATTCCCTTATAAGGACCACGGGATGTTTTCTAGTTACTCAAGAGATGAGAACTTCTTATCACTGTTGGCACTTTCCACATGTTTTCCTATTTCTCATTTGGAAGCGTGTACTTTTCCTGCTGTCGGTCACCCATCCTGGAAGCACAGCGAAATTTCTGGAGACTTTCAAAGAAATGTGCAGCTAACTCCAGGAACTCAATCTCTTCCTAAGATATTTACAAAGGACCCAAATGACACACATGACACACAAAATATCTCCCCCTCTGAACCAAATGTTCATTGTCTCCAATCCTATGGTCCCTAGATGGGACCACAGGGCACAAATTCTTCTGCCCCCAGGAACCAGCTCATTGGCCATAGCTGAGTTGAGTCACAGTTGCTGGGAAGCAGGCATCACTAATCCTCCATGCAAGCAACTTTTTTCTAAGGTTCTATACAGGGGCTTCAAAGTGCCGAGGCATACACACATTTCCTTTAAAAATCATAGGGGGATCTGAGGAGTCAGTTGTTTTTCAGCGACAGACCATAACACAGCTCAAAACCCATCACTAGAAATATCTTGTGTTATGACACAAAGACGAATGTCAAAAAAACCTGTGTTGCTTCTGCTTCCCTGTCCTGGATGCAGGAGGCCATGCTTGTTCTATCCCTGGTACATGCCTTCCTGAAAAGAGTAATCTCTGGTTTTGAGCCTCAGTAGAATACTATGTTAGTTTCCTGTGGCTGCTGTAACAAATTATTCCAAACTTGGTGGTCTAAAACAACAGAAATGTATTCTCTCCTAGTTCTGGAGGCCAGAAATCTGAAATAAGTTTCACTGAGCTGAAATAGAGGTGCCAGTAGGGCCTGGGGGAGAATCGGTTACCTGCCTCTTCCAACGTCTAGAGGCTACTGGCTGTGGCCACGTCATTCCATATCAAGACCAACATCGCTACATCTCAGTCTGCTCCCATCACACCCTCTCTGCATGTGTCAAGTTTGTCTCTCTATACGAACACTTGTGATGGCAGATAGGACTCACTGGATAATCCACAATAATCTCCTTATCTCAAAATCTTTCACTTAATCACATCTGCAAAGATCCCTTTTCCAAATAAAGTAACTTTTCCAGGTTCCAGGGATTAGGATATCTTTCAAGATATCCCTGATCTCTTTAGGGACCATCGTTCAGCTTCCTGCAAATACCGCCCAGCCCATTCTGTAGAGAGAGGAGGGAGCACAAGCCCAGGACACCCTTCCTGAAGGTTTCGAGTTGGGGGGGAAAGTTTATAGAAACAAATGTATATTCACGACCCTTTAAGGAACGTGCATTCATTTGACGTGTGTCCTATTCAATACGTATGTTCATAATTAGAAATTATCTACTCTCCAGCATCTGAACTGTACTTCTGTTACTATCTACTGTTGGGTTTCCCAACCTTAGCACTATTGATTGACATTTTGGGTAATTCCTTGGGGATTGGTTGGGAGTTAGGGGGCATATTCTGTGCATTGTAGGATATTCAGTAGCACCCAGCAAATAAAAGCCCAGTTAAAACTGAATTTCACATGCACAATGAGCATTGTTTTTCAGAACAGTATGGCCTATACAACATTCTAACACTGAAACAATTATTCTTTCTTTACCTGAAATTTAAATATACCTGGGTGTCCTGTATTTCGTCTGTCTACTCTATACTAAATGCCAGAAGCACACATATCCTCCTTCACCCCCGATTGCAACGAACAGAAACATCTTCAGACATTGCCAAATGTCCCTTTAGAGGCAAAATCACCCTTGGTTGACAACCACTGATTACTTAATTAAAAAAAATAAGAAATAAACCTTCATAATATAGAAAGATTGAGAAAAATATGTGCAACGGTTTAAAATATATGCAAACTGGGCGCTGCTGCTACTTACTTGCAAAGCTGTCAGATCCTAGGGCTAAAGGCCACATGGACACTGGAGTTGCTCTGGGAGGACCAGTGCCCATCACTGTGGCAGGGAGTGGGGGCGTGGCTTGGAGAAGACTGTCTTCTGGGAATCACCCTGCCTGGCCCTGCCCCTTTCAAGCCTGGGAGCCTCAGGCTGAGCAGCAGGACCAGGCATGATCTCCCCTCCCCCATTCACCCTCTAATTTATTTTAATTATTTTCTTCCCCACCCCCCTCAGTCCTCAGGCTTTGCTTAGGAGCAAGTGGCTCTCTCTCATTCACACAGCTCAGTTTGTAGGCGCCAGGAGACAATTGTCTTGCAGAGCCAGGCTGTGAGGTCCCCCTACTGAGACTTTTGATTTTGAGCATGTCCCTACTAGTGGAACAAGCTAAACAAAAGAGGGGCTGAATGGGTGTGTGCCTGCCTCTCTCTCTCTCTCTCTCTCTCTCTCTCTCTCTCTCTCTCTCTCTCTCCCTCTCCCTCCCTTTCTTTTCCTGCACCCTCTGTCTTCCCATCCCTAGTGAATACTTGGCACTTGGCTCTCAGAATATTTATGCTTCACCCATGCTTCTATACTGATAACCAGTGACTCTCCCTCCCCACACCACCCCCAACCCACCAGCTGCCTCTGCACTGGGTCAAGTTTGGCTCTGAGAAGGTTTCTTCAAATACAAGCCTGGTATGCCCACACACAGCCGTAGGGTGCACTTTTTGTATGTCTTTATCCACAAAGCCGTGTGTATTTATAGACCCTTATCAATGACGATCTATATGAAGAGATAATGGAGGTTTTATTCACAACAACAACAGAAGTAAACCTTTGAAGCCTCTGACCCAAAATAAAATTAAATACCAAATAGTGCTCAGAAACAAAAATCCCTTAATAGGGAAAGGCTGCTATCTATCTGAGGACTTGCTGGACTCTACAGGGGAGGTTTGTTTGGGAGGGGCCCCTCGCGTAGGGAAGCAGGATTTCGGTTCTGTTCCAGCTTCCTCTGCTGAAGGATGAGTGTTTCATTATTTGTTGCTGAGCTCTTGGTTGCTTGGAGTTATTCACACCATCTTCAAAGGGTTTGTATTAACCAGCTACACATGGCCTCAGAGAAAAGTCCCAAATCAAAGTTGACATGTAGGAACAGTTTTAAGAATAAATGAATGAATTCAGCAAAACATAATTTGTTGTTCCTGGAAGTCGGGGGCTAAGACAAAAATACCTAGAGAGAAAAATAGAGAGAAACAAAGAACATGCTGTCACAGCAGCACCAGAAGGAGGGATGGATCCCAGGATAATGCCCCAATTATTGGACAGGCAGGAAGGAGGAGGGCAAGCTTCATCTCAGACTCTCTACCCAGCATGAGAGATGGGGTGGATTTCATTTTCAGAATAGTTTGGTGTATGTACATAATCAGGCCAACTGTAGGGACAGTGTCAGAGATTTACAAACAGGACAGACACCAGGTGGAGGCCACCACCTCTGCTGGGGCACTGCCACTGTAACCCACACATTCCCACTTAACATCTCCCTGGGCTATCTCTCTTATGTCTGCCAGGTACAGGGAGTAGGGCATTCCATTGATTTGAGGGACTTTCAGTTTTTAAAATGCTCATATCCTGGGGGTAACCCCTTGAGTCTTTTATATATAAAAGTCTTTTATACATATAAAATATAAAATAGTGTTTTGAAATATAGTCCCCGTGTTTTCCATTAGATCCTCAGACTGTATTCATCTTATAGCTGAAAGTTTGTACACTTTTCTACTGAGACAAAATTTACATGCAATGGAATTGCAGATCTTAATTGAACAGTTCAGTGACTTTTGGCAAATGTGTATTCCAATGTAACTGTGACCCCAGCCAAGGTACAGAACATTTCCACCACCCCAGAAAAGTCCCTGGGGGCCTGTGGTGTGCTGGAGCCAGCTGGAGCCAGACAATTCTGGGTATCTCATCCTCAAATTGTGTTTGTAGCTTCACAACGGCCATGGTGGGAAATCAACAAACACTGCAAACCAGGGATCTTTTCTCCTCAGAGAGCCAGTGACTATTTCACCACTGCTTATGCTTTTTTCCAGTCAATACCCCATACTAAAGAGCAGATCACCATAAGTGTCCTTCTGCTTGTTCTTGAACTTGATGAAAATGGAATTGCACTTTATGTCCTGCTTTTTTCCATCGACATGATGTCGGTGAGATCATCAGTCTTGTGATCAGTAGTTTGTTCCCTTCTTTGTACGAACAAACTGTATTTATCTAATCTATTATTTTGTTGTTGAAGGACATTTGGTTTGTTTCCAGTTTTGAACTATTGATTTTTATTTATTCCTTTCCACTTTTATTGAGGAATAATTGACAAATAAAATTGTATATAAAGTATACATGATTTAATATGCATATACATTGTGAAATGATTACCAAGATCATATTAATTAACATCCATCACCTCACATAGTTTCTTTTCATGTGTGTGTGGTGAGAACACATAAGATCTACTCTCAGCTAATTTCAAGTGTATAATACCGTATTAACTGTTGTTACCATGCTACACACTAGCTCTTCAGAATATATAACTGAAAGTTTATCCTAATTTTTTAAATGCTCATATAGACATTCTTGCATAAGTATTTTCATGATCATATATTTTCATTTCTCTTGGGTAAATATCTAGGAGTGGAATTGGTGGTTATAGAATAAGTTTGTTTATGTTTAAATTTGTAAGAAAGTGCCAGAAGTTTCCCCAGTGGGGTAGTGCATCAGCTAGGCATGGAAGTTCCAGTGGCTCCACATTTCGTATTGTCACATCTTTTTAATTTTAACCATCCTATTGTGTATGAAGTAATATCTCTTTCTAGGATTTGATTTGCAGTTCCCTGAAGAGTAATTAGATCAACCATGTTTTCATGGGCTTATTAGCTCTTTCTATATCTTCTCTGGTGTTGTGTCTGACAGAATTTTTCAGAGTATTTGACAGAATTCATCATCAAGATGATCTGAGCCTGGAGTTGTCTCTTTTAGAAGGTTTTTGATAGTGAATTAAATTTAATAGATGTAGGACTGTTCAGATTTGTAAAATTCATTTTGTGTTAGTGTTGGTGAGTTGTGTTTTCAATGAATTTATGTTTTCTAAGTAGTTGAATTTATTGTCCTAATGTTTTGTTTTTTTAATAATATTCCCTTATTATCTTTTTTTCCTTATTATCTTTTTAATGTCTGTGTGATTTTTAGTGATGTCTTCTTTTTGATTCTTGATATTAGTGTTTTATTATCTCTCTCTCTCTCTCTCTCTCTCTCTCTCTTTCTCTCTCTCTTTCTCTCTCCCTCTCCTTCCCTCTTTCTTTCTTCCTGATCAATTTTGCTAGAGGTTAATTTACTCATATATTCAAAGAAATTTCACTTCTATTTTATTCAAGTTTACTGTTTCTAGCTTCTTAAGGCGGACAGTTAGATTGTTGATTTTAAACCTTCCTTTTTTTAAAAAAAACTTTTTTTTTAAACTGGGGAATATTGGGGAACAGTGTGCTTTTCCAGGACCCATCACCTGCACATCGAGTCGTTGTTTTCAATCTAGCTGTGCGGGGCGCAGCTCAGCTTCAAGTCAAGTCGTTGTTTTCACTCTAGCCGTGGAGGGCGCAACTCACTGGCCCATGTGGGAATCGAAATGGTGACCTTGGTGTTATGAGCACTGCGCTCTAACCACTGAGCCAACCGGTTGCCCTAAACCTTCCTTTTCTAATGTGAACACTTAATGGTATAAATTTCCTGCTAAAGTGCTACTTTAGCTACATCTCGTAAATTTTGTATAGTGTATTTTTAATATCATTCAGTTAAAATATTTTAATGACCCTTTGTTATTTATTTTTATTCATGAATTATTTAACAATGCGTTACTTAATTTTCATAATATTTGGAGATTTTAGCACCATGTGATTTCTAAGATAATGACATTGTGCCCAGAGAACATACACTGTAAGATTTAAATCCTTTGAAATGTATTGAGACTTAGTTTATTGTCCATTATTTGGTCTATCTTGGTTCCACGTGCTCGTGAAAATAATATGTGTTCTACTATTGTTGGATGAGATGTTTTATAAACTTCAATGAAGTCATGTTAATTGACAGCATGATCCAGATTTTCCATATCCTTGCTAACTATCGAGTTGATCTATCACTTAATGACAGAAGAATATTAAAATCTCAAACCTGAGTTATTGATTCATCTGACTTGCCCTTTAATTCTGTCACTCTTTGCTGCTTGTATTTTAGAGCTTTTTTATTAGGTGCACATGCTTTTAAGATTGTTATACGTTTATAGAGAATTGACTCTTTCATCTTATTGAAATGTCTTTCTTTATCTTTGTCAATCCGCCTGTGTTAAAGTGTGCTTTCTTCAGTATTAATACACCCACACTATCTTGTTGTGCTTACTCTTTGCATGATAAATCTTTTCCCCATCATTTTACTTTCAACTTATCTGTATTTTTATATTGTCTTTATATTTAAAGTGCATCTCTTGCTTTTGTATCTAGTCTGACAATCTTGCCTTTTAACTGGAGTGTTTAGGCTATTTACACTTTAATACAATTACGATATATTTGAGTTTAATTCTACCATCTTGTTATTTGCTTATTATTTCTCCCATCTTTTTTCCTGTTCTTCAATTCCTTCTTTTAAGTTAATTGAATATTTTTTTAGTATATTTTTGTCCTGTATTGGCTTTTTAGCTATACTTGTTTGTATTTTTATGTTGTTCCTCCAAGAATTACAATATAAATGTTAACTTATCACAGAGTACCTAGAATTGATATTGTACCACTTCACATAAAATGTAAAAGTTTTATCACTCTAAAATTTCATGTATCCTACCCCCTTTTATTGTTCTGCTGCTTTTAATATATATTTTACATCTGCTATGTAACAAACAGTATAATTTAATATTTTTTTTTTATTTAAACAGTCTGCTATCTTTCAGAGAAGTTAAGAAAAAAAAGAAAGTCTTTATATTTACTCACATATTTAATATTTCTGGTACTCCCTTCTTCTTGTGGATTCAGTGGCCATCTGATACCATTTCTCTTAAGCCAGGAGAACCTCCTTTAATATTTCTTGTTATTGCAGTTCTGCTGGTGATAAATTCTTTCAATTTTTTTTTTTTATCTCATGTGTTTCCCTTCTCTCAAAGATCATAGACCTGCACTGCCTTTTGTCCAAATGCCTCAAAGCAGTTCTCTGTAGTTTCTGTCCAGTTTTATAGTTGCTTTCAATAGGAGGGTATATTAGTTTGCTGGGGCTGCCATAACAAAGTACCACAAGCTGGGTGGCTTAAGCAACAGAAACTTATTGTCTCACAGTTTTGGCAGTTAGAAGTCCAAAACTAAGGTATCAGCAGGGTTGGTTCCTTCTGGAGGGTCTGAAGGAGATTTCATGCCTCTGTCCTAGCTGCTGGTAGCTTCAGGCATTCCTTGGCTCATAGATGGAATTCTCCCAAACTTCACGTGTTCTTCCCTGTATAAGTGCCTCCGTGTCCAAATTTCTCCTTTTGATATGGACACAGTCATATCGCATTAGGGTCTACCCAGCTGATTTTATCTTAGCTTGATCGTCTCTGTAAGGACCCTATTTCTAAATAAGATCACATTCACGGGTCCTGGGGGTTAGGACTTCAACATTTTCTTACGGGACACAATTAAGTTGATAAGAGAGGGGAAGTCTTGTGTGACTTATTTCATCATAATTAGAAGCAGAAGACAACCTTGAGTCTTTTTTGTCTGTTACTTTGCTATGAATTTGTTCATTTGTAGATACAAGTTCAGCAGGGAAGGGGGGGCATGTATGGCAGGAAGATAGAAGGTGGAGATGGGAGTTGGTAAAGGTTAGGCCAAAGGAAGAACTGAAGGATGAAAGATTGAGATCTTCCACAAGAAAGTATTTCCACTTTCTCAGTTTTTACCTTGAGCCTGTGCTTGGACCTTATCTATCACACATGACTTAAGAGTGAGACAGGAGCTATTACGTCCATCTATTCATTCATTCCAAAACAAATCACAACATATACTGAGACCTTACATGTGCCAGACCTGCATCTAGTAGTGGGAGATACAATAGTACAGGAAACAAATATGGCCCCACACACGGGAGCCTTCATTCTAGTAGAAATTTCACATTTATGTACCTTACAATGTGATTACCTCACTAAGTCTGTACACCTGAAATTAATATAATATTGTATAACAACTATATTTAAATTTCAAAAATAGAAAGAAATTCAGAGTCTATCTGCTGAAGTTTTGGGTTGGACTGTGGTTTTAAAAAATTAACCAGAGAAAAAAAATTAATTTATCTTTTGGTTCAGATAAATACAGTGCAGGAAAAGTTTGAGAAGGAGGAATTTCCTATATTCCTTTGTTCAGCAAATATTCTCACACACACATTGACCTAAGGACAGAGATTCTAAAGGGTTTGTTTGTGTATGGAGAGATAAGTTAATAATTACACATTATACTTTTAAAACAATTTCTGCATGGCAGACACTATTCTAAACCCTGTTCCAATATTAACTCCTTTTGTCTTCTTAACAAAATGTTGTTATCATTCCCATGGTGAGGTTAAATAACATGCCCAGAGTTAGCAGTTAGTAAGTGGAAGAGGCATTATATGAATCCTAGCACTGTGGCTTTAGAGTCTGTGCACGTAAATCCTATTCTATTCTAATTATGAAATGTAGAGTGCCTATATATCCTGATTTTTTCAGACCCAGTAATCTGTTTTTGTATTGTTTTTCATCTATTATTTTCCATAAAGACATTTACATTGCTGTGATATGCAATTTTGGAAAAATAGTTGTGATACGTGTAAGAAAACAAATCCCACTGTATTTTCTGAACTTCCCCCTCTGGAGGTCTCTGTGTGAAATCATACAGGGTATCAGGAAAGTGTTCCATTATGTCTAATAGTGTGTATAGCACACTCTATTAAAACATCCATTCCTTTCTTTCTAACTTCCAACTTCCTAGAAAACTGGGTACTTATTTGGTATCCAGCCTCTTCTGCAAGGTCATATATTTGGTGAGGGTCCTGATTGGTCTAAGTCTGTCGTGGTGGTTTTATGACCTTCACCACATAATAGAAATATGACAAAACTCTGGTCTACAAGTCATGAAGAAAGTATATGGAGACTTCTGGAAAAGTTTTCCTTGCTTTCAAAAATAGACACACAGAAAGAGAAACACCTCTTTTTCTTCTAGAAGTTATAGTATCTGCAAGCCATAGCTGGCACTTCAGTAGCTGTCTTGTGATCAAGAGGCAGATGAGGCTGGGGACAAAGTTGATATATGGAGGATGGTAAAGTAGAAAGAGGGGGAAAGAATAACCCTGGATCCATGACAATATAATTGAGCCACTGAATGAGCCAATTTTGAAACCACCCTAACTTTGAATTTCTCATTCAATGAGAAAGGAAGGTGATAAATTATCATTATGTAAGCCATTTAGAGTTAGATTTTCTAATTGTAATCCTAATTGAGTCAAAATTTTTTAAAAAATATAAACCCTAAGAATTTTATTTTTTGTGTCGGTTCCCTCCACCTCCCTCAATACCAGAAGAATTTTCTGGTATCAAAATATGTTCATTTTCCACTAGATAAATTTGATGTTGCATATTTTGGGAGAGAAAACGAGGCATGTACATCTTGCAAACATCCAAAGGCAGATGAAAAGTTAGCAACTATCTAAAGTCTTTGATAAATGTCTAAATTCCTAAGCAGCATATTTCTGTGTTTGCAGACTCAGAGATGAGAGACTTTAATCACGGCAGCTAAGTCCCCCTTTTAAAATTGAATTTAAAGTCACATTTAAGGCTGTGTATGTTGGCTGCAGATTCTTTCCCATATTCTTCCTGGGAGTTTCCCACCAACAACACGAGAGTGCCTCCCTATAATAAGGGAGCTTTTTTCTTTTTTAAATAGCTGCTTATTAAGGCAGAAATTCTAATATTAGCCTACTATTGCACTGAATGAAGGAATTGGATATCTTCTGCACAAACTTGGGGGTCTGGATGTATTTCTTCACTTTTCCTCAATGCTTTACAGAAACTTAAAATAGCATTTCCCCCCCTTTCCCTTCAACTCCATGCAACCACAGCAGAATGCGAGGGACTGGTTTGGGGCTTTGGAACCAGCAACTGTTGTGTTCAGTTTTATTTTCCATGCTTAAATGAAGTTAGTTCCTTCCTCTTTCACTGTGGATGGAAGGGGGGAATGAATATTATTTTTATAAATATAACTCGGTGGTGTCTTGCCCAAGCCTGTCTGTGGCATCAGGGAAAGTGGGATGCTGAGGGTGAAAAAATATGGAAAAAGAATGTCCAGGGAAAGCGTTTCAGAGATCCTGGATATGAGTTCAGCTTGGTGGGAGTTACAAAAGGAAAAAAAGTAGGCTTTTTCCATCTGTAACATTATACAGCTTTGGTCTCTTCCAAAGGGTGGGGGCAGTGGGTAATGGATGGATGGGTTGGGGTGACAACTTATAGGAAAAATACTGATTTTTGTGGCAGTCTGGGGATGCCAGCAAATGTTTATACATTTAATGCTGAGTGTGGAATCTCACTAGCTTTCCTGGGAATTAAACAGCGGGCTCTCTTTAATTTCCCTTTGCACTGGAGAAGAGAAGAGCTGAAAGACCTATGGAGACGTGAAGGTGGAAGGGAACATAGAGCGTGTTTCACTTACCCCCTTCATGGGATAGAGAAGGAAGGTGGAACCAGAGCCAGGAAGTGGATGGTCCAGTGTCACTCTGTGAGTTGACACGGGAGCAGGAAGTGTACTGGGGTGGTTAGAGCAGGGCCTCAGTCCTGTGAATGACACAGCCCTGCCATTACCTAGGCGTGTACCGGTGGGTTAGTTCCATAGCCTTGTCCAGCCTCACAACCCTCACCTTTACTCTGGAGGCCACCACAGCACCTTTCTCATGGGCTTCCTATGAAGATTAGATGAGGAGCGTGAGTGCTGGGAAATAACAATAAATATAGCTTGTATGAAGTCCAAATACAGGGGAAAGTCAGAGGATGCATGCTGCTGACCTTGTCCTACTCTTCCTTCCCTTTATCCCTACTCTCCCAAATGCCCCATTTATGGGTTGTGGAGATAGTAGAAGCTCCTTGAAGGAGAGTGAACCTGTACCTTTGTCCTAGAACTTCAGACCCGAAGGCAAAAAAAAAAAGAAAAGAAAAGAAAAAAGAAAAAGTTGGTTTGTTCAGCATTTATTGAGCACCCTGGTATATTCCCGCATCTTGTATTTGGCTAGATTTGAGCTTCCCCAGGGGCTTTCTTTTCTGTCGCTACTTTCTTTTTCTCTCATCATAGTTCTTCACAAGAAGAATGTAACTTGCCAGACATGGGCTTAAGTGATGTGTGACTGGAGAATGCCCATGCTCAGGGGGATAGATTTTAAGATTCATCTGTCTGTTAATGGACTTGGTGAAAGGGCGAGGTAAGATATTCATTTTTGATAGAGGAGATGAAGATCGGATTGTGGGGAGGTGATGAAAGATCCCCATATAAGCAGAGTTGGAGACTCGTATGTATCAAATGTCTTCTGACTGGCGGTCTCCACAAATCCACAAGTATTTGCTTCTTTCTCTCCATTACAGCCTCTAATAGGTTAGATAACAAAAGCAAGAGCCATGTCTCAGAAGGCTATCACCACAAGAAAGCACAGCTGTTACCCAACTCTCCTATTAAGCTATACCTCTGGTTTAGCTTGAGGCATGAGCTTCAGGTAGTGAAGGAATTATCAGAGAGCAAGCCCGGCTGGAAAGAATACACTGGAAAGAGCTGATATGGCAGCATCAACAGTGTGCCACACGCGGATTCATCAACTCTCCGCTCTCCCCTGTGAGCAGTAATTCTTATGCTCGTTTTACAAGTGGGCACGTGGCCACGGCATGCCCAGCATGCTCTGGCAACTCTCCCTGCTGGTCCCTGACGCTCCTCACCCCCTCTGCTTTCCAAGGAAATCCAGGCTCAGAAAAGTCACTTGTGCAAATTTGCCCAGCTCAGCTTGGGCGAAAAGCTGTCAGCTTGCAGGGCCTTGCTTCCTATATCCCCCTTTTTCTCTGCAAGTTTCAGTAAGAGTGGAAGAGGAGCGGTTTCTGGATTGCTGGGCAGAGGAGAGGAAGCAGGGCCCGGCAGATGAAGCACCCAGGATAGTCTAGGAGAGGGCCAATGGGCTTGGCAAGGGAGGCAGGGCTGGCACCAAAGGCAAACACAGCCCCTTCAGCATGATGTCTGGGCCAGTACTGACTCAGCTGCATCTGGGTGCGGTGGAGGAAATTGGGGCTTTGGGCAGCTGGAAAGCTCTTTAAGATCCCAAGGTGAAGCAAGAGCTCAGCTCTCAGCCTCAAACCACCATGTGGGTCTGTTCCACAGTAGGCCAGGAGCTGGCGTGAAGGGTCTGAGGCCCTGCTTTCCCTTTCATTCAGGAACTCTCAGCCTGAAAGGAAACACTCCTCTGTTATCTGTGGTTTTTTAGCTCTTTCCCACTTTGGAAGTAGAGGGGAAAAAAATAATAATAATTTTCTGTGGGTTGGGAGTGTCCTTGGTATGTCAGGGCCAGAGTAAACAGAATGAAATTAAGTCGTAGCGATGCTAATGGTTCTGCCTTGCCTCAGTGAAATCAGTGACCAGGAAAGAAGAGGTGAGCCCTGGAATGGAAGGCAAGATAGACAAGTAAAGAACTGATATGTTCAACAAATAGTCACAGTTTCTCTCTGGGTGGGACAGTATGGCAGGCTATATAGAACTTTCTTTTTTTTCTTTCTTATTCTTTTCTTTCTTTTCTCGTCTTTCACTGACTTTCTTAATAATGAAAGTAAAACTTTATATACTTGAGGCAACAAAGACAATTTTATGGAAGCCTATAAAGAAAAAAAAATGATAATCTCCCCATTCCATCCTCCCAAGGAAACCAATGCTAACAGAATGACAGGTATCCTTTTGCATTTTTCTGTTACTAGAACTTTAGAACTTAACCCTGTGTTTCAGGAACTGACTCCTCTTAGAAGATGGAACATACATGTAGAGAAATAATTATAGTTGATGCTTTCTTAGTAGTTGAGATGACAGGGCCACTGTGGAGTGGAGCTATGGAAATGCTGGAGATTTGGGGAGCACCCATGAAGACTGAATTAGATAAAGAAACTTTGAAGAGAGGGGGGAGCTCAGGTTGGGGGTGTTCCAAGACACTATTATTTAAAATTCTTCCATTCTCATAGAATCTCAAAATTGGGAAGGTCCTTAGAACCCAGTGGTCTATCATCCATTTTACAGATGTTTCCACATTAATGGTTATGTAGCCTCCTTTTGGTTGCTTCCAGGTGCAGAGAGCTTGTTAGAACATGAACAGCCCTCTTCGCCCCTAACTCTCATCCCTAGGCAACCCGGACCCCTCTGTAAAATGCTTCTTACATCTGATGTTTCTGTATTATAACATGTTTATGCAATTCTTATCTTTTCCGTTGGCATAGTTTAAGCAACCTGAAGGCAGGGATCGTATTTTATTTATTTCTGTTGACTAAGTTGCATATGAATCACTACATTAATTAAAGAAAAAAAATGTATCCTGGACCCTTCTATTTGAAGATAAAGGGCCAGGCATGGGAAAGGATTAGAACCTGAATTTTTTCATGGGGCCTCATAGTTTCCTGTGTGTAGAGCTGATTCCCACATGTCTTTTGTGATTCTTCCTCTGGGTAAGAAAAGAAGCCCCATTTTCCACTAAAGCTGAATTTATTTGATCTCTGTAGCAAATGTGATTATTCACGGTATCAACTCAGGTGAACTACAGTGAATTGTAAAAAGTAAAGTTTTAACTGAACTTCTATGTCAAAGCCACCTTCTGCTCAGAGGACAGATAAACAACTTTAGTTCACCATGTTGGTGTGACACGGTGAGGGCAGGGAGGCATCTCACCCTCACTAGCAAACAAAACAAAACACAGGGCCAGAATCTAAGTCCACTGCAGAATTATCGTCAATCCCACAAACCAAATCAGACTAGGGCAAGGGCCTCAGAACTTTGGACCAAAGGTTTGTAGTGTAAGGATGTCATACTCAGTCAGTTGTCTTTGGTGTAAAAAATATTTCCAGATATATTGGGGGATATATATACATGAAAAAATAATAAAAATTAGGAAATAATGATATATTAGGACTGGTGGTTCGTATTAAATCTGTTAAACAGAGTTGTCTCTAATTATCAATATGGTTATAAAACAAAGAAAATGTTATGTTTATGAATAAAATATATTTTATACAAATATTAATTTATTTCAAAAGAATTATCAGTGGAAACCCCAGGTTATATTAATAAAAAATTGGGGAGGCAAAGGAGGACAGCAAGTAAAAGACTTTCTACATTATAAGTATTACATAAGGAGAAGTGCTTTGGATTGTGGTAATCACAAAAAATATAATTCAAATCATGTCTTCAGAAAATATAAAGGTGATCATTAGTTGATTAAAAATAAATGTTTGCTTTTGAAATCATTAGTGAAAAGAAAAGCAAACAAATCTTGTCTATGTATCAAAATACAGAAAATAAGTAAGGGAATGACAAACATAAAACTTAAAATAATGGGACATATGTATAGAAGAACATAATACTTATATTTATCATTATAAATAAAATGCTGATCAACATTTGTTGCACGCCTACAATGGGTCAGACACTGTTAGATGCTTCACTCTGTTACTTTTTATTGACTTTTTATAGCAACCTTAGTAATATTATTATTTCAATATGACAGATGAATCAACAGGGACTCACAGAGAATAAGTCACTTTCCTGAGGTCACACAGAGACAAGAGGCAGATGCAGAATCTAAACCCTGGCTTATCTTACTCACAGACTGATGCTTAGTCACTGCACTGCCCCATGTCCCCACATGTTGATGAGAGAAGGGAGACCAGATATATCCATTGTGAATTCCACAATTTAAAGTCAAGGACTTTGATTGGGTTCAATACAAAGTATGGCATATTGCTTTTAAGAGAAATGCCTTAAAAATGGCATGAGAAACACACACACACACACACACACACACACACACACACAATGTATTTTTCAGGCAAAAATGAAGAGAACAAAAAATAAAAGCAGTAGTGCCAATATAACTGTCAAACAAAGCGTAAGATAAAAGGCAACAGGCATCAACATGACTCAAAAATATGTTGACTGATGACATAATCCATAGTGAAGGTGTCTGTATACACTGAAAATTTCACAGCAAACTATAAAAACCAAAACAAAACCCCATAATGCCTAGAAATACAGTATGAGGGCAAAATGTAAGAAGAAATGAACACACAATTATTGTGAGAAACTCTAAAACGCGTATCAGTTTTTGACAGATGAAGTAGATAAAAAATAAAGTCAATGAAAATGTAAACAACCAATTGATATTAGATTAATATATATGTATATGAGCACATATGTATCAGATATATATGGTTATATATACATATACATGTGACATATCGATATATATATGTAGCTTTTTTTACGTGTCCACACTATGCCCTCAAATACTGGTAATATAGTAGAAAGAAATCTTAATAAACCTGAAAGAGCTAATGTCATCCATGCAATATTTTTTCACTAACATATAGTTGATTAATTAATAATAACATTAAAATAAAAAAATGTATAAACAACTGCTCTTAATAACAAAAACCTCTTTCCTATGTGAATGTTAGATGTTAAGAGAAGATCAAAATTGCAGCTAGTGTTTATTAGAAACTGCTGTGTTACTAAACTACAACAAAATATTACATTACTAAATGTATGAGATATAGCCAAAGACTTAATGAGAAGACGAATTCATAATCTTAAGCTTCTTTTTTATTAGCAAGTGAAAATAATGGGACTAAATATTTACCTTAATTATTTGAAACAAAAAGGAAGTGAAAACAGAGGAATGACGTAATACAGTAAGTACGAAAAACCAATGAACTGGGAAACCAAAATATAAATTCAATAAAATTGATGACTAAATGTGAGAGCTAATTCTTTGAACAAAACCAATGTAGCATATACAATTTGGAAATCAATTACAATGTTGATTTCCAACTATCTTAGTTATTATTCTCATGGTCACATCTCATTAAAGCTCTCGTTATCTCTTCAGATTAATTCAAGAAACTCTGCTCTTCCCCCTTCAGTCCAATTCACCAGAGAATTTCAAATTGGCCCAACCTTTTGACTACCAGAGGGCCCCAGAAGGAAGCGACTTGCAAAGGAAATGAGCTTTATTAACTTTCTTTGGTCTAGCTCCAACTACGTACTTGGTGGGGGAAGGTCTCAGATAAGAGATATACACCAATTCTTTCCTTTGCGACCAGTGTTTTCCTCAGTCTTCTGGGCAAATGTGGACCAATGTGAGAGTGTGTGTGGACAGAGCTGACTCCATCTTGGAAAGCTGACTCCATCTTGAAGCTAATCCTTCAGCTAAACTTCTGAGTGAATGAGCCCAGAACTTTGGCCTCCTCTCCTTCCCCCATGGGGTCTAGAATGTACAGAGTTTTCCAGATAGTCACAGAGTTTCCATTACTCCTTCCTCTGGGGCAGGAGCCCTGGATGTTGTCTATCTCTTAGCTCACCATGGCCCCAGGGCTTGCTGTTATCTGGCCTCTTCCTCTCCCGCAACCACATACACACTCTTTTCTTAGGTTCCTCTCTAAGGGTGGATAAATGAGGGTGGTCTAGAAAGTGAACAATATCCTCTGGCTGCCCAGGATCCATTTCTGTATGTGAGTTCCCTATCAAACTCTCTAATTCAACAGGCTGGACTTGTCTGCCTCATTCTTTGACTTATCAGCTCCTTGGGCATTTGGGGACCCCTTTGCCTACATGACCTTTTCATGGAACCTGGGGTATTCATTGGATACATAGGGTTATGTGACTGTCTCCATTCCCCCTCCACACAACGGACACTCAAGTTTTGGAAGATTGAGTCTGTGACAGAAAGTTGCTCATCTTTACCTACATCATCCCACTTCAACAGATTTGGCTTCTTTTATTCTTATGCCATCACTGAAGCAGAGAAACATGAATGTAAGGAAGGAAACTTAAGCATGGCAGCAGAATTAAGAAGTCTCTGTTCAATGGACCCAAAAAACTAACAACAGTGAGTGTGTTTTTAGGATTCCTTCCTGCCCAGGCATTGTGCTGAGGACTTGAGTTCAATGCTTCTTTAAGCCTTCACAATACTGCATTTGAAGAAAGTGAGGCTTAGAGGGGCTAAAAAAACCTTTCCAAAGTGACCCAAATATTAACAGAAGGAAGATTTAAACATAGTCAGTCAGAGTCCCGAGCCCCCTCGCTCTTTCATCTCTGCTCTATTATCCTGCTTTACACCATGACAAGGGCATAGAGACAACCATGTCTTCCTCTCCCCACGTTCTTGCTGGATGATAGAAGAGTAATTTTTGCCCGGACAAAATCACTGTTGAGAACTCTTCTCACCTTCCTTACAGACCTGGATAGCTTCTCCCATAGGAGGGGAGACTTATTTGATTAATGGGATAAAGGAAGACCACAATCCATCGATCCATGTTCCTGCCTGATGGTAGTTAGCAAGTTAAAGGTCAGAAACTCCTGGGGAACTGAATCTCCACACACACCCCATCCCCCCAGGACTCCCTGTCTCATGGGAAAGTTGCATTTAAATTGTGGCTGACTGAATAAGCATCAGCTGTGCAAAATGGATTGGTCCTTGGGTCCCAAGGTTTCAACATGAGCACAAATATAAGGCAGCCTATTTTGACTTCACATGCAAAGTGCTCTCCAGTTCAATTACACAAACATTTAAGTTGATGATCTCCATTTAATTCCCAGGTCGAAGTCTCAATTAGTTCAATACTCTGAAGAGAGAAGGGCGTGAAAATGATCAACCTGAAACTCTAACACAGGACATTTCGATACACAAGGCACCACAGTGGTCTTTGGCCTACATTCTTGTCTAGAAGAAACTAAATCTTGAGCCTTTTTACTTGACAGTTCAAAATGCTGAGAACACATACCTTAAAAATGGTGGAGAAGCTGACCAAAAAAAGCCACCTTGCTATCACTATACAAGAGATCTAGAGGGCTTTTCCCTGAAGGTTTGAGTAGGATCAAGGAAGTAGATAACTCCAGAATAAACAGGAATACCCCCACAAATATTTTCCTTGACTTATTTCTATGTACATAAAGCAGTACTCCATAGAAGCTTATTTTTACGGTGCCACACAACTTTCCTTTCCCTTTGTAGCAGATGAGCTGCCCTAGGCAAAACATCTTTCCAGCCAGGCAGAGTTCCTGGAATTATGGGCAAAATATCCATGTGCCATATGAGACAAATTCCCTTACAGAAGAATGAGACTTTAAAATTTGTATTAGGATTCTTGCTTATGAACACCTAAAATCATATTCTTATGCCATTTTACTCAAGGAGATGGATGATGAATTGATGTATAAACTTGGGTTTTAGACTTTTGCTTAACAAGAAACAGATTACTGAAATTAGAAAAGCTTGCAGAGTGATCATTTCACATTGTTGCTTCTGGCTACTTTCACAGAGAAACAGGCATTTCCCTTAACGTGTGACCGTGACATGTGACACAACGTGTCGATTTTGGATGGGACCACTGGAGACATGAAGAGGTTTATATATATATATAGTGTGTAAAGTGTATACTGTATACTTTGTATACAGTGGCTGAATTGCCTAGTCAACTGCTCCTAACATCAGGTTGCAAACAGGTCTTGACAACTTTATGTTCTGTTTCAAGTTTATAATCCCATTAAAAAATATTTAGAATTTTAAAACTTCAGACCCATGATCATATTCTGTTATTCTGAAGTAGCATGTTGGAATCACTTACTGAATGTGATTCTTATTTTCCAAAGATTTTTCTCCCTTCCTTCCTTCCTTTCTCCCTTCCTTCCTTCCTTCCTTCCTTCCTTCCTTCCTTCCTTCCTTCCTTCCTTCCTTCCTTCCTTCCTTCCTTCCTCTTTTCTCTTTTTTTCTTTTTAAAAAAGGGACTTTGCTCTCTATCATAAAGGGCTATAGAAAGCAACAATGACCTTGAATTACCGTTCACTTCCAAACTGTACTGGGATATAGAACTCAAGTCTATCCAACAGCAGTCTTCACATAATGAGAAAATTCACACCAGGCCCCATTTTCAGCCTGAGAGTCCCCTTCCAGCAGCTTGGGAACTTCAGATTGGAGGAAACCTCTTTAGTGTGACACTCAGCCTCCCATTTCCCTGGAGAGCTTGTTTTTGCATATTTCTGACAGTAAGACTTTTGACCTGAAGGTCAAGAATTTGCTGATGAAATAGAGTTCAAGTCAAATTAAGTCAATAGTGTATGACCTGTTGTTATGTTTTCCCTTGGTCTGTTTTCAAACAGAATACTTGCTTCTTTAGTAATTCTCAACAGGTTCAATTCTCTGTTTGGATCAATTGGCCTCTTCTCTGATTTTTGAATTGGGGGCAATGAGCTATGTTGATGGCAGAAGTGGGTAAGGATTGGAATGATAAGGAGGTATTAGGAAATATTTTGTGAAAAGTGTGGTATAAGGAAAGAACTACAGACAGAGAACTGCTGTTGTTCACCGAGATTTCAGGATGAATGATCATGGAGCGGAGATGTGTCAGTTCCAGGCACCTCGGCCCTGAGATAGGCTGCAGAGACTCAGTTCTTCAGATGTCTGTGTGTGAAGGACTGAACACAGGGCCTGGTTCAATAATTGAAGTGTTTATTATTACTTTATTATTAATCATCCAGCTGTCATCTCCTAGCTATCAGCACTTTTTCTGGAATGAGCATTTATTAAACACTTACTATGTGCCAGGTTATTGTACTAGTTACTGAGACTATGAAGATAGAACAAGACACAATCCTGACCTCAAACAGCAAACAATCGAATATGAACAAATAATGAGTTCAGACCGTAGGAGACACTGGCTGTGGCCCTGTATTTCAAGGTGTGTCACATGGAGGATTCTGAGCTGGCAGTCAGGGGCAGCTCCAGCTGCTATGAAGCTGCTGTGAGTTCCTGCGAAGGGACCTGAGTCGCAGCTTGTGAGGTGACAGCAGAGTGTTTGATACTAATGTAATAATAAACACTCCAATTATTGAACTAGGCATTCGATTTAACACTTTACGAGCATACATTTGATAGAAGAAGAACGGAGTCTGAGTGGTTAACGGACAAAGCAGGACCACTTATCTAGTAAGTGGAGAAACTGGGATTTGTATCCACCCGTCTCTCAGCTTTTCCCCACAGTGATAGAGTCTAGTGGTTAAGCCCAGTGTTGGCAGATGCTTGGTAGAGACAAGAGCTGGAGAGGGAGGAAAGGTAGGTCACTGCAGAAATTGGGCTTTGAGTGTGAAGGAATCCGAGTTGCTGTGTGGAAATTTTTCCTAATAGAAAATAATTGTTTTTCTAACAGAAAATCATTTTTCTACCATCATCATCACCCCAAGCTGCATCTCTCCACCCTTCTCTGTGAATTCTATTCTCAACCCAGATTTATTTTCTAGCAGTCCGTGGGTGGATACTGTCTGGATTCCTAAAGAATTTGTGCTACTAGAATATTCCCACCCAGAGATATCTGCTCTCCAGTGACGTAACACATCAGCAGCAAGAGAGCAGGAGGTGAGCCGGAGGATATGAAATCACAGATAGAAGTAAAAATGTACAATACAACCTCATAGCAGGCACACAATAGGTGATCAAATGATTTGGTGTTCGTCCTTCCTTTTAAAATTTCTTCTGGCCAGTTTCCTGCAGTCTCCCTCACTCACTTTGTTCTCTAGTAGCTCTTATTTTGTCCCAGAATGATTTGGTGTTCCTGCCCGTCCATGAAAAATGATGCCTCCCAGAAGACACCCTCAGTAATGTTGCAGAAAAACGGCAAGGACCGAGAAACTCAAGCGGCACGCGGAGATCAGGGAGAACACAGCCTTATTACACTGGCGGGCTCAGCAGGATTCTTCCCAAAACACTGAGCCCCTAGCAAGGTTCTGAGCAGGGTTTTATGGGTTGGGGACTTCCTTGAGTCCGGGAAGGGGTAGGTGTCGTCTGGTGATTGGCTCAAGGTGTGGCTTGGAGGGGTTTATGCGGAGGTGGGCTGGGGCTTAGGCTGGGGACCTCTCTCTCCACGCAGGCCACCATTTTAGCTCTGTTCCATGTGGCAGGGAACCATTTTAAGGTCAGATTCTCCATCACTTAAGCAAGCACCTCTCTCACGATGAGAGCAATAGCTTCCCTCCAGACACTCGGCTCCTACCTTCACCTTGCCCTGGCACCTTCCCCTTCACCTTGCCCTGGCACCTTCCTCATCACTACCAATTCTTCCTCCTCTGCTGAGCTCAAGGTCAGCATGTCAGGTTTTGAACACCTTCATTTCACTATTAATGGAAACTGAGATTTGGTTTCTCCCTTTGGAAGCTACATTGCAAATACAGACAGTGGCAAGAAGCAAGGTTTAATATGCTGGCTGGTGTCAAAGGTATGGTCAATGTTTGAGGCCAATTTCCACATGACTTTGGATTGGAGTCTGAATGCATGGTGGAGGTAAATGAAGAAACACCCATTTCTCGAGCAGGGGGATCTCACAGACTGGTGTTTATTAACTAAATACTACCAACTACACATATTATCAACTACACAATTATCCCTTTTCTGTGTTCAGCATTGTACAGCTTACCAAGTGTTTCTTTGTATGTTATCTCATATGATTTTTGCAACATCTGCCTGGGGATGCCATAAAAATACCCTGGGCACATTTTATACACACTCTGCACTCCTTAGCAAGGGTCATCCACAGTTGTTTAACCTTTTAGTGTAGAAATCAGAGTAAAACTTTAAAGCCCAAGTTTTCTAAGTTGGGAAGATCAGATGAATAAGACAGGTAGATAAAACACCTAACAAAATGTCTTGTGCATTCTTGTGTTCAAAGAACATTAGTCTTTTTCTTCATTTCCTTTCTGAAATCAGGACCCTCTGCTCTTTTTCCATTCACCATGCTGGAAAAACAGATACAAGGAAGTGACTGGGAGAGAAGGAAAGGACGAAGAATGTAGCTCTTGTTCTCCAGGTGCTGTTTCTAAGACAGGCTTCAGAGGATGAGACTGGTGGTATTGTGAAAGCTAGGGTCTAGCGTGATGTAGGTGGGACCAGCAGAGATGGTGGGAAAACAGGGCCTATCTCCACATGGGCCTCCTTCCTTTGCTCTCCACCCTGATTTTGTGGTTTGTTGTTTATTTGAGGCAAGGGAATGGGAGGTGTCTAGGCTCTGTCTTCTGGTTCAGTCTTACCCCCTCCCTGGCTCTTAAACATTTCTCAGAGGCATTGTCAGTCAGAGGACAAGGCATAGACCTAGCACTTAACCCATCCCAAGCTTGCTCATAGGTGTCTGAGCTGTCCCCCCCACAAAATTTCCCCAAGCTCCCACCCACCCAGCCACCCTCACCCGCCCAAGTTACTGGAAATCTCCGTTCCTCTAAAGCAGGCTTTGGCTTTGGCTTTGTTCCCAGAGCTAGGCAGAATGGAAATGCTTTCTAAGAAAAACAAGAACAAGGGAATTACATTCTGATCTGATGTTTCTTCACCAAGACAATTTTGTTTGTTCCTTAAAATTGCTTTATCCCCTTTTCTGCAAATGCTAGGTCAAGAAAGTAACTGGAATTTGTTTATCCCATAGTAACTGAAAAACAAAATCCAACCCATATGAACTTCTCTCAATTCTGGTGAAATGTCACTAATCACACACTTAACATTGTGGTATAATAAATAAACTGGAATGATGGTCCTGGGGAGTCTGTGGGGTGGCTCTTCTTTGAGGATGTTTAGAGTTGAGAAACCCTGAAGGGACGCTAAGCTATGGCTCTCCCTCCCTCTCCACCACTAGCTCAAATTGTGTTCTTTCATAGTCTGATTATTGGATTCCACTTACTGCTGCCATCTTTGCATAACGCTGTCAAGGGGCCTGATTATTCCTTAATGTGTAGTTCTCAAAAAAATTCTTTCTCTTTGCCCTCTGCCCACAGTCCAGTACATGCTGTATTGTTTTGATGTTGACCCCATTTGACCTACAAATCATCATTGAAACTGGCTTTCCCACAGTAAAAGAGTTTCAGACCAAAGACCACAACCATTGTGTTTATCTCACAACATTGAAGGCTTCTGTCACCTTGATTCAACTTTGAAGCACTACGCTGGTACTCAATAAATGTTGAGGAATAGTCTATCTACAAAATAGATTGTTTATTACTACATAACTGGAACTGCTCCCTCAAGTAGCAATGTGGGACCATATGCCAAGCTCTGTGTTAGATGCTGCAAATTCCAAGATGGCTACAAACTGTTCCAGGCTTAGACTCTAAAGAAGTTCTCACTGAGTATTCATATTCCAGTTCATAGATCTTTTGTCTAGATTCTGCCTTTCAGATTATTCAGCTGCTGTCTTTTGATTCAATATCGTATCCACTTTTGTCTCAGCTCTCACCTTTGTCCTAGGCCCCTCGGAGAAGTAGCAACACCAACAGGGAGGAGAAAGAGAAGCGTAGACTTGAGTCCTGCTCTTAATTCATCTTGTGATCATAGACTTTTTGTTTTACTTCTCTGATTTCAGTGAATTTCTATGTAATATGAGGGGAATAGGAATACACGGGACCCTGGGGATAAAGGAATTAGCTGTTGAAAGACACAAATGTTTATTGAAAAAAGACTATTGCCCAGATGTTGGAGAAGGAAAGGTAAATGAGACTTGGTTCCTAACCTTGAGGGCTTACAGTCTATCAGGGAAGCAATTTTGAGCCAGTGGCTTCTGTGCTGAACTTGGTAAATGCTGGATGATCAGATGTTAATTTGGGCAGGGAATTTGGAAAAGGCTCTTTGCTTTCTTTCTTTTCTTTCTTTCTTTCTTTCTTTCTTTCTTTCTTTCTTTCTTTCTTTCTTTCTTTCTTTCTTTCTTTCTTTCTTTCTTTCTTTCTTTCTTTTCTTTTTTTTTTTTTTTTACCACATTTGCTATTTCCAAGTGGAACTGATCATCTTTGTACCTTCTGTTTCTAGAGGCAAAAGCTACATTCTGATATAGATCCTAGGTATACCCATCTGACCTATAATTAACTTTGTGATGTAACAGAAAAAGCATTGAATTACAACCTTCAGTTCCAAAGCTCTGTGTGATTCATGTCTTTCTTTGTACCTCAGTTTACCGTGATGATAACGGACGGTGTGGATTAGATGGCTTCCGGGGTCCCTCCCGTTGGAGCCTTCTTTGAATTGAAGATGGTGGCCACATCACTCGGCCGTTCTACAAGTGCCCTAGCTCTCTCTTCAGTAACACGTGTCTAAACTAAGATATAAATCATCTCTTCTGCCCCTTTCTCCTCTTAACCCCATCCCTAATCTCTGCACTGCAGATCCACTACCTTAGGCCCGTGATATGTATGTCTGCTTCTCAGTTTCTTACTTCCTTCTTCCTGTTCAGCTCTTTTCTTCTTGAAGTTGGATTCTCTCTCCCTAGATTTTTCCAGTCCTCCTGACCTGGCTGATGACTACCACCTTCTCTCCTCAGCTTGAAACATATTTTGCTCCTGTGAACATACCTCCTTTAATGCTTTATAGCATCCATTTTACAAGCAATGCCTGTGGACTTCTGTAAAAATGACTTAGGATGCTAATTTTTATCTTTTATACTCACCTCCCTACAAATTATCATCCTTCTGAATTTCAGTCATTTCTATTATTGCCCAAGCTTATATAACCTCATTACATATACCTGGCATCATGCCCACTACTGTTGGTTAAAATGCCTCTGTAGTTGGTGACTAGTACAGCACATAGGTATATATTGAGGAGCAAAGTATTTCAAAGACACTGCAGTTGACCCTTGAATAACATGGGTTTGAACTAGGCAGGTCCACTTACATGCAGATTAAAAAAAAAAATACAGTAAATGTACTTTCTCTTCCTTATGATTTTCTTAATAACTTTTTCTTTTTTCTAGCTTACTTGATTGTAAAAATACATATGTATATAATACATATAACATACAAAATACAGGTTAATTGATTATTTATGTTATTGGTAAGGCTTCTGGTCAACAGTAGGCTATTAGTAGTTAAGTTTCCAAGGAAGCAAAAGTTATATGTGGGTTTTCAAATGCACAGGGGTCGGTGGCCCTATCCCCAGGTGTTCAAGGGTCAACTGTGTAGGAATCCACAGCTGCTTTGTCTGAGTAGCTAGCTATTCATTTGGCATTTTGTGTTTTTGTTTAACATTGATAGCTGGGAACTGGTCTGAAATTTACTTGGACACCTGCTAATTTGGGACATTTTTTTGCCCTGTTGAGAATTTTTCTCAGAGATGTTTAGATTTGTTTTGGTCACTTACTAATCAAGTTTTGCTTACTTTAGCCATAACAAAATAATTTAAAACTATTAAAATCAACTTTATTTTTACATTTATACAGGGGGAAAAAAATTACCCTTTTTAATCTATACTTCTCTTGTCAATAACTTGCCTTTTCCCAGAGTAATGGTGGTTTTGTAAATGTGATTTCTTTTGTAATATTGAATTTCTTAAGAAGGCAACTAGCACATTACAGCAGAAGAAACTGTAAATAAACCTTTTTCTTTTTTTTTTTTTTTAACTTTCATTTTTCTCTTGCCATAATCTAGGAAATGTGAGAGGCAGAGTTCTCTGGGGGCAAGGAATAGTCAAGATGGTCCCAGAAAGACTGAGCTAAGACAAGGGCACTGGTGTGTAGGAAGAAACTCCCCTTCCTGTCCAGTCAAGTGCAGGAAAGCACTGACCTTCATGGCCAATATTCTGGAGGTAGATAGTGCAAGGTGTTAGCAATAAGGTAGCTTCTTTTTTTTCAGTTGGTGGCTTAGGTCAAGTAGATGAGATTCAACTTCAAGGAGAAAAACTAACAGTGATCAAAGTTCAAAAGTCTCCAAAGATGCAATCCAATGAAAATTCATCTGAGATAGAGTAAACTAGAAAGTAAATTAACATTCCGAGACACACAGGGAACACTGTATCTCTTGTGGGAATTAAAACCCTCTCATGGACCTTACTGCCAGAGATGCCCCCATCTTGTCCAGACGGAGGCACTTTTTGACCTGGTGTCTTTGTCTCATCTTATCTGTTGTTTCCACTCCCTCTTTTCCTTCCCAGTCTCACAGACAAAAAAAGAAAACGCCTCACATATACTCCCTCCTGTTTGTTTCTCTTCAGATTTCATCCAAGTTATGAGTTATGTATCATTCCTCTCAGAGTCTCCAGTCCTTCCTTATACGCCTCCACTCAGTCCAGTAAGGGACGAGTCAGCACTTACAGTATGAGTCAGTGACAAGATCTGAGGGACATAAAGTGAGCACATGGCCCAGAAACATCTCTAGGAAGGAAGTGACAATGATATTGTGATGAATGTTTGAGTTTTAAAGGGTGAATACAAAGAAAAGAAGGGCATTTCCTTCAAACGTAGTGAGGACAGCATTCATAAAGTCAAGTACCAAGACTATACAATTAGGGTGGAAGACACTGCAAAATATGCCTGGAGAATTTCAAGTACATCTGATCTGACTGGAGAGAAAAGTGAGAGGAGTTGAGAGTCTGAGGGCAAATAAAACTCATGAGGAGCTGATGTGCTCCACCAAGCTGTTCAGAGTTTACCCAGCATATAGGTGAAGCAGCACCTATGTGAACAGAGAAGCCTGTGGTTGAAGTCCTGACCTTTTAAGTCCTATGACGAACTCTGGGTTGCTTCTTGTGTCACATTCCATCTTCTGCATCCAATTCTACGCACTTATCCATGCAAGCTCCCCACCGTGTCCGCCATCATCTCCACTACTGACACAACCAACCACTGCCGTCCCCTTTACCATCACCTCCACTGCCCCCTTGCCTGTCACTACCTTCTTCAAGACCTCCCGGGGTACATCCATATCCCCCGTGATTACCCACGGGCAATACTCTCATTCATTTGTTGAGTGTGTATTGTTCCTGTACTGAGCACACACCGAGCAGACACTATGCTAAATTTTTGTAAGAATTTTGCTGTTTTATCCTTCTAACAATCTCATAAGATACATACCATTTTATATAATCGAAAGTTTGGAGAAATGAGTCATTTGGGAATCTCTGTGGAGCAAGCATGAGGCAGACAGAGCCAGGACCAGGGTAGATACCTCATTTTCAGTCTCTGTGCAAAATGGAAATGTGGGACTCTGACCAAAAAGCATGGAAAAATTATTGTTATAAGTAGTAGAGTACAAAGTTTTTTCCATTCTTTCATGATCGCTCTTGACTTGTCATGGTGTTTTATTAATTATTATTGTTGCTGCTATTATTTCCTTCTTAGTATTATTCTAAGTAAAGAAAAATCAAAATTATAGATTAGTGGAATGGATTTCACCATTCGACTTTATGTTGTCCAATGACACTTCTAAATGCAAATATGCAAGTGCAAAGGAGTTAAACGCAAAAGAGCATTTGGCTCCTCTGAGAAATTCCTGAAATTACACAATTCATATTTTATAACTTGTACGTGCACATGTGTTTCATTCTGACCAAACCGTGTAAAATGGTACATTATGGTTCCACCAGAATGCTGTGCTCATGGGATATAATGAACATGAAACACAAATAGAGCACCAAAAAGCAGCAGTGAACACTTGTACTGTGGCTACCTCCTCTGCTCACGTATGCCCTAAGGTTCCATTGAATTTCACTTACAAAACACAAACAAAAGAGAAAATTCCTGAGTTGTGAGACAGCAATCACAGAGAGCTGAACCAAGCATGGGGCCCTCATCAGTAGACGACCCTGGGGGACACTGCACGTTGAATGCCTGTGAAACTGGCCTTGGCCATTCACTGGCCTTGGCCAGGACTCGATACACTCGAATCAATTTGAACCCAATTCTCCCTCTAGTCCACTGTGACATAGTCACTGTAGCTGAATTCAAGGAATTATGACTTTGGACCCTCCAGACATTATTCTATCCATTCCACATAGGATCCGTAGTTTTATAATATGCCCACAAATTATTTACTATATCTTTTTTTGTTTTTCAGTTGGAGCTTACTTCCCTCCCCCCCCACCAAGGGCAAACTGTACTTGATGACTGACTTCTAACAAAATAATGGGGTGCAAGGACGGAGTAGGACTTCCCAGAGCAGATCATGAAAGACATTGTACCTTCAGTGTTCTTTTCTCTTGGATAACTTGCTCTGAGGAAGGCCACTTGCCATGAGGTCACACAAAAGTCTTGTGGAGAACCCCACATGCAGAGCTGCTGAGGCCCCCTGCGAATGGCAGTGAGGAACTAAGGCTTCTTGCCATGGTCATGAGTACCCCATCTTGGAGGCAGATCTTCCAGCCTCAGTCCAGGCAGGCCTTCAGGGGACTGCAACCTTGGCTAACATTTTATTTTATTTTATTTTATTTTATTTTACTTTATTTCATTTTATTTTATTTTACTTTATTTTATTTTATTTATTTATTTATTTAACCTTGGCTAACAT
Source organism: Rhinolophus hipposideros (assembly GCF_964194185.1). Taxonomy (NCBI): domain Eukaryota; kingdom Metazoa; phylum Chordata; class Mammalia; order Chiroptera; family Rhinolophidae; genus Rhinolophus; species Rhinolophus hipposideros. The sequence goes on from NC_138052.1 coordinate 83,618,537, forward strand.
TTTAACTGCAACCTCATGAGAGACCCTGAGCTGAAGTCACTCAGCGAAGCATCTTTTGAATTTCCAACTCACAGAAACTGAGATAATACATGTTTGTTGTTTTATGCCTCTGAGTTTTAGCATACTTGGCTAAGCAGCAAGAGATAACTAACATTCCCCTCTTTTTAAGTGAGACTATACTTAAAAAGTACAATCCAAAGAATCAAAGCTATCTACAGGAGCTTCCCCAGCCATACAAGTCTCAGAAGATCTAAAAATCGAGAAGAGACAAGCCTCTACTTAAAGAGTATCTATTATGGAGAAGAGGCGAAGATATTTAACTTTTATTAGGTGTTATTTCTTCTAGGTACCATTCACTTCGACCAGGGCTTATTTCCTGGTCTTGATCACCGGTGGGTGATAAGTGGGTACCCACCATCACCCCCATGTACCCACCAAAGGGAGAAGAACTGCTAGTCTGATTATTTGGTGTAGTAGCAAATGACACAGGTGGAGCAGACCCTAATCTTTCTGCCTCAACTTCCCCTATCTTTTGGAGTCCCTATTCTGAGGCACAATCTACACAGTTCTTCAGCAGTCCCCAGCAGTGTGAAGCCACGGTGCCAACCAGCCCCATTAGACACCCTGTGCTGCCCTTTCCTCTATCCCTGCTTCACTCCACCAGCCCACACTAGCTTCCTGGGGCCACGCTTGGGGGCCTGGATGGGCGCAATGGACCAAAACCAAGACAGTTGGTCAGAGTCTGGCACTTGGGGGCGTCATGCTTACAGTTTGGTGGGGTTATTGTCCCCTAAAAAAAAAAAGAAAGAAAGAAAAGAAAGAAAACCGGGACTGCTTTCTATTTCTCTCCTCTTACATGGCAGTTTTGTCTATCACAGGCTAAAGCGCATAGGCTAGTTCAGGTCCTAAGGCAAATATGCGCTTTTTCTTTTTGTTCACAACACCATTTTTCTCTTGCAACTTATGAATATGCTGCAGGTTGGCCTTTGCTTATAGCACTAAGAATGCTAAGATGCCTGGGTTTGGAGGTTAATCAGCAGGGAGAGAAGCAGAGACTTCCAATGGGACCAGCAATACAGAGGTGCTTCAAATGGGGCCAGGAATGAATCATAACTGCACAAAGTCTAACATTAGAAAGCACAGAACCACGTGGCTGCATTGTACTTAGCAGGCGACCTGGGCTGCTGCTCTTGTAGTACGAGCAGACTAATGCCCCTAGGCAACGAGAGGCAGATGGTACCATGGCTGAGGTTGCAATTCGATTACAGAGAAGGAGATTTATTTAGTGAAGACCTGGCATTGACAGGGTAGATAGTGGGGGCTGGCTTTCGCAGCCACGCTGTCCAGCTGTTTTTACGTAGCTGGAGTATCTGTTGGTTTGAGCAGTATTGACAGTGATCACTAGGTTTAACAAAAACAGGCGTCACTTCGGGGAGAGGCAGTCGGGAAAGCGTGGATCTGCTATCGGTGGGGAGGGCTGTTTTATTCAGGAAGTCAGAGCAGTGTTTTCTGTCCTCCTCAAGAGTAATGAACAAGCTTCATTTCTATGGAACTTCTGCTTGTATCCGGAAAAGATAGCACGATGGCCAGAATGGCTCATCTCAACAACAGCTAGAGGCTTTGAGGCTTGGGTGATCCTGGGTAGAACGCAGGAGTGTGCCGTCTTTGATGGTTAGGCACTGGCAGCAGTTCTCTCCCCCATCCTGCTCTGCGGCAGGGGCTGAAGGACTGTTGGGTTTTTCAGGGTGTAGAGAAAAAACTTTCCCACTTTGCCCATCTGAGTCCAGAAAGGTAGAGCTTTCTCCCAATGCTTTGAAAAGGGACACTCTGACTCTCTCGTCAACATTTGAAGGAGGTAGGGCTTACCTGAGTTTGGGTACTTGTGGGAGCCCGAAGTTGTAAGGACTGTATTTCTTGGCGTTAGTGTTGATACTCAGTGGTGGCACAGGCACTTGCCCCTTTGGTCTCGTCCCCCAGGTGATCAGGTGGAGTCGGCCTAATGTACTTGATAATGTACTTGAACTTCCTGTAGTAATTCCCCCGGGCAGTGACTTCCTACAATGGGGAACATGCCATTTCCCATTTTTCCTGCCTCTCACTGACCTTGCTGTGTATAGTAGGTGTCTTTACGTAACAGGAAAGGAATAGAGCCCCACTCTGGAGATTGGCCTTGACTTCTTCAGTCGAAGCATATCTAGAGATGAATGCTGAAGAGTAGAATTTGAGGCCGTTTTTTAAACCCAAATCAATATATATATATATATATATATATATATATATATATATGTATTTATACATATATATATATAAAACGTATGACATATATATGAATTTATGTACATATATACTTTTTTCTGATCCATCTGAAAGTCAGTTGCAGGCTTGATGCTTCTCTGCTCCTAAACACTTTGAAGTTACAGTGTGTACTTCCTCGACGTCAGGGCATTTTCTCACATAAACACAAAACAATTGATCAAAATCGGGAAAATAATGTTGATGCAATGCACATATAATCCAAAGACCTTATCTATATATTTCCAAATGTTCCAATGATGTTTTTAATAGCAAAAGAAAATTCTGGCTCATGCTTTGCTTTCGATCACAATGTCCCTTTAGGCTGCTTACATTTGGAGGTCTCTCAGTCTTTCTTTGCCACTCATGACACTGACAACTGTGAAGAATTATTTGGTAGAAGTTCCCTCAGGTTGGGTTTGTCTGATGTTTTATCTTGATTAGATTTAGGTTACCTAATTTTGGCAAGACTACCATCGAGGTGTCACTGTATTCTTCTTAGTGCATAATATCAGGAGGCACATAGTATCTATTTGTGTCATAGCTGGAAATGGTCCTTTCCATCACTTGGTTAAGGTGTTGTCTGCCAGGTTTCTTCTCTATACAGTTGCTATTTTATTGCTTATAATTACTAAGTATCTTGTAGGGAGGGACATTGAGATTATATAAGTATCCCGTTACTCCTCAGACTTTCACACATCAGCTTTCCCATCCATTGAAGATTTTTACCTAAATCAATTTAAATGATGACGGTGACCAAAGAGTAATGTTTTAATCCCATCATTCTTTTTCTGATTATTGACTGGCTTTCCAATGGGAGAAAAACTTTCCCTGCTCATCCACTGTATATGTTTATTAATTCATTCATCCATTGATGTCAGTGTGAACTGTAAAGGGTTTTACTCTATTGGGTAGATTACATTCCTTTACTATGATTGTTTATTTTGATGTTCAAATTGTCCCAGTATTGGCCAGTCTAAGCTTATTCAAACTGGCTGCTGTATCCATTTGACATAGCTACCTCATTCTTTGAGCACTTCCTTACTTTTTTGTCACAAAAATGTAGTTGCAGCTCATTTTGTATTTGTCCTACTCTAGTCCCAAGAGCAGACACTTCTCAAAAGAGTCTTGGTTTATTTTAGTGGCAAATGGCATTTAGACCCATGTATTATTTTTTCTAGGTCTTATAAAAAAGATAGAAAACAGATGTATGTATGCACATATATTCATATATACAAGTTCTTGTATGTACATATATAATATTCATATCTGTATCTATGTCATCTATACCTATTTATTAAAAACCATGACCTTTTAGTGATACCTTCATTCCAAGTCAGTGGCACAGGATTCATTCTATCCTTCATCCTTTCCACCATTGGAGCTTCCTTATCCACCAAGTGAGAAACATGGCATCCATTTTCTACAATGCATGTATTTATTTGCTCAAAATATAAAAAGTATTTTCAAAATTGCTAATGTATGACTCTGTGAAGAAAAGAAGCCTACTAACTAGAGTTCAATATTTGTTTAAAAGTTGTTCGTTTCCTTTAGCCTTAGGGAATATAGTTTAAATGCTATATTCAGAAGTTATTCAGGTTAGGTTTTTCTTTCCCACATTAGTACGGTTTTATTATTTGTTTGATTTTTGGCTGGGTTCACTTGCTTTTGTTTAAATTGCATCTTGGGATTTTTTTCCCCTCTCCTTGACACTCTTTTCTGTTTGTTTTTAACTATGTGAAACATTAACATGATTTTAAAAGTCAGAACTGCACAATAGATATGTACAAAAAAAGTGTCGTCTCCCCATTCCATCCATTCTTTGAATCTCCTTCTCACTCACTCTTTACGTGTAATAGTGGTGGACAGAATTCTATAAATGACGATCAATGATCCCTCTCGTAATTATGTTATGTTATAAAGCAAAGGAGATTAGGCTAATCACAGGAGTTCTTTAAAAAGCAGAGAGTTTTCCCTGGGTGGTATCAGAAGTCAGGGAAATTAAAGATTCAAAGCATCATTTCTGACTTGAAGATGGAGAGAGCCATGAGAAGAGAAATACAGGCAGATCCTAGAAGCGGAGCAGCCTCCAGCTTCCAGCCAGCAAGGAAACATGGATTCCTGTCCTACAAAGGCAAGAAACTGAATTCTGCCAACTTGAATACACTTGGGAGTGGATTCTACCCCAGAGTCTCCAGATAAGAACCCAGACATGCTGACCCCTTGATTTTGGCCTTATGATACTCTCAACAGAAAAGCCAGTTAAGTTCACCTTGATTTCTGACCTACAGAAAAGTTAGTTAATAGATGGGTTTTGTTTTAAGCCACTAAGTTGTGATAATAGAAAATAATGTAGCAGCCAGTCTCATTAGTCTGTGGTTTATTCTGACTGCTTTCTTATTATTACCTGCACAAAGGAGCCGATGCATGCTTATTTTCTTCATTATCTTTTCTTAAACAAAAGGTAGCATACCATTTATAGTCTTGTAGTGTGCTTGGCTTTTTTTTTTTTTTTTTTTTTTTTTTTTTTACTTAACAAAATATCCTGAAAATCACTCAACATCAGTTTATAGAATTCTTTCTCCACTTTTTTTTAGTGACATTGTGTGATGGTAGCATAGTTCATTCAACAACTCTTCTTTGCACAGATATATAGGTTGCTTCTCATAGTTTGCAGTTATAAATAATGCTGCAGTGTATAATCTTTTGAATCTTCAAGGAAATTCCAAGAAGTGATAGTGTCAGGCCAAAAGATAAACACAGATATAGTTTTATTTGCTATTGCAAATTCCTCTCATGAGGCTTATACCATATGACATTACCATCAGCAATTTCATTATGTTGATGCATGGTCTTTGTCTAGTTTACTTTTTAGAGTATACTGAGAATTTCAGATTTATGTGGTAGCTATTACCTAAGCTACCATGTATTAAACATTTCAGAAGGTTTTTTCCTTTTGTTTCATAAATGTTCGCAAATTCTTTTTCAGAAAAATGATCGTATATTTTCCCAACAGTATATGAAAGTGCCTATGTCACTACACCCTGACAGTAGAAGGATTTGATTTCAATCTTTCAAAACATTAAATTTACGCATACACTGAATAAAGATTTTGGACAAATAGTAAATGGGAGAATGTCAAAATCACATTTGTCTGAAATAAAAGGTGAAGCCAAATATTATCATCATCACAAAATGCAATGTGGAGATACAAAAATTACTCTGAAATTTTGTTTAAACTTTTAATATAATTATCAATTTTATTATTGAAATATTTAAGTTAAATTTCTAAAGTTTGAATTATAAAGCAGGGATAATATTTTCTCAGAATAGTCAGCTATAATTTTTCACTCATTACCTGAACATTTGTAAATAGAATCTCTTTCATTTGTGATTGGTGGGGAAGTAAGACGTATTGGGTAATTTGAATTTTTCTCCAATATTTTTCTTTCACGTTTAATATTCTTTATTATGTCAATGTAGAATGTATCAAGAATGTTAATCTTTTCTCCTTAATACATTTTGAAATGACAAAGTAAACATTCTGCTTCACAGTACATACCAGCCTCATAGTATATTAAAAAATTAATAAATCATGTTTTCTTGAGTGATTCATGACCTAAATGGAATCAAACAACAAAAAATTAAATATAGTGCTTAAAGGTTATTTTGTATTTTGCTTAATGTTAATTTTATAAATGCAAATGTGTCATAAAAAGTCCAGAAAGATTAAAATTATGATCAATTATATATCTACCTAAGAACATATTTATTATGCTAACTCATTATTATTGAAACACTTATAAGTGTGCGGCCTCAAAAAGCATGTAATGTTATTTGTAAATTTATCTAGCCAACATATTCTTTTAATATTAGTATGAACTGGAAATATATTTTCCCATTTGTTTAGCTAATTGGATATTCTTAGCAATTATTTTGTGTTCATGAAATTAACAGCTTTCAGAATCAAAATTATTGCAATATTTTACTTTCAATAAATTATGTACGTGTCCAATTTAAATAAAGTAGAATTTTAATGTGTAAAGCACACAAGGAAATCATCACTGAAGACTATACTTAGAATGCTTACCTTATTTTGCTTATGAATATGCATTTTTCATATTACTAACAGTGCTATTCTGGTTACTTCTGAGAGGAACCTATGAGAGCACAAGGTTTAACTACACTAAAGTTTAGGGATTGCAGAATTGATGTTGAAGAAGGAAGAACATAAAGTTCAATAGCTGACGTAGTTGAGAATACCAAGGCTGGAGCCAAATTTATACATCCCTAAAATATATTATTTCAATCTAACTCTTATTTCTTTGAGTACTGATGAGGTTGAACTTTGTTACACATTTAATAATACTTTTTATTGCTTTTTATCTGAATTATATATTCATGCTTCTTAAATTTGGGGTTGTAACCTTTTCCACTGTGTTTAGTACTTTATGTTTGTATAGGTCTTTATGGTGCCATTAATTCTTATAATCACCATGTGAGGGGGGTAAAAGAGTTATTATCCCCCATTTAATACCTATGGAAACTGGGATTCAGAAATGTGAAGCAGTTTGCCTAAAAGTTACACAATATGGAGTATGTGATGTAAATCCTGTGATGGATTAGAACACCCTACATCTCTTTTAGGCCATCACGTTATTCTGTGACCTGGACTTAATCTCCTTCTAGCAGAACATAATGTATTAGCAAATCGCCATTCATTCAACAGCTTTTTATTGAGATATATCATCAACTGAGTTAGCTTATTGTCTCGTATGTATTTGCAAAAGATGATTTAGTTGTTGCCTAGTCTCTTAGAGAATTTAAGAAAAACTAGTAAATCGTTCCCTGATACATAAAGTTTCCTGAGAAGGGGTGCTATGTGGGTTCAATGCATCATCAACATGGTCCATATTTTAAAGGACTCAGCTTTAATGACCTGTGTATATTCTTAGGAAGATACAGCTGTCTTTACTGAAAATGTTCTGTGTGCAAATAAAAACCCTTCTGCCGGTTGAATTTACAGGAAGACATTAGCCTTTGTGGTGTTCTGGAACCCAGGTCCATACGGCAACCAGAGTTCTCAGAGGGCCTGGTTCCTTGTCTCCAGGATAGCAGGTTAAGTCAATCAAAACAAACAAACAAACAAATGAAAAAATAGTTAAGAAATTGGGTGGAGAGAATAAAAGAAAGGGTGAAGGATAAAGTGAGAAGAACCCAAGGTGGAGATAGGGATGAGTATCCATTGTGACTGGGAAATCAAGAGACAGTCTCTTGTTTGTAGTGGCAGTTGGACTCATTTCATACTAATTTATTCAGCTCTATTTGAAAAGAAAATAACAGCAATCATTTTCTTCCAAGATTCTCAAGAAGTGCAAATGCTGTTTTTGTTGCCCTTCTTGATATATTAACCCTCCCAATTTCAGTTCTTGCGGTCTCTTACTGAGATACTTTTAATCCAAGAACTTGTCCTTATCATGATTTCTGCTGTTTTCCAGGGACAAGAGGACAAACAACATAACTTTGCAAGACATATCTCAGCTTTAGAATGACGATTTCCTCCCCATATGACACATCTCTTTAGAGGTCTCTCATTCTGGTCCTCAGGCCCTGCAGTGATTGTGTGCTTCAGAAGGCAGGGACAGGGTAAGATGAAGACACGCGTTCAGGAGAGCCAGCACAGCTATCACACCAGCTCGGGCTCACATTCAAGATGCACACAGAGATATTGGAGACGGCAGTCAGCATCTGTCCTTCTATCTGTGGCATGAACTCCGTAGACAGAGCTAATTGAATCTGGTAAAGAAGGGTGTGATGGAAAAGCAATTCTGCTAATGGACTAGACATTAGAAAGCTCTGGATCAAAGGAGGCTTGCACCACTAAAGCCCCTGGGAAAGGCTAGTGTGGTTTCCTGCAGCAGGAGCCCTGGGTAACTTCTTGAGGGTCTACATAGTGGGGTGAATTGACGAGGTAGCTGTTGGAGTTATCCCTGGATCATTCAAAAGAACAAAACCTTGGCTGGTAAATCTAAAATTTGAATTTGATGAGGAGCGCTACATAGGATTTTATGCTGTTTGGTTTTCTGCAAGCCTGATGTAAGTCAATGTCCATCTGAACACCAGCAATCGGTGACAAGCAGTGGAATGCCCTGTACGTAGGGTGAGGATTTCAGACTATGTACACAGACACACACACACACACACACACACACAGCCCACTTGCTATTATCCAAATACTGTGCTATATGTAGATATGCAATAAAAATAGCCAAATATATATATATATATATATATATATATATATATATATATATATATATATATATATATATATAATTTTAAAAAATGTATATATAAGTTCTTTGAAGGTCAAGATGAAAACAAGTAACTTTGCCTGCCATGGTTAGTAATGTGCTTATTTGGGACATTCAAGAATTGTAATATCTCTCTCGAGTAAACTTTCTGAAAATACCTCTAGAGGAGAAATTCAAACTTGAGAAACTTAAGATCTTATCTGAAGGAAAAATATGGAGAGAGAATGAGAGACTGGGGGGTAAACTACTTTCATAATTGTTGTATCATGGCAGGAGAAATCAGAAGCTCTCCCCCCACGTCCATCCCAGGTGGGAACCACTGCTGGGAATAATTTCCGTGGAGGTAGCACTTTCCCTGAAGAGCTGAAAAGCAGCCCCTAAGACCCCTCATTTGTGATAATGGCTGCCCAAATAGAGTTGCTAGATTCAGTAAATATAAATAAAGGACACCCAGTTCAATTTGAATTTCAGATAAACAATGAATAATTTTTAGTATAAATATGTATGTCCTATGCAAATATTGAGGTTATGCCTGGATCATTCAAAGGAAATATTTCATGGGATGTGCTTATGCTAAAAAATTAATCATTGTTTATCTGAAATTCAAATTGAACTGGGAGTCCTGTATTTTATCTGGTAACCCTAAACCCAACATCATTTTCCTAACAGTCCTTCTACCACACACACACACACACACACACACACACACAACACACACACACACCACACACACACGCCTCTTTATTGATAATGAGGAACACATTGACTTTATGGGTAAATACAGGTCTCAATGACTGAAGAAATATTGCTTTTTCAATAAGGATTATGACTGTATATTCTCTGAAAAACATAATACATGCCCTTGAAAAGATTCTTGTCATTTAAATTTATTTTAAAAATAAATATGCATTTTGACAACTCAAACTATGTAGACACATGTAAAGAAAATTTTAATAATCTGCTACTCACTGGTCCACAGTGACCAGCGCTCACTGTTTGCTGTACATCCATGCATTCTTTACGACCCTATGTGCCTATGCTCATGTACTGATGTAAAATTCCCTTTTAATGGCGTCCCACACCTCTGAACTTCTTATGCTTCCTTTAAAGCTGTCTGGTTAAAGGAACTGGAAGATTACAGCTCACACCGCGGCAAGGGCAGAGGAGCCTAGTGTTCTATTGTGCTCGGCTTTGACTGCAGACACATGGTTGGTGTTCCCTAGGACTCCCATTCGTCCTGAGGTCACATTCCTCTAACTCCATGCTGTCTGATACTGAAGCTGCTAGTCACACATAGCTGTTGGTCACTTGAAATGTGGCTTTTCCAAATGGAGATGTGCCATATGTATAAAATATGCACTAGATTCTAAGGACTGCATTACAAAAGAACTCAATGTTTATTTGATTACCCAGTGAAATGATAACACTTGAAATATACTGGGTTACATAAAATGCATTATTAGAAGCAATTTTATCAATGTCTTTTTACATCTTTTAAACGAGACTACTGGAAAATTGTACATTACATATGCAATTTGCATTGTATTTCTATGGACAGCACTGTTCTACCCAAAGGCCTGCAAAATGGCCTGAGTTTAACCCAAGGGACGCACCCGATGAGCCCTTGAGGATGTGGGAAGAAAATATAAGTTGGCTCCTTACTCATTTTTATCTTATTCATTTTTTAATGTATAGTTTTGTGTCTCTCTTAGTTGTGCATAATATGGTAGCAAGTGTGTATAATTTGCAATAAGCATGTTTTTTTGGTAATGTATTAAAAATATTTTAACAGGGATGAGCAACAAAAAATTAAAGTGCTTGGAGGCCATGCTTTGCAGGGATGAACAGGGGGCCTGTTTTCCTGTCTGTCTTGCTTTCTCTTCTTTGTGGTACTTCGTGGGTGTGTGTCCCTCTGTCCACTCCTTTGTACTGACTTTATTCATTTTCTCTCCTGAATCATGTCTAAAGGCTTGAATGGAACTTTAAGCTTTGGCTTTCTGTCTCTTAACTCTTAAAATTTGGTATCTTTGCTCCTGGGATACCCTGACCATTTTCTCTGTCAAAGCTGGGCTAGGGTTACTTGGGCTGCAGAGGTTTCAAAGGTTACATTCCTTTGATCCTATCAGGTGATGAGAAGAGAGGGAAAACAAAAGTGAGATGAGAAGATAGACTGATTCCAGAGGCTCAGCCACAGAATGATTCTCTAAGTCAGATCCCCTTCAACTGAAACCAACACTGTCTCAACCTGGATTATTGGTGTACAAAGGGGTTACGGGAGTTCATTAATGCTGTGACATTTTCTTCAAAAGAACATCTGTACAGTAATTTCTTTGGGAGGTAATAATATTTACACTGTGATAAAACAATCTTATCACTGAGAAATATGGGATGGAAACACGAGTGGTTGGACAGTAGCATAGGGAAGGTGAAGATAGGATGAAGCTTCTTTAAGGAGCTTGGATCTCACCCATCAATGACGCAGGTCCTAATGTGCACATGCGCGCGCTCTCTCTCTCTCTCTCTCTCTCTCTCTCTCTCTCTCTCTCTCTCTCTCTCTCCTGCCCCCAGGCTCAGTCCCCCTCATAAGTGAAGTCTGCCTTTGCTTCTGATAATTCATAGATCATCTCTCTCCCACTCACTCAATCCCTCATTCTTATTCTCAGAAAACATTTACTGATTGAGGGCCTGTTTATGGAAGGCATCAAAGTACAAAGATAATCAAGTCTGGTGAGTGGTAAGGGGATTCTGTATTTCGTGCTTTAGGTTGAACCATCTGAAATTGCTAATGTTAGACAGTCCCTGACCTACAAAATGGCCATTTCATATGGTTCAGCATATTATTCATACACACACATTTTGGGGTTTGTAGCAACATAGAACAATGTTAAAGACGCAGATTCTGGCACCAGACTTATTATTTACAAGTTTTGAGAACTTATGTAAGCTTTAACGTCACTAATCTGAGCTTCGTTTTTCCTCATGTGAAAATGGAAATGATAATACGTTCTACTAGTACACAGGGTTGCCATGAGGATTAAAGACGTGATTTTTATAAAGCACTTGATATATTGTCCAGCACATAGTAAGTGTTCAATCAACATTAGTTGTTACTATCATTGCTGCTGAGAGGTATTGTCACTGTAATCTATGGACCTCCATGTACGCATATTCCTATTTGCAAACCAATACACTAGACCTGCTTGAACTAGAGAAAAAGCTCTCGTTGTCCCTCCCAGCCTGCAAAACTCCCACCACATCAATAAGGGGGGAAAAACATCTAAACCATAAAAATTCAACACAAGTTCTTCAAAGAAAGCAATTAGAGATTTTAGTGTTTGACTTTTAAATTGAGAAGTACAAAATGGCAGTGGAAGCCAGAAAGACACAGAAGGTGGGATGGGCGCAGGAAGAGAGGCAGCAGGTGGCCATGCCGCTTTGTTTCATTTGGGGACAGGGTTTTAGCATCTAGAGACTTGCCTGTTTATTCTGTATGAGAGCCAAGGGGTAGTGTCCTTGCGAGGAGTCCATGCTGAGTTTCATGTTTGTGCAGGGAGGGTTGGAAGGACAGATCACAGCCACAAGGACTGATGGATGGAGATGGACGGGCTTGGATTCACGACAGAGCAGCTGACCAGTGCTAACATGGGACCAGTCCTTTAATCCACTGGGCCTCAGTTTCTCCATCTGAGAAATGGTGATGAAAATATGCCTCATGGGGCTGTTGTGACATTGAAAGGAGATCTTGAACATGCCTTAGCCAGCACACGTCAGTTTACTTTCCTCCCCCCTGTAGAACCTTACTCCAGAAAAGAGCCAATAATTCTGGCCCTGACAGGCACAAACAGCCAGCCCTGCCTTGTGAAAGCAGGTCCCCCTCGTCCCCCTCCCTCTCTCCCTCACCCTGTCCTCCCTTCCTGGCTTTTCCCCAGAAGGCCCCAGGGTTTCCAGGCCAATTGCCAAACCACAAGATGCTGGGATTGGCTTTCAGGGACCCTCCCTCCCCTCTGCCCCTCCAACTCCAGCCCCTGTGTGGCAGCCCTGCTCTGGGCTCCCTCCCTGGAGGGTAAGGCCCCCATGGCCGCCTCAGTGTGCTATGCCAGCACTTGCAGGGGGATTCATCTGAAACCACCATCAACAGTCTGTGTTTATTTGGGGCACGCAGAGGAGCCAAGGGCTATGAGTGGAGCGGCATTCCAGAACTCTCTATGATCCCATCAGGCTATGTCAATCAGGCCCTTTACCTGGAAGGAAGCTAAGCTTTCTCTTTCCAATTCCTCAAAAAGGGGACCACACACTAGTCACAGTCTGAAATTCCACTTTTCACCCACTGTCCCTGCAATCCAATCCTGTGCCTTACCAAAAAGATGAGAACTATTAGAGAAAAAACGATGAGAAATGCTGTGTTTACGGTTGTCAGAGATGGAAAGAGTTCTTTATTTTACATGGTTTAATATTTCAACTTTTTAATTGAAACATAATACACACAAAGGAAAGTATACGAGTTATAAATGTACCGTGACGCATCTCATAGCACCAGAATTGAGAACATAACTTAATAACCTTTTTAGTGTATGTATTACAAGCAACCGTGGACAGGAGCTGGCTCCCACCAGCTCAGAAGAGCCTACTTTGCACATCACTTCCCATCTCCACATTCAGTGACCTCACATTGGTACTTGAAATCAGCGTTGATGGAAGTATTTGCACCACAGAAATCAGTAAACACTGCAAACCAGGGCTTCTCCCCAGGCCAGACAATTGTTAAACATTTATCAACAAACCCCTGCTTACCACTCTCCTAAAATCCATGAACAAAATGTAACCTTCTGACCAATGCCAGTTTAATCAATTCCTGTCTATTTTCTCAGAAAAAAAGAAATCTATGTCCCATAATCCTGCGCTCAGACTACACAGCCTCTGCTATCTCCCTTCTGGCAATCCTCAGACATTTGACAACTGTTACACCTGAAACTTTTCTCCTCTTTTCTGCTTCCTGTTAAGTGCTTGCTGTTATTTCTTTGACTGTGTGTAAGTGCATCCCCAGAGAGATATCCAGGTGGTCAATGTGCAAACTCCAGTCCTGGAAAGAAAGCACTGAGGCTTCCAGCAGCTTCCATGGCCCTTTGAATGCAGATACTTCCCAATGTCCCTCTGTCAGCTGGCTTCTCCTACCTTGTGTCTTTCTTAATTCATTGCATTTGCAATCTGACCAGACAGCCATGACAGCAGACTGGAAACCTGTGACCTGGGCAGTAAGGTAAGAACCAATGGGACAGCCCCTTCCCTTCCCTGGTTATTAGTCCCTCCTCTGTTAATGGGCAGTGTAGGTCAATGATGCCAGCGTCCCTTCAAATTAGGCCGGTTGGCCTCTTCATACCCTGTGTTCCTTTCTGCAGCATGACTGCACAAGGAGGTCCATTTTTCACCCGAACGAGAGGGGGTGGGGCAAAACGCTGAAGCAATCTTTTAAAGACCCTCCACCTGACCTCTGTCTGAACAAATAATTAATCTCCAAAAAAAGCAGCTCGCTGATGGGTCCAGGCTGTGCCTCGAAGATTGGGGCCAGGAACAGAGCCTGCGGATTTATGAGGTGACGTCAGTTTGAAGAGTGGCAGGCAGGGCCTGAGCTGTGTTTTACACACTCCTCAATTGTTTTAACGGGCCTGCTCTTGAAGGACTCCAAATCTCTCCCCACGCTAAGCTTTATTAAAATGGCAAAGATGGAGAGGAGTGCTTTTCCAGATAAATCAGCTTATTTCGACTTGCTCTCTCCCCCTACCCCTGTCTACTGGAAGGCACTCCCAGAGGGAAGGAAGTGAAGAACTGCAAAGTACTTGCAGGTACATGCTTAATGCCTTCAACTCTTGCATTGTGTTAACAGCTATTCATGGGCTGTGCTTTAAAGAAATAGATGGATTCTCAATCTGACCAATTTAAATAATCCCTTAGAGAGAACTAAGGGGAAGATTTATGTCCTTGCTAACTAAAAGACACACCAGACTTTAGCCTGCAGGCTGGGTCTCTGGTACTGAGTATCACAGTGCTGATTCCTTGAAAAGAGCCAGATAAAACTAGGTTTAAAAATTAATGGGGGACGGGCACAGTGGGATGAAGCGAGAGGAAAAGGGGAAGAAGACAGAGTGAAACGGGGGAGGCAAAGCTTTTGTCTTAGAGATAAGACTATAGTGGAATGAAGGAATAGAAATAGAAAACGTGTTTCTACTTTATATTTATTATATGTATAATGTGTTTATATATGTACATACATATATTATGCACACACGCGTGCATACTCTCTGTTATAGACTAGCTGTATACTTGTCTGTTTCCAAGACTAAAGACATAAAGACAGACTGACTTTTATTTAGAATTCCCGAAACATATATCAATTATTGAGATGAAAAACTTCAGGGGCCTAAAATACTTCATTTATGGGAACAAAATAAAAACTAGTGTTGCAATCTAGCAAAAGTTTTGAGAGATGGTAATGGTAAAAAAATAATTTCAGGGAAAATGAGAGGGTTTAGTTGAAAAGTGAGAGAAACTACCAATCGGGTGTGTGTGTGTGTGTGTGTGTGTGTGCGCGTGTGTGTGTGTGTGTGTGCGTGTGTGTGTTTGTGTGTGTGTGTTGGATATATCTGTAATGGGACAGCAGCCAATCAAGGAATGGGGAAAAGCAAGAAAATGATCTGAAACATTATGCTTCGATCCCAACCACCCTCCTGTATTTATATTAGAACTATAAAATGTTGGTCAATCTAGTCAAGATTTAATGGGAAAAATAAGTGGTGAAATCTGATCAGCTTGGTTAGGCTAAATTGAATTTGAATGCAATCATTTCTGATTCTAAGGCCTCTCTCTTTCTATTTCACATTCTTATGGCAGTTACTATGCATTCAAAACTGAGTAGAAGAGATGGAAAGGTCTCCAGGGCTGGAATCCAAAAAGGCTGTGAGAATAATTTAGGTGGGATTTTTGTTATCTCAGTGATTGCAGTCTAGATTGCCCTGAAGTCCTGACCAGCTGCTTAAGCACCCCATTCTGCCCTGGCTGCACCATAGGCCCACCCGGGAGCTTCTCTCAAGGTCAAAGAGGACAGCCTTGCAAGACAGAGAAGAACTAGCCTCTGCGAAGCCTTAAGAACAGAGTCCATGACTGCTTCATTTGATATCTGCTACTCTGGCACAGTGTAAGCCCAGGTAAGACTTCAAGCAGTCATTTACAGAATTAAATAGGTTTCTACCATGTGAAATCCATAGCAAGATAAGACCTGCTTCCTAGAAGTTTATTATCTAAATGAAATTGGATTTCCACCCAGGGAGAGACCACTAAACATAGCATGTAATGAATGAGTTTATAGATTTTATCCTAACAATACTAAATACCAGTCCTGGTCAGAGACATGGAGCAAGTGGCTTCCCGTAGATAAGTAAGACTTTGTCATGGTGAGATAGGGAGAGCATACATTGAGTTAGCGTAGGTACAGGCCTTTTAGAATTGGCTGAATTTGGGAGTTCAGGGTCAGCTGGACTTGAACAGGAAGTATAGCTAATAGAAAGAAACCTGGTAGATAAAATCAGATTTTTGTCTCTTCAGCCCAAAGCCATATCAACATAGATTTAAAGCTGTCTCTTTGAAGCAAATTTCATGGGGTGTCTGGTTATGCTCATGGTCTGGGCTCTGGATTTGTCCTTTTAACCAACCCCTCCCACTCAGGCATGGGGTTACAAGGGAGAACACAGTTGATGCCTTCATGGAACTTAGAGTCTAGCGAAAAGACAGACACACAATTCCCGCCATGACAACTAACTCAATAAGCTAATGGAGTTGTGTGTAGAAAGGGAATATGGTAGAAGAAATAAGTAATTCTGCCTATAAGTATCAAGAAAAGCTTTATAGAAGAGATTGTTTTTAAACCAAGACTTGATGAATTTTCTTTATAGATTAGGTAAAAAGGGGCTCTCTTGGTAAAAGAAATTGTGTTTGCAAAGACACAGAAGAGTGGGAGAGCCTGATACATTGGGATAATTGTAAGTGTCAAACCTGAAATTCAAAGGGAAATGATTCTGGAGAGGCAAAGGAGCTTGATCACATATGGCCTTGGGCGTCATTCAAAGAGTAGGGTAGGGAACAAGGAGTCACTAGGAATGCTTCATCAGGCGGGTGACAGCATGGGACTTCATGTCATTATGACAACTCACTTATTGAACATTTTCCTCAGTGGCTGCAAACATTAAGTAGCTTGGGGGAGTTTGCCCTAGTCACTGCCAGGTCTTTCTGACCTTCTAATGACATCTTGGATGCAACTTCCTGGTGGTCAGTTTTGGGACATTTTCAGTTATTAGAAATGCCAATTTAAAGCTATAATCTAGGGGGTGGACGGTTGGCTCAGCTGGTTAGAGCGTGAGCTCTGGGCAACAGGGCTGTCTGTTCGATTCCCACATGGGCCAGTGAGCTGTGCCCTCAGCAACTAGAATGAAGTCAATGAGCTGTCTCTCAGCTCTCCGGTGGCCAGATGGCTCAGTTGGTTGGAGCGCGTCCTCTCAACCACAAGGTTGCCGGTTGGACTACCACAAGGGATGATGGGCTGCGCCGCCTACAACTAACAAGGCAACTGGACCTGGAGTTGAGCTGCGCCCTCCACAACTAAGACTGAAAGGACAACAACTTGAAGCTGAATGGCACCCTTCACAATTAAGATTGATAGGACAACAACTTGACTTGGATGGAGCTGATGAGTTCTGGGAAAAACACACTACTGTTCCCCAACAAAAAAAAGTCCTGGAAATACACACTGTTCCCCAATAAAGTCTTCTTCCCCTTCCCCAATAAAATCTTAACATATATATGGTTTAAAAATAAATAAAGCTATAATCTCATATTCCATCTAAAGTTTTCCTCTTCCCTGTTTGTGGTTGGAGGGAGAGGAGAAATGGCTTTTCTTTCGCTTCTTTTCTACTTCCAGTCCTAGAAATGCAAGTGGGAAAATGGTCTGCCCCAGGCCAACCTGTCCCCCTCCCTCTTCAAGTCTACAGCCCATGCAAGGTGTTGGAAATGGAAGATGGAAGGGATATGCGTATCTTGCTTGAGTAGCCTCTGCTATCTTCTTTCTGATGGCTGTTTCTGCCATTTTGCTAATATGATTAATAGTAGATGTCTTCTATCGGTAGGAACACAAATGCTTTCTCTTGACCCCTTTAGAGGAAGGGGATTCTTATCAGTTGCCTGATTTAGAGAGACTAGTTTCTAGCTTGCTTTTTCCTAACAGCACTTCCCCTGCCCCCACAGTGTCATTACCTATTGTTACTGGGTGATAGGGTACTTTGGCCACTCCCCTTTGGGGGGAGAGCGGGAAAGACAGCATAAACCCAGCGCGGTTCTGTGGTGTGCATTTGATCCAAAGAAATGTCATGTCTCAATGCCAACAGAAAAGGAGGGAGAGCAGGCTCTCCCCTTTTCTATCCAGTTCTCCTTTTCCCTGCTGGGGCTGGGGTTAGGGAAGGTTGCGTCCAGGAAGTTCATCAAATTCACCAAGTGTGCTAGCCAAGCAAACCTCTACTGAGAGACCGGGATTCCAGTCTTTATTTTTTGGAGCGTCCATAGTCTCTTGGTGGGTCCCTCTCTTGGCTTGGGTAAGAGGACTCTATTGCACTCCCCACTCAGCCATCAAAATGATCAAAATGATGATTCATCCCTCTCTTCCTCCCCTGCCTTCTCCTCATAGGGATGTAGGGGCAGGCAGGGGAGAGGGAGTGGTGGTGAGATATTGGTGGGGGGTAGGCTAGTTGTGAGACCACAGGAAGTTTCTGTGTCATACTACCTGCTTTGGTGCTAATGTAGAAAACAGATGGAAGCCTATCGTGAGGCTCTAGCCATAGTCCAATTCACAGTTGATGGGAACAAGAACTAGGAATGAGAGGAGAAAAAGTCTGAAAGTAGATGTGAATGACAGCAATGATGAAAGAAACTAGGAAGGGGAGGAAAAGAGGTGCATCTAAGATTTTTTCGTGCTTTTATGTCAGCAACCAATTCATAATAGTGTTATTGCCTGAGCTGAGGACTCTGAGTCTAGGAGTGACAGACACAGGGTAGAGTTGAGCAAAGTAAGAGAAGTGATTTCAGTTTGGGGCATGTTAATAGTGAAGCTACAGGAGATGAAGTCCAGGCAGGAAGAGTTATATGATCAACAAACACAGAAGTAGGAGAACATAGGAAATAGAAGAAGGGAAAATAGCTGGGTGTGATGGAGGACATTCCACATCTCCAATAAAAATCCAGTGAGAACAGACAATTGATTCTATCGCAGAACGCTGTGTCATGGGAAGGGAAGAACTTCTTGACCCTGGGGTGCTAGAGGAGGGTGTGTGGCAGAGGAGACTTAACAGATATTAAAACCAGACCTATAAGTAGCTGCCAGATCATAAATTATGTAGAAGAAGGGTAACAGAGGATGAAGGGGAACAAAATGGAGTGTGCATGCACCGTGTCAGCAAATTTGTCAGTAGAGGGAATGGACTAGAACTGGAAGCAGCTTCTCTCTGACAAAATATAAATAAGAGCTACACTTTTATTTATTTGAAGATTTTATAATCAGCCAGTGATGTTACTAAAAGGACAAGGATTTTCTAGGGGATTTGGAAATGCCTGAGTTGCACTGGAGGGGAATGTAACTAAATATATCATTTTTCAGAACCATGTTCTTAAAACGGAACACTAATGCCTGATTCCTTGGCCTGTACTCTGTGGGGAAGCCATATTTAATCAAACAAAGCCATTGATGAATGATTTGGTATCTCAGGACCTGAGTGTGCCTGGATCCACCTTTTCTCAAACCTATGTTTCCTTGGGAAGAACTCTTCTTGGATTTAAAGACGTGTAGGAAGAGATTTCATTATAGAAGAAAGAAAGAAAGAAAGAAAGAAAGAAAGAAAGAAAGAAAGAAAGAAAGAAAGGAGGGAGGGAGGGAGGGAGGGAGGGAGGGAGGGAGGGAGGGAGGAAAGAAAGAAAGAAAGAAAGAAAGAAAGAAAGAAAGAAAGAAAGAAAGAAAGAAAGAAAGAAAGAAAGAAAGAAAGAAAGAAAGAAAGAAAGAAAGAAAGAAGAAAAAAACTTAGTAAATTTTTCCTGAATTTGCCCAGGTATTAGATTTCACCTTCCATGTTTGCAGCATATTGCCACCCATCCAGCCCTCAAGAATGAATGTTTATGTTCTAGTTTCTTGTCTTGCTGTCAAGATGGTGGCCAAACTGTCATTGGATACTCCCGTAGCACAGTAGCTGGCACCACTGTGGGTAAAGCAAGCTGCAGGAGTCTGGTCTTTAACTGCTGTCTATTATTATTAGACCCGACCGGTGCAGCTTGCTTCACCCACTGGGGTGGAAAGAGTCTCCCTCCTACCCATCCAGCCTCTGCTAAACAGATTGTGTGAAGCCTGAGCACTTCAGTGAGGGGTTTGGTGGAAGGGCTCAGATAATATGTTTATTCTTTCCCAGATACCCTCCTCTCATCCTCAGCTCCAAATCCATTTATCTCCCCTATAAAGTGCTTATTGACAGAGAACTTGAGTGCTCAGAATGGTGCCAACTGAGAACAAGCCTCTCCAAACAGAGCAGTCATGCTTCTCGTTGATCTCTCCAGGCTGAAGGCAAAGCAGCTTGTTTTTGTCTCAACCTCAAGTATTAGCTCAGGGACTTTCCCTCCTCCCACCACCAACTGCTTTCTTTGGTCGTTGATTTTTCAGAGAGAAAATTCCTGCAGTAGAGGCATGAAATAGCAGTGCTCAGCCTCAAGAAGTTTGCAATCTCATTCAGCCAAAAAGTAATTTCATAGGGCCTCCCATAGAACCACTGCCCCACCTACGTTTGCAAACATTTCTTGCAATGGGATGCACTCAGTGTTTTTTAATCTCTCTAATTCTGACTCTTCTTTTGTTAGGTTAAGAAGAGTATGAGTTTTTAGGTATGCAACAAAGAAAGTCCAAAAATAGAACTGAAGGGAGCGGCAGAGCTTAGCATAGCTTTGGAGCTCAATGTCTGATTTCATGTAGGCTGCAGCCTGATTTCTCTTTGGTCATTTCTACCCTAGCCAGGGACTACTGAAATGATCTGGTCTGGTTAAAGTCTGTCATCAGACTGGATTCAGTACAGTCTCCCTTCTACAGGACAAACAGGACAAAATGATTTCCAGCCTTATGCTTCCCCGAGTTCCATTGCCAAAGAGAGTCTTCATTCATTCAAAAAATATATATATATATCAAACAGTAGCTACTATTAAGTGAGACAGTTCGTAAGAGTCACAAGGTTATATGCATAACGCCCACTTTGAAGAGTTCACAGTATTGACAGAAAGCCAAAAGGTTCAATGCGGCATTTTTTTCACAGGAGACACAGAGAACTGGATTCGAATCCAGATGCTGTCACTTGCTAGGTTATCTTGAGAAAGTCACTTAACCTTTCTGTACCTCGGTTTTCTCACCTGTAAAATGTGACTAATAATTGTACATATTTCAAAGAGTTTGTGAAGATTAAAGAAGACAATATATGTAAAACACTTAGAACAATGCCTGGTGCCTAAAATGCTTTTATTATTATTATTATTATTATTATTATTATTATTATTATTATTATAAGAGAGCTACAATAGATATGACATAAAACAAAATACTATGAGGCTAAGGCCCCTTTTATTTGAAGGGGGGGTTACTATAAGGAATGGGATATATTCCAGTTAGGAGGCCAGTGAATAGGCAATGAAAAACTGAGCTGTGCTATACTATAGTGAAAAGAGAGGGTCTCACCTGTTTTAAGAGATACTGTAGTGAGAGGAATCAACAAGGTTTTTAATTACTTTAGACAGAGTGAACAGTTGACAAGCAGTCCAAAGCCATTCCAAGGGTTGTCTTGGCAAGTTGAGGAAAGAAAGCATCATTAATATTAATTGGGAAGTCAGAAAAAACAAACTTGTTTGTGGAAGAATGTGACAAACTTGGTTTTGGGTCATATTGAGTTTAAGGTACTAGTAGAATATCCTGGTGGGGACACCTATGTGGCAGTTGGAAATTATGTTCAAGGGAAAGATGAGCTCTAGGGATATACATTTGAAGTAATCAACAACAAAAACATAATTGAGAGTTTGGAATAAGATATCCAGAGAAAAGGTGAATATGGAATCTTGGACTAGGTGTACATTTAGGGTTCCAGAATAGAAAGAACAGCTATCAAAAAGAGAGGGACAGGAGTCCCTTTCTAGAAAGACAATGCATCAACTAGCCAATCAACAAAAATATTTCAGGCTTGTCAGCAATTATAAATGGCATGGTGCATTGGTTCATTAAACCATCATTCACTGATTTTTTTTCCCCCCAGTGAAATGAATTACTCAGTTCACCTGGAATCTGATCAATCTAGGGCAAAAAGCTTAAACAGTCTCTAAGGTCAGAAGCATGACCAGAGGCTAAAGTGAACTGTAGAGTTCAGCCATGCCCAAGTCTAAGTTAGCCAGTCTGGTTTCTCTCTCAATTGCGGGGACCAGACTAGGATTATAGGACTTAAACCTTCCGTGTCATGACATGGTCTAAAAGCCTTTAGTCAGAGCTGCTCTTCTCATCTGTTCTACCGTGTTCATTTACATAGCTTCTGGGTCTAGGAAAGCAGGATCCTCAAATTCCTGAAAGATTGCAATAGTTCCTACCTGGCTTTCTATCTTTCCCGGTTCTTTATTTGGTAAACCCAGCCAACTTCATTTCTCCCTGTTCAACATTGCTTGATATTATTATCACTCTGATGTTACTCATGCCTACCTCCTGTCATGCCCCTGATCAAAAAGCCTCAAGAGTTCCTTATTGCCTAGCCACTGTGTGTAAACTTCTTGCCTTGACATTCAGAATCTTCCCCAGTATTGTTTACCCTCAACTGTGATTTATATTCCAGCCAAACAGGACCCTTGATGATTCTTGAACTCAATCCACACATCTGCACTTTGATACCAGCGCTGAATCCCAAACCGAAATCTGATCCATACTTTGTGAAGCAGCTGGTTTTTACACCCACATCTTGAAATCTATTCTATTCCCTGAACTAGATATAAACTCTTCTAGGAGTCAGTAGAGCACAGTGGCTAAAAGCTTGGATTTGAACTACTAACTGTATGGTTCAAATCCCAGCTACCCCATTAACTGACTGTATGACTATGAGCAAGTCACTTTTGACTCTACATCTGTTTTTTGATCTGGGAAATGTGGACTATTAATCAGACATTAAATGAGATGATACGCATTTAATCTGGCACATGGAACCCTGTAAGCACGCAGCAAATCTAAGTTATTAGAGCAGATGCCGTTGATAGCCCACCCGTATTCCCTTGGTATTCATCTCTACAGTCTCAAGGCTGTTTATGGAAAACATCTGAAAGCATGCTCATCTCTCCTACAGGATAGACCAGAAATGTCTGAGATTTCATCCCCCAAGAAGTAGCCCTCAACCAATGACAGATGGAAAGTTAGTGGATGAATACTCCTTGCTTGCAATAATTCTGAAGCATAGTGTATATATGGACAATAGGGAATCTGTATTGTCTCTCAGAGTTCCCAAGCAGACTCTAACATTAGTTGCCCTTAATGGTAACTGGCTTGACATCTGCCTCTTATCAGCTTCCTTTCATTCCATGATTTACTCTTCTCTCTTCTATATGTGTTTCCTGAGATTGCCTCCCAAATAAACAGTGCATACTTGAATTTTTGTTTCAGGACCAGCTTCAGGAGGAACCTAAAATCATGACAGCTCTTATCATTAGACATGACCTCTGAAACCACCAACATACTTTGTTTATATTAGTACTCTGGTAATTAGAGTCTACCCTCATTAGACTTAAAATCCAATAGAAAAATTAAGACTAGGGTACAAATACCTCTAAGACTCCAAGAGTCTCTCACATGGAAGTTATTCAGTCTGTATTTGGAGAACAAAGGATAAAAGGACACCAAAACGTTACTAGTGAGTGACTAGAGAAACAGAGCAAGAGCAATTGGTCACTAGGAGTATTTGACTAACTTTGCAGTCTGCCACATCCTTCTGCATCATGATGGATCTACCTAAATACACCTGCAGCCTCTCAAGATCCCGTCCCGTGACATCAGGACTCTCCACCCTCCTTCAGCTAGACCCCATGAGGCGTTGTTCATCACCTTGTCACATTCTCTCTTGTCAATATATTTGTGTAACTCTTTATATTTTCTAAATATGGAAAATATTCTACAGGGATTACATTTTAGACAGGCTGCTTCATGAAGACCTACAGGTTCTCACTTTTAGCTTATTAGCACATTCCTCGAATTGCACTGCTGGGTGGGTGACTTCCGAGAGCCTTTTCTATAGATGGCTAAGCCGGCCATGAGGTGTGGTTTCTTGTAACAGGGAAATCTTCCTCCCCAAACTCCTGTTCTGACCCCTTCCTGAACTCTGCCTCCTAGATCTTGGGGTCTGCCTTCTGTGAAAGACAAGTTCTAGAATCGTGAACTAGAGCCCTACCATTACTGACAGGTAATGGTGAATTACCCTTCGGTGACTGCAGAATGTTTGTGACGACAACCTTGAGAATGGCTGTGACCTTCGGTGCTACCAGCAGCACCTTCAAAACTATCCTTCCACAGTCATGTCTCTCAAAGGGTAATCTGTGTATCATCTATATTAGACGGGCTTCTGGTGCTGCCTAAAATACAGGGTCCTGGTCTAGCTCAGGCACGCTGAATCAGAATCTCCTTGAAGGGGTGCTACATTTAGCATTTTAAACAAGATTTCTGAGTGGTAGGTGACCAATTCATCCCAGTTTTCCTGGAAATGTCTTGATATTAATAGTTAAAGTCCCATGTTCAGGAATTCCTTTGGTCCCAAGACAGTTGGTCCCTTTTTGGGGGGCATCTGGTACTCTCTGAACTATAAAGCTTATTACAAATGCCAAGGTTTGCCACATTGACACAGATGCCACTTTACTTGGTAGAAGTCTCTGAGTCCTTGAGGAGACTTTAATTCAGTGTGGCATTGGGATGGGGGAGCTCCCACAGGCGTGGATTTGGGTAAAAGCCTTCAGTGAAGGCTTGAGTATTGGAGACCCAATGTGTTTCGTTACTTTACTTTTTATTTCTTTTGAACCTGAGATGCAGGAAGTTGAACTTGGTCTTGAGTTCCTAGCCCACCATTTGCTTCTGTGTCTGCAAGGCCTTATGCTGGATTTCTGTGGTTATTTATTCTCCTTTTTAATCCACTCTCCATTCCCAGTGGGCAAATATTACATTGTGATTGTTACGTATGGGTGTGTTCCCATCCTTGTAAAACATGTAGCATCTTTCCCTCTGTACTTTAATTTATAGAAGTTGTATTCTGCTTCAGTCTTCATTCTAATCCTTCTTATCTTTTTCTGTTAGGTACTGCGTTCGGTGCTGTGTGATCCTGGGATCTGTCGCTTCTTGTGGTAGGCCGCCTAAGGTGGCTCCAGCCTCTCGGTATTCATGCCTGTGTGCACTCACCTCACCTGGAGCGTGGACTGGACCTGGTGACTTGCTCCTAATAAACACCATGTGACAAAAGTAATAGATGTGACATTCAAGATTTGGGTACAAAAAGCCTCTGTCTTTCTCTCTTGCTCTCTAACTTTGCTTGCTCTGAAGGAAGCCGGTTGAAATGTTGAGAGCTGTCCTGTATAGAGTCCCAATGGCAAGGGCTAGAAAGAGGCCTCCAGCCGACATTCAGCAAGGAATTCAGGCCCTCAGTTCAGGAACACGTGGAATTAAATCCTGTCAACAACCTTGTGAGTGAGCTTGGAAACCAATCTTACCCCAGTCTGGTTGAGCCCTGAGATGAACAACGGTAGCTCTGGACATCACTTGATTGCACCCTTGTCAGAGACCCTGAGCCAAAGGACTCATCTAGGACATGCTGGCTCCTGATTCACAGAGACTACAAGATGATGCTTACTGTTTTAAGATGCTTAATTTGGGGTAATTTGTTACGCAGCAATAGATAACTGATACGTATCTAATCATTGCACAGTATCCGTAGCATGCTTTGACCATGTGTATTTGTCCCTTCCCTGTATGTGGATATCTGACTACATGTAACTACTGCAAACATTACTGCCATGCGTGCCTTGAGCAAGACCTTCTTCTGGACCTGTGTGAACAGGTCCCTGGCATGTATGTGCGCAATGGGACTGCCAGGGAAGACCCAGAGCTGTGGGCCTTGAACAATACTCTCAGTGTCTTTAATTCCTAAATTGTTCTTGCTACTTACAAAATTTTTTTTTTGTTTCCAAAAGCATTTTGTTCTAAATGTGGGTAGCCCTCGAGGGAAATAAAGATACCCCTAATTAATGGATATTTTAGATGGGGGATGGTGGGTCAAAATCAGGGGTTGTCTGTGCAACAACTTGGAGTGTTTGTGTCTTGTCTTGAAAAGATGCTCAGGTATGTCGCTTCTTTTGTGACCCAGGCTGACTGAGTCATGCTTGGCTTCAGACACGGGGCCTAGGAGAAGGAGGAGAAGGAAGGGCTTGATCAAAGCTCAGTGGACTCATCTATAACCATTAAAACAATGTTTCTCTGTTTGGATTTAGTAAATGGCTTCAAGTTCCTGGAAATGTGTGCAGAGACCCCATGGCTATTAGAAGATCTATCATTTTATTCTTTACAGTAGGCTGAAATATATTTGGAAGTCATTGGACTGTGGCTGTCCTACATCAAAAGGCATTTCATAACAAAACACCATCATGCCCCATTTATAGAAATAGCATGCTGTGCTCTGGCTGCTGTGGGCAAATAAAATATGTTCTTGTAATATAAACAGCCTCACCTTCCCTCCAAAACTAAAGGGCCATGAAAGATTTATTTAAATAGGCTTTTGAAATATAGACACATAAAAAACATGACATATATATACATGTATACATGTATATAAACATGTATATGCATATATACATGTATATATGCATATAGATATCTCCACATATGTATACATATATGTATATGTATATCCATATATCCATATATGGATAGATATGGATATCCATATAAAAGAGACAATCATAAATGGACTTTAAAATCTAATAGATAATATTAGAGGAAAGAATATCAGAGCCAAGAGGGACATTAAAAACTTTCCAATCCATGCATTACATTTTACAAAGAAAGAAACAGAAGCCCAGAAGAAGTGACATGCCCAAGGCTAATGGCATGCCAGGCATAGAGTGTAAAATGGAACCTGAGCCTCAACTCCTGGTCGGTGCCATTCCACACAATCACAACTGACATAAATTGAAATGGTTTGTAAAATGAAAATGAGTTATTTTCTTATCTTTGTTGGGTTTACTAATGGAGGAATTGCAAACAAATTACTAATGCTCTGGCTGATAGAGGATGTGATGATTTTAATATAGGTCCACAAATTCTTGATATGTCTTGCTTCAAACGTTGGAGCTTAATTACCCTTTCCTTACGTGTGAACTGGACTTAGCAACTCACTCCTAAAGGTTAGAATATGGCAGAAGTGACAGTGTGCAGCTTCTGAGACTGGCTCATCAAAAGCATCACAACAGGTTTCTTGATATTTCTCTTGACCACTTCCTCTGGGGGACATTTGCTGCCATGTCTGGCCATTCACCTCACCTCTATGTAGGGAGGAACGAAGGCCTGCAGCCCAAAGCCATGCCACCTTGGAGGCAGATCCACCAGCCTCAGTCAAGCCTTCAGATAACTGCAGCCCCAGCAGATATCTTAACTGCAACTTCAGAAAGGACCCCAAGCCAGCACCACCTGGCCAAGCTACTCTCAAATTCCTGACACACAGAAATTCCAATACAATGTTATTGTCTTAAGCCACTAAATTTGGAATAATTTGTTATGCACCAATAGATAGGTACTACAAAACATTAACCCACCTCCCTTAAATTACCATCATAAAAACAGCTACCTATTTTATTAAAAGGTAAAACTAGGCTGTAGGAGAACATTGTTTCTATTAAGGCGTTGGCCCTGGAGATTCAACAGCAAGAAGAACAGAAGAATAGGGCTTCCTGGCTTCCACTGGGTGCCTGTGTCTTGTCTATAGTCTGCTAAGCCTGGGTTGCTCTACCAGGACACCCTGCATGAGAATGACATGTGGGGAACTGATCTCTTCTCAAGGCCTGACTCTGGAGTCCTCGGGGAAACATTCTCAATTCAGACCACAGTAAAATAGAGATGTGACCTTGGTTCTAGTTCAGCTCTGCCCAGATCTTGGATATATCACTTTGACAAATGACAAGTCAGTTTCCTTTTGTAGGTCTCAAGTTTGACCTCTTTAAATAAGGGAACAATTATCAAGGTTCCTTCTCGCTCTCTCATATAAGCTAGTCAATGCATTATCAAGAGACTCCCAACTAACAATTGATCAGTGTGTCACGATTTGAACACTGCTTGACTGGTCTGCACGCCTCATGTTTTCCCTTGGAGTTTCCCTTGGAGTTTCCCTTGGAGTTTCCTTTGTTTTCTAGGTTTATCCATAAAACAAGGAGCTGAAGACACTTGCCACCATCAAATGACTAACAGACTATTCCCTCAGCTTCACCAGAATTTGCAGTCTGATCCCTGTTCATATCCTTCCTTGCCTTCCCTAAGCTTTGTTTGTCTAGTGAGTCCCCTCAGCTCATTAGTGACATTCAATAGGAAAAAATTTACCAATCACGCACAGTTCTGGTGGAAGCTCACCTGTGGAGCTATGGAAAGATGAGGTTATTTCAGAAGACTGAACTCTGATTCAGATGCCTGGAGATATGTGGATGGGCCTTTGCCATTCCCTGGCCATGTAATCTTGGACAAGTCAGCTCAACCATCTCAACATCAGCTCCTGCTTTGTTCAGTAAAAATGAAGTGATAAGAAATTATAACGGACAACATTTATTGACCACATTCTGTGCAATTGGTTGAGGAAGTTGGGTTCACTGCCTTGAACACCATCTTGTGACATAGGGATTATTATTATCCACACTTTACAGATCAGGATACGAAGGCTCAGAGCTAGTACATGGTAGAGCCAGGATTCAAACCCAAACTCTTAACTACTGCAGTCGTAGTAACTCTGAATTAGTCTCAGCTGGAATTGAAATTATCTGGGTGCTAGGATGCCACACATGTAGAGGACTGATGGAGTGAGTCTGCCAGGTATTTATTTATACAAGGAACCATGGAGTAAAGTTAGTGACAGGGCACATATGTTGGCTTCCAGAACATGGCCTATTGCTTCTAGAGGAAAAAGAAGATTCCCTTTCCTTGATGCCAGTCACAGTGATTTTGTGGGACCATCAAAAATGCAAATTAAAATCAGAAGGGCTGGGATATTAGCATGCAGGGCATCTGCACATTTGGTGCCAGTTTTTTCAGTCGTACCCGATGAGGATGCCCTACCCTAGACATCAATGACCTTGACATTGGACGCTGGCAGGAATTGATGCCTTCAGCAGACACCAGTGACCGCTTCACCCCAAATGAGCCAGGAGAGAATAAAAGCAGCAGATGTCACACAGTAGCCCAGAGGACAAGCTTGCCGAGCACATCAGGAACATTCTCTGCTCTGAGGCTACTGAGGAGACACCAAACAAGACAGAAAACCAGGACTACTTGGAAGAAATTTGAAAGGGAGCTTAAATTTCTACAAAACACAAGTGTAGTTTCCTGGAGAAGTTCTGGGTTTGCTCTTGGGATCCTATTTTTATCTCAGGCTTGGGTGGTCTGAAAAATGTAGGTTACTGATGAAATGAGAAGGTGCTACTCCATGGGGCTTTACATGGGTCCCTTCACTTCTGATCCCCAGAATCACAGCATATCACACTAGATTAACAACAACAGCAGGCTGAAAGATGACTGTGCAGGCCCATTGGTGAGTCCTTCCAGTGCAACAGTAACTGGGTTACACTATGGTTATCTCTAATTTAGTGGTCCCGGGGCTACTGGGCGAGAAAGTGAATAGTTTCTCTACCGACCACAGTGCTTTCCAGGGAAAGATTTCTGATCTGGGGCAAAGGGGCATTGTTCCCCCCACTGACAGCTGGAAAGTGCAGCTTCTCTGCAGAAATGGGTTTTATAGCTATCATATTGAGGCAAATGTCTGTAGGGAAAAAGGGTGGGGGGAGATGTGGTGAGAACCACATTCCCCCTACTGGGGGAGGGGGAGGCTCTGGCTTCTTTCTTCTGAGAATGGCTTTCTGCTGGGAAGGGGCTGGATGAACCATCTAACCCCACCTCTGCTTGGAAATGGAGAGCTTCTCCACCCCAAAGGAAGGGGAGGGGAAGAGAGGATGGAAAGGGCTGCAGGGCATATTTCTCCCCTTCTCTCTCAAGCAGAAAGAAAAGCCAACTTCAATTAGGAAAGGAAAGGAGATTCAAAACATCTGGTGGGAGAAGCGCTTGCTCTGGAGGACCTTGTGAGGGTAGGGAGAAGGACAGATGGGAGGACAGTGAAGGCTTCTGGACAACCTATCTGCCTGGCCCAACCTGTCACTCCTCCAAGTTCATCACCACTTTTTGCCTCTTCACTTCTGCCTTGACTCTGTCAGGCTGAGGCTTTTGGCTGCCTCCTGCCCCAGTCTAAAGGGGGCAGAAACAGCAGCTCAACCTGGGCAGCATAGCCCACAATTTTCTGGGGTTCCTGGTAAATTTGCACCACAGTACAGACCACCCACAGAGTGAGTACACAGAGTTCACAACCTCTAGCATTCAGACAGCTAATCAGCTTGGTTTTGGAGTGGATAGCCTCCTCTTTAATCTCCAGCCTACCAAACTGCCTTCCTCCCCCACCCTTTAAAACACTCCCAGGCTCCCACCTCCTCTAAGAAGCCTTCTTGGATTATTTCTGCAGAAATTGCGTATTCCTCCCTGCAAACCACACACAAAATGTCAGTGCTGTGAAGTTGCTGTTCTTTGTTGCATTGACTTTGAAAGCCTTCCTTCCCCCCTCTCAACCCCCCCCCAGGCTAAGCTGATGACTGAGAGATGGGGCTTGCACATAGATCTGTGACTAATTCCCTGGAAATCAGCCTCCATGGTTGATCCCTAAGACCCCAGGTTTTCGTCACAAGGCACCAAAGCCTGAAGGCTCCTTAAAGATTACCTACTGGATAGGATATACGACATTCCCCAAGAGTTCACTGCCCAGCAGGTTCTGATCAGGATTCCTCTTGGGGGTGGATGGATTGGGTCTGGAAACGAGGCCAAGGAAGGTCCTTTCCATTCTCTCAGTTACAGACAGAGTGGAGTGCTCAGCTGAGCAGAAGCTGTGCAATTCCCAGGTTGGACAGCTGTGGGCCCGGTGACCATTTTTCATCAGCCTGTGTCATTGGAACATGGTAGTCTCTTCTGGGTTTACAGTTTGCTTGAGCATCCAGACCATAAAGACTGCTGTGTTTCATGGAGGATGCAGTTTCCTTTCCACCTAAAGCCACAAAGTCATGTCACGTCCCAAAGGAGCAGCCATTCAAAGGCGAACGCCAAAGATTTTTCTCTGCCTTACAGGCAACTATGGCTTCCAGCCATGATGGCAATAATCATTTGAGTATAACTTTTAAACTTCAGCTGGTTCATGTACAGGAATATAAATTACTGTAAAGTTATAGAATCATGGACTTTTAGAACTGAAAGGGATTTTAAACACTGAGATCAATTTTTGTTTGACACATAAAGAAATGAAGGTCCAGAGAAGCCACACAATTTGACCAAGATCATGTAACCGGCCCGGCCTCCGAGGTACTGGTGCCTCTTCTGCAATGACTCCTGACAGTTTCCGTGATATGTGGGTCAGAGTGAGACACTAAGAGACCCGAAGCATGTAAAAAAATAATAATGTGACATTCAAAATAACACCAAATAAAAAAACAAACAAAGAAACAAAAGAAAAAACACAAGAGTTAGAAGTTTTACTGAAGTGAAAATAGTTTTTCCCCCTTAGATGTTTTGATTGCAAAGTTCTGCAAAACGTCATTAGCTATAAACGTTTCTATTTCCTACTTCCTGCTTAGCTGGTGCCTATAGCACAGGTTCAGTCTTGCCAGCTGAGTAGATTGCCCACAATGATATTTGCCACATATTTTGACGGTGAGCATGTTTAAATAATGACAGCCCTACACTCTCATTTTCCCTTTGACTTTTCTGTGAGGGCTCCTTGGAAGAGAAGAAAGCTTATTGAGGGGCTGGGACGGGGTCCCAGGGCCAGGATCCCCCAGCTAAATCAGGATATGGTGACATTTTGGTAACAGCAGCTCCTGGTCACTGGATATGTATGCTCTGCTGTGGCCTCCTTGGGAATCTGGAGAAACATGGAAGCCTGTTTGGCGTGGTCGTTTCTTCCGCCCTATTCTTGCGTCACTAACCAGGAACCCAACCCAGTGAATGAATGAAGGGCCAGAGAGACCAGGCTGAGCACTCTGGGAAATGGGCTAGGTTTCAATACAGAGACTGGGGTTGGTGGGGGAGGAGGTTGATTTGATTGTGGGGAACTTGGATGGGGGCCACTGAAGATTCAGGGCTGAATGCTGGGGCCAAGCCTTGCCAAGAATATGCAAGAGACAGACTTTCCAGAGCAGGCACAAATAGGGGCAGTGGTGATAGGCACAGGTGTGTGAAATCTGCTGGGAAAAACAGAAGAGGTCTTTTCAGTCTAGAAAACTGATATAGTAACTGCCTCCAATCTCTTCCTCCATTTCAGAGACAGAATTTGCTCTGTTTGCACAGGCCTTTTACATTAATCCTTTCAGTCCTGAAAGGCGACTGTAATTTGATAGACCCCAAGAATTGAGGCAGACAGACAGACAGACTGGATACAAATGAGCACAAGTGACTGACCATGCCATTCGGGTTATCACCCACCTCTCCAGTTAAAGCCAGCTGTCAAAGTAGGAGATTTGATCCTTTTTTTAGTATTTTGGATTTTTTTT
Source organism: Rhinolophus hipposideros (assembly GCF_964194185.1). Lineage (NCBI taxonomy): Eukaryota > Metazoa > Chordata > Mammalia > Chiroptera > Rhinolophidae > Rhinolophus > Rhinolophus hipposideros. The sequence goes on from NC_138052.1 coordinate 83,651,089, forward strand.
TTCCAAATCATTTTAATTTAGAGATTTGCTTCCTTAACATTTCCAAAGCAATGTCCCAAAGCAAAGCAAAGCAAAGCTAGTCTTATAGTCATAGTATTCTTTCATTCCTCACTGGGAAATCACAGTTGAAAGTTTTTAGGTTCCTTTTCCCTTAATTTCTACAACCACAGGCATGTTCTGGTATGAGGCCAACTGGTGCTTTTATAGCTTTGGAAAGAGCTGACAATAAAGAGATGAAATGGGGGAATAAAGAACATTCCTCCTTGAGAAATAAATCTTTTTTTTTTTAATTTAGGTGATCAATGCTAATCAGAGCAACTTTATTTCAAGGCCTGAAGAATCACATATTATCTGTCATCTTGACTCAGAGTAATGCCATTTGTGGAACACTGAGCTGAGCTTGAGAAGTCAGAACCACACTCTGCTTGGAGAGGGAGTGAAAGAATGTATGGTGGAAAAGCAGAGGGAAGCCCCGTTTCTCCTCTGTTTCCTTTTGAGAGAAAAAAAAAAAAAGGCAAGAAAGTGTTGAAACACCCCATCTTGGGCTGATGAAAATTGAAGCCAATTTCAGGTAGGTTAAGGAGACAGGGAGTCCAGGAAAGTCCTCGTCCAGTGACTTTTGGAGAAGTAAGGGATGGGTTATTCCAAAGGCACTGCTTTGACTGGACCTTTCCGGACAGAGCCGGGAACTAGAGCTCCGGCTTAAACTCACCTCTTGGCGACTTCCCAATTTATCCGGACTCCTCAGGGCCCACATCTGGGGCCCAGCTGAGCTGGGATGCTGGAAGGGTTTATCACACCCATCCTCCTCCACTTCCTAGAGGTGTCAGGGGAGCAATGATCACCAAGGCAACAGAGGGACCCCCCCTCCTTTTGGGTCACCCTCTACAATGAGGAACATATGGAGAGTGAGGCTGAGGGAATCCCTGAGCCAAGCTTTTCCACTGGGGTGCTGTTCATCCATCCTTTTAGGATTGAAGGGGCCATCCTGACACTGCTACCATCCCATTAAGCACAGGGGCTTTTTTCTATCTTGTTCAAACTGCATTTCCAATGCTTGGCACAATGACTAGCACAAGTGGGAATTCAATACATCCTTGTTAAGTGAATGTAGGAACTGGAGGAACGACGTTCCATGCGCCTCCATCTTCCCTAGTAATGTCCCATGCTCTGAATCCATCCGCCAGCTTTCTTCCACCTACAACTCCCCTTTGTTAAACTAAGCCCCTTCTTCATAACACTTGGAGGACAGAGAACATGGCTAATATTGGAGTGACTAGGCACGGGTTTGCCCTCATTCCCACACGTATTTGTCTACTCATGCTGTCAAAGCAAAATGCCACAGACTGGGTGGCTTAAACAACGGAAATGTATTTTCTCATGGTTCTGGAGGTTGGAAGTCCAAGTTAAAGGTGCCAGCAGGGTTGGGTTCTGGTGAAATCTTTCTCTTTGGCTTCTAGATGGCCACCTTTTCCCAGTGTCCTCACTTGACCTCTTCTCTGTGCGGGGGTGGGGGTGGGGTAGGGGGTGGGGGGGGGGAGACAGAAAGAGAGAGAGAGAGAGAGAGATCTGCTGTCTTTTCTTCTTACAAGAGCACCAGACCCATCAGCATCAGATTAAGGCCCCACACTTATGACTTCATTGAACCTAATTACCTCCTTAAAGGACCTGTCTCCAAATACACATTGAAGATGAGAGCTTAAACCTATTTTGAATAACCTGGGGAGACACAATTCAGGCAAGAGGAGCCCCGCCCTGGGCCCCACACTTCAGAGCGCACCCCTCTAGAGACTGTGCCCCTGTCCAGAGTGTAAGGAATCTACAGAGCAAGGATCATGCCCACCCAGAGCTGGTGCTTCACCTTCTAGACCATGATCTGGGTACATGGGACCCAAGAATTCCCTTCCCAGTGGAGGACCATGCCTCTCACTCAGAGGGTGGCCAAGAGGCACCCAGACATTTCTGAGGAGCAGAGACATCTTGGAACTACTAGCTGGAATGTCTACAAGTGTCCTCAAGGACCTTCATGGTGTGGAAAGGAGCTTGGGGAGGAAACAGAAATGGGGTGATCCAGCAGCCAGGGGCCAGGTGCTGGGGCTGAGGTCTGCCTTGCCACAAGCCACCATATTGTGGCAAGGTAATGGGAGGGACCTGAAAGTTCTAACTGAACTGGCCTTCCAGTCTCAGTGTTCTTTGGAGAACTTAAAAGGCCTGTACTGGCGTGCTTTGTGGGTTCAGGTACCCTGTAGACAGAGTTTACCTGTCTTGGACTGAATAGAGTAAGTAGAAAGCTTGAGCCAATCCCTTTAGGCTCTTCTGGAGGCATCTGAATGGTGAGAATTGGACGGGGCAATAGGGAGGCAGTCAGCAAAGCCCCTGGTGGGAGACAAAAGAGTCCCCTTCTCCCCCCACCTACCCATGTGTGCACACACACACACACACACACACACACAGAAGAGATGCAGGTATTTTCCTGTGGATTTCTTAATTAATTGGAAAAGGGAATGAACATGGGTATGATCATTGCAAAGGTCTATGTTTTAGAAGCAAGAGGATAATACACATTTCTTTCGTTCTTAGCTTCCTGCACAGCGTTTAAATATTTAGATGTAATATGTGGGCCTCCATTTGTACTCTTCTACCTGACATGGCAAATAGGACAGGTGGGCCTGAACTTACGCCCCAGTTTGCCCTGGGACAGTTCCAGGTCACGGCTCGTGTCCTGCAGCATTATTACCACCACACTTTCACTCCCCAAAGTGTCCTGATTTGGAACAATAAAGGATAAGTTTCCCTCAGCTAAGAAAGACCACCCCAGTACAGACGCTGGAGAATGTACCGGTAAGAGGTTGGTCTGAAACCATGAAAAACAGTTGGCGCAACCCTGAGGTGGCTGCGGGATGTACAAGACAGACAAGACATGATTGCTCCCTGAGCAGCTGGCTGATAATGCCCAGGGCACAAGACTTGCACTTTGCTTTCTCTAGAGAACAATCCCGGAAAGCGCACCGACGTAGATGAGCGCTTAATTAATCAGGGTCCACATACATAGTGTGGATGGTGAAAGAAACATGACGTTGTCTACAGAATTCTCCGAACGAAGGCTACTAGGCTGGAGCACAGAAAATGTGGGAAAACTAGTTCAACCAAAGGAATAATAACACGGAATGAATGAATGAATGAATGAATGAATGAACGAATGAAATAAACAAACTATGAATGTCTATCTAAATCAATAAACAAAAGAAGCTCCTGAAATTTCCTTAGTGCCTCCCAGAGCTCGGCTTAAAGGCTAGGCAAAGGTTTGGGCATTTTCTTTTCCTGGATCCAAGCCCTTGCTTCCCATTAGCACTCCTATACCTTCACTTCCTGGGGACAGGAGCATGAGAAGCTTAGGACCAGGCGAGAACCAGATGGGCCAGCTGCACTGACCTTTCCTTGGTTGTTGTAAACCTCACCTTGTTCCTGTCCTCTCAGTGCCCTACCTCCCTCCTCCAGATGCTGAGGCCTTTGTGTCTCAATCTTATTAAGTCTCTGTAGCTTGATCATCTGTTCTGGCGTAGTGACCCACATGTTGGTTTTCTTTTGTGTGAAGCACCCAGCTCCGCAGATCAATCCCTCCCTTTTGGGGCCACTGTGAAAATAATTGTTGTTTGGGATCTCTATTCGTTTAATATCATTAAATATTTAATGTAGTTAATTATAATATAGTACATATATTGAATTATATTTAACAATTTTTTTTAAAAAAAGATCAAATATTCCCATGGAACAATAATCAAAATGGACAAAAGGGAATACTGTAAAAAGCCTCATCTACTGAGTTCCTCTCATGTTGTGTAGCTTTTTCCAGAGAGGTTCGTTTTTTCTGTTTTCAATTCTCTCTAATCTTCTACCTCCTGGTTTCTCTTAAAAAAAAAAAAGCAAACATAAAAAATCTATTGTCTTCCATTTTTTTAAATATTTTTTTTTATTTCAGAATAGTTTTAGATGAGTTACAGAGATAGTATGGAGAATTCTCAAACCCACACACAATTACCCCTACTATTGACGTCTTAATATTTGTAAGGTACATTTGTCACAATGAACGAATCAATAATGACACGTTATTGTTAATAGAAGTCCATCCTTTATTCAGATTTCCTTAGTGTTTACCTAAAGTCCTTTTTCTCTTGCAGGAGCCCACCAGGATACCACTTTACATTTCGTGGTCATGTTTCCTTTAGCTCCTCTTCGCTATAGCAACTTCTCCGCCTTTCCTTGTTTTTGATGACTTTGACAGTTTTCAGGGGTACTGGCTGGTATTTTTTAAATGTCCCTCAATTGGGAATTCTCTGATGATTTTCTCATGGTTGGGCTAGGGTTATGGGTTTGAGAAGAAAGACCACAGAGGTTGAGTTCCATTTTCATATCAAAGGTATATACTATCGATATGACACCATTTTTGATGATAACCTGGCTGGAGTAGTGATTGTCAGGTTTCTCCATCATAAAGTAATGAATGGAAGTGCCTGTTTTGCCCCCTTGGCTTTGCCCATAGAAAGTGTTATTAAATATTTTGATTTTTCCCAAGTCTTGCAGGTAGAAAGTAGTCTATTGTTTGGAAGACCCCAGAGAAAAATGCCCCACAGCTCACTCTGGTTATTCACTGCAACGTCTGGGAGTCCTGAGACTCTTGGTGAGGTTTATCTGATGCACCTTAGTGAGAAAGTTCCACCCGGAGTTTTCCTCCGAGTGCTTCTCTGTGAGCTCAAGTCCATTCATCAGCTGACAGGGAAGGGAAGTCCGTTGTACCATCATAACGTCAGGAGGGCATCTCAGAGGTCATCTGGTCCAGACCCCTTATTACATAGTGCCAGACATGCTGTGTCTAAGCTCATACAGCTAGTCAGTGCCAAAGCCTTGGCCAGACTCCACCTCTTCTAATTCTTAGTTGGGAGCACTCTTCAAATGCCTCCATCCACTTGGAATCCAGCATCTACTTTCAGTAAAATCCTCTGAATTTCACTAAAACAAAGCTACCTACGGATCCAAAAGCTTGAGATCCATCCATCAGGGGTTAAATTTCCCCTCCTTGAAAGAGGGTTTCAACCTTATGGGAGACTTAGAGTCAGAATCTCTGTGCTGTGTGACTTGGGAAGGTCACAGAATGTCCGATGTTGGAGCGTTAATAAGAATGGAAGTGTTACCTGCATCCTGCCTTCTCTCACTGAGTAGGTAATGACGTCAGGCAGGTTAACATAAGTACAGCTGAAAATGGGACTAACAATGGCAATGATGTCAATGTCTTTTATTTGCAACTTCCATTTGTTGTTACTGAGACAACTAATCCTGGCTGACACAAACCAAGCAGTTGGCAGGTTTGCTCTTCGAGGGGCTCTCGTTTCACTTCCCCGTTCTTGGGTGACCATAAACCACATACAACGGCTTACGCATCGTGCTTTGTCATACCTGCCCTCTCCCTTCCTGCTGTCTCCTTGCTGTTCCTCTCTCCAGCATCTTTTCCCTGCACTGTGACCTGGTGCAGATCACTTCCTCTCCCTGGGCCTTGGTGTCCTTCTTCGTATGATAAAGGGGCTGAGATGACTGGTGAGATTCTTCCTGGTCCTGAGATCCCATGATGAGATCTCTGAGATCCTTCACTGTCCATTGACACATTGTTTTTTCTCTTTCCCAATAACACAAAAATTGTAGTCATGGTGGATTGGAAGCTTGACAGTTTCTTCCTTGCAGAGATGCCTAGAACAGGGCATCTCTGAAGAAAATGAAAACTCTCTATTCTGGACGGGCCACCTCTGAACTACGGGGGTCAGTTCCGGCTCTTTAACTGAAGAGAGGCATTGACAAAAACAAGAAAGCTGGAGGAGAGGAGTAATAGGGACTCCAAATTACATCACAACCCTACCCATTGTTCAAATACAGCTGAACTGGTTGCTAAAATTGAGATGCTTCTTTACTGGTTGGTTAATACTCACTGTCCCAAGGATCCAGAGTAACACTCTGTTCTGATCTCCTCATATCCAGCCCATATTTTTGGGAGGGATGCCCCCTCCCCAAAATAATATAAGGTGGCTGAACACATAACACCCAACACTGGGAAAATAAGACTGACAGCCGTTTATTAGTGACATACCCTCACAGCCCAAGGAAGGAGGACGTACAAGCCTTTCAGGACCATATGGAGGTTACACTTGGGAACAGAGTGAACTAGCAGGATTTGTGCAAGGCAGGCTTTGTGGTACCAAGAAGATAGGGTGACCCTTGGTTCCCATATGAGGATGCAATTGGTTTGCTTGGATACTTTTGAGGACTGGCAGGAAAGCCCATTAAGTTGAAGACCAGGTAGAGTGCAACTGGCCTACCTGATAGAGGAACTAGCCAGGTGGGAAGCCCTTCCTGAGGAGCGTGGAGCATGTCTAGTGAGATCAGAACCCACAGTTATGCTTTTGGGACTCTGTGAGGCTCAAAGATGTCAAGGCAGAGCACAGAATTTTAGGCCTTACAATACACACTCGCTTTCACCTCTCAGCCCCACCTGAGCCAGCAGTTAAAGTGCTAAGGCCTGCTATGCCAGGAACCTGCAGTCCCTAACCCAGCGTAAAGGCTACCTGCGGTCCTCTTCCTTCGGCCAGCGCCTGTGCCTTACCAGCTGGTACACGCTTTGAATAGCATCCTCAGCCACAACCATCAGCACACGATAGAGCATTTTGACTCAGCACCCTTTTCTTTCCTCCTCCTTGCCCAGACCTCTCAGCATTTCCATTCTTCCTGTTGGCTTACAGCCAGCTTGGCCTGAAGCACTCCCATGTCCCTCATCCCTTCTTCAAAACCTGGTTTCATCCAGTTGGGATTAGAAAGAAGGAGAATGAACTAATTCACATGGAGTAGTTCGTTACTCACCATTTCCAGGCATATTTGTGTTTTAAGAATAGACTCTGCTTTAGTTTAAAGGAGGGGTTGGGCAACCATGGCCCACAGACCAAACCAGCTCATACCTGTTTATGTGTAGCCCTCAGCAAAGAACGATGCTTACGTTTTTAAATGGCTAAAAAAAGAAAAAGAAAACAAAAACTCTATGACAGAGAACACATGTGGCATGTGAAATCTAAAATATTTTTTTTTATCTGGCCCTTAATAGAAAAAGTTTTCTGGCCCCTGACTTAAAACAAAGATCATCTGATGGTGGAAATTCAAACATTGATAATATTTTAGAGACATTGACTTCTGAAGAAGATGGACTGGTTTGAGAACTAGACTGTAGGCCACAGATTGGGAGGGGCAGGGGCTGAGCTGGGGTAATGCTACATGAGACTCAGGGCGAGAGCAAGGGCTACTCACCTGCACTGGGGGGTGGGGGGTGGATGCTAAAATCAGAGAGATGAATGAACAGAGAGCAAACGCAGGTGGGAAAACAGGCAGTTGTCAGACTCGTCAAATGGCAGTCAGAGTGTCTTGGACTGAAGAGTTTAAGACAAGTGTAATGAGGCATGAGCATGTTAAGGCAGAAAAGGTGGGTCCTGGGGCAGTTGCAACATTCACCCTCTGGTACACCATTTCCTTGAAGAACCCAAGAGCTCAGGATTCCATGAGAAATAAGAACAGAAGTAGGTGGAACATGCAACAATGAAAAACTGATGTGAGGACATAATGTTTAGTTCTCCCCTTACCCTGACATATTGGTAAAAAGAAGGGGATTGGAGGGTTTGACTGACATGTGCAAATCTACAGATCTTTTTCCTTGAAATATTAAATGCCAGTGAAATTGGTACCTGACATGGCCCAGAATTGATAAAGAAAATAGACTGACAGGACAACATGAGTGAGAACCTTTTTCCCAGAGAGGACTGGGAAGGTGAGAATGAGTTTCTGGAGTACATGCAGTTTCTCTTTCTAGACACACCCTCACAGGAGGAGACTGCTGCAGCCAGAAGTCCTTCCTGGCACTGTGACTCCAGTGTGGCATTTCTGCCTTCATGGAACCCCAACACAGAATGCTGGGAAGCAAGCGTCTGCCAAGTTTCATTGCCTAGCATTTCTACTATGTGCTCGCATGTGTCTTTGCTTCTCCAGGAAGACTGATGGGTGGGGTGCTCTAGTCTCGGAGACAGTGGATAGAGACAGGCTGATTGTCTCAGCTGATGTTAATGAGGCCAGGCCATATCTTGGTTCCCCAACCAAGTAGTCTCCATTCTGGGGTCACAGACTATACTCTTCACCATAAAAGGAGGGGCCAAGGGAGAGGGTAGGGATAACTCCATGGAAATCCATCCTCTCTACTGAAAAAATAGTTCTGCTGATGGAGAATTCTAGGCGTCTTCTTTATTATCTCTCATTCATTTGGGGCATAATCACAGAGAGGAACTGCATCAATTAGTTTGGACTGCATAACAAACCATCTCCAAAATTAATGGCTTAAATCAACAACCATTTACTTAACCGACAATTCTCTGTGTCCGCAGAGCAGCTCTTCTGGACTAGGTTAGCTCACTGATCTGCTCTGGGCTTGCTTTTCCATCTGCAATCAGGTGGAGAGTGGGCTGGGGCTGGATTATCTAGGATGGCCCCACCACACACACGGTCTCTCAGTTGCTGAGTGGCCAGTGAGGGCAACGGGGGCCATGGGATATGTCTCTTGTCTTCCAGCAGGCCAGCCCAGGTCTTCACTTGGCTTTGATGGCATAGCACAATTTCCCATGCATACTGGTGCTTAACACTTACCAAAATATTGGCTTAGATTTATTCTAGAAATGTGATAAAACAGTACTTCTACATTTTAAATAACTGGTGGCTATTTTAATTCATACAAACTGTACTGAGTGCCTTACACATATTATCTAATTTAATCCTATGAAGAAGGCAATAATGATGGTGTCCAAATTCACCGGCTACAAAGTGGCAGAGCCAATATTCAAACTCTAAACTTAAACCACCACCACACACAATCACGTGCTTTGGGAATTACATGACTCTCCCAACAATGCCGCCATTGTTTGAAACTTCACTGGAATCCCTCTTGTCAAATCTACAGTCTTAACAACACTTGCCGACAATCGGACAGACTCAGCAGTGCTTCCTGAGGCTGCTCAACAGGAATTGGATTTGGGTCAGATGGACCAGGTGACTAAGATGAGTGATCAAGCTCCATATTTTGGGACGACAACCAAAGAGTATAAGAAAGAAGACTCAGTGTGTACCATCCAACCATTTTAAGGTTGGAATTGGGAGTTTTATCTCTTCTTTGCAATGCCAGTTCTGCTAAGTCTTTCTGAATCATTGATAAAACTCCTCTTCCTTCCATCTTTCTGTTTTCTCATCAGGGGCCAGAAAACTTTTTCTATGAGAGACTTAGACTCCATGATTTCCAAGATTTTTCCAATTCTAGAAATTTATGATTATATCGTACATTGTTCCTCAGAAGAGACCACTTTAATTAAAAATGTCAATTTCTCCTCTTCAAAATAAAGGCATGTCTTTGTCACTATCCCGCTTCAGAACATGGAGGACACTTGAGGAGATGCTATTTAGTGATGGACCTGATTCCTTTAGAAACAAGGGACTTAGGGGAAATATAAACATTATATTTATGTCAGGAACTCAGCCTTGAATGCTGCAAGTCTTGCCTCCCCACCCTCCGTGCATTATACATTTTATCATTTATTCATCGACTCTCCTGAGCCGGAAAGAGGCCAGGTAAAGTAGGATATGATATCCTTCTTATTCCCATGCAGATGTCTGTGGCTTCCTTTTTCTTTGGTCAAATCTGATTTGTATTTCTTCTTGGTTAATACCCCCAGAGTGCTCCAGGCTGCTTTCTCTTGAATGTTACATAAATAAAAGCATGTAATCTTGCAAAGGGTGAGCAGAACTGGGGGGTCAGCGGGGATTGAGACACTGAGGATAGGATGAGCCGTTCTATTTCCCCACTTCCCAGACCTTGTTCTTGCCCTCCTGCAAAGCCTGCGACAGGCCTCATGGGGGACGTTTGAACTCTTTCCCACCCAATCATGCTGGTTCCAGCTACTCAAACTTTTACTGAATAGCTCTGCACAGCTGTTTCTAGTTAGGTGTCTGTTTATATTGCTGGTGTATGTGTGCTTGTGTACAATGTGTATATGTCCTTTCTCCTTGGTTCTCCAGCTATCCAAGGCCCCAGCAATTCCACTTGGGGTCATTTGGAATCCCAAGTGGAGGGAATCACACAGCAACATAATGTTCAAATTCAGGAAGCATTTACAAAGGTTGTATTTCACAGAGCACGCTCCCTGTCATTCATAATGCAATGGAAGTCAGAACTGAAGAGCAAAGATGCAAAGCCTCATACATGTCTTCAGACTCGAAAAGAGTCAACTTTACTATTGATGTAAAATTAGATTATCATCTTCTTGAAACATGTATTTTTTCCTAAGTTTCCTCAATGACTAATTTAAGATTTATCCCTCACTTTATCCATTCATTTGTTCATCCATTTATTCAACAAACATGTATTAAGTCTCTCCATGTACACTGCACCACTCAAAGCTCTGTAAGAGATACAAAGGTGTGCTTTGGTCCCTGAGTGAAGCAGTGTTCCTCTAATCCAAAGAGCTCGGCTAAGCTGTAGGTGACCTTCTCCCCTTGTCTTCAACTTCAGAGACCCATGTGAACATGGGGTTAAATCACCAGTGTCCCTGGCAGGGGAGGAATCCTATTCCACACCCAACACATCATCCTAAAGGACAGGCTTTTAACACAGTCCTAGTAAACAAAGAGAAGTGTCTCTGTGTGGGTTTATACAATCAGTGCTGCAAAATTCAGATACTTTGCCTCTCAAAGGTCGGTCAACAAGCTCAGTGAGGTCCTACGAACCAGTTTAAAAGGGCTTACTGATTAGAGACATGCTTCCTATTCTGCCTGCCATAGTTGCCAAATAGCAATTTTCTAATTTCATCATCTTTGCAATATTTATTAGTTGACTTCTAATGTGAGGAAGAGCTGTCCCTTCTACTCAGTTAAGTCAGTGGACTCTGGTTTTATTCAACAAGCTATAATTCTTTATTATCACATTTTATTTTGATGTCCAAACTATCCCAGAACTTGCCAGAGGAAGCTCCTACAAGCTGGCATTTTTTCATTATTCTTTGAGTACCGTCTTACTTTCTGAAGCAAACAAAAAAGATATCCCAGACTCATGTTTTCCTTTCCTTCTGGCCATGGAATCAGCCATTTCTTCAAAGAGCTCTAATTCATTTTAGTAAAGAATGGTATTTAGAAACCAAAATCTGGAAGTCAGGTGTGCTCAGTGCTACTGGGGTTCATTGGCTTAGGCCCCCTAATAAAACAGAGCTAGGAAATAGATGTGCACGCGCACACACACACCTCTGCATATGTTGATCTCTCTCTCTCTCTCTCTCTCTCTCTCTCTCTCTCTCTCTCTCTCTCTCTCTCTCTCTGTAATAAATACTATGAGTTCACACTGAAAGCTCCAGTGCTAATCCAACACCACAGAATTCATTCTATTTTTTCTCCTTACCATGTTTATAGCTTCCTTTTCTGGAAATAAAAACACTGATTCCTTTATCTATAATATATTTATGTATTTGCTCATTACTAGAATTCACACAGAGTAGATTCAGACTCGTTAATCCACGCCTCTGTGAAAAAAGCAAATCTCACTCTATAGCACAATACTTTAGACGTGTTTTAGCCTGAGGACATATAGTCAAATAATAATTGGGTTAGTTCTTTCTTTAGGATCAGGTTAGTGCAACAGCCTTATTTCCTCTTCTGGGTATCCCTTTGAGACATTGCCCTGAAGCCGTGTCCTGGCCACCTCCAAAACACCTCAAGTCTCATTCCTAGTGCCCTAGTACTGCTGCGGGAGCCAACATGTGTCTCTAGGAAATACCAAGTAAATACGCAATACGTGTTTGCTTTCTCCCTCTCCTCCTGAAGTTAGTACAACAAATAGATTACAGAAATATCTCCATTCCCACAAACACACTTGCAAGCTTATAATAACAGCATGAGCTCCTAGGACTATCCATACTCCCATGGTTTCTCTACCCCCACCTTTAGATAATGAAATCTTTCTTCCATTCCAGAATAATCCTAATTAATCTTCACTACAAAGGCTTTGCAATATCTCTCTCCCTAAACCCCTAGCACAGGCTTACAAATGCCATGTCCATAGATTTAGAAGCTCATTTCGTATTTATTAAGTTCTCACATTCTCTGTCTTCCATATTTTAAAACATTTATTTAATTAAATTTATGAGCCAGAAATTCAGAAACATATGGGGTTAAGGGAAGGAAAGGAAGGGGGAAAAATGGTCCATTCATTAAACCTTTCCCAGCTGCCATTCTTGCATTGGGACATTTGGCTGAGCTCTCAGGTAATGCTATGTAATAAAACTTCCATAGGATGCCAAATTTAGACTCAGCATGAAAAGAAAACAAAATTCTTCCTACAAGATAAACTGTTCAATTTGGAAATGGTACTTTGTTTGTTTATTTGTTAGGGTGCTGCATTAAACCTCCATAGCAATGGTTTCTACAGGGTGAGAATCAGCCCTTCTTCGACAGTTTCTGAATGGGGCTATGTAGAAAACTTTGAAAAAGCCTTCATTTTTCTGAATGGAGACCTGTTTCTTTTGGGGACTCTGTTTTCTCCTTTTTGGACAGAATCCACTCTTCCACATCCTGGCTAGTGGAAGAAAAGCTGTGGCGTGGAGGCAGGGAGGCCAATTCCAGGTGCTAGAGACTTTGCACAATGAGTCTTATTCTTTGCTGTTTGGAATCCATCTTTCTCCAAGTTGGCTCACAAATAATTCATCTCCTTCTACAAGTTAGCCCTCTGGACTAGCCTACCTAAGAATTTGGGTGGGTACTTCCTCAAAACATGTAAAGTTAAGATATGACAAGAGAAAGTGAAGGATGAATCTTCAATCTTCTCAGACTGACATGAGTGTTGTATAGTTTCATATATAGTCTGATTATTTTTATTAATGTATCTTCACCTATGTACAAGAATACACACACACACACACACACACACACACACTCACACAGAAGGTGTCAAAAATGTATACACATTTTAAGAAAGGAAAAAAATGTATTAAAATTGTAATATTCAAAATATACTGAAAGCAAAAGATGAATACAAGTCATGTGTATACAGTTTTTTGGCACCCCGGGTGTGTGTGTGTGTGTAAATGTTGCGGTTATGTTATAGTCCCAATTTTAGAATGGAAAGTTTTGCCTTCCAGGAAATCCTTAGTCGTGGGCAACTAGGGAATGGGTCATCTTGTGTTGTAGAATTCTTCAAATGGCAAGTAGTCATTAAACCTCACATACATTATGCCCAAGATAACATGCTCTGAAACCACATCTTCTTTACTGATTGGAATTCCAGGCTCTTTCCAGGACTCCTTTGACCTACTATCCCAAAGACTATCCTATGGCTGCAAATCAATCCTGGCCACTCTCCTACAAACAAAGCAGGAGCCCAGATGTGCCCTTTAAGACAAGACTCTGACACCAGAGGCTTGGGTACCAGGTCCTCAGGAGATCTGCCATGTCAAATGATGGTGAACCTGAGATGGCAAAGCCAGAGTTCTTTCTTACAGCCCTCGTGCAAGGAGAAAGACAATGTCCCTCTGTGTTTCACTTCCCTGCTTGAGCGTCAAAGTGTGGCACTGTGTATATATTGAAATCACTGTACCATTTTGTTCACCTGGCCTATGTTCACATGACACACGTGCCCATTTGAATCTGCAGTTCCGGCTCACGTGCCACATTGTGCCTGCTTTTCTTCTCATAATTTAAAATCTCGGTGAGGCATCTAGTTTGTAAGTCTAGTCTGCCTCTTCCCTTAGAGCAAATTCCTTCTCAGGAGCCTTATTCGCTTGTCCTATGATTTCTCCTCAGTTGGGAACACCTCAGTCCATTAAATATGGGGTCAGGCAATAGTCCTGCCCCCACCTACCGTTCCTGTGTATACCCATAGCTGCATGGCCACAAGGGAAAGGCAGATCACCCATATCTATCAGCCAGGAGCACCTGAATGCCAATAGAAAATCCATCAATTGCAGAGGGTAGGGAAGAAGAAGTTGGGGAGAAGGACTTCATCCAGGGCATCTGTGCTTGCAGGCCCAAAGAGCAGCCAAAACATCTGGCTGCATGTCATTTTGCAGCACATAACCATCTTCTGCTATGACAGATTACCACAGACTGGGTGGCTAAAAAACAGACATTTATTTCTCACGGTGCTCAAGGCTGGGAAGTCCCAGATGAAGGTGCCAGCAGATCCAGGACCTGCTGAAGGCACATTTCCTGGTTTGCAGATGGCTGTCTTGTCCTTGTATCCTCATGTGATGGACAGCAGAGAGAGAAGCAAGCTCTCTAATGCCTCCTGTACAAGGGCACTAATCCCATAATGAGGGTTCTACCCTCCTGATCCCAGTACCTCCTAAAAGCCCTGTCTCCAAATACCTTCACTCTGAGGATTAGGATGTCAGCATATGAATTTGGGGAGGGGTACTCTCATACCAGAGCAACCGTTCATAAAGGGCTACATTGAAAAAAGGTATAAAGAAATACATGGAGATAGCATTTTTTGTTCGCTGCAAGTTCATCTTGTACAAAATTTCTCTTCTACACTACCATACTAAAGTTCTCTTTCTCATCTGGTTTATTTAGTTTTCCGCCCAAACATCCACCACAGTCTGAATTTCTTGAAACCATTTTCTGATAGGGAAAAAAATATCACACACACACACACACACACACACACACACACACACACACACACACATATGTGTGTGTGTGTGTGTGTGTGTGTGTGTGTGTAGATATATAGATATATAGATATAGATACATAGTCCTGTGCTCTTTTGATAATTCCCATAATGCTAGCAAAGTGACAACTATTTCTCTCATTATTATCAGGATTATCAGTGGCAGTATAGCTTGACATTATCAATCTCACATGACAAACCTGCAAGACTGGGTAATTGAGGGAATTCCACTGATAGCTTGAGAAAGTAATGCATTTATAAAGGGAACACGGCTAGATTAAGCTCTCACAGCTGGCAAAAGGTTATTCCCATTTTTATTGAATCAGAGAAAGCGAGAAACCTTCCTGACATTCGTTACCCTACCTCCAAGTCATTTAAACAGAGACCATTGAGAGAGAAAAGTCCCAGGGGAAATGCTGGAGAAAATTTTTCCAAATGTTAGGAACTAGGGGCCTCTCAAGGAAAGAGTTTTGAAGCCATGATACCTTGCAGAGGTCTGTATCACGGGGAAGGTAAAAGCAGATCTGTCTGAAAGGTGCCCCATCCACTTCAGAGGCCAGAAGAAGGCCCCCAGACTGGCCAGACATTGGAGATGCGGTACTGCTCAGATGTACCTGGCAGCACATTTCAGGTCCCCGCCTTCAAGGTGATAGTCATTACTATCTGGGGAAAGCGTGGAGGAGGGGGATCCCTGGCAGATGCCCTTGGCCTCTATCCTTATGAAACAATTTGCATAACTCTCTCTTAGGAGCATGAATTATACCCTCAACAGCTTCGTCCTCCTAGAAAGGAATTTTTGCAAGGATCAGTACTCAAGCCGGCCCCTTGGCGGTTTCACATTGTTTGCACCTGCATCCCTGCCCCCCATCCTTGACAACTCCAAGGAAAGTTCACCCTGGAAAATACAATTTTATCCATTTTGTTACATTCCTAGGTACCGTTTTCGCATCTTGTAGGGAAGAACACTTTCAGCAGCTGTTTCATAAGCTTCCTTTTTTTTTTTTTAATCTGTCTCCTCATTTGTGCAGACATCAAATTGTATTAGAATTGAAAATGGAAGGACGAGGGAGGGGCAGGGTGGGGATAACCTGAGTAATCAATTTGCTTCTCTCCTGCCCTTAGGCCGTGTTGACACAACTCAGCTCTCCTCTGCTCCTCCCAGATGAGTTTATCTGCTGCACACTGAACTCCATTAATCTTCCTGAAAGGTAAATGCCTTCAGGACAATGTTAACACTTAACTCTCCTGAAGAGAAGACAGATACTGTGAGCTGCAGAAGACAGGACCCGGGGGCCTGCCCTGGCAGCTGGAATAGGCCTCCGCAAGATGGATTCCACCTGGAGAGACAGTGGACCACAGAGAACTGGGCTTCGTAAACTTCAAACTCAACCAAACTAAACCAAGTAAAAAGCAAACATAAACAGAAAACAAAACCAAGTGAGGATGACAGCAATCAAATAAATAAGTGGGTCATTTTGAGGCAACATTAGCGAGATTTATCTTTGGGGTTCCAAGGAGGCAAAACAACACTTAACTGAGAATTGTGTTTTTTTTAATTTTAGCGAGTGATTGGTGTTGTGCAAATAGTCTCCACAATAATAGTAAATAATTTAAGAGAAAGAAGTATAGAATATGTATTTTTGGTCAGTAAGATACCTAAAGCACTTCACATTGATCATACTGCATTCTTCCCCTTGCCAGGCTCACAGTGCCCCTTCCACAGCCAATGGGTTGCTCTACCTGGTCCCATCAAGGCACTGCTTCAAAATCTTTCCCGACTCCATGGCGACTTGGGGATAAAATCTTCCTCTGAAAAGCAGAATGAACTGATATCTGTCCTTCATGCCAACTTTCGCTGATCCTCTTATGTCATCCCATCCATCTTCCCTGGCTCATTCCTTTTCCCCAACAATAAGTAGATTTCATAGACGATTCTTGCCATTTGTAGACCTACAATCCTGGTTGTATGCATTTGCCAGCCATCCCGGAAGATGCAGGCTAATTTGTAAGGTTTCTGGGGCAGGAATTGGAATGACCATCTAGCTCTGTCCTGTACCACTATGTCACTGTGTCAGTTTATGTGATTCAAACTGACTCTAAAGTGCATGCTTCTCAGTAGGGCTTTGTAACAAGAGCTATGGGGACAGTTCGATGCAATTATATTGACGTAGATTGGGGAATTTTTTTAAGGCCTCCCATGTATCCCTCACAAAAATCCAGAGCTTAGAGTATCACAAATATATTTTGCCCACCCCCCAAGCTCATTGCATTATTCCTCGGTGTCTTTGCCCTTTTAGTGTGGCGTCAGAAGGCTTTTTTCCATTACCAATCCTACGAGGTGACTTTGAAGACCCGCCTCCGTGAGATGGCGCTGTTGACAACTCAGAAAGTACCATTTCAAGGACTGACCCACAGCCTGCAAAAGTTACATCTCGAGGATGGGGGACAACAAGGAAAAAGCACAAGTCCAACTTTCCAATCTTGACCACTGTGATCTTGGTAACAAAAGATAGATCAGTGGCACCACTGGGCAATTGCTCATAGTCAGGTCAGACACTGCCCTCTTGACCTTGTAAATACCTTATAATCACTGTCCCCATAGACGTGCCTGTAGAAACTTTGTGTAAAAGGTTTGCTTTTGTCTACATATAACCCAGACATTGCCAGGTCCCACCAGCCAATGGGCTCAATAAGGTAGCATTCATATAAGGAGAAAACTTTTTCTTTTCTAACTAGTGATAGCCTTGGCCCATAGAGAAAGGAACTGTTGTCCCCTCTTAAGACCTTCTTTACACCCCTTACTAGCTCTTTTTTTAAAAAGAAGAAATATACCAATAATAATATATGGACCAGGTGTGATATTATTAATACTTTTATCGTGTTTTTATGATTCAGGTTTCGAATATGGCTTTTATTTGAATATGTGTTAAGTCATCAAATGATTCTAATTGGTAAGGGCCCGATGGCCAGCGGACCACACACACTGCCTGTGCTGCTAGATGAGATGATTTTGCTTCAAAAGAAACTGTCTCACTCTTGTATGCTTTCCTGGTCTGTAGTGGACTCTCCTTGCACTGGCAGTATCTGCACATTAATTTATCCTGCAGTAATTCTGACAGAAATAAATATGGAAAGAAGCACTGGGAGAACTAGAAACTCAGAAAAATGTAGAATCTCTTCTTGATTATTCAAAGAGGAAATTACTTCATCCAGGTATTTCTGACTAGAGTTAGGATTAGAGGAAACAGATACCGAAATCATGTGAACATTAGTCAAAACTGACTGGGGTCACAGAGACGGGGACACAGCAGCCACAGATTCAAGGAAACCGACATTCAGTTCACATATGTGGATATATGCCACCTCATGCTCAGAGAGCTATCTGGTCGCTTACAGCACAAATATACTCAATGAAATAAAGACTAAATAAGAATAAAGAAAACTGGAGAGAAGAGAAGAAAATCTAGGCCATGATAAGGAAGAAAACAGTTATAGAGACCACAAAAGCTAGTATAAATATAACAAAAGAGTTCAGATTTGCCCCTGAGTTTCTTGACATCACAAAACAGAAGCGACATAGTTCTTATTAACTAAACAAATAATAAAAACATCTCAGAATGCCCATTCTTTTAGATAAGCAAACTTGAACCAAACATACAATTTAGAATCTCCTTTGTCAGCCAAGCTTTTGTTAGATGTTGAATGGCAAACAAGTCAAAGTTGATGTGGGCTGAAGGTGGTGTTTGTATAAGTGTTTGAAAGCAGATTCATAGCTCCAGAGCTTGATGGAAAAGTTGACTGGATTCTCCACATCTTTTGCCCACCATCTGCCATCTCCTCAATAGGTACTTTGGGCAGATTCCAACACACAAAAGGGCTCAATTAATTTCTCAAAGTGTTCCATTATGAAGCTTTAGCCAAGATTATTTAGCATTGAAAAATATTCCAACCAGTTGCTCAACCTGTTAAAACAATAATTACAGTCTGAATAATGGTCCTATGGAGAGACTGATGTGGAGTGTTCTGACTCCTAATGTGTCTACCAGGTTGAAACAACCGCAAAATATGCCCCTGCAAATTAAACAATTTATTCTTTAATTTGGAGTAAGTTGATAGAAACCAATTGAATTTGGAAGTTTAGCCAACGATGGTAATTTGGTCTTGAACTTGACTTTCTGTACTAAGGATCCAACTGTCAAGATCATCTCTGATTTGTGCCAATAAAACCATATTACCAGTGTATAAATTCATAATTTACATGCTAACCTTTATTGCATTAGCACATACATCTTGTTCATATAAAGATGATTTCATTTACTAAAATGTATAGGCTAAAAATAAGAGCAACCAGAACACAGTTTAGTTTAGAGCCCTCAAAATATTCTGTATCTTGCAATTTGTGTTAGCTATTAAATAGATGTTTGGTTTGTTAGAAAGAAAACAGGCATTAAATTTTGATTGAATGCCTACCAAAATAGTGGATCTATAATTTTGAGAGGGTGGGGAACTGGTTAAAAAAAGAAAAATGGCCAGACTTGGCTTTGAGTTTTTTCATACATTACTGTACCCATGTTTAATTATAAAAAGAAATGGACAATGACTAGAGTCAACCAATTAAAATGTGGCTCACTAACTTATGATTTAATCTTCTGAGCAGGACATAGTACCTCAGAGCAGGTCATTGTTCTCATTGCCACAGATAGAAAAAACAAAAAATTACCAAAAAAAAAAAAATCACAATTTCAAAGGAACAAAGATCTGTGGAAGTAATGAGGACTGGACCAATTAAAATTCCAGAGAGAGGAAACTATTTCAAAGTGATCTGAAATATGCATTCAGAGTTCCGTGGTTATTTCGTATACAATGTACAGTGTGTAATAGCAGCAGACCCAGAGATAATTCAGATATTGAGTTACAAGTTAAGGGCTTTAAAATAAGTACCAATTTAACGATAGTTCAACTTGTGAGTTTTCAACTTTACGATGGTACAAAAGTGATATGCATTCAGTAGAAACTCCATTTCGAATTTTAAATTTTGACCTGTCCCTGGCTAGCAAATTGTGGTCTGATACTCTCCCGTGACACTAGGCAACAACAGAAACATGATTTTGCCCAACTGTAGGCTAGTGTTCTGAGCACGTTTAAGGTAGGCTAGACTAAGCAACGATCTTCAGGAGGTTAAGTGTATTAAATTCATTTTCAACTTACAATATTTTCCATTTCTGATGAGTTTATCATGACATAACAGGGCTATTGAGGACAGGACATTGTGGACATTGCTCATTCATGGAGTCTCCAAGCATCAAAGCTAACTGGATGGCACCTATTACACACATAACCCCACTGAAGTCAACGAGCATCTGAACAATTAATATTTCTAAGAAGCTAGAGAAAATGGTGGACAGGAGAGATGGAGGTATAAATAAATTCAACAGGTAATTAGAATCTATATTTTTTTTAAAAAAAAAAAAACATCAAATAGACATTCTAGAAATTTGAAAGTACAATGTCAGAAATTTAAAATGTAATAAATGGACCAAGTAACAATCAAGATATATTTGATCCAAGTGTGTCTAAACTGAGGTACAAGGAGGGAAGAAAAAAAGAATTTAAAAACTGTAGGAGGCATATAGAGCATGTCAAAAAGTTTGGTATATATACGATTGGCATCCCAGAAGGAGTGAGAAGAGAAAATGGCCCATTAGCGGAAGAAATAATGACTGAGAATTTTCAAACACTGATGAAGGACACATGGATTTTAAAAGCTCAGTGAAACCCAAGCAAGGTAAATACAAAACAAAATATACCCAGGCACATAATGGCCAAACAGCTGAAAACCAAAAGCAGAGAGAAAATCTTAATAGCATCCAGAGAGAAAAAGATAAGCATTGGTAAGAATGCTACCTGACTTCTCAATAGAAATGATGAAAGCCAGGAGACAATGTAATGAGGAGCTAGAAGATAAAGTTAAAGAACTGAAAAAATATAAATATGAAACAATTCTATCGCCAATGAAAATACACTTTACACTGAAAGAAAAATATTTTTCAGGAATTAAAACAAAAAAAGAAAAAAGAAAAAAAACAGTGGAATTTGTTATTACCAGGTGTGCACTACAGGAAATCAAAAAGTGACTCAGGCGAAAGAAAAATCATCCCAGATGAAAACATGGAAATGCAAGAAAAAATAAAAAACACTGGACAAAATAAATATGTGGGAAAATATAAAGTAACATTGATTCTTCAAAACAATAGTTGCAATATTTGGTAGATTTAAAAAATACATGAAATTAAAATTAATGACAAAAATAGTGCTTTGCAAAGGGAAGTAATAAAATTAAAAGGTTCTAGCAATGCTGAGGAAGTGGTAAAATAGTCTGTTTCAATCATAATAAGTTAAGGCTGTATGTTGCAATCTCTAGGATAATCACTAAAAATAGTAAAAGAATATGTTCACACAAAAACTGGAATAATAAAAGTATTTTATTAATCCAATATGATGCAAGAAAGGATTTTTAAACAGGGAACAGAAAACAGATGAGCCAAATAGTAAATATATAGTAGAAAGGCAGATATAAATGAATTCATATCAGTAACTACATTAAATACAAGCTATATTTTCCAAGTAAAGGACTAAAATGTCGGGCTGGATAACACACAATGTAGATTCTCAAATTGTTTGTTTGTTTGTTTGTTTGTTTGAACTAAACACAATAACTAACAGAAAAGGTGTTATAAGATCCCAAACTTAGAGGGTCCGGTTTTTATCATGTTTTTGATGCGGTTGACCTACGATTACCAAGTTGGGAGGTGACATGTATTTACTCAGGCCCAGGAAAATTGTATCAATCTGAACCAGGGTTAACAAATGTTTCCAAGTTCTGCGATGCCTCACTCTATCGAGTTGTTTGTTATTTCTTTAAAACTGAATTGAATGCATTGAGCTTTGTACACAAACGAATTGATCAAGAATTCCAAAATTGTAGGTCGACTATGCTATTTTATGGGAAATTACACTACATGCATGTTCATTAGAGGGACGTATGTCTATGCCAAATCAAAAAACGTTGGTGTCTGTCCAGGCCAGTCTTACACAGCACCGATGCAGCAGGAAGAAGCCTCTCTAGTCGGAAGTCCCTGCAGCTAAGACAAAATCTTCTCAAGACATCTTTTAATTATGACTTTAAACAAGAGACTGGAGAATTAAGGCTACAAACATTGTTGGGCATTAAATTCAAAGGAAAGCCCAGTTGTTGTCTCAGAGAAAAGTAAATGCTGTCATGTCCCATTCAATAGCCCCTAGGTAACAAAAGGACTAGGGTACAGAATGAAGGGAAGAAGTCCACCCCTTCTGAACATGTTTGCATCTTGATGAATATGGGTCTAAAAATTAAAGATAACTGAAAAGGGCATTTCCTTTCCTCTGGCAGCTCCTCAATGCTAGAGCTCCAGGAAAAATCACAAAGGATCTGTGTTTCTGAGTTTGGCAGGTGTGGCTTCTTACATGGAAATGATTGTGTCGGGAAGACTGCATTATTCTGGTTATTTGGCTGCATTTGTTATCTGAGATCTGGGCACTGCCTCACGCATAAATTATTTTATTGTATACTAATTTCTTGAACATCAGTAATTCCTATAACGTGAAAACCATATGGTTTCATCTTGATTTTCTTATTCAAGGAGCACACCAAAATGTTTCAATGCCTCACAGAGGTCATCTTGAACAATAGTGGTCTACAGGACCAAGGGGGAATAGATGGTGAGGCTTTCAAAACTTTCAGATTAATTAACTCTGCATGAGTGTGGGTTAATCGTAGTTTATTCAAATGGTGCTGAATATTAGTATGTGCCAGGTATACTTTCACCCAGATTGTTTCTTGTAAACCTCATTTTAAACCTTTTGGGTAGATTTTGTCAGTCCAGTTTTACCAAGGAGGTAAATGAAACGATGGGGGTTACACTACCTCTTTAAAATCACAGACCTAGTATTAAGGACATGAAGCAGATCTTCTGATTCCAAGCCTGGTGCTCTTGCTACCACTCCTCTTATTTGTCCACAGTCTAGTATTAAGGACTGTGGACAAATCATTAGTTAGCATTATTGTGCCACAAATAACATAAATAATATAATAATAGTCCAGAAAGTGGCCCTTCAACATATCTGCCCAGTCCCTGCCGGATGATTTCTTTCCATGAATGGAACCCTTGGAAGTTCTTGGAAAATAAAATCTGAAATGCCCAAATGAATTTATCATCACTATAATTAGTTTACTCGTCAAAATAATAATAATGATGATAATGATAGAAAGAACTATAAAGAATGAGGACAGGGCATTCATGCTTTGGAATTTCCTTGGTACTTTTGAAATTTCAGCGAGCAGACCTTTATTGGGGGGTCCAGGCCAGGAAGCACACAAATGTGTTTTGGCTTATGGGAGAATGTGGGTTTTTGTGATTATGTGACTTCACTTCATTATGTGTGTGAGTGTGAGTGTGAGTGTCTGGGCATTCGACAAGATCATCAATTTACCTTCCTATGCCCAAGGGCAGATTGCAATGATGGTTAAGGCAGAGGCCACTGGAAAAACAAACGGAACTGCTAAAGGAAAGATGGCTCAAGGGGCAGCTTTTCCTGTAAAGTGGCAAGTGGATTTAGCATTTGTGAAAATTTCCAGTGCCGGTTGGAGTCCAAAGGTCACCTAGAGTGTCCTTTCTGCTTGCATCTGCCACTTCCTGGATCTGGCTGGGACACGAATTGCCCTCTGACTCTGGCCTGGAGTAGCACGGCACCATGTCAAGGTCTATCCTCTGTCCTCATCTGCTCTGCTCAGAGATGTCCCTTCTGTACTGCTCCTACAAGTGTCTGCCAACCATGCTGCCAGGAAACAGGCACCAGGCAGAGAGGGTTCACAGAGACTGGCAAAGCAGAGGGCAGGCAGAGGGGAAGAGGGAGGGGCAGGACGGAGATTGGAGCCATTCAAAGGTGCTGCACCCTCCTTCCCACCTCCCCAAGGACCCACGCCACCAACACCCACAAGGATACTGGCCTTTTCTGGGGTCTCCCAACTGTATTTAATCACACAGCCCAATGGGTTCTCAGGGACCACCTAATTCAACCTGATTTTATGGATGGTGGAAAATGAGACTCAGAGAAGAGAAGGAGAAGTGAAATTCCTGGTGTTACCCTGAATTAGCCAAGGCCTGGGAATCAGAATGTGAGGGTCAAGTCCTTCAACATGCCAGTATTTCCCTACATGATTGTGATGTGACTGAAATGATTGTGTACTACTTTGCCAAGAGTACTCTGACTCCTACCTTCTCACTGTCACCTCCACTCTCTCCACTTATTCTTGGTTTTGCAGAGTTCATAGGAACAGAGCTTCACTCAGTCGACTCCTTCCTTTAGCAAACACCACTTTTGAGCTGTGGAACAAACACCCTGGTTCCTAGGACGCAGCAGAGGGCACGCTTCCATTCTCATAAGGCCAAACATGTCAGAGGATTTCTCTCCTGACTCCATTCAGTCATGCACCCGTTCACTTTACGTATATTTTCTAAAAACCATTTGTGTCTTTAATTTTAACCTGTACCCTTTAATTTCCTTCCCCTCCCACTCAAATTTCCCAATATTAAATGACATAAGCAGTATTTGAAGTAACAATTATATTCGTTGCCATAAAGACCTTGACTGCTCTGGTAAAAACCCAGCAATGTGCACAGGCTCCTCTGCATGTTGAAGGGAAGAAGGATACTGCTTCTTCCCAGATTTTATGCCCACACTGGCAGGGGGTACATGTTGAATTAGCTGTATGAGAAGCAACTATGACTGTAACATGTGAGAAGGACCATGAATACCCAGGACAGTACCCACGTGTGGGGGTCTGGCTGGTCACTACCACAGCAGGTCACCGGTGACATTTCCACCTACAGCGAGGGATACGAAAATCAGGCTATGGTCCCCAGGGAGGGCAGCTCTGCTAGGGAAGGATTCACAGCCCCACAGGGCATAAGCCAAGGCTCATTCTGGCAAATGAGAACTAATGAGGTGTCCCCTTTCTTTTCTCCAATCTCAAGCAGTGGACTAATTCCTAATTAAACCTTTTATTCCCATAATGCTTATAATGGCTTTATACAGATTGTGCTATTTCAGTAGCAGTTTATCTGTCATCTTTTTTCTTAATGTTAATATTATTTATTTTGTTCTCTTTTCAGAAAACCAAAGAAATCTGCCTTATATTCACCTGTGTTCTTTAAGAGGCCAGAGTGAAATTTGCTATAATTCAAAAGCAAGCAAGGAAAAGTATATATGCCAGGTCAATTTAGCTGGTAGCTAAGAGCTTAGACTTTGGGCTCAGATAGGCCTGGATAAACCCAGTTTCAAAACAGTTTTAAAACTGGTTCAAATTTTGAGTTCAATTCTAAATTTCCATCCTGACCCTCCCAGTCAATGGTCACGTGATTCTGGGACAAAATGTTCACCACCCTGATCCTTGGTTTTATTTTCTCATATATGAGATGAGGATAATGGGCCTCTGGGATATATGTCACTTTTACTTATCCTGTGTGTCAGTCAGGGTTCAGTCAGAAAGACAGAGCCACTGTAAGCATTATGGGAAGCAGGTGTGTTGTTAGGAATTAGACCTTGTGCAAATATAGAAGGAGCTGGGGCATTGAAGGCAGTGTTAGATTAGAGAATGGGTCACTAGGCAGTCTGTCTGAGTCAGTGGTGAGGGTGGATGGCTCAGTGCTGAAGGTGGACATGTCAGAGCTTTCAGGAGAACCTGAGAAACCAAACGCACACTGCAGTGAAAGCGGGGCCACCAGGGGAAGCTTGAGGACGGGGCCATGGAAACCACCGTCTGTGGGTTCACACCTAAGTGCTTGATAGTGGCCTGGGCTGCTGTCATCAACAGGGCTAAGAGTGGAGAAGACAAGCTGAACAAATAGAGAACAAACTAAGCGCCTCTGTGTCCATCCATGTCTACGAGTTCTGACAATTAAGTGAGTGAACTTGTTGCAACAATGTTGCTAAACTTTTTTGATATCAGAGGGATCATTCATTATGACTTTGTACCAAGTGGACAAACAGTTAACCACGTTTAGTATTTGGAAGTGCTGAAAAGGCTGCGTGAAAAAGTTAGGTGACCTGAACTTTTCACCAACAATTCATGGGTCTTGCATCACGACAGTGCACCAGCTCACACGGCACTGTCTGTGAGGGAGTTTTTAGCCAGTAAACAAATAACTGTATTGGAACACCCTCCCTACTCACCTGATCTGGCCCCCAATGACTTCTTTCTTTACCTAAAGATAAACGAAATATTGAAAGGAAGACATTTTGATGACATTCAGGACATCAAGGGTAATAACGACGACAGCTCTGATGGCCATTCCAGAAAAAGAGTTCTGAAATTGCTTTGAAGGGTGAACTAGTCGCTGGCATCGGTGCATAGCTTCCCAAGGGGAGTATTTCGAAGGTGATCATAGTGATAGTCAACAATGAGGTATGTAGCACTTTTTCTAGGATGAGTTTGCGAACTCAATTGTCTGAACTCGTATGTCTGGCCATGACAACATTTGGAGAGGAAGGGCTTCTGCGTAACTCAGGTCTCAAATCTTCCACCGATTCCTCTTTTGGCTAACTCTAAACTGGTACCATATAGGAAAGGGATACTTGAGACTTGGTGTCTAGCCTTAGGTAAATTAAATAATACCCCATAGCCTTTCTTCCTTCTTCTATTACTGCAAATATGCTTTGGGAACCAGTCTTCTTGCTTTCCGTTTTTGTGCTGTGAGTGGGGCTCACTCCACAACCATGCCTTTCCCTGTCCCAGCCCCCAGTGATTGTCATGGGACTCAGGCCTGGCCAACTGAATATCACACACCTATGACCATTGATTGGCTCAGGGATGGACTCACGATCCAATCATAGCTAAAGAGATTCTGTTCTGGAAAACGGTCAGAACCATATGTGGAAATAATTTCTTTTTTTCCATAGAGATAGGACATAAGCTTAGAGCTACTGGTAGCCAAATTGCCAAGAGGGAGCCTGCCTGAGAACAGAGCTAACCCAGAGAAAGCCAGGCTTAGAGAAGAAGAATGAGACTGAGATCCATTTATGTCATTTAAATTACATAGACCCGGAAATCAAAACATACAGGGTTCAGAGCAAATAAATTATGTTTAAACTAGTTTGATTAAGGTTTTATCACTTGCAATTGAAAGGGTCCAGACTAATATAATAGGCTTGAAAATCAAATGAGCAAGAGCCTATCATACTGTAAGTGCTCAATTATTATTATTATTATTATTATTATTAATTATATCAATTTCCATTTCTAACCTTTCTGTTTCTACCCCTTCTCTTCAGTGTTTATGTAAAGTATATTAAGTAAAGTTCTGTCTGGAGACATTAAGCCATATAAAATGACTTCGGAAGGTCCCTTTCTGTCAGCGTCTACAAGCTCAGCAGTCATGGTTAACTGACAAAAACAGCTGAGCTGGAGTCAGTGCTTTATGAAAAAACAGAAAAGGAGCCTATGTAGGAACTGTATCTCATCTTCCAATATTCTGCATCTTGTTACCCTTTTGTGACAGTTTCTTCCTGACCCCAAAGATGCCTCTTCATGGCTCTCTGCCTCTCTCCTTTTCTCTATCTCACTCGTATCCTCCAAAACAAGTATGGGAAGATGAGTTAACTCAACCCTCAGAAAGGTTTAGATTTCTTGGAAAAGAGAACCAGCTTCACTGACCTTAGGACACTTGGAATGAGGACTGGAGGACTGGAGGGGATCCAGAGGAGAAGTATTTGCACGTGAAAAGACTGACAGATGGCCTTATATTTTTTGTTGGAACTGGGATTAGCTCTACTGGGAAGGACTCATTTAGCAGCAACTGATTCCTGGCTCTCAAGAAATATGAGAAATTGAGATGTAGGGAAGAGTAACCATCTATTAGGTTGGTGCAAAAGTACTTGCACTTTTTAAAATTATTTTTAACCTTTTAAACCGCCCTTACTTTTGCACCAACCTCATAGTTAATCAGTCAAAGCATATTTATCAAGTCCACAGGGCACACAGAATATAGCAGCTGTTCTCTGTCTCCATTAGAGTTTGACTAAGAAATGGGCTCAGCGTGGGCTTTAGAGTAATCATTTGCAAAGAATTCTAGATAGTGAGCACACTTTAATAGCATTAAATACATAATAAAAGTCTATAAAATACCTTCTCTGGATAATGTTAGAAACTCAAAGACAATGACAAAGTAAGAGGCACGGAGGAGATGACTTTCAGAATCTAGTCCAATACAAAAATACCATCTCTTCCCCCAAGACAATCACTTTTCATACATCTAGTGTGATGAAGTAGTCATCGTTTTTCACACAGGAAAAATATAGGAGACGTAGAATGCTCACTTATTTTGCCTTCCAGCTGAGTATCAAGATTCTCTCTCTCTCTCTCTCTCTCTCTCTCTCTCTCTCTCAAGAATTTGGAGCTAGATCTGCTAGCTCCAACTACTTTAAACGCCTCCTCTGAACAGATCTCATAAATCTCATAAATGACATTTCTTTTATGTTTACAGTACATGTTCAAGCTAGTATTTACGTGGATTTAGTCCCAACTTTAAGCTGTGCTCACCAATGGGAAGACTACAGACCACACTTCCAAGAATCTATTTTGTGAGGGACTGAGAGGTCTCTTGAGAAAGGACTCATCAAGATGAATGAACCGGAAATAAGAGGTCTGGTCAAATAACAAAGTCCTGAATTTGCAGGGGAGAAAGAATTTTAAGTGCAGCATAGCATTGAGGGACAGAGCTGGCAATTCTAATTAGAAGGAGCAGATGTGCCCAGCAGAGGTGGCAGCCCAAAGGGACCAGCAGTCTCCAGGAGAAGCAGTGGGAGTGCCTAGCAGATCTTCTGTGGGAGCTGATCAGACCAGTTCAAGACTATGTGTGAAATGATCAGCTGGGAGTTATAATTTTGGGGTAGAAGTGAGAATTTTGAGGTTACTATATTTGCACACCCTAAAGGATGAAATCTAGAGAAACATGGGTTGTACATATATATTTGACAATTTTTGTGTATGACTACAAATCCCATCTATTTCATCTCTAATTTCCCCATGGCCATAGTGACCAGAAGACTACTTCAAACCTCAGTCATGAATCACCTGATGGCTCCTGACCTCCTTGCTTCACACCCTGAAGCTTCACTGAAGTCACAGCTTGGGATGCCTGTGGCAATCCGTCAGCATTTCTCACACACAGCCCCAAAGAGCCGGAGGCTTAACACTTGTGTGGTAACACTTGAAAAAGGGAAATGGCAACTAATGGATAGATGTCCTCCCCCACTCCCTTTCTGGGGGAATAGTTCTAAAATGTATTATATAGAGTTTCTCAGACACAAGTACCTAGTCACCTCTAGCGGTTACCACCCCAATGATGCATTTTGGATGGACACTCCCTCCTGCTCAGTTCAATTTCTCTGTCACTCACACCTGCACTCTAGGATCACATTCCTGAATAAACCACTCATCCATCTGCCTTATCTCACACTCTGTTTTGAGGGGAGCCCACAATAAGAAGTTGTCATTTGGAGTTAGGAATTGTTCTTATTCTACAAAGCTCTTTAAAACTGGGTCTCGGAGACCTATTCCCATATGTTGACATTTTTGACATTCTCCCCTTTTCCTACCATTGCCTTTGGGCTCTGTCTGACCTCCATCATCCAGTGTCCCATGATATCTAAAGCCAGTACTATCAGGGAAGTGTTTCAGTTGTGTTTTAAATGGTTCCCCAACTTGTATCATCAATTGGGAACCAGGGGAATGTACTTGGGAGCCAAGAAAACAATATTTCCTAACATGTGTCATGCAATATGATTCCTGGTGTAAGGAAAATATCTGCAAGTGACAAGAGAGAATTAATAAATTACAGCCGCTCCCCCATCCCCGGTAATCTAGAGTTAGAATTAGTGTTTGTTCCTCTCATCTTGCAGGTTTTTCTTGCAAATAAGAAACCCGAAGACCCGGGCAGTTCAGTGAAGAGCTCAGATATTCACGTCTGTAACCCAATGCTCCCTTTTTGAGAAGACACAATTATCTGAAGGGTATGGATGAAGCCTCAGGCTTAGTCATAGTGTCTCTGCTGAAGACAACGAGTCGGATGGAAATAAAAGAGTCAAGCAAAAATGGATACCGACCCGTTGGCTTACAGAATATTAGAGTTAGAAATCTAATCTCCTCTTAAATTGGGATTCTGTCAGGCGTGCATCTCTAATTATAAAAATACCCACCTGGTCCAGTGAAATAACCAACTTTCATGCTAGAAGAATGCCATGACAGATGGAATGAGTTCATGAACTAAGATTGACTTGTCTCCGCCCACCCCTACGCTAGTCACCCTGCTTCCCGTCTGTTCTGCCTTTCCCTGTTTGTGACCCACTCATGACACACCTGGCTCTTGGTCCTTCGACATCACTCTTGGGTTTCCTGCCTGCATTCCTTTTCTTGGCACCGGACCTCTTAAGGCTGCTATCCCAGTAACAGGCGCCACTGGGGCTGGCTCAGCACCCAGGCTTCACCCCTCCCTGGCCCAGGCCCTGCAGGACCAGAGAGGACAAACTCTTCACAGTGTCCCTGCAGGTGGCCAGCAAGCTCTTCCACAAGACAGCTGAATCTTCCATTAGCTACCTTTGTTTAGAAATTATTCCTTTCGGTGCTGGAGCATCTGCGTCACTGTAGCTTTTGTGTGTTGATCCTGGTTCAGCCTTAGAAAGCAGTGTAGCCTGCTCCATGTGAAAATTCTTCTGAGAGTTGAAGGCTTTTCTCACTCATCTCCGTTCTTTACTTCCCAAGACTAATAACCTATCCCTGAGCTCTACATTGTACTATTCACCCTGCTTTGTGTTCCATCTCTGTCAGCCCTCCTAAGCTGCTGTACCCAGAGATGAATCCTTCCCTCCAGAGGGGGTCTGCCCAGGGCAGTCACCGTGAGGTTATTACTTTTGGATCACATTGAATTTGTGGATTAATTAAACTCATAGGTCTTCATGTCACAAACCAAATCCAAATTAGATCTCATGCCATAAATAATTTTTGGACTAAGGTGTGCAATAAGTAAATTAATATACAAATGAAT
The DNA here is from genome assembly GCF_964194185.1 of Rhinolophus hipposideros. Lineage (NCBI taxonomy): Eukaryota > Metazoa > Chordata > Mammalia > Chiroptera > Rhinolophidae > Rhinolophus > Rhinolophus hipposideros. The sequence continues at coordinate 83,682,002 of NC_138052.1, forward strand.
AAAAATAAGTGTTTTAAATATGCTAAATATTTTCAGCCCCATTTTGAACCAGATATAGCCCATGCTGTACAATACACTGAAGACATTTTATATGATCAAATTATTAACATTATGATGTCATATTTCACAAGTCCCTAGTGTCACTGACAGTCTATTTATTACAAAGTACCCTGAAGACTTCATATTTCTAAAAATCTTAATTCTAATCCCAAAAGAGGACCTAGAAAAAGGCTCCTATTTATAATTAAAATCCCGATTTTTATGGAAATGAATGGGAACCATTCTCTCAAAAGAGTTTCTTGTGATAATAAGGAAAATGTTGATAATTTATATGGAGTTTTAGTGAAAATAACTATATTTTGTTTGAAAAATGATGGGTGATTGCTTCTTGTTTTAGATATTTATGAATTTGAGTATAGTAAAGTTTAACAAAAATGATGAGAAAGACTCCCATAAAGCTAATTTACCACACTCATTTCAAAGAATTGCCTTTTCTAACAAAATTGTGAAATGGAATTAAGGTAGCATTCCGGGGCATCTACCATGAGAAAGGCACAGAATCAGGCATGATATCAGTGGTTAAAGGGCTCTGTACTTAATCTCAAGAAATGTGCATCTTATTAGCGACAACACGTACAAATGGTACGAGGTGCTTCAATGGCCTTAATTTGGTCATAAAGATCTATGAGAGCATTTGGAGAAGAAATGAAAACCGCAATGTTTGTATGAGTGTTAGGAGAAGGGAAAGAGACCACAAAGGAAAGATGACATGTACCTGGGTCCTAAAAGGGTGGGTAAAATTTAAATAGGGAACATTAGGTACATATGGAATTACAGGGTACTTTCTTATGGAGAGGGGACAGCTCTCCCTTCTTTGTCTATCCCTTGTCAGGCAACACGTCAATTTGGCCTCGTTCAGTTGATGGGTAGATTAACAACAGAACCAAAACCAATCCCAAGGAGAGAGGGTTGTGTAGACACCTGCCTGTTCAGTCTCTGTTGTGAGGTCCAAGTCACACGAGATCTACATTTAATTCTTCATGGCTTGGGGCCCTGAATTAATGCAAAATCCTAGGAAGTCAAGATTGTAGGACAAGAACTGAAAACCAAAAGAGCATAACTATGGGAGAAAGAATTCTAGACCAAGGAAATCCACTCGGATGGATGATAATGACACTATTATTCAGTCCTGTCTGTCATCTCATAAAGGTAAAGACTTGTGTCCTCCTTCCTGGCATAGCCCAGAGTGTCCTGTGCATGGGGGCTTTTGTTTCTGGTTGCAAGGGAAAGAGGAAGCTATATGCAAGCAGCGGATGATGAGGGGAAAAAAGAGATGGTGTCTGGTACCCTACTTGGCCTCATGGACTATGGCAAGTGGGGTTAGAGGCAAGTCCACGAAGGGCTCGGTGAGTGCAGTTTAAATAGAAATGTGTGACAGAGAACTGGGGACGGTGTCACTGTCCTACCTTGACCTGGGCCACAGCGCTACCCTTGACCTACAACTGAGGGTGATGGACCCGTTGACATTAACATGGAGGTCATTTTTGGTGATGACAGCATTAGATTCCTCTGAGTGGCTTTGGAAATGGAAGACAGTGATCAGGGCACCAGAGAGAGCAATAGACAGAAAATATAACAGAAGCTAAGTATTCAGTGACCTGCACTTGACAGACAGATTAGTGAACACAGGAGAGAATTCCAGTGAGCACCCCAAGAAATACCTGGGGTGGCAGTGGCTGTGCACGCGCAGGCAGAAGCAAAAGCAGAAGATCTGTGTTACTACGGATCGTAGGTCCCTTTTACAATTTCAAGGAAAAAAAAAAAGAGAATTTTCAATATTTTCTTTGGGCCCCAACCAATTCTCTCTTTAAAAAAACGATCGGAGCAATATTGAGGTTCATGGATGGTAAGGTAATATAATGATACTGGAAAGGCCATTGAAAGTCAGCATATCCCCCTAGGGTTTAGATTCCCAGGACTGTGGAAGCCATGAATCTCATGATGTGCTTACTAAACTCTGAATAGTTTGCGCTGCAGGGGTGAAACAACAAGAATTGGTTCTAAAATTTCCTGTCAAGGGAAGAGTGGTCATCCTTTCAGGTGGTAGATTGAGTTCCTATAATGAGATTTGCTCTGACGTTGAATTTCCACTCAGGCAACCAGCCATCCTGGTGTTTAGAGCCTGCGATGAGTAATGTTTCCTAATGTAAAATGCCTGGATACTCCACTGAGCTCTCTCTCTCTTTCCACACACATTCATTTGGACCTTGGTCAAAATTATCCTCTCCGATTTGAGTTACCTGAGCAGGCAGTCCGGCCAATGGAGATAATCTGGAAACATGAGGCGTACTTTCAGGGGTTAGAACTGAAGGGGATGGAAGTATCTGTAAAGTCTTTGAACAGCAGCCCAGACTGAAGAGGAAGAATTTCTGGGGGTGAAAGGGGGATAGTCCCTTCCTCTCTAAAGCAAAGTCAGGACACAGCTTCAGGAGCACGTCTATGGAGAGTTGATCAGAATGTGAGCTGTAAGAAGAACTGAAAACCCTACAAAAATAGCCAGGGGCCAACCGAAAATTCAAACTCCTCTGTTTAGCACCCAGTAGAGAAAACCAACCAGGCTGATTTCAAAGACAAAAGACCTTAAATCTACTACCTAAGAAAGTGACATTCACAAGATTACTATGTTTATTACTTACACTATTCCTGTCTATTTAAACATAATGTTTAGATTTAAAGTCCTGACAATGAACAGAGTGTATAGCAAGGGGTTTTGGGTTTGGTTTTTTTTTTTTTTTTTAAGGAGAAGCAGGAAAGAGAAGAGTCAAGGAGGTTGTGCATTAGTTTACACACAGGAAGTGCAAAGGCCCTGAGGCAGGAATGAGCCCAAAGTGGAGAAACAACAGGACTGCTCCACTGTGGCTGGAGGGAGATGGGAGGGCATAAGGTCAGAGTAGGATCTCCCTTCTTTTACCTGAGTGTGCCTTTGGGCAATCAAAATAATCGCTATTGGTGTCATGAGTTTAGAACGTGTCCATCACTGTTTGGAACACCTTATTTAATCCTCACAACTTCCCAGTAAGACTAGTAGAATGATACTGGAAATATTTAACAAGAAGAATGTTATGAACACCAACCAATTGGATAATGCCAGCCTCTACCACCCCTCTGGCTGTACCAGTACAGACTGGCTTGATATAAGGTACCACCATGGCTCCTTTAATGGGTGAGGAAACTGAGCTCAGAGATGGAATAATCACCTCAAAATTATACAGCTGGCCATTTTACCCCAAAGTATATATTGAAACAGGCAAGTAATCTACCTCTGATAAATTCTGCTTATAAGACTCAGGGAATTCTCTATCTAATAAGAAACCAGTAACTTGAAAGGTTACTATCAACACTGGGGGAGACAGAGCACTGTGCTGAGTACAGAATCTTACAGTATCAAAAATCTTACACTATAAAATCTACTGCTGGCACTAACACTAACTAGTGACTTGGAGAAAATCACTTTACCTCTCTCATCCTCACAAAACCTCTAATCCATGGACAGGAAATTCATATATCTCTGGGGCAGTTACTCTCGACTGGGGGCAATTTGGTTCCACAAGAGACGCTTGGAAATTTTTGATTGCCACACGTTGTTGGTACAGGAGGGTGGGTGCTACTGGCATCTAAGGGCAGCCCTAAAAGTCAGGGATGCTGCAGGACATCCTACAATGCACGGGACAGCCACACTGCAAAGAATTATTAGGACTGAGGTTGAGAACTCTGTTCTAGAGGCCAGAGCAGCAACTGTGAGAATGTCAGCTGGGACATTAGGGAGTGGTGGAGACGACAACAAATTGCAGAGTACATGCACTTCCTAAAGGCAGGTCACAGAAAAGATTTGCAAACCTGTGTAGACTAAAGAGAATCCACATGTGGGACAATTTCAATCTATTTGTGGCCTAATTGCAGTCCTGGTTCCCCACAACCTTTTCCTTTTTTAGTTGAGAATAAAAGTGTCTTCTATCATGCAGGAGAATGTGTACGCATGTGTATGAGTGTGTGCATGTGTGTGTGTGTGTGTGTGTGTGTGTGTGTGTATATATATATATATATATATATATATGCAAAAACATTTATTTTTAAGTGTTTTCCAAAGGAGACCCTTCATGCCTCTTAGAAATCGAGTCTCAGTTCTTTCTCTTCTTCCTCTGATCAGTACTTTCCCCTCCTTCAATTACACCAGCCCCTTCCTCTTGCTCTGGCTTTAGCAAAGGGGGAGCCCAGCTGCTCCATTCCACCCATAAGAACTTCTGGTTTAAGTTTGATCCCTTCATGTTGCTTAAAGCCCCTTGGAAGGAGGCCCCATAGCTCACATTACTCCTTTAGCCTTTAGAGACAGATGGGCTGAACAAGACAGGTCGGCCCCAAGTTTACGACGTGTCCATGGAGTTATTTATGGTTTGTTTATCCACTAAATGTGGAGCAGTTGTGGCCTATGACTCTCAGCTCCAGGGTGCACTAACAGCTTTGGGAAATTGGCAGTGTTAAGTCGATGGTCGTCCTGAGTTTTCCCGCCCCCCACCCCCCTGCCAAGCAGACACCGCATCCATCCCCAGACACTCAGGCACAGTGGGATGTCTAGAAAGACACCAATGACCTCACTGGCAAAGAGTCTGGGAGAATGCATGTAACAGGTGAGAAGCTGATGAGCTTAGGAGGATGAAGTGCTCTGTTCACCAGGTTTGGAGGACGGGAACAAGTGTGGCCGGCACGAAGCTACAGATGTGAAATGTGAGACAGCACCATGATGTCTGATACAGGCAAACAGATAGCTGATGGAGTCTCAGATGGAGTCTCCACATCCTCACTCTGGAAGGGCAGAGATGCACCAAGGACGTGTACTTGTGCAATGATGTGAGACGGGCACACGAAAACCCTTGTGCACTACAAACAATAGAGCTCATGGAAAACTAGGAGAAGGCACACTACCCAAAACGTACCTAGTGACCAGAGCATGAAGAAAAACAACTGGAACCTCAGTGTTACTGGACATGAAAAATGCACAATGACTGTCAAGTGGGCTTGTCAGCAGCCTGCTTTATTTAGAACAGGCGTGATGGGTGTTGGGCAATGCTGCTGGCAGTGGAGCACTGAGCTGTTTGGCACGTAAAGTGGCCAAAGAGCTCCTGCAACTTGTCACAGGCCTCTCGGGTAAGTCCTGCAGAGGAAACTCTGAGTGCAATGAAAAAATGTCAATATTCTTAAAATACAGCTGAAAAGTTTCTCATGCCATGCAGTGGCCTCCCTGGGGACTTTTCATCTTTCCCCACCACTGTTCCATGTGATACTGATATCGTTCCCCCATGTGTCAATGGTACACATTACTTTGCATTACAGAAATGTGAGTAGTGGTAAGAGTCCATAGGAGATAAATGTATGGCCTAAAGCCCAGGGAACTAATGCCTCGGTCTCTATAAGATATACACAGAAGAATCTAGGGCCTGGATTGGTTTCAACAAAGACAGAGCTTGGGTTCGACCTTGAGTCTGGCAAGTAATAGTTAAGTTTGCAAGGTTGCAAGGTCTGAAGTGGTCTGTGGGTGCTCAGAGGAGTGAGGGAGCGATGTGGGCAGGGCATCCGATGCTCTGGGAGATAGTGAAGGAAATGGGCATTGACATGGAGTCGCTTCCCAGACACTGAGTTTTAGTGACGTTTCTAGACATGAGAGGGCAGGAAGGACACAGTGAGCAAAGGAGGTTAGAACATTCTAGAGATTCTACAAAAATCTGGCTTTTCCCCAGTTATGACAGATTAAAGGAATGACAGCTGGATACTTTTTACAGAGCAACATTATTCAAACGCTTTCATTAACTTATTGAGGAATTGTGGCTTTAATTGTATCTTACTTCTGAGAGGAGAGATAGTTATAAACACTACCAGGGGAACGTCCACACACTAGGACTGAAACTCTGTCAAAATAACTAGTATATCAAAGTATATCAAAATAGTATATCAAAATAACTAGCAAATCAAAGAACAGAAAGGAAGAAAAACACCAACAATATCCTATGGACCAGGTACAATATTATTAATACTTCTATCTAGTTTTCACGTTTCTAGCATGGCATTTACTTGAACATGTGTTGTCATCAGATGATTTCAATATGACTTGAAAACAGATATTGTTCTTTCGCAGAACAATGTATTCACTGAGAAATATTGGATAGGGTGAGCATAAGACGATCATGAACCTGGACAAGATCTCACTAAGTGATATGGTCTATTCCCTTCCTCCTGACCATGTTGTAAAGGAATTACCAAGCTCAAGGAAACCACAAGTATTTCACTTCACTTCCCTGATGTAAAGTATACATGTAAAGTATAAAGTCAGGCAAAAGTATACAAGTCAAAGAATAGAAATTGTATACTGAAATAATTGAACAATTATTCACAACTAATACCTCTAGTTTTAAGCATGAATGAATGAATGAAAAAATGAATGACATTTTGAGAATTGAAATAGCTTTCAGTGACACCTCCAAGAACTTAGCAATTCAAGTACTTATTTAACACCTCTATTTGCAAGCATCATACTTGACATTCTGCAGCTACAAAGATGAATCTTTAGGCTTCCTGTTCTCTGTAGTTTATCAAGCGTGGATCCACATTTTGTGGAGCCTTCAGCTCATAGGGCCTATGAGGCTCTCTTAAATAAAATGAAAAGGGGGTCAAATATGTGGTGAGTGTTGTATTCTAAATGTACACTTGAAACCTATATAATTTTACTAACCATTGTCACCCCAAGAAATTTAATACATAAAAATAAAATAAAATAAAATAAAATGAACACAAAATTACAAATAAGAAATTGCTACTCTCCCAGAGCCTTGGAAGAAGCAGGTGTTAGTGAGGGTCCCTGAAGCTTCAGTTCCTCAGCTTCTTGGTAAATCTCTCCTTGCTTCTTAAAACATGTTTCTCCAGGTATGAGGGAACTAAGAAAACAGCCCGGGTTCAGACCCTCTCTTCTGCACTACCAGCTCATGGCATTACATGGATCTGGCTTCAACCCTACCCACCTCCCAAGACCGGAACCTCCTTCTGCTGCCAAGAGCATTGTTCAGCATTCTGGTAGATGGGTTTGGAGAGGGGAAGACTTGTTTTACTTCTTCCTTCCACCCATTCACCTGCCCACAAAAACATTGACACTGCCTTCTCTCTGAGTAAAGCACTGTTTTGGTGCAAGAATACAGAGATAAATGGATACATCGCTGTACTCATTTTCTATAGTCATTTTCTATTACTGCATAACCAATTACCATGAGTCCAGAAGCTTAAATCTTACACATGTATTATCTCACAGCTTCTGTGGGGCAGGTTCCAGCACAGGTTAGGCAGGCCCTCTTCCTCAGCTTATCACCAGACTATAAGGAAGATATTGGGCCCAGCTGCTTTCTCATCGGAACACTGGACTAGGGAAGACTCCTGGAAGCTCATTCAAGTCGTTGGAAGAATTCACTTCCTTTGTATGCGTGAGAGCTCCAGCTTCTTACTAGCTCTGGACTCTCAGATCCTGGTGGCCGCAGAGGGTTTCCTACCACGTGGCATTCTCCAGTGACAGCTTACCCGTGGTTATTTGCTTTCTCAAGGACAGAAGGGTCATATTTTCCAATAGTTTCCTAAAACAGTCTTATTTAATGAGACGTAATCATGGGAGTGGCAACCTATCACTTTTGTTATATTTTATTGGTTAGAAGCCAGTTGTGGGCCCGCCCACACTCAAGGGGATTACCTAGGGTGTGTCCTCCACTGTCCACTTTGAAACTTCAAGGAGATCCCATTTCAATAATTTGTTTCAGAATATTGGAACCCATTCTTATTCTAAATATTTGGAAAATTCTTCTGTCTAGTTGTATTATATAAAATCTAATCTGATTTAATCCAAGAAGACCAATGTTCCCACTTAGAAGGAGTTAGGACTCCTTGCAATTCCAACTGTCAGGAACACAGCTTATACTATGTATATGTAAGTACGTAGATAGGTTTACATAAGTCTGATGCATTCAAAAGGGCATTTGTAAGTGTCGATGCATAATGATAAAATGAACTGATGTACCTATATCTCAGTTTAAGAGCTTGATCATTACCAACTTCATTCTACATACCTTTGTACCCCTTCCTAGCCCATTCCCCTGCCTCCTAGAGCTAACCGTTCTCTTAAATGCAGTTGTTATAATTTCCTTGCCTGTTCGAAAAATGTATCACACATGTATTTCACCAAAAAGACATTGTACTTTGGCTAATCTGAACTTTATAAAAAATGGCAAGATCTATCACAAACTTTTCTGCCACTGGCTTTCCCCCCACAACATTGTTTTTGAGATTGATCTTTGCTACTTCATGCAGCTGTAGATTAATCATTCCCACTCAAAGTATTCTATTCTGCAAAGATGGCAAAAATAAAATTCATTTTTTGTCAATGTACATTTAAGTTCTTTCCAGTGTTTACTATTATGAATAATGTTGTTGTGAACATTCTTCCATGTCTCCCAGTACACATTTGTATTTTTTAACATGCTTTGCTATTTTCCTTGTCTCTTTGTGTTGTATTCTGCGTCATTTATTCATATATATCTTCCAATTCAATAATAGTCTCTTAATTTGTGTATAATATGTTGTTTTCCATGATACTGAGCATTAAATTTTGGCAATTTTATTTTTTCATTTTGATGTTCTATTTGTATCTTTTTCAAATCTGCCTGGTCACCTTTATTATGTCGTATTTGCTTATTTTGTGTGAGATGTTCAATAAAGTAAATTGGATTTTTGCATGAGACATGAGAGTTTAATTTCACTCTAAAATGGGATCCTTTTTTTCAAATACTTCGTATGTTTTCTGATTAATTTTCACATATCCCAAACATAACATAAGGCATGACTCTCTGTGAATTATTATTAGCACTAATAATAACCCCTTAATAAAAATAAAATTCTGGAGCTCATCCCATCCATTTTCTTCCTTGATACAGAGTAGGCTTTATTAGCCAATAGTTCCCAAGCAAGTGGAATATTCTCCTGCTGTCATTTATCTACAGAATTATTCTTTAATTTTCTTATAATTGCCCTTGAGCAAGCCTAAGCCCAAAGACAGATTGATGGCCGCTGTTCTTCACCTCAGCCAATTAGGCACAGTTCACATGACTGCCCTCCTGCTAGGCTCAGATCTTATCCAGAAGCCCTAGGGAAACATCACTCAGCCCCACTCGGTGACAGGACCATGGCCCCGGGGGGGATTAACTGAGAAGTGATTATTTCCCATTGAAAAAGGTTTCTCCCCAATTCCCACCATGTTGACCCTGTTAGGAAGCCAATCTCTGAAGCTGAACTTGCAGGCTTTCATCAGAATATGGGAAGGGGTTGGTGATAGGAATGGGAAAAGAAATGATTTTCTCAACAGCCTACGTTTCTCCTCAGCCCCTTAAGAATGTATGTGGAAGTTACTCTCACCTGAATACAGCACCATTTTCTACAGATAACTCTTCCAGGACCCAGAAGGAATGAGAACAAGTCCAGGCAGTGACACCCACAAGTGATCACTGAGTCCCGCTTGACCAATCCATGCCTTTCACCTAGAGAGCAATCACCATACTTGATCTTTCTTTCTGATCCCATACAGCAATTATGCAAGGAATAGAAGCTATTATAGTTTGTCAAGGGTTTATAAGGTACAACAGCATTTTTCATGCCATCTCATCTAATGCTTACAACATTCCTATACAATAGGTACTATTAATATTCCATCTCACAATGAAGCATTTCAGGCCTAAAAAGGTTAAATTACTTGCCCAGGGCCATATAACTAGGAAGTTTCAGAGCCCGGGTAAAGACCACTGCTTCCTTGTTTTATATCACTTGTTTCTACAACTCTATGAGGCAGGTGCTCTTCCTTTCGTACAATAAGAAAACCAAAGCACAGAGGGGTTAGATAACTTGTACAACATCCCACAGCTTGTACATTGCAGATCAGAGAGTGATATCAGGTCGGCCTGAGTGGAGAAATGGTGCATTTCACCATGTGTTGTGCTGCTGAATGTTTCCACCCACCAGTAAAACTAGGCACGATAAGTGTATTGATGGATCTCACTTCATTTTTTATCTTATATGACCATCCAATGCTAACACATTTCTGCTGTTGCCCAGCCCCCATCTGAGACTCATATTTATATCAATCTAGAATTTAAGAGAATGATGTCAGTGTAGAGTGAGAATAAATAAATTGTGGTGTAGTTTGGAAATGAAGTGGGAAGATGAAGAAATGTATTAGCATTGAAAAACAGGACAACCTTCTTTTAATGTATAGCTGTGACTTGCTTTGTCTTCCTTTGTGTATTGAAGAGGGAAGTACCCATTCTCTACTACTTACGGTAGTGTTTTTCCACTTCAGCACTATTGACATTTCGGACCAGATAGCTCTTTGTTATCTAGGGATGTCCTCTGCGTTGTAGGATATTGAGTAGCATTTTTGGACTCTACCCAATACATGCCAATAGCACCCCACCTACCCTAGTTGTGGCTATCAAAAATACCTCCAGTCATTGCCAAATGTCTCCTAGGAACAAAATCGCCTCTAATTGAGAATCGCTAATTTAGGGGATCTCAGAGAGCAAACATAAAATAATTTTTCTGCCTCTAAAATTAGACACTGCCTGCACTGAGTTGATTAGCCTGAGCAAGAGAGCACAGGGAGGTGTCTTTATTTGGAGTGAGAGATTATCCTGAGCCAGAGTTGAGTCAGGGAAAGAAAAAGGAGAAAAGAGGAACTAAGAAGATTGCTGGAGACTACAGGTGTGTCTGAATATTCAACTTCAGAGAACGTAGAGTAAGTGTGTTGGAATAAATGCTTAGTAATATAGAGGGAAAATGATATCTCTTCTATATTGAGATAGCATACACTTATATCGTTTAATCCTCATGATAATCTCATAAAGGAGGTACAGTTGATCACTTCTGATTTACAGGTTAGGAAAGGAACGCTAAAGACGCAGAAAGTCTTGAAAGATAAGAAGGTGAGGAAACTGTAACAGAGGACAGAGAACTGTCTTACTCAAATGACTTTCAAATGTACCCTAGAGAGATAGAGAGAATCTTCTAGAGATGATATGGAACTATTAATATGAAACTGTTCATTCATTCATTCATTCATTCATTCATGTAGCTAAATACATGCACACCTACTCCGTGTGGATACTACGCTATCCACCGAGATAAATAAAATCTAATTCCAGCTGTACAGAGCTCAGATCAGTGAGGGGAAAAGATATTAACAAATTACAACGCAACATGCTAAACACAATGAAGAAGAGATACCACATATGCAGAGGGTGCTATGGGGACACAGAAGAGGGGAATCTGACGCAGTTTTGGGGGAGTGATGGGAGGCATTTCAGAAGAGGTTTCAAGGAAGAGACTGTGTGTGTGCTGAGTCCAAGGATATCAGGAGTTGAGATTTGTCCTAGGAAATGACAGAAATCTCACAGTTTACCACCACAAATCAATTGCTACAAATTGCACTTTTGATCTGAAATAGGAAAGTGCACTAAATTTTTTCATTAAAAGAAATGACAGAGTGTATGAGGCTGGGATGTCACTTCCCCAGGGAGTTAGGAGGAGGACCAATTGCCATTTGTATTAGTCAAGGTTCTCCAGAGAAACAGAACCAATAAAGGAGGGAGGGAGGGAAGGAGGGAGAGGGGGGTTAGATACTGCTGTTTTTAAATTACTCACATAATTACAGTGATAAATTTAGGTAAAATTTGATACTGCCTTCTTGAGTCCGAATTCCATAAGACACATCAGCAGGCAGGGAAACTCAGGCAAAGCCTCTACTCTGCAGTCTTAAGAACTGCTTCTTATCTGGGAAGCCTCAGTCTTTACTCTTAAAGCCATCAACTGATTGGATGAGGCCTACCCACATGATGGAGTGTACTCTGCTTTACTCAGTCTACCAATGTAACTGTTAATCATATCCATCCACAATTAAACCTGTGTTTGACCAAACAACTAGGCACCATAGCCTAGCTAAGCTGACACATCAAATTGGCAATTTTACCACTGGTGATCACTTATTAATCTGCCCCAGAATAGATGATAATTTCCCACCTGAGTGGCAAATTATTGGAGTTGCGAAGTGAGAATCTCTGCAGCTAAAAGTGCTACATCAATTCAGATTTCCTGGGGAAGCTGTGGCCTGGGGATGGGGAAGGAAACACTCTAGCTAAATTTAGTTGAATATGTTAATATACTCCCAGAGTCATAAATCTTGATGAGCCCTAATCCTAAAGCCAGTCCCTGAAAGAGAGCGAGGAATTCATAAGGTTTTGGTAATTCAACACCCATTTTAAATATACAAATAAACCTGCTTTGAACCCTAAGGTGAATTTTTTTCATAAAATGAAATTTTTCATAAAATTCATAAATGAATTAAGCAATATTTTTTTTTAGTTTGAGGAACCATTCCCTTGTTTCTAATGTCATACCCTAAAATGTTTTGACTTCAGCTGTGTGTGTGTGGACAGAGTTTATTCATTCCTGTTTCTTAATTGACAAAAGGATGAAATGATTTCATTCAGGTCTAAGACACCAGTGAGTAAATGCCCAAACAGGTACGTGTGCCTATAAGCAATTATGTCTCAGTTACTGGCAGTGGGGAGCATTTCCTTCCATGAACATACCTTAATGATACTAGGATTATTATTTCCACTTTTCAATGTTGAAGTTATGCAGAAAAGAAGCCCCCACGGAAAAGTCTATGATTATATCTCTGGACTTTACTGTCATTTTTTGATCTATTCATTAAAAACAAAAAATGTATTTATAAGGAACACATCAGATTCTGAGCCAGAAATCTTTAACTTAATAACCAGTTAATTTGTTTTAGAATCTATACACTTTGAAAGGGAAGACATACAAAGAAATCTCTGACAAATTTAACTAAGATGAATCAGTCAATAGAAAAATGTCTTCCCCCACACTTCAACCCCACAGAAATGAGAGGGTGTCAGAAGCCTGTGAGAAATGGCAGGCACGTCCACAATAAGTTTGATTACAAAAGCAAGAACTTCACTCTGTTTCTATAAAATGATGGGCACGAAGGAGCTGGGAGGAACATGATAAATTATTCAAGTTTAAGAGACAGTGATAAAAATGTAAATGCAGCTCTGCCACTGCATCTTAGCTGAATAAATTCAGACTAGAAGCTGAGTCAGCATCTTGCCTCTGATTAAAACCAATTGAAAACACAAAGACGGGAAGAAGAAAACCTCAGACGCTCTTGGAAATGACAGACACATTGATCAAGCAGAACTGCAACCCTACGATGAAACTAGTGCCACTTGACAGTTACCACAAGCCAAACGGTTTTCCAGCTCTCCTGCAATGGAAACACTTGTAAGCAAAGAATCAGGTCTTACTTAAGCTCAAAAGTGATTATTACTTCATTAATTATGGTTATATACACTCTTTCCTGGTGAGCACATTTAATCTTTTCCCAAGAGCAGCACATAAGCCTCATTTCATCTTTAACCAGTACACTCCTTTCCAAGGGGGTTCTCTGCGTGTATTGATTCCCAACTGCCAACCAGTGATAGCTCTTTATGCCAAGCTGATGGCCACCATTATTGGCTCTGGGCTTGGCCTAAAATTACAGTTGAGAAAACAACATATCACAAAACCTCCCCACATTGCAATAAAATAAAAACCATTTTTTCAGATCTATTTTAAAACAGATCAAGAGATACAGCGTCCATGTGAGTGAACATATTTTTCTTGTCCCGCTCGGTGATTAAAAGCATGGGTTTGGAATCCAGGCTCTCTGGGTTCAAAGACAGGCCCGCCACTCAATAGAAGCCAGCTGCCCCACTTCCCACAGACTTTCTTATCTCTAACACGGGGATAATTGGAAGGTTTGCTGTGAAGATTAAATGAGTTAAAACATGTAAAGGGCTTAGGACATGTCTGGCACATAGTAAGTGCTCAATAAATGTTAGTTCTTATTAATATTGTACTTACATTAAACATATGCCACCCACTTAGGGGTTAGACAAACAGTTTGAGTGCTTAAGAGAGAAATCACCAAGCAGTCCACCAAGCCACTCATGTGCATCTGTTTAACAGCACAACCCTGTCTGTCCATTTATGTGCAAAGATAGAATTACACGGGGAATGGCTGAGGTCCACATGCTCTCGCAGTTTGGCTATCTGCCCTTAGGAGACATTGTAATGTCATTGTGTAGTGAAAATTAGAAAATTTTATCAATAGCAGGTAATAAAGTTATTTAATGAGCGCATTCACAAACAACCACTGGGCAGTGCCCATATACCCAGAGCTATGCCAACTACGATAGGGCACAAAAGAATCAGAAAACATCATAAAGCCTTCTCAATATTGACAACTCTTTAGGGAGAAAAAGGTTTATCCTGATCTTCTAAAAGATTAAGCTATTATGGGAATTATGTGATTGCAGATAGTTACACGATAAGGCAACATATCGTAATGTGCTCCTTGTGGGTTTCAAATCTTCTGCAAAAGAAAATGAGAGGTGATGGGACTGGACTAGGGACTTGTGTGTTTGAAATGGTGGAAATGCATACACACACTTACCCTATCCTCCCACTGTCAGGTACAATTTAGGTCCTACATCTTTGCACATCTTCTTTTCTAAGAAAATATTTAAACAGACAATTGTGAAGAAAAAGAGAAAAAAGACTCCTTCAATGGCAAATGACATTATGCAGGGATGTTGACAGTTTCTTATCTTTGCATGTGGCTCAGGGGAGTTTTCTCAGCAATTAGCAGGGACACTGTGAGGGCAGGAGGGGGCTGGAGCTGCCCTGATTTTCCCTGCGGTTGGGAACAATCCCAATGCCAAACCCACCCCTAGAACATAGTGCAGACCAGAACATGCTAACTCATTCCTCTCCTTCATGTCTTGCTTTCCTCTCTGGCTACTCCAGAGCTAGCACATGAAGGTAAATGTCTCTCATAATCTATGCCAACAGTGTCACTCGGGAGTGGAGGTGAACTGTTTACACACACGTAGGTCTCTGTTTCCCCTAGCCAGGGTTTTGTTCCTGGCCCTGCCGTCGAAGGCAAACCAGGGGGACAGCACTGGCCTGGCTCGTAGCCTGTTGTGCCTGTCTGTCAAGAGGAAGGATCAAATTTAGGCTTGGGCACTGTTAGGGTTGTGTTTGTTTGTTTGTTTTTAAGCCAATGTATTGGCAAGTCAGTGACAGAAGAAATCCAAGGAAGCTCATAGAACAGCTCCCTCTCTGCCTCTCCTCAGTAGCACCCTCCACTCTTCCTGGGTCAAAGTTTGTCCTCTTTGCCTAAACATTTCTGCTTTGGAAGGAGAACCTGCCTGGGCTGATTTGTGAGCTGTGGTTTTCAGTCACAGTGAGTGACGGGCTGGACTTGCTTCCTTTGTGCGAATCTCTTGTGTGAGTGACCTTGCCTTTGAATTAGGTCATAAATTGCACTATTTTTTTTTTTCTAGCTGCAAACCCATTCTGAGCCCAAGTCACTGTGCTAGGCGCTGGATGAGAACTTAAAACATAAGTCACATGTAGTTCTTGCCCTCGTGTTGATAAGAATTGAGGATTACTATGGAATTGGCAAAAGCAGAGGCAAGAGTATCAATTATTCTAACATAAGGCAACTGGATGATACAGGGGACATTTTGGAAAGTTGTAGAAAGGGAATGGTGTGAGCAAATGCATTGATGCAGGAGAGGCCAGGGGTATTCGCAGGCCAGTGAGCAGTTCAATCCAGCAGAAGTGTGTTGAGGTCATAGGTCATCTAAAAGCACTTTCTTAGAGTGAAGCAGAGAACCACAGAGAACAACTGTTAACTGTCCCTCTCTTAGGGACTCAGAATTACCCTCTCTTGCATACTTCCAACCTGCTTAGGTGGAGGGGGTTAAATGTCAGCTTTAGGAAGAGTATGTATCACCAGTGACCTCCAAATACTCAGATGTGGGAGATCCTCACGAGGGCCCGGGGCTGTGAAAACTGGCGTCTTTGCCCAGCACGCTGCATTATAGCAAGCGCTTATAGCCATGTGAGTGACAAAAAAAAAATCTGGAAGGACTGCAGTTCTTCACCACCAACTAGCTGTGTGACCTTTCCCTTCATAATGAAAACCAAATCAGTCAGATTAAAACTACCAGCCCGTTGAATGAGATAATTTATGTGGCAGTGCCTTGAAGTAAATAAAAATCACTGAGTCCCAGCAAGGTATCATTATGCAAATCGAGGTTTAATGCGAGGTTCTGATACCTGCGGTCTGGATGGATTCCAGGGACTCTGTCATCTTTAGACACATGTGCTCTTGCATGTGGATATGTGAGGCTTTGTGCAGGCTGAGAACAGATCTTCCAGACCCTTCACAGGCAACTACTGTGTGGTCAGTGGAAATCAGAAGTAGGTGGGAGGGTGAAAAGAAGATTTTGAACTATGCTTTATAGAATTTGGAGCTGTTCTGGGGCTTTCATTGGAATGGGAGAGGTAGTAGCTAGGTTGTCAATTCTGTGGTTGATAATTTCATGTCTTTCCCTGAAAGCGGAAAAGAGTACATAGACCATAGGGGTGCTGAGACCGCATTCGACCTGTATGTAGGTGCATGGTGTGCGTCCTTCAGTATGGGAGGCTTGTGCTGTGATAACATCAGAGTCATCAAACTACAAAGGTTATTTCTCAGTCGTACTACACAGCCCTTGTGGCTCGGCTGCAGGCTCTGTGCCATATCATCTTCACTACAGGATTCAGCCCAATGAAGCAGCCACCATCTGGAACACTGTTGGTCTTGAAAGCCGAGGGAAAGAGGGCTCTTCATGGTTTCATACCAGAAATCAAATGCTTTAGCCTGGAAGTGACACTTACCACTTACACTCACAGCTCATTGGCCCACGTGAGTCACATGTTACCACCCCAGTCAGAAGGACAGTAGGAAGTGCAATCCTACCATTTCCTCAGAAGCTAGAGAGCTTCAAATGTCTGCGGAACTGTTCCGATGATGATCACACGACACATCCTTGTATTTGAGTTAAATTGGGCCAGTCTGCTTGAGGAAAGGTGTGGCGACACCCAGGAGACCATGGATGAGCCCACATTAACTTTCCCCGAAGCTAATCATCAGCACTGTGCAAACCAGAGGCCCCAGGGGTACACCTGAGTGACAGTGTCATCACTGATGTCATCTTCGCACTCTGCACCAAACAAAAGCTCAGTGTGAAGCGACCCCATGAAGCGCATCAATTTGCTTCTCTGCTCAGGATGAAACACTCCATGAACATTTCTATCAGTGTTCTTTTTGCTGTCTGAGAGGCCAACTGATTGCTGGGATGACATCCGTCCAGTGGAAATGAAGAACGAACTTCTCCCAAGCAAGTGAAGATGGTGAGGTATTTAAACTGCTCCACAATAGCCCCACCTGTCCCGAGGAAAAGGAAGAAAACTAACAATACTAGGTGTTCTGTAAGTTTGGTAGAGAAGATAAATGCACGCTCCCTGCGGATACAGTAATTGTGATAACTCATCCCTCCCAGGGTCGTTGCTCCCTCAGCTGCTGCAGGGCCTCCTGCTGCTGACCAAGGCCCCTGACTGGTTCTCGGAGTTTCCAGGGTGCCCTTCCCAAGGACTTAACCTTCACTGTCACGTAAGTGTAGCGTCTTCCCTCCGGAGGCCGCAGTGCTGGCCCGGGCGAGAGGTGCTGCTTCGACATGCTGGCGTCGCCCTGCCTCCCGGGCACTGCAGCTCCCACACTGCGGCTGGCCATCTGCACACGTCTTCTGTCCGTCCTGCTGCTCCACAGAGCGCGAGACTGCGTCCATAGAGCTCAGCCTCTGCCAGAGCTCTCCCCAGGTGCTATGTCCCTCGGCCACTGCTCGCCTCTCCCTTCCCACCTGAGCCCTCCTGGTGCTAAAAAATACTGAGAAATGTGGTGAGGTAGAGAATAACCCTCTCCTTTTTGGGCGAGGCTCCCACATCGGAGACACTTGTGTGACAAATAATATAGTATTTAGTTAAACTTCTGTGTTTCCATTTAGTGACCATCTTCTTTACATCAACAACCCAGTCATGGACGGTAGGGGGGCTATGTCAGATGTGGGCTGAATGGGAAGCACCGAGGTGTTCTCAGAATCACCTCTTATTCTCCATCCATTAAGACTTGTTATGGATTACTTTAATTTATGCAATGTATTTCATGTGCTTGGACCATGCATGGATGTGCAGTGATCCCCACATAAGGATTTTCGCATTGGTGTTGTCGCTAAGTGTCCACATCCATCCTTGAGACGGAATTCTCTCTCTCAAAGGCTTCTGAAGCCCACTGCAAACCAACTTCTGGAGGGCTCTTCCCACAGATTGCCAGACCATCCCAATCATGTCTGAATGACTCCTAAAACTTATAGACTCCTCACAACAGTTCTGTCAGCCAGATATTATTATCCTCACAGTGTACGTAAGTGAACTAAAGCTCAGAGAGGTTAAGTAACTTCCCCACGGTCACAGAGTAAGAGATGCTAGAGGCAGCTTTCAGATTCAGAGGTCTGTCTGGTTTTGAACTCATTAATACCATGAATAGAATGGAGGGTTAGAGCAGCGACTGATTCTTAATCAAGGCTGATTTTGCACCCCCAGGGGACATTTGGCAATCTCTGGAGACCTTCCCAATTGTCACAACTTGGTGGGCGGGGCGGGATATGTGTTCTACTGGCATCTACTGGGTAGAGGCCAGGAAGCTACTGACAACCTACAATAAACAAGACAGTCTCCTACAACAAAAAAAGTATCTGGTCCAACATGTCAGTAGTGCTGAGGTAAAGAAACCCTGGATTAGGGGAAGATAAATCATATCAAATTGTTGGAGAGGGATAAGCAAGGGATGTCAGAAAGAACATTCTGAAAAATGCATTTGCGATGAAGGGATGAAGTGGGATTTTGGTGAGCAGAGGTAGACAGCAGAGCATAGTAGAAAGAGCTGCATAAACGAAGTGGGGAAGGAACACAGCAGGTATTTGCAGAAAGGTAAAAAGCCCATGCACAGGGGAGCAGTGGCAGTAGAAACCAGGAGGGTAAATTGGGGCCCAATTTTGGGAGGCCTGGAATGCTAAGAATGCAAAGAGCCTGGGGCAAAACAAAACACTAAATTATCTTGGAGTATTTGTCTTGGGACTGCCAACCCAGCTCACCAAGAATCATGTGTTCTTACATAAATTAATTCTCTTTTTAGTCAACATTCTGCATCAATGTGATCTATACATTGCCTTAGGTCATCTTAGCCCTACCCCATGACTTGAAGAAGGGAAAACCGGGGCCCAGGGCATGAGGTCACCTGCCAATGGCCACTGGCAAGTTGGTCAGTGGGATGGAACCAGACTCTAATCTTAGGGCTAGATCAAGTCCTTATCTCCAATAAACTGACTGCCTAACTTTGTGTATATATTAGGGTCCCTGGGATCCCAAAAGCACAGCTAGCCTTTTCTCCTTCTAATTATCTTTTATTGTCCTTTATACACTTGTATAAAGAAGGTTCTGATGAATTTTCTTGATTATCTTCCCCCTTCCAACTTGAAGGACCCAAAATGTGCAAACATAAATAACATTTTTCCTTTTATTTTTTTACAAAAGCACGTTGAGCGAAAGGTGTAGGAATACATGGAAGGGGCACTGTTTGTCCTTTGGATTCACTTTCCCAGGATTACGATTGGGCTGGACAGGTCTTTTCCATTTCCAGCCTTGCATGTGGGCTCAACTTTAATGAAGAATTAAAATTTGGCTAGAAAGGCAAGTAACATAATCTTAAAAAGAATCCCAGGGCTGGATCCAGTTGAAACCGAGCGTGTACAGAACCAACCTGCTTTGACTCACAGAACATTTCACAGCCCAGAACTCGGTTTTGGAATTTTTGTATTTCTTCCTCTCAAGTGGGCAAAGAAATCACATTCCCAAGACCAAACCACTGCAACATAAAGGTTATTTATTTCCAAACAAAAGAGTTAGGAAATGTGAACTTTAAGCCTTTAAGACTAACGTTAACTCATCTACTGGAGACAGATGGTATTTAGCATTTTCAATGAAGAGGCCGTAAAATGTGAAAACTTAATACATCTGGGATGAGTCATCAGGGTGAGTTAATTTGCTAAAATCTTAGCTTTTGCATTTCCTGATCAGATTGTTTTCTCTTTTTGGTCTTTCATTCTGGCATCTGTGACCCTAACAATTTTCCATTTAACACAAAGGAAATATTTTGAATTTCCTTTATTTGCAATCTCACCTAGGGTCATTCTAGGGCATTGCCCCCAGGCTTATTTCAAAAAGATGATGAAACACTTTGCAACAAAGACTTTAATATGAAAGTATTATTTAATATGAAGGTGTCAGGTCAGCTTGATAACATAATATATCTACTAAATAGCACATGTATTTTTATTTTTTCCTCTTTCCCTTCCTTTTCTCTTTCCCTCCCTCCCTCCCTCCCTTCCTCCCTCTTACCTTCCCTCCCTCCCTCCTTCCTTCTTTCCTTCCTTCCTTCCTTCCTTCCTTCCTTCCTTCCTTTCTTCCTTCCTTCCTTCCTTCCTTCCTTCCTTCCTTCCTTCTTTCCTTCAGCTTACTTTCCAATCATCTTCAATTAGTACTATCTCCTTCCACCCCTGCTTATTCTTGCTAAGTGTTTATGTGAGTTCTGCCTATAATTATTGATTGGAGAGACAGAACTGTGTTTGGCCCCCTTTCTTTTTTTCTCCTTAATGCATCCCTTTAGTGTGCTGGATTCTTATTAGCTCTGTGAAATAGAAATCCTCACCTTCATTTAAAGTGTTCAATAGCTGTTTCTTAAATGTCTCATATATACACATTCCTTTAGTAATTCCCAGGACATTCAGGAAGCTGTGAAGGTCCATTACATTACCAGAAGGAAAATGTTATTATGAGACATCCACAAATAACAGCTTCAGACTACGGTACAAAATATCATTTCTGCTTTTCTCATTGAATTACTATCAGTCCATACAGAGACCTCCCTGAGGGGACATCCTGAAATTCCACCTCTTTTGGGCCTCCCTTCTTCTTCCTTTCCCTAAGGACTCCTTGAGTCTTTTCTGCGGCTCTATCCATACCCCACAAAACTGGCTTTACCCTGGAAGTATGGCTGATCAGTTCCCTGAGAAGGAATCTTCTACTTATTGAACCAACACACATTTCTCTTGTTAATGTTTGTGGGGGATTTAGAGGTGATCATTAATCTCATCTCTCCCACCACATTTTGGAACTGAAGTTTAGACACAGGAGTCAGAAGATGATGGGGAGAGAAAAATATCAGCTTAATGACTAATAAACCTACTTTGAAAACTATGGCCTTGGATTCATGGCCACAGCTGAGCTTCTCAATACTTCTCAATTCTCAGATGTAGACGTAGGACCGACTCTCCGTGGAATGGGAGGGTCCGCAGAGAAGAATCTTTACCCGGATTCACTCTCTGTCAGCCACGAGGCTCCAATACTCAGGAAAGAGGAAGTCTGTCCTCTGGACTGCCTCCAGTAACTTGTCATACCTGCTTTCTGACCCTCAGGAACTCAGTAGGAAAGAAAGGGCATAACCCATGAAAACAGAAACTCAGAAGGGGCGGAGCCACATTTCTAAGTCCTATCCAATCACACAATCGCTTAAGACAAGAGTGGAGAAAGAGATTTCTTCTCTACTTTTCCTTTCTGAGTAGTCGTATATAGTGGCCATGTTCTTCCTTTTTGGAAACATGGGAAATGGAGAACACATGCAAGCTTTTGTTTTCTTGAACCATTAGGATGCAATGAAACTCGTCGTCCACCAGGGGTTAGATTGTTCCCTCAGGTTCTGTCAGGGGAGTACTGCTCACAGCTTTGTGAGGTCGCTCTCCCCGTGTCAACCTTCCCTCCATTGCACAGATCACCTTGATCGTGGTGGACAGTTTAACCTTTATTCTGGAGGACTCTAAAATAGGTATGAAGGATACGGTAATTACATACCCTAAGTTTGAAATCCATTGCCTATATCCCATCTCAAGTTGTCATTGGCCGTCATGCCCAACATAAGTCATCAGAAGTTAACAGCAATCTAATCCAAAATACGATGTCAGCAGACTAAGAATGACTCAAGCTTGAATTTGAACTGCTTCCCAGTATTAAACTTCCAGGGAGCATTTAAAGTCCAAAATTCAAAACTCTCTTTACATTATAATCCAAAGAAATTAAAGGCCAACATTCTTAAATTAAAGGCTACTGAATCTAAACTCTAGGTAATACGTTCTCCATTTGTCAAAAAAAAAAAAAAAAGGTGTTTTGTCTCACGGAGCAGGGCTCTCAGATTCCTTAACAAAGTGTTCCTTCGGCATCTACAGCATCTCACTGGAATGGGTGTGGTTCCTTTAGGGTCTCTGGAGTTAACTTAATTAGAGCCAAGTTCTTATGTATCCTTATTAGTAATGTATAAGAGTTGATACAAATGGAAATTATCATAGCATATACCGATAGACTCACAAGCCAAACCTGTAGCCCTAGAGCAGATATACAAATACATACATTCATATATGCACACACATACTCATACATACATTCATTCATACACACATACAAACACACAAACATACATTTCCCAGAACCCAGTTTTTACTACCGTCTAGATACATGTCACTGTTTCCAAACACCATAATTGTGGTAGAGGAGGGTCAGAAGGTATAGTAACTAGAACAGTTTGGCTGAATTAAAAATAATTTCTAACTAACTTCTACCTTGCCTTCCTCTATAAAAGAGGTTAGATAGCTAACTGCTTCATTTTTGGAGTCATCCTCCCGCCTGGATTATTCATGTGACACGAATCTGGCCAACATGGTATAAATGAACGACTGAATAAATAGTTAAAGCCTCATGTAAAACCTTTTGGCCTGCAGCCTTCTTCAAACCTAAAACACAGATGTGGAGTTGGGAGATGTAATAGCCATCCTGTGACTAGGAAGGCAAAAGTCATGTGCTAAAAATGGAGGGGCTGACACAGAGTGAGAGCCTGGGTTCCTGATGGATCTCAGATCCGTGATAGGCCTACTTCTGGATTTCTTGCTATGTAAGAAAAGTAAATCTTTGTATCTTTAAACTACATAGGATTCCTGTGACTTTGTAGGTAAACACACATCTATATGATTCAAAAAGAAAAGAAAATCCCAGTTTCAGCTTTACCAGCATACAAGTCAGTCTATGATGGTTGCTCAAAGTCTGTAACTCATAGGAGTTAGGAGAAATAAATAACCCATCACTAGGCAATTTCCCCTGTCCACCAGTGCATGCTGCTAGAAAGTATATTGATGACTCCACAGTCACCAGACCTCACTTGAAGTGTCCATGTTTCCCACACAACCTCTTAATTTCCATTTTCTTTTGGGTTCCACATTCCTGCACTCATCCCACCATCCCCTCTGCAGTGCTGAACTATTAGAATTATTCCTTAAGTTGATCAACCTGCCTTTCATAAAATAATTTTGATGAATTACTATGTTAACACCTAAATCTTCCCAGAGACCACCTTTAGGAAGGAAGAAAGTGGGGGGGAAAAGAGAAGACAGGGGTAAAGCTAATATCCTGCCACAAATGTAAGGTATTATGTCTGGCCTTTGGCTCCTCTGCAATATGTACCTGGTGCAGGTCTGAGGGGATTTACAGGTGGTAGGCTAGACAAGATGTATTTATCTCTAATAGCAATGTCTCTGGATGTGACAAGAAACACATGAAAGTTTTTGTGGATAGAAAGTTAACTCTTGTTCTGGGTATTTGGGTAGACTACATGGAGGCTGTGGTTGCATATTGTACCCACCTTTTATATCCCAGCTCAGAAATTGCAGGGAGAAGAATAAGAGCATAAAGGACGCATCCTGGCAGAGGGAACATGAGCAAAACACAGAGGCATAAAAAAGTTAGGCATGTCTTGAAAACTTGGATGTTTTCAGAAACGCTGGTACCAATGAAGGTGAGTTGGAAGAAATTGGGAAGAAGTTGGTTCAGGTCACATAATGAGAGTTTTGAATGGTAGGCGAAGGCGCTCCGATTATTTTTCCAGTGATATGAAGCCATGGACAGTAAAGAGAGGTGGCTTGAGCTGAGTTTTAAGATGGTTGATGTAACAACAGGGTACAAAATAGAGGATTGCACTAGTCTTAGAAAGGAACAGAGAGGGACTGAAACGAGAACGTCTAATTCCCCAAATCTGAGGACTAAATGTTGGGGCCATTGGAGACATAAGGGCCATTCCCACATAGGATGTAGTGGAAATCATGCCAATGAATAAGCCAGCCCCGGGAAAGAATATAGGGAGAGACGACGGTGGACATCAGCAATTTGGGGATGATTTTATTTCAGAATCATGTGAGTACTTATATCACAGATTGAAATGGTGACTATTCTATTACTTCTGATGTGTGGAATGAGGGTAACTTTTCTTGTACTTTTTGGGTCTTATCAATTTTTGTTACTTCTATAAATATTAAAAGCAATAAATGTGACTTTTAAGGAGGAGAATGTGACTATGACATGCTGATGTGGGCAAACTGGTATTGTGAAGGCCTTTAATGAGTTTCAAATTTTAAAAGGAACATTTCAATTGGCTTGTTACTATATTTAATATTCATTTGCTTATTCATTTAGCATTTTCTTCAAGAATATTTACGGACCCCTTGTTAAATGCCAGGCACTATTCTTAGACATTTAGGATGTATCAGTAGCCAGACCACCAGAGATCCGTCCCCTCTTGCGGCTTTTACCCTTCCTTCCCTTCCCAGAATGCCAGGGGATTTGGACTTTTTTAGGCACCTTGTACATCCAGCCTCTTCAACAGGTGAAAGACACATCACCATGACCTTCAAGTCAATTCAGTTTACTAACATGAGCTTCCGGTTCCTCAGATGTAGAATGGAAATAATCATGCTCACTTTTCAGGGTGAGGAGTGCAGATGGCACGTAGACAGTCCTCCTAATGTGAGTATCAGCATAAAGAGCAATGGATAAAAGAACAGAAATTCTGGCTCTAGATTTTGAGTCTGGTTTTACAACTCACAATGTTCTCTAACACTTCAGTTTTATTATCTAATTAAATACAAAGACAATAGATAAACAGATGAGAGAGAGAGAGAGAGAGAGAGAGAGAGAGAGAGAGAGAGAGAGAGAGAGAGAGAGAGAGAGAAGAGAGAGGGAGAGGAAATTTGACTCAAGGCTTCAAAAACTTTCCAACTAAACCCCCTACCAGCATAGATAAATGAATGTTGTATCCTGAGTACCTCCAATATCCTGCTATAATTAGGAAATTCCCTTGAAGTGGTATTTTCTTTTAATATTTCTGTAACTGTCTTCATATCGATTTCATTTAACCATGCCTCTTTAAATGATTTACCAAGAATCAATATTAATATCTGTTTTTCGTGACGACTTTTTAGGTGCTATTCCTTGAGCTAAATCCTTTTCTTGCATCAGCGATTCAATATTCTCAACTACCCTTGTCTTTGGAAAAACTGAGGCTTATAGGGGTTGAGAAACTGGCCCAGGATCATATACCCTGGCTGTGGTGCAATGGAATTCAAATTTCGGCAGTCTGGATCCATCCAGATCCACATGTGGGATCTTAAAGTTTGTCTTAGATCGCTGTGGCTCCCTTCCTGCCCTCACCCTCTAAACACCATGGTCCATCTTGGGGATATGTTTCAGGGGTGCCATGTTAGAACACCAACGTATCCTTTCTCCAACCATACATGTCCATTCACAGTGTGGTCGTTCATCTTGCCCAAGACTGGGCAATGAAGGCAGATGGGCCTAGCACACCTGGCCCCCATGAGTGTGTCTGAAGGACACTAAAGTCTTCACTCTGCTTTTGGTAAAGGGAGTGGGGAGGTGGTTATGGATGAGGTGTTTCTCCTGCAGTCTCCTCCTGCTGGAACAATTGAGTTAATGTCTCTCTAATAGATTGGAGCAAAAGGAAGTAGGAAGGTTGGGACTGGGAGTGACATGGGCTGAATGGGTGAGGGAAGAGAAGGCATGATTTGTATTCAGAAGGGCAGAGACTTCAGCCTGCCTCACAATGTGGTTTTTCATCAAGACCACCACGTCCCCAGGGACATGAAGTTTTTGGCTTGGGAACATATTTCATCAGCCTAATTGTTGGGGAAACTTGAGGCAACACAGGAGAAACTGATCAAATGTCCACAGTGCTATTTCCAGTTCCTCTGACCCCACACATGAGGTTTTCCTTGCTGTATGGGCTTCTAATCTCATCTCCTTCTGTTTTCCCCTCACCTCTTTTTACAGTCGTAAAAATGACAAGCTTCTTTCTAGTTCTTGCTTCCTAACCCAATAAGATAGTATTTCCCCTAAAGAATATTCTATCTTGAAATACAGGTGGCAGGTAAATCTGATTCGGAAGGAAGCCAGTGTGTTTACAGAGGCCTTAATTCTCATTCCCATCAGTGTCCTGAACAACAGCAAAAGAGATATATGAGAATTTCTTCAACCAGCATTTACTGAACACATATTTTATCTTAGCAACCAGAGACAAAGCATTGAAAAAGTCACCTGAGGTCCCTACCCTCGCCGAGTTTAGAATCTGATAGGAGCAAGAGGTAGTAAATAAGTCATCTTGACACAAAGTTAAAATATATGATGGGAAAAGTATGGGGTTTTATGGGACTCCAGAAAAGGAAGGTGTATATAACTCCAAGAGGGTGACTTCATAGGAGTCCCTAGGAAAATTCTCCTTTTTAGAACCTTTGTCCCAAGAAAATACTACCTTATAATGAGACTTTCTCTTTCTGGTCATCAGAACTTTTCCTAAATAAACTGAACCTATAGTCTTCAAACAAGATTATTTATCTCTCTTAGAGTGAAGTAGACAAAATATTAACTTTGAATTTGCTAGAGTGTGATTGGCTTTAGCAATATAATATTTGAGAATGTGTGTGGTCAGCTGTAAATGGTCACTTAGCTCATGAATCTTAGCTACTCTGGAAGAGTTTAGTATCCGAGAGGGGTCTCTGCTCCTGGTGAGGAAGTTTGTGGCACTGTTATTACAGCTGATAGAACCTCTTGGTAAACCTGCAGAACTTCCTCCATCCAGGTAAGGTAAACCCAAGCCCCTACAGGAACCTACAGGTGCTGGGATGTCATAGACCCTTCCCTCTGAGAGGGTGTGTTCCGCCTAGAACTCTAAATGTCCTTTCCCCATGGGCTAGGGATCTCCCACTCCCTCTTCACTGAGTCCACCAGAAATGAGAGATGACAATAAAGTTTGCTTTTGTTTTGTTTAGGACTAGTGAGTCTGTTCCTTCTGTAGAAAAGACACTCAGGTAGAGGGAAAAAACAACTGCTATTCATTCTACTTCTGGAGCGAGAAAATTGCTCTTTTTCAGCAGTTAAAGAGTGAGAATCCAGGCAGGCTTCCTATGGGAAGTAAAGGTCAACTGAAGGATGGGGAAGAGCATGGGAAGGCACAGAAAGGATTGTTCCATGAAGGAACCTCTTGTATGAAGACCCTTATCTCTGAAGTACAGAGACCGGAGGGCATGTAAGGTGGTAAACAAGGGTGAGGGCAGGCTCAGGGGGTGAGGCTTGTACATAATGTTAAAGAATTTAGAGGTGATCCTGAGGTCAAAGGGAAGCCAGTGAAGAGTGTGAAGCAGAAAAGAGACATGTTTGAATTTGCTTTTTAGAAACATTCTGGCTATGGCATGGGGAAGGAATTAGAGGGAGCCAGAATTGGAGGTAGGGAGATCAATATGATGGCTGTGACTATACCCCAAGAAAGAGAACAAGAACTTGAATGAGGGCGGTGGTAGCAAAGATACAGAAAGTAGACACATTTAAGAGATGCTGAAGCCAGAATGACCTTAATAGATTTCAAGTACATGGGATAGGAGAGAGATGCTTGTTGGATGCCTGCTGGCTTAAGCAGCACCTACAGTGATGATGAATCATTCACTATGTACTATGGGCTGAATGTTTGTGTTCCCCCAGAATCCATATGTTGAGTTTCTGACCCCTAATGTGATGGGAAGTGGAAACTTTGGGAGGCAATTAGGTTTAGGGGAGGTGATGATGGTGGAGCCCTTACCATGGGCTTACTGCCCTTATTAAGAAAAGGGGCAGACACCATAGCTTCTTTTTGCCACAATGTAGGATACAGCAAGAAGATGGCCATCTGCAAGCCAGGAAGCGGGCTCTCCCCGGACACCAAATCTGCTGGCACCTTTATCACGGATGTCCAGCCTCCAGATCTGTGAGAAACAAATGTCTGATGTTGAAGCCTCTCAGTCTATGGTCTTTTATAGCAGCTTTTATAGCAGCTGGAATTGACTAAAACACTGTGACAGGCAGAACAACTGCTATTTCAGATAGGAGAAGGTGTGGAGGAGGTGCCGCTAGGTGTCCAGGTGGATGAGTAGACAGCAGAGGTCAGAGGAGAAGTCTAGGCTAAAGATATGGATCTGGGCCAGAAAGAAGGAATGAGCGGCCACAGCATGTATGAGGTGACCAGGGAGAGGGGGAAGGCTGAGAAGAGAAGAGGCTTAGGGACACCAACATTTAAGGGAGCAGAAACTTAGCTTTGCCTACCATGTTCTTAGAAACTAAGGTCCAGAGTGAGGACGAGTCCAAAGGTCACACACTGAACCATGGGCAGGTGAGCTAAGCACACAATTCTGCCCTACAAGAACTTTAGCTGCCAGCCTGACAGCTGTGGTCCCTGAGGCACTGCCATCTATGAAAGGGCCTATGTTATACCTGAGGTCTCCTCTGTACATCGCATGGATTTTAAAATGCCCTGCAGCTCTGAAGTTCCATACTAATAATAATTTTCACAGTGATTGGAGCTGACTACCATTTTCCCCTGAAAATAAAAAAATTAATATAAGAGCTGGTATTATATTATATTATACCATACTATACTATACTATACTATACTATACTATACTATACTATACTATATTATATCCGGTCTTATAGTAAAATAAGACCGGGTCTTATATTAATTTTTTTTCCAAAAGAAGCATTAGAGCTGATTGTCCGGCTAGGTATTATCCTCCCCCCACTTCAAACGGGGAGAAGTTCCTTTCAGAGAAGTTACTTGGCTTGTCCCAGTGAGAATGGCAGAGCCTGAAATCATTCCGGGTCTTCTAATTTACATTTACTGCTCTGTACTTGTCCTTGTAAGTTACTATTGACTGCTTTTATATGTTTATGTTAGTTTATTATTTTCTGAACCTGTGGATCCTCTCCATTAGAAACTATAAGGAAAAAAAAAGAAACTTTCATCCTAAGACATGGAAAAATACAGCATAAGAACATTTCTTAGAACTGTTTCTGAGACCTAAGATGCCCTTCACTTGCCAATGTGACCTGTCAGTTGTCGTCGAGTCCTGGAGAAGATGAGGGGTTTGATACACAGGCTGTGTTTGTCCCTGCCCTGGCTCATGTTTTCTATTTCTGCTTCACACCATCACGGATAATGAAAGTCGACCGGCTCCCCGGGTTTCCTTTCTCTCTGCCACTGTCGTTTCCATTTGCTGGGTCTCATGCCTTCTTAGCACAAAGTTGTTGTGTTTGGGCTCCAATTTGCCAGGCAGTGATAAATTCCAAGAAAAACCTATTCTTATTGAATTATTTTCAGAATGTTATGCAAACATGTCTAAATTATGTGGCAGCCAATTCCGCTCTAAGATCTGGTTTGCACTTCATGTTAATTCAGTAGAGGAGAGAAAGAAAGAAACAAAACCCCAAAATACTGAGACTCCATCTTCCATTCTCTAGGAGAATTATTTTTTGAGTTTAGTCCTTTCATACAAGGCCAAAGCTTCCAGAACCCTGGCAGTGAAAGCCACATTTCAGTCCTTGGAACCCCTCATGGAACCCCTCTTTTCTTCTAGGAGAAGAAAGTCTACATGTAGAGTAAGGCTATGATCTCCTTCTTTGGAAAAGAACCAAACAGGACTTCTTTCAGTGAGTTCAGACCTTAACTTAAGTTGTCTTATCCCAGGCAGCTTTAAACTAAGTAAGCAGCAATGGCCATTTTCCACATCCGTGCTCTCCATCACCAACTATAGGAGATAGCTTAGTTTAGAACCAAGTTCTAATTCCAGTAGAGCCAATAAGTTTTTGACCCTGGGGTAAACAACTGTTGTTGTCCCACTGCCACATATTCTAGCCTGAATCCCTCTTTTTCTCTTTTCTTTATTTTGATGGAACATTCTATTCCCACACTCAACTATCCATTGTGGAACTTGCCGAAGTAGGTGAGAGCCTGGAGTCCCTGATGACCCTTGTCACCACCAGAGAGGCATTTATCTGAGACTGAAGATGGGGCAAGAGGCTGGACTCTGGCCAACTATGTATGAGCACATCCGGACAGTGACTTCCTTCATAGCCGTGTTCTGAAACCCTTGCTTTCCATTTTGGTATACTCCTGTTGCTACTGAGGCATAAGACCTCATGGGATGTACATGAAGCTTTGACCCATGGGAGACAAGAGCTTGTGAATAACTTCTCCATCCACTATGCACTGTCCTGAGGCTCATTAGTTCACAGGCCTCAAGGAAGACAGTCTTAGGAGACTGAGAAATTAGTTACACTTATTAACACGTGCTCTCTGCCTTGGTAATTGCCCCCTTATAATCGTTCTCCTTTTCTTCCTCATTCCTCCTTTCCTAGGTTTGCTGCTTCTCCAACAAAGAAGCAGCACAATACTTTGTGCATCTGGTTCTGTTTTCTAGGGTGCCCAAACCTTTATATCATTGTTGCTTATGCACGCAACCTAGCCCTCCCTTACTAGATAACGTTATTATTGCAGGTAGATTCTATATTTTCCATGTCTGCACTATAATGTCCCAGATGTGTGCCTGGCAAAGTGTTGGTGCTCAAGAAATGCCTGTGTTGAGAATGACAACAGACTTTGGAAAACGTTGTGTCCATAGAAACCTAAAGACCCTGAATGGACACACCCAATATGGAGGGGAGGGATGGAGGGAATTTGTTCTTAGATTATGGCTTCTGTTCTCAAGCCAATGACTTGTTACTACCACCACTGGAGCACAATTTGACTAAGGGACATTTTCTTTTTTATTTTAGTATAATAGTGTGTACGATGAAGCAGAATCTAGAAAATGATAAGGTCAGACTCTATCTGGAAGAGAAGGTAGCAAGACACCGGAGAGCAAACCATAAGGAAAACAAGTGAAGTGACTTCTCTTAGTTTTGTGACTGGAAGGCCAGCAGGCGTCCATATCTTTGGGGAAACAGTGTGAAAACATCTGACGGTCTGATATTTTTCACAGTATGTGCAGAGGAGAAAGGCAAATTTACAAAGGGACTAAAGAGCCCCCTGGGAGAGAGACCTTATTCGAACATATTATGGACTGAATATTTGTGTGCCCCCATAAGTTGACTTGCTAACCGCCATCGGATAGTATTAGGAGGTGGGGCCTCTGAGAAGGAAGGAAGTTCTGAGGGTAGTTATGCAATAGTCCCCTTATAAGAGGAGAACAAAGCTTTCGCTGCCTTTGCTTTCCACCGTGTGAAGATGCAAGGAGAGGATGGCCTTCTGCAAAAAGCAGGAAGATGTTGGATCTGCTGGCACCTTGATCTTGGATACCTTAGCTCCCAGAACTGTGAGAAATAAATGCCTGTTTAAGCTGTCCTGTTTATGGTATTCTGTTACAGTGGCTTGAGCACACTAAAATGGGACGTCAGGAAGACTGGGATGGTCCCCGCTGAGGTCTGCTGGGAGAGAAGGAGACACAGCCTCTAAGGACAGAATTCACCCCAAGGAAGGTGGGAGCTCCTCTGCGAATCCCTGCCCCTTCTACCAAACCCTTCCCCTGGGGTTAGTGATGTCCCCCCACGACCACCTCACCCCCTTTGCTACAGCCTTTCTTGCATCGTGGATTATTGTGGCTAGAATCTTGGTGCCCCTGTGTGGCCTTGAAACTACTGGGCCCTGTGCTCAGATCCAGGACAACCAGGACACGGCCACAGCAATGGAGAGGGACTCCTCTGTATATATCAGGGCAGCTTTTAACAAAGGCACCTGTGGAAGGAGCTAAAAGAACACGCATCCATAACTGAGCAAATTGTACTCCAATTCTCTCTCTGCCCTGTACCTGGAAACAGGACTGTACACTTTGGACTATGTTCCTGGAGTTCTCGGACCTCAAGAGAGTAATAGCAGTCTTCCTGCTAAGGAAGACTCTACTGGTTCATTGCAAATTAAAAGGTGTGACCACATTTTTAAGGTGATAAAAATGTCATCCCGGGACTTGCAAAGCCATCTGCAGAAAGGGCACTCTGCTGACCACAGCCTTTCTAGGGTACCAGGTATAACTATGGCTTGTTGGAAAGTGTGACCCATGCAGAGAAAAACAAAACAGGAGATGGCAGAGGAGCGGAGCGGAGTAATTGAACCTGTCATAAAATGAGACTAACGGGGAAGGATACACGCATGGAAGCTCTGAGTTCTGTGGAGAAAAACACGAGTGCAAACACGAGCAATTATTTGTCCTCAATCTCCCCCGGAGAAGGTGGAGTTGATTGTTTGGGCCCGGTGGCCTGTATCGCCTTCCAGTCAACACTATTAAAAGTTCCTGCTCACACTTGGTGGTTAGCACAGGCATTTCACAACCCCTGACCTGCTGCCCATCCTGCAGATACAGACAGCTCTCATTTTGCAAAATGCTATTTTTAAAACAACTAAATAGTTCCACATTGCCCCCACTGCAGCCCAGGGGAAGAGCTGGTTGCCTCACCATGACTTTGGCACCAAAGGGCTTCTCTGTGGATGTCTTCTTTCTGCTGTCATACCATCCTGATTAAGATTAATTGTTCCACTTGAAGTGAGTCACTCAGAAAGGATGGGAAGGGTGGAGGGAAGAGGGCAGTTTGCTTTTTTTTTTTCCTCTCCCTTAATGTTTGTTCTGAAAGATCCAAAAGAATACAGGAGTGAAGCAAAGGAATTTAAAGTGTGGAACATGTAATAAAGGACATCAAGTGAAAAAGCTATTATGAGCCCATGTTTATCTTCAGCTCAGTGACTTTCGGAAGAGCGTGCACTTGGCGGGGAAGCTGGGAGGATCTGACTGCTCCCTGCCAGCTGGAGCCTTGACCTGACTCTCAAAAACCCAGCTGACCTCACCCAGCCCCATCGACCCTAAATAACAAGGCTAGGACACCCTCCCCTCAACAGACTCACACACACCCTACGTGCACACACTCCAGATGGATATATTGGAACCTCAATAGCCCATTTTGGGTGAAGAAGTCATATACGACCAAGAAAGAAACTGGTTGAGGAAAGGATAATATACAACCACTCAATTCAAGACTGCACCAAAGAGGAAATAAATATTATTTATAGAACATTTTTGATCCATAAGACATTAGTGCAAAGGTTTACTCTTGCTGAGCCACTTCTCCAAGGCTAGACTCTGAATGTGTCCCCGGCTCTGAGACACCTCTCTCCTTGCCCTGGCTCCCCATTAAGCCTCTCAGACTGTTTGCTTGGTAAAGGGGGCCTACGTGAAACAGCCCAGCTATTTAGGTATTAGTAGAATACCTATTATACCTAATGTAAGTATTTGCAGAGTACCTACAGAGACCCATCCAAAACCCACGATCCCGACTCTCATTTCAAATCGAAATCATCTATCATCTATGCTTTTCCCTCCATCCCATTATTTTAACAAAAGGAAGAAAGGTTTGGCAAGGAAAGAAATGTATATGTCTTTGCTGAGTTGTGCATTCAACAGGAATCGCACTGATCCACTGGGAAGAGAAACAGGCAGGGTGTCAGGACACAGCAGCACACAGCACCCAGTCCAGAGCACGGCATATTCAACCGCCATTGATCAAATGAGTGAATGAACTTGGGTATGAATTCCAGCCCATCAACTAACCAGTTGTGTGACTTCAGATAAACTACTTCTATTTTCTGGACCTCAGAGATGATCTCGTCGCGCAGAGAAAACTATTCTGTCTATAGCACAGGTATTTCTCTTACTGCCCCAGCATCCTGGAGTCGGTACATCCCTGGAGGCCTGTCTTGACCTTCCCTTTCCCTCAAAAGGCCATTTGGAACCATCCCTTTTCTACCTCTTGGGTCTGATGAACATTGACTATCCAGCTCAGTTCCAACCTGAGCTCACTCAGCAGCTTAACTAAATCCTTCTCTGGGTTCCAGTGGTTCTAATCTAGGGATGGCATATCTGGTTTTGCCAAATCCAGGTTGTTGGCAGATGATTCTGCGGTGACTCATTACCTAAACAGGAACTCATCTGAACTCCCTCCACCCCTCAGCCCCTTATGTACAACATGCCACACAGTGATTGATGGTAATTCAAATTCACTACCACTTTTGGAAGTTTGTATGGGGACCACAACTGGCTGCATCCTTAAGTTACAGAAAAGATACTTTTATCCTCAAACAAGACATCAAGGAATGTTATCATAATTTTGTCTGCCTCAGTATTTGATACATCTGTAGTAGTTATTCCTCTTACCCAATCCAGGTTTCTCTCTCTCTCTCTCTCTCTCTCTCTCTCTCTCTCTCTCTATATATATATATATATATATATATATATATATATATATATATATATATATATATATATATATATATATATATGTCCCTCGAACTCAAAGAATTAGAAGGATTCCCAGTCATGTGAACATGAGCCAATGCAATCTTGGCCAGAGCTAGATAAATGGGCACACTGCAGGTCACATGGGTCACTTAGGAGGCTGAGACTAGACAGCTTCCCTCCCCTATTGTCCCATGATGCTTCTGTGCCAATCCTTCCTAACCCTTCTTCCCGGGGTCCCAGACCTGCTTAAGAACTAGAGAATATCAGACAAAGGAATCCTGAGATCCATTCCAATAGCCCTCCTCCATTCCGGGCTGAGAAAGCTGACACTCAGAGAACTTCAAATGGCT
Source organism: Rhinolophus hipposideros (assembly GCF_964194185.1). Lineage (NCBI taxonomy): Eukaryota > Metazoa > Chordata > Mammalia > Chiroptera > Rhinolophidae > Rhinolophus > Rhinolophus hipposideros. The sequence continues at coordinate 83,717,022 of NC_138052.1, forward strand.
GCCAAAGTCACAATGCCAGCAAGGCTCAACCATGTTTCCAAACCTCCTGTGTCTCTTCTGCAGTCCACTGGATTTACTCAGTTGCCTCCATTTCTACAAGGCCTTGGGCTTCTGTTTCTATTTAGAACTATTTTCACAACAATTATTTGCTAGTGACTAAACCAGGCTTCCCTAAAATGGAAAATCTGGAGGTACTTAAATACGCAGGATTGCCAAGGGATCCAACGACAAATAAAGGGCCCAGGAGGGATGTCATTGTGACCCAAATCTGTTAGTCTACAAGGCCAGGGCATGCTGGGTATTTTGCTTTGTGTTCCTGCTTTCTTGTTGACCTTTCCCCCTCATTTGTGTACCCACTTAATTTTATGTGGGAAAGAGAAGGTCAAGGATGTGGGGAGGTAGGGAGGATGTTTTATTGGCCAGAAATTGGCCAGGTCTCATCACAGTGCTTCATCAGTATGCCTGATCCATTGGTTGGAGATGGGTCTTCACCTCCTGCCTCCTCTTGGGCCCTGTAAATTCACGCTTTTTGATTTTTACAGAGCAGTTTATGGGCTGCGAAGAGGGAAAGCGGGGAGATCTGTTGTCAGGGGCTGCAACGAGCAATGAACCATATTCTTGGTGTTCTTTTTCTTCTTCCCCTGTGTGAGTCTTGTAAATGAGCATTTAGATTCTCTGAGGGAGATGGGAAAGGGCTCTTTGGGGGGCAAAACATAAAAGAGCAGAAGGGTCATGAAGAGGTCTTTAGGTAAATCTGAGACACTGGTCTGTCTCTAATCAACATGGCTAATTGGGAGGCAGAACATTCAGCAGATCACCTTCACAAGCCGCTCTGAACTGTCCAACCTACGGACAGAAGGGAAATGTGTGACCTGGTGATTTAAACCAGAGCTGCCCGACATGTTTAATAGTTCACATTTTGAAAGGAGTATTTGGGAGGATTGTGGTAGGATCTAAAGAAATGGAAGCTATAGCATTCTTTAACTTTCTAGAGTTACTCCCCAGACGAGCGTGATCTGCAAACAACAACCCCACAGCAGTCAGTCGCTTAGGGATGATAACTGATAGGGACCAACAAAGACGTGACTAACAGAGAATTGCAGCTGAACCCGAGAAAACTGTTACGTGTAGGCCAGTTAAGTAAGGGGCAGCGTAAGTTTCCAGAATTTTATTTATCAACAGAGCAAAGTTGGGGAAAAGGACTAGAAGGTTTTCTCATTGTCCCCACCGTTTTAAAGCTTGAGAACCCAACCAGAAGGATAGGTTAAAACAAATAGGTCATCATCATCCTCACCACCCTGCCTCTTAGGGAATGTTTGCTAAAAGCTTATTGAATGCCAGGCATCTTGTAAGTGCTTTATGTACATTATCACACATCACCTCGCCTGAGATAAGATGTGATTATCTGCCTCTTATAGGTCAGAAGAATGGAAGGGGTCTCTCCCCCAGACCCTGCAAAGGGGTGGCAAAGGGAAGCAACTTCAACCTCCTCCAAGGTCCAACCTCAGTCTCTACAACTGAGAAAGCAGAAGCTCAGAGCATTTCAGCTCCTCTTCAGACTTCCCAATGTTTCCTTCCTCTCAAAGAATAAATCAGTAAATGCTGATATATAGAAGCTCCAAATGGTGCAAGAAAAGTGGCTTCTAAAAAAAAAGAAGCTGGACCTCCGGTTCCACAGTGAATTGGGGAGATCCTAATTACAATGGTTTGGACTCCTCACCATGCTCCTTCACTGTGATGTCTGCCTGGCTTGGGAAGACTTCCAGGAAAAGTCCCAGCCTGTTCATGGAATCCCCTACTTCTCCCCAGCTTTCCGTGAATTTGACCCCTCAGGAAGGTAATTGTGTGGAACTGGAGAGAGCTTGGGCTCTCTGTGGGCGGTAACATGGGAGGGAGAGAGGCCTGGGGTCACCATCTGCAAAACATTGCCAGCAGCATCTGCCCACTTAGCCTAAGAGGAACAGGAGCTATGCTGTAGAATCTCTTCTCTTTACTCTCCCTTGATTACTGTTACTAAAGGCCCCTTGAATTTTTCTCAAGGGGAGGGGTGGTGATATATCATGCCTGAAGAAGTTAAGGAGGAGAGGAAAACAGTGTCATAAAAGCAAGCTGGAAAAACTAGAACTGGAAAAATTCTACTGGGGAAACTTAACAATATGATTAACCCAATTTAGAGTCTTCTGGGAAGAGGTGTGTGTGGCGATGTAGATGGTGGTGCTAATAAACAGAGAGTACTTGGAATCTCCAAAAGAGCAGGAAACGGGACCCCTTCCAGGGGCAGGAGTGATGCATTCAGAGAAACAGCGCCCCAGATTGTCACAGGCAGGTCTGCTACACACAGCCAGGCATCATGCCAGAACCCATGTGCTTTCAAATCAATTCTCAAATCCTTTGGATTATCAAGAATTTTATTTGCCTTTAGAGTGGACCAGCCTTCTACACCATAAACATTTCATTCAGGCATTAAGTTCTGGGCTCTGCCTCTCGTTTACTTAGCATGACTTTTGCTGAAAGCTTACCTTCCATCTGCTTTGGCTGAGCTTGTGTGCAGTCTCCAGTTGCCTAAAGCTGAAAACGTCTTTTCATAGATCACCTACCCTCCAATTCCTCCTCAGGTTTAAATACAGATGCTCCAATGTTGTGGGCAGAATAATGAACTCCCCAAAGATATCCACATACTAACCCTGAAACTTGTGCATATGTTACCTTACATACTGAAAGGGACTTTGCCTCTATGATTAAATGAAGGACCTTGAGATGGGAAGATTATCCTGCGTTATTTAGCTGGGCCCAATGTAATCACAGGGTCCCTAAAAGGTGGAAGAGAAAGGCAGAAGTGACAGAGAAGGAGAGGTGACAATGGCTGCAGACATCAAACATCCCTTCCTGGGGAGCCTATTTTGTCTTCCTTTAGGAGCCTTTGTACTCTAAGCTCCCCTTCATAGCCATCCTCACTTCCACAACAAAAAATGAGATCGTGGGATTATTTGACCAGCAGTGTCTTTCACTGTTTCATTGGTGCAAAAGTAATTGAGGTTTTTGCAATTATTTTCAAACGCTTAAACCACAATTACTTTTGCACCAACCTAATAACACACATGAAGGCAAGGGCTCTGCCAGAGTTTGCTTCCTTCTGAAGTCCCAGCCCACAGCATGCACCCAATAAATATTTGTTGAGTAAATGAGCAAATGAAAGGATGAACGGGATCTACACCTCCCACAGTTCTGAGTATTCTTTAGTGTGGGTGGAAACACAGCAGTCCATGCGGTACCCCACTGACTAGCTCTTTGCTTTTTGTTATCCTATCATGATCTGACCGGAATATTTATCTTTACATATGGTCTTAATACATTTCTGCTGAGAGAGCGGTCATATCTGTAACTCCAATCAATGGCTCAAGGAGTTAGGAGGGATAGAAATGTTTCTTTTTCCATGTTACAATTTGTATTCAGAGTATTCTGATTTTCACTCTTGACCCAATTGCCGGATTGCCCCGCCAGCTGTACAATGATCTCTGTTGTAAGAATGACGATCTCCTGTTGCTCTTCTCTCCTCTGAATGTGAAAGATCATCTACTTATTCCAAGACCAAGGTCCCAAGCCCAGCTATGCAATGCCCCCGGGGGATCCCATTTTCAAATCATCAGAACAAACTTTACTGAAATTCACCTCAATTTCAGTGCACTCCTGCATATATTTTTAAAAGGAAATTGCAGTTGAGATTACAAAAAAATAAACGACAGTTATAAATACTGAAAAGGGAGATATATGTGACGCAGTTACTGTGCACCCACTACGTGTAAAACTCTGAAAAATAATGTCTTTTTTTCAGCACTCTTCTATTCCTCAACAATCGGTTGCTTACGTCTACAGAGCACAGTTGGAACATTTGCACATTTGCCCCTCAGCTCCCCTGGGAGGGAGACAAGGTGTTACAGGTCTCTTCTAGTACTGACGTCATGAGGTAATTGCTCACTCTGTTCACCTCGGTGTTTCATCTTTGTTTTTCCAGTATCTCTCATGCTGTCTAGCACATACGTACAGTGTTTCCCCGAAAATAAGACCTAGCTGGACTATCAGCTCTAACGCGTCTTTTGGAGTGAAAATTAATATAAGACCCGGTCTTATTTTACTATAAGACCTGGTATTATAAAACATAATATGATATGATATGATATGATATGATATGATATGATATGATATGATATGATATATGATACAATACTGGGTCTTGTATTAATTTTTGTTCCAAAAGACTCATTAGAACTGATTGTCCGGCTAGGTCTTATTTTGGGGGAAACACGGTAGTGGTCCTAGGTATGTACTTTTTGAAGGACAAATTGAATGCCTGGCTTCTTTCTAACAGGAGTATGTTTAATCGACGTGCTCCACATTACCTAGTTAGTAAGCTAAGGGTCTTGGATTTGCAACTGGCCACTGGGCTCCAAGTTCAGTGCCCTTTCCTCTCTATAGTCTAGGAGAGGACTCCTGGAGACAAAGCAGGGACAGTGGGGACACCAGGTTACACACACTGCCCTATGAATGGTGGGCACATGGGGGGCATTTAAACCTCTTCCGGCAAAGAAAAGTAAGCACAGGAGCTAGAAAGTACTCAGTTTACTCAGTCAAGCAGCAGGAAGAATGTAGATAGATGATGGATACAAATAAAGGAACAGTGATGCTTGAAATCTTCTGCCCGCCCCAACTGTAGCCCCACGAACCGGAGAGAACCGCACAAAACTAAGATCGTTGACATACCCCTGACATGGTATTCAGTCCAACCAAGATGACTGTACAGCTCTCAGAAGGTTTAAAGAAGGAAAAGACCTGGAAGATATGTCTTTCTGGCCTATTAAAGAAAGTTTATTTTAAAATATTTAACATTTCTTCCTTAAAGGCAAACAGGCAGGATATAAGCTCTATAAACTTGCCAAGGACAGAACATTGTTGGCATTCCAAATGGAGAAATTATTGCCTTGTGTGAGAACCAAGTCTTGCCTATTCCACTTCACAGGTGCCCAGGAATGAAATTTTTTTTTTATAAGATCTTAATGCTGATGGATGAGTTTTAAAAGTGAAAATTGTAGCTGGAATTTTCTTGCCGCTTCATTACTATATCAGTTAGTGAGGAGGTTTGTGATTAATTCGCAAGGCAGGCTTGCCCAAAGCATGCCCTGTATTATATGTGGGGCTTCGTAATGCCCCTCAAATTATACCACATGGAATGTCAGCTGGGGCTTCCCAGTCCTGCAGAGATAAGCCTTCCTCTCAGCTCTGCAGGGCCTGGGGTGAGAGCGCCATCAAAGGAAGCTCCTGGCCCAACCCCTTTCCTTTCCCACCCCAGGCTCCACCCAACACCAGGAGGGGCTCACACGTATCACTGCACGTCTTAGGGTCCAACACTCAGTTTCCATCCACAGCTCCGCAAATAAATCTCCTTTGGCCCAGAATGTACACACTGGTGGGGTGGTCTAATCTCCAGAAGGCCCTAGTAGTCGAGAGGACTGTGCAGGCTGAGGAAGACAGCTTGGTACCATTTGGGCAGGGGGTTCCAGGGTCCCATGGATCCAGATGTAGGTATCCCTGACTCCGAAAACTCCTTACTCCACAGGGAGGGACAAAGGTGTAGGAGAACCAGAAAGGGGTCCTCTTATATACGGGACCCAGAAGAGCGGTCCTGGTTGACTCAGTCTGAGGTAGTGCTAATCAGATTTAGGTAAACTTGAGTCAAACTCCGCCAAAGCCCACATCTCCCCACATAACATCTGTTACTTTCTTGGGGTTTGGGTATTCACGGTCCCTGCTGTGGCGCATCTCCAGCTGAGTACTACTTCAGTTTCACTGCACAACACAAACTCGAAATGCCAGCCCTTGATACATTGTTAGGAAAAAAATATTCTCATACCAAACATCTTGTTTTTCATAAACTCTCCTGAAGACTTGGATGTTGAGCAGCTCCCATTTTTATCTCTGCTTCCTTCTCCCTTCAAGGATTCAAACGAATTCTATTCCTATTATCATAGAAAGAATTGAGACTGTGTGTGTTTGTGTAAGATTGCCATACATGTGTGTCCATATACAATACACATATGATTAAAATTCAACAGAAGGGAAACAGAGACGTGGGGTTCAGCTGGAGCACACCGATGGCTGAACAATCGGCTGAATGTCTGTAGGGCACAGCGGGTCCTCTGGGCTGCCTCCTCCTCCCTCCTAAATCCTGTTATTATTTCCCTTGGACTCCACGAAGCCTGTTTGCGATGAGTATCTCTCTACACCATCACCTAATTACTACCTTTATTTGGGCTATTAGAGTTTCCTCGAAAAAAAAAAAAACTACTGAAGTTAGTGTTGCACTAGTTTTCAAATAGGGAAACTGAGATTTGGAGACATTGTGGCTTGCCCAAGGCAAGTGTTGGGCCACAAATAAAACTTAGCACATAAGACTGCAATTTCTGTGCTCTTTCCCACGTACTCACATAAAGCCCCAAGTTGATTAGGGACTGTGGTCGATTATACTATGATTTAGCAAATACCCACTGCTTCTCCTCTCCATGCCGTGGAGGAGTGGATCTCCCTGCTCCTGCCTTTCGTCCCCCAGTTTGCCTCCAGCCCCTGCTCCAAGGACTTGGAGAAACACATGGGATAGACAGACTCAATATACAGCTGGCCCCAAGCCCAGCTAAGGTCCAGTTCCGATCAGCTGAACCCCAGACAACTTGAATAAGAAACAAATGCTTACTTCTATGTACCACAGAGTCTTGGGGTTTGTCACACCGAATTTTTATATAAGTAGCTCCTATTACAGCTACATAATCTGTCTTTTAAGATACCACAAGTACCCGTTTTACCAAATGTTTCTCCACTGAATAACATGAGTCACCAAGAAGTTTCCTTGATGTTTAACTGACTCTGAAAGCCAGTGTCACACACTGTATGCTTTTCGATGCACTTCTGATACCAATCCTTTTATTAGCCAGCTTTAGTCATTTAGGCTGCAGCGATTAACTACCCCCAAAGCTCACTGGCTTACAACCAGTCTGATGTCTCACTGACCTTCATGTGGGCTGCGGTGGGCTCCATGGATCTTCTTCATTCTGAGATCCAGGAGGAAGAGAAGCCCTTCCCTGGGACATACTATTTTTGCAAAAGAAGGAAAGGAGCAACAGAACCCGGTGATTCCTTTCAAGGTTTCTGCTCACAATATTGTCGCCTACAATATTTCTGTTCACAATTTTGTTTGGCAAAATGTGAGTCAGATGGCCAAAGTTGGTATCTCGGGTGGGTATGTGTAAACCTCTCAAACAGGTCAAGTGCAGCTAACTGGGACCACAATACCCACGAAATACCTCTTCATCATCCTTTGAGACGCAGCTCATGTTACCGTCTTAGTATCACTCTGTGGGGAAATCTCTCTGTCCTTTCTGTTCTACAGCATATATTAAAACATTGAGACATGCGAATAAATACTTTGAGGGCAATGTGCTGTCTCCCCACTTCTACTTAGTGAGCCCTTTGAGGGCAGGGATTACCCCTTATTTTATTCTACTTTCCCAGTCATTTGCACAGTCCCTTGAACCTACTATATTGTTCTATTAATGCTTACTTTTTAAAAATTGTGTAATAATGCATGGAAGTAATCATGAGATCCACGAGATATTTGGAGAAAGTTGTGCTGAGAGAGAAAGAGGAGGACGGGAAACTGAGTTTTGTACTTTTTAAGTTCATATCTGTATCTCTCTATACAGATATAAAAGGAGAAATACATGTAGACAACAGAATTTATAAGCCTAAAGTTTGGGGGGCATGTCTAGGGTGGAGATATAAATTTGGCCATCATTAGCACATAGGTGATGTTTAAAGCTCTGAGACTTGGTGACATCACCCAGGGAGACGATGGAGAAAGAGAAGATGTTCATGGTGTGTTTCTCATTTCTTAATTCAGTTTCTAAACGGCATGGAGTCAGAAACTCAATTGTTTCCTGGGACAGGCCCATTGGTAACTCTTCAATGGGTCTCCTGAGAGGTCTTGCATAAGCATAGGTTTCTCGTTGCCATGGGAGTATATACTCAGTCTCACAACTGATTTCATCCTCTTTGAACCATTAGCTTTTCTCAGCACGGGGGCTGGGCTGTATTCTTAGAAAGACCTTCAAAGATCCCTTTCAGCTCGACTCCTGATGCGTGTGTCATCCCTATCATGTCTGTGACTCTGTCCCTCTTCCTCCCTCATTTATCATGTTGGTAGAATGTCCAACTTGGATTGAATGAGTAACAGGGGCCAGGCACGATGATATACACTTCATATATGTTATTTCATCCCATCCTCACAACAACCAGAGATGTCCACACTGACCCAAGGTACCGATGTCACATCTGAAGTTCAGAGAGTTTAGATAACATGTCTGAAGTCGCAGCTAGCAAGAAGGAAGACTTTTGAATGGTATCTGTCAGTGAAGAGTCCATGCTCTATGCAAGCCACTGGACTGCCTCAAACACAAGGGACCCTTGGGGGATGGCTCTTCAGAAGGAGATACTCATACTTTGCAGATAAAGAAACACACACATAATAAATGATGATAGAAGACAGATGACAGATAGATGATCGATAGACAGATGATAGCTAGATAGACGAATATAGGATATAGAATGTTTGGAATTTAAAAAAAACCTCAGTACATAGCTCCCTACCTTCTTAAGTAGGAAATGATGAACAGCATAATCTAACCATTTCTTCACACATTTATTTTATGCACACTCTGCCCAACAGTGTGTCAAGAGCAGTGTTTGAAATGTATCTCAAATTAATTCTGATCCTCCCAAACTTGTAAGCGTTCGTTATATGGTTGAAGAGGGACAAGAAAGTTCCACGTATTCACGTACATGGATATGTGAAACAAGGAAAAATCATATTAAGAGGAAGAAGGTAATTCCTTTCAAATGTGGAAGGCTTTCTAATTTGCAAGACATGTTCTCATGCATTATTTCATTTGGTCCTCACAATAATTATCACTAGTTCACTGGTGAAGAAACTGAGGCTTTGAAAATTTCAATATTTTGTTGAAGACGACACAACTAGGACATGCGTAAGCTGGGAAACACCCCGGTTCGAATCCAGTGTTCTCTTGCGTAGTGTCATGCTGACTCAGCACAAGTACAAAAGTTTCTGCTAGTCTTTAAAACTTCCAGGGAAGGAGATGCCACGCCCTCCTCTCCTTTCTCACTGAGGACCCCAGCTCCTGAGCAGAAATTGAGTCCTGGTGTTCATTTTTGCTAAGCAGGGCTGTTGGGTTTGGCTGGATGAGGCCTCAGGGAGGGAGTAGCAGGCCAGAGAATGTGTCTGCTTTGCTGCTCTTGCCAGCCCTGGAGAGCTAGCATTTTCCAAAAGAATGCTGGGTTCTCAGAAACACTGTTGATAATGAGGTTGCTCATTTTTAAAATGCTGTAACCAGATATTCTAGGAAAACAGACCTGGTTCCAGGAGTGCAGCCGTGGTGTTTGGGTTTAAGGTTTGAGGTGGTTATTAAGATGAGCTTTCAGCTGGCCTGCCGACGTGCCACTGGACGGAGACAAGCCCGCACAATCACGCCATTGTAGTAATGGAAGAATCTCAGGACTCCTCGGAGCCTTAACCCGGCACTTAACTAAAGAGGCCTTTCCCCTCCTGGGAACCCGGTGAGAATGAAGTGTGAGCACGCGTGTGCGTGCATGAGTGTGTGAGCACATGTGTGTGCATGCGGGCATTTCGAATCAGAGGAAACGAGTGCCAGCATTACGTGGAATCCTCTCTAGCCTCAGTCAGACTTGGAGAACAATGAGAATGCATTTGGACTAAAGGAGAACATCTGAGGCCAACGGAAACAGGTTGGCACCGAGCACTTTTCCAGCCTTGGTAAGGATGCAATTTTCCACGAGGCAGAGTTTCGCTTCCCGTGTCTCCCATGGGCAGGGCAGGGGGCTCAGCAGAATAATAAGTGAAGACACACACCACAGACCAGCCCCTGGCTCTGCTTAGAGAGCCCCAGATCAGAGACTAGTGAGTCACTCATAGGTCATCGGAACCCACCCCCCTGCCTCCTGGACCACATTCTTTTCATCATACCTCGCATACCCCGTATCTATTTTCTTAATATTGAATGAGAAAGGAAATGACTGTTTACTGCATTTAATTATGTACCAGGTGCTTCGCTTAATTTACGATGGGAACAACATTTATGCCTACTAGTTGTAGGCATGCATCTAAGTGTTGGATGTACATTAACTTACATTTAATTCTCACATAGCCCCAAGTGGTCGACTGTGGTAAGTATCCTCATTTTACAGATGCGGAGACAAAGGCACAGAGAAGGCTGCCCAGCTAATGAGTAGAGGAGCTGGGATTCCACCCTGACCAACTCCAGAGGCCTCCACTTTGCCCCAAGCTAACCCTCCAGCATAGATGCAAACCTGGTTCTCCACCCTCAGCCCGGACACATGGCCTCTCACTGAGGTTGTGCTGCAAAGGGTTTCTTTTCTTCTTCCATCTATTAGGTTGGTGCAAAAGCAATTGCAGTGTTTGCAATTGTTTTTAACCTTTTAAACCGCAATTACTTTTGCACCAACTGAATAGCATCCCCTCCAAGGGACAGAGTCGAAGATGACTTTCCACGTTAGGGCTTGTCTTAGACCACCGTCTCTTAGCATGACACTGCCAAGGATTCTAAAGAGCTGCCAATGCTTCAAATTCAGCAATCCTCATTAACCAACAGGCATCTGGTATGACAACAGTGGTTGTAGCTCTGAAAATTAAGATACATTATACCCAGCAGTTCTATTTGATCTGGGTTCTGTTTTCAATTGGTGCTCAATATTCTACAGAATCTAACTGAATAAGTCATCTTTTTCAGGAGCTATCAATGTGAACTGATAAAACATGTACCTAGCTCTTGAGATAATAATAGGTCGGAGTGAAAGAAGAAAAGACCTGTATGAAATGCAAAGTTGATCATGGTAACCTCTAGCTTGCAATTACCTGAGTTTGTTTTCATTTTTTAACTCTTTAAGATCTTGTTTCTCACTCACTCTCTTGCCAGGCTTACTACTCTCTTCACCTTCACCCTGGAGACTCCAGGCACAGAATCTCAGTGGCACAAGGCCTCCTGGGTAACTGCACACTTGCATATACTGCTCTCTGAATACACTCTAATGGGCCTCCCACCCATCTCCTCTACCTGGATGACTCCAGCTAGTCTTTAACCACTCCATCACCTCCACAATCTCTTCTCCGCAGAGCATCTTAAAGGTCAGGCACACTTGTTGGAGGCTCCCACCATGTCCTGTGTCTATTACCTGTATCACAGCACCCATCACTTCTGACTATCATTGCCAGAATCCTCCTGTCACTGTGAATTCCTTGAGGCAAAGACTGTGTTCCTTTTACTCTGTATCCTTGAAGTCTGACACCATTCCTGGTAAACAGCCGATGCTCAGAAATACTTAGTGAGGAATGATTCAGATTTATAAATCCACCGCTTACATATAGACTCTTTTAGAGTTTTGAAAAGGGCCATGGTATGTGGACCAGGCATCCCAGGTAAAATAAGATGTTCTCAATGATACACAAGGAGGGGCTCCATTCAACTAATTAGGGTGCCGGCCTGAAGCCTATTCTTTGCTTTTATTTTAGTTTCTCATATTGAACACATTTTTATGGGTTTGATTATTTCTGGGGCCTGTGGTACAATGGTCAGTACCATGAAAAACAGAGCTGATGCTACATACTTAGGAGGCAGAAACGAACACTGACTAGAGCTCACACCAAGAGGCACATTGGCTGCAAAGAGCAACCACTGAGCCATTGTAAAACAGGCTCTATCACTCTTTACGGAGCTAGAGACAGGTAGGTAGACAGAGGTAGTTTATTGTTACAGATAATAATCCAGAAGAAAGTCTTGAGCTTAGTTTTAACATTGAAAACAGTGACAATAATTAGCAAACTTATGAATCAGAGCCATGTTTGTAAAGGTCCTGACAATTAGAATCACATATTTGTTTGATTTGAGTTCTCACTGTTGATTACACATATTACCCCACTCCAAAGTGTGGATTTAGGTTTCAAAAGCTCTTGTTAACTTTCAGAGACTCCTCTGGTCTACTTGTTATTTTTGTTTCTTTGATGCCCTATTGACTACTCTCTGTATTTACACTTTTATGTATAGGGTTAGTGCATCCATGGGAAGGGGGACCAAGAGAGACTGAATCCAGACAGAAGAGGGACAGAAGGTTGTCACATCACTCTTTCTGGAAGTAAGAAATTAAAAGTAGAAAGGGAGTGTGTGTGTGTGTGTGTGTGTGCGCGCGTGTATGCAAGAGAGAAGAAAAATCAGGATCAGGAAGCCCAGACCCCCCTCCCTCTGCCTCCCTCGCCTTGGAAATTCTGTCTCAAATACAGCTGGCATTCACTTCTTATACACTGAGCCTCGTGACCTTGGCTGGTACCCAGGTCTAAACTGCATTGATGGCATCCAAATAGCTAATTTGGTGTTGGAGAGGATGGGGGAGGCAGGTAGGAATTAAGGAATGGGAAGGAAAAAAAAATACCCCAAACTGAAGAAGTTAAATTTCCTGCCAGGTGGCTTCCAAATCATCCAGCAGCTTTAGTCAAGTCTTTGATGTCTTGAGCCAACAGTTCCAGATCTGTAATATTTACCCTGCAGTCTCCAAAAACAAAAGTGGACTGTGTTCCTTGAAGTCAATCTCTCCAGCATTTCAGGATGACAGATAGAAGAGGCTGGAAAGGAATTATTGGATGACCTGGAACTCCTCAACTCCTCAGTAAGTTTTTGTTATGCTTCAGTCTCTCTCTCTCTCTCTCTCTCTCTCTCTCTCTCTCTCTCTCTCTCTCTCTCTCTCTCTCTCTCTCTCTCTCTCTCTGTCTCTCTCTCTCTCTCTCTGTCTCTCTCCCTTTCTCTCTCTCTGTATACTCGTATCCTTTCAATCTTAATGCACCAATTCCTTCCTCCCCTTCAACCCAATCACTTGTTGCATTCATCAGATATGTCAGAACTTAACCCTTAAATAGTCATAGCTAACTAAACTCCAAATTCCTTTCACCCAGTAGTTGAACTCTGATACTTATGCCCATGGACTAAGCAAATAACAATGACAACAACAAATGGCGAAGCCAATTCTGTGTGTCAGGTAGAGTCTCTATCTCACTGTAGATTTATCCAGGGCAGATCTTGGAGACGGGAAATGAGTGATGGTTATATGAAATTCAGAAACAAAAACATACTTATTTGAAAAAGACTCTATCCCAGCCCAGCCTTGATGGGTGCTTTTCACTTACCTTTCTCCCTAACTGTCACCCATCCTTTATTGCTCCTTCTAATTCTATTTATTGTTGAAGGACGTCTGTCATCACCATCACAGGCACTCAACAAATATGGTTTGAGAACCGATCATGTGCCAGGAATTGGTCCAGGCTTGAATTAAACAAAGTCCTTGCCCTCTTGGAACTCATGCTGAAGAGTTACACAATAAACTAATCAATAAGTAAACAAATAGTATGGAAGATGGTGATCCACATTATAGATAAAAATAAAGCAGGATGATCAGGCTAGAGATGGGGGAGCAGGGGTGTTATCTGTTGTGTGGGCAAAGACCTGAAAGGGAAGAAGGGACAAAGAAGAGGCTGTGTGGGAGAAGAGCATTCCAGCAGAGGAAACAGCCAGAGCAAAGGCTCATGATAGGCATGGTTGGTAGGGCCATAGGGGAGAGAGGTAGGAAATGAGGACAGAGAGCCAGCAAGAAGCTAGATCACACAGGGCTTGGGGCAGGGGCTGGTCTTTGGCTTTAACTCTGTGTGAGACAGGAGCTATTGGAGGGTTTTGAGCAAATAAGTGACATAATCAGATTCCTGTCAGACTTTGAGCTGCAGGGATGAGAATAAAGCGTTTGAGGGGAAAAAGTGAAACAATGAGACAAGAGTCTGTTTCCATCCATCAAGGAAAGAGATAATGGTGGCTTGGACCAGGGTAATGATGGTAGAGGTTGAATTCTGGATGTGTTTTGAAGGCAGAGCCAACTGCTATAATTGCTGATGCAGTGGATGTGAAGAATAAGAGAAAATGGGATGTCAGGGATGACTCCTCAGTTTTTGGCTCAAACAACTGGAAAGAGAGGCTCATTTTTCCTCTGTGCTCCCATGTACTTTCATTAATATCAATATTCCCAAACTCTAATAACAACGGTACACGTGTATATCTTTCCCACTTGATTCACTGTCTCTTAGCTTTCAGGTGTTCATATGCTGAAACTCTAATGAAAGCTATGGCCTCTTGCCAAGGAGGGGGGAAACACACACGGATTCATACAAACATTTGCATTCAGTTTTAAAAGTTTTGTTTACCTCAGTAGACTCATCCATGGGTTCCCTAGTGGTTCAAGTTTCCCAGGGTTAAAAACCCAGGTACTAGATTTATTTATTCTTTTAACAAATTATTGTTGAGCACCTGGGCCTCTAAAGACATTGAGGATATGATAGTGACCAAATACAGAAGATCACAGTCTTATGTGAAAATAGAAAAGATACCAGTAAGCAAATATACAAGTAAATAATTATAACTTGTGAAAGGAACTATAGGGCAAAAACAAAGCAAGGTGACACAATCTACTGTAGCAAGGGCTTAATGAGGAAACAGAAGCCATCCAGGTATTATAAATAGAGGGGGTTTAATACAAGGAGTTGGTTGTACACAGGATGGGAAGAAGAGAGCCATCAGAGATCAGCAAAATAGGAAATCCCCTGCTATCCTCAGAGCTGGAGGGGCAATGGGAAGAGGTGGTACTACCAGAGCCCAGAAGTTGGGACTTTCTGGAAGCTAGAATCACAGAAGGGGTGCTGGTCCATGGGTATCAGGACTAGAAGTGACGGCCTATCTCCTGGAGATGCCAACCGAAATTAAGAGGAAAATACCCTAGTTTCTCCATTTCTCCCTCTCTCCGGTATTCTACTAATGCCTCCCATTGGCCAAATCTGGCCAGAGCTAGTTTCCCGTGATTCCGAGTGGAACAGGAAAGGAGCAGGGATGGGTCAGATCAGAGAGCAATCAGGAGAGTGATTGACCACGACACCTACTTAGAAAGAGTAGCCAAGTAGGGCCACTCTGAGAATCCAAAATTTATGTTGAAACTAGTTAAATCAGGAGATAGCTATCCAGGGAGAGACAATGGGAGAGCGCTCCTGGCAAAAGTTATTGCACTAGAATGTTCCTGAGATGTTAAAGAGCTCTGCATCTTTGGGGGGTGGGGGGAGTGGGGCTTCACCTAAGGCCAATCTGGCTGTTCAAAATGATCAGATTCTTTAGAAAATCAGAGTATGGCTTCTCTTCCACATGACTTCTCTTCCACAACCGTGGGCCAGCTGGCATATTGTAATGGGACAAAACTTCAGACCAGAATCCCCCAGATGCCCAAACATGTATTAGTGAGTACACAGAAAGATGGCCACACAATGTGCTGTGTCCCTCAGAGCACCCCACAGGCACCTTGTCTGAAATGTGAACCCTGAGGTACAGGCGATGATATTCTGCCAACAGGATTTGCTGTCAGTGTCTTCCACTAGTGGAGGCACAGAAATGGAGGCCACTGGAATTCTAGACCAGGGATGTCACTCAGAAAGTGCTGGGTTGCTGGGCCTGCTGGTTTCTCATGCTTTATGTATGTGAAGACAGAGGAGCTATACAACCTTCCAGCCAATTATGTACCTTGAACAGCTCTCATTTCATCGATGAAAAATTATTTGTAACATTGCTCATACTAATTAATATGCTTTGTAATGCAGATTTAGCAATTGATATTTAAAGCGCTTGCTGAGGCCATTTCTGGAGCATGGATTCTTTGTTAGGGCAATTTAAATGTTTCCTAACTGCCCCCTAGAGTGTATATGGAAGCTTACCTGCACGCTCAGTTACCACATACATCACCCTGTTTGTACAGAAGCATGATACCGTTAATTACAGACAATACAACAGAGGGGGAAGAAGACTTGTAGTGCAGCAAAAATTTTGCTAGCAAAGAGGTGAGTAGATTGCAAAGCGGCTGCAGAGGTGGGAAGGGGCTAAGCCTTATAGGCCATCTTAAGCAGCTTGCATTTAATTCATACTGCATTGAAGGGCTTTAAGTAGGAGATAACATAATCTGATTCTGGTTTTTAAGAGCTCATGCTGGCTGCTTTGTCAAGAATGGATTCTAGAAGAGGGAGAGTGAAACCGGAACATTCTAGGAATTTAGATAGAGGTAATAGCATCTATCCAAAGTCATGGCAGTGCACATGGAGAGCATGGAAAGAGTGAGCTGTGTTTTAGAGATAGAAACACAGGAATGGTGGTTAGATGAGAGTCTGGAAGTGTGGTAAGGAAGAGTTTGGAATTAAGGATAACTTTTTGGTTTTAACTAATGTACCTTATTATAGAATAGTATATTATACTAAGACGGAAGAGACTAAGAGAAAAAGATTTGATGATGAAGTGAGAAAAAAAAAGGAGGTAAAGAGGGGTTCTACTAAATATTTAAAAGCAAGGAAATGAGCTTGTCTTATTTATCTGTGTCCACCAGCATGGCCTTGGTGGGTGCTTAGTACATGCCTGAGGAATTAAAAAGAATAGATATGCTATTATTTTTTGTCACTTATCTCCATGTTCAACCTCTCTCTCTCTCTTTCACTTCCAGATGGTGACCCAAATAATCAAAGACAAGATAAACCAGTAACATAATACCTTTGAGACAGAAATAAAGGTCCTGTAAGTCATGAGAACTTGGGCTTGAGTTGGCAGGGTGATACCAATAAGGAATTAAAAACCAAATGAACTCCAGTGATCAAGTTTGGAGTCTGGATAAAAAGATATTAGGTTAGTGCAAAAGTAAGTGCGGTTTTTGCAACTATTTTTAACCTTTTAAACCACAATTACTTTTGCACCCACCTAATACATACTATGAATCCCCATGTCTCTTAGGGGATTTCCATTCCACCTGAAGGTTCATTAATGTACTTGCTCTTTGCAACTCTGATAGATAATATCATTGCAAATGTTCCTATCGCTGTGGGTGGATATGGCTATGGTTTCCTTATATGTAAACTAAGGGAGTTACACTGTATGATCCTAAAGACTTGAAAGGCTCCTTTCAGATCCATCTCATTTTCTACAATCATTTGCAAGTGTCTTTTACAGAACCAGCAACACAACAGCACCAGCTGTGGGGACCTCTCTGGCACTGCTTCATAAAACAGACTGAAAGCGTCAGACCTCTCTGTAAATATAACAGAAGTTGGGGAGAGGCAGAAAGAGATCTGTATTTATGTACCATTTCTACAGAGGGAGGATACTCTTCTTGTCATCATTCAGAAAAATATTATTCTCTTTTTTTCTGTATTTCTTTATATTTCAAAGAGGAAAGAGAGATTAGCCCTCTATGGTTTACTTAATTGTGGAGGCATAGTTTAAGAGTTTTCAAGAAAGAAAAATGTACTGAAAGCCTCAAAAGTAAAAAAAAAAATATCCATGCTATTTTTCATAACTGAACAGCAGATTTCCCAGGGCTGTTCACATATTAAATTATATAGAGCACCTTTTGCCTGGGAAGGGAAATAGATACAGTCCACTATCAGAAAGAAAATTTTACCATGAGCAGATTATGCAGAATCATGATGTCCAGAACATGTAACAAAATATATTATTGCACTCCTTCATGACATCGTCAATCTTTGCATAATTAAAATTGAGTCCTTGTCCCCGAGCCTCCCGGTAGCCCATGCAAAACAAAACAGAGAATCAGCTACAACATGTCATTATGACAAAGAAGGAAGTATACCATTTTGGAAAAACAACCATGAAATATTTGCTTTAAATAGTGTGAGTCTGTGGGGAGCAGAATGATCCAGTAACAGTCAGCAACTTTCTCACTCTCCCTCTGCTGCTGGGACACTCCATACAGCTGTGTTCTTCACTGAAAGTCACGGGCATCATTTAAAAACACAATTCCGTGAAGGGCTTGTTAAAACAGACCTTGGGTGAGGCCGTTGGATCCAAGGAGAAAAGCAAGAGCTCTAGAAGGCACTGTCTGATAGAGAGGCAATGAGCCACTAGCCGCTTGAAATGTGACTGGTCTGAATTGAGATGGGCTGTAAGCTTAAAGTACACACGAGGTTCTGAGGCCTTTCTACAACAAAAAAGGGAAACTATCTCATTAACATTTTAATATTAATGATGTGTTGAAATGATATTTTGGATGTATTAGGTTAAATAAAATGCAGTATTAAAATTAATGTCACCTGATTCTTTATTTTACTTTTTTTAAAAAAGATTATGAAAAGGACATACAGAAGGCAAGAAGACATATGAAGAAATGCTCAACCTCACTAACCATCAGAGAAATGCAAATAAAAACCACAATGAGATACCACCTCACCCCAGTCAAAATGGCTATCATCAATAAATCAACAAACAACAAATGCTGGCGTGGATGTGGAGAAAAGGGAACGCTAGTGCACCGTTGGTGGGATTGCAGATTAGTGCAGCCACTATGGAAAACAGTATGGAGGTATCTCAGGAATCTGAAGATAGAACTACCCTATGATCCAGTAATTCCACTCCTAGGCATCTACCCGGAGAAATCCAAAACTCCAATTCAAAAATCTGTATGCACTCCTATGTTTATTGCAGCACTTTACACAATAGCCAGGATATGGAAACAACCGAAATGCCCATCGGTCGATGACTGGATTAAGAAGCTGTGGTACATTTATACAATGGAGTATTACGCAGCCATAAAGAAAAAAGAAATCTTATCATTTGCAACAACATGGATGGATCTAGAGAACATTATGTTAAGTGAAATAAGTCAGAAAGAGAAAGACAAGTACCATATGATCTCACTTATATGCGGAATCTAAAGAAAAGAATATGTGTATGAACTAATCAGAAACAGTTTTGGGGACACAAAAAACAGAGAGTTGTTAGATGGGCGGGGGGGAGGGGGTTGGGGATGGGGGGAAGGGTGAAGGGATTGGGGGGCGACTGGTGACCACAGAATGGCTTCAGGGTTTTTTGAGAATTACTTTGGGGAACTTATTCAATAGTGTTTGGAGATTTTGTTGGGTGTCCGATGGACATGTGTCCTGTTTGGGGGACCACCTCAGGGATGCTGTGGATGCCTGGTCATGGCATTGTACACCAGAGGCTGGACATTAATGAATGCCAACTATAATTTTATGTGTATAATGTGATGGCTCGGTGTGAGGTCGGGGTGGTGGTGGATGGGGGGAGGGGGGTTCACGGTGTGAAGGATGTAAAAATAAAATAAAATAAAACTAAAAAAAAAAAAGATTATGGCTGTGGCAAATGTGAAATCATATATGTGGCTGGCATGTGTGTCTTGTGTTTGTTACCATTGGTGAGTGCCACGCTAGACAGATGATCTTGCCACTTCTCGTAGGGTGTGTTACTTTCTCTCCCCGCCCATTCCTTTCTCATCCATAAAGTGAGGAAGCCGAACCCCCATCTCCAAGGGTTCAGTGCACTGGCTTGTATAAAATGCTAACATAGTGTTTGACAATTTGTAGGACCCAAGAAAAGTCTTCCTTTTCTACTTTTCAGCCCAGAACCTTATCTTGGGGTTGAAAGGAGAGAAATCATATTCTGGCTCCTAAGACAGTCTGCTAAAAAATCTGCCTGTGAGCCTCCTTCCCCAAGGTCTGGGGATGTTTTCCATGCCTGGAGGAAGTGCAGTACCCTGTGATTTCAGTGTCTCAAGACAGATTGCCCTGGCCCCTGCGGACTAGCCAGCATGATGACAGAGAGGGCCTGTTTATAGAAGAGAGGGGTCGGACACTGCTCAAGAACTTTGTTTAAAATTCTTTTTGTAACCACACATCTCTCTGTTTGGGTTTGCTGCTCTCATTAAATAAATATCTGGAGAGTCTTCAGGGATCATCCCAGATATGTGTGACCAGGGTTTTTAAGATAATGAACCACACTTTTGTGTCAAAGTCAGTGGCTTCCCAAGTCGGCTCTCACGAGGCATCTCAGGATGGTCCAGACGCATCGGCCTGGGATGCGATGAGGCTCTTCTCAACCAAGCCTAGAGAAGAGGATTCTTGTAAAGTTGTGTGAGAGGCCTCATTAATCAGCACCCTGCAGAAATGTTTTATGGACAGTGTTTAGGTCAGGAAGAAGGCGCAAAGAGGGGAAGGACCAAGATATTAGGGTCTGAAAGGAGAAAATTGAAAGCAGCAAGAACAGCTCTTGAACAAGAACTTTGCTTGAGACGCAGCTTCAGGGTTTGAGTGACTATGTGCCAATTATCTATGACGAGCACAAAGACATGTGTTAATGAAATGATTAGGAATGCTGACGATGCAGGAGTATTCGGACATCTCGGCTAATTGAAGTCACTTTCAATGCCAACATTCTTAAAGGGAGACTCGGAGACAAGGGGGGATAGGAAAAAAATGTTTTGGGGAAAAAGGACCCTTCTTTTTTTTTCATTAATGGACTTTATTTTTTAGAGTAGTTTTTCAATTATCAAAAAATTGAACAGAAATTACAGAGAGTTCCCATATATGCCCTCCCTCACACACAGAGTTTCCTCTGCTTTTAACATCTTTGTATTACTATAGAATACTTGACAACATTAACATGTTATTATTAACTAAAGTCCACAGTTTACATTAGAATTCACTCCTGGTTATACCGTTCTAGGGTTTTGACAAGTGCACAATGTCCTGTATCCACCAATACAATAGGATACAGAACAGTTTCACTGTCCTAAAAATTCCCTGTTCCTGCCCTAGTCATTCCTCTCCTCTCGTTTTCCGCACAAACCACCAATCTTTTCACTGTCTCTATAGTTTTGCTTTTTCCAGAATGTCATATCATTGGAATCATACTGTTTTTAGCCTTTTTGGACTGGCTTCTTTCACTTAACAATATACATGTAACTCCTCCAGGAGGACTCTTTAAAAACATCAAGAAAATAGCGCTTTTCAAGAGATGAAGAGAATGAGAACATAATAAGGCTAATTTTAGGCTGAGCTATTGTTTTTGGCTCCTGGTACCTGAAAGACATAAAGAACAAACTGATTCTGGAGGAGGAGATCCCCCAGGATAAAAGGAGTAATGCTGGCATGAGGTGAAGGGCATGGGCACAAAGAAACACTGTACACACCATGGGAAGATGGGGCTAGGGCAGGAGTTTGCAAAGATTAACTTAATGATGGCTGAGCCCTAAAATGAAGTGAAGTTTGGTCCATTGCCTCCCTCCTAGAGAATATCACCCAATTTCCCAAAGGGATGGTAGGTATGATTTCTCCTGGGGTCAGGACTATAATCCAACACCATTTGGATCTATTATTCCATTATGTTGCTTTTTCCTTGTCTAGTTTAATTCCCTTTCCAATCATTGATTCAAAAGTATAACTTGACCCTACCAGGGGTCAAACTAATTATTTTTTTCAATAGCTTTTTCTCCACCACCATTTTTCCCCCTTAAACCACATATGCCAGCTCATTAGGAGATCCTTACTGTAACACAGGGGGATCTGCCTTTCAAAAAATACCCCAGTGCAATATCTCTTACTAGAATATAAGTTCCTGGACATCTTCCTTTCTAACGTTATGTAGGACTCATTCTGGGTACCATGGGTCACACAGAAAAGACACTAAATAAATGTGCTATTGTATTGGTGCTTTGTATTGGTGTATTGTATTGGTGTTATTATTGTACACATTGTATTTGGTGTATTGTATTGGTGCTATTATTGCTGTTGATTAAAGGGTGACCTAGATTGCTATTCATTCTCCAAGCTCAATTTTGGGAAGCAAAACCATGGCCCACTCCTCTATGATCCGCATCAGACTCTAAGGAGCCAATGTGTGATGTGAAGAGTTCCTGGGAGCCTTGGCACAGAGAATGCCTACCACTGGACAATGGAGTTGATGTCTGGCTTGCACTCATCTTTTTTTTCCTGGTACTAGCACTCTAGTTTTCCTTTGGGGACACTCCTACACACTCTTCATTCAAGTGGTTTATAGTCGTATAAGGCTGAATCTACACCCCGGTTGTAGAGATAGGCACATGACCCAGCCCATGTTTCATCGCCTTGGACAGAGTGTTTACTTCCAAGATGGTCACAAGCCCCAAGCCAGATCAATGAGATTCAACCCTAGGATTTTTGCTAAAACTTTTGGGGGAAAGGGGCTCTTCTTCCATGGTTCCTAAGCTCTGAGGTATGCATCTAAACGTCCCAACAGTAATTCTGTTGCCTCATGGCTAGAGCTTGCCTGAGAGTAATTCCAACACTTGAAGGAGGAGAAAAATGACATAGGGTGCAGGTAAAGTTGGCCAGATAAAGTATAGGAAGGAATACGCGACATACTTACACTAAAAAAAAAAATCATTTGTTTTTTTCTCTGAAATTTGAGTTTAACTGGGTGTCCTGTATTTGTATTTGCTAAATATGTAAACTGAGTAGCAGAAAGCTTGGGTTGTGGTAATTGCTTCTGAATCTCTGAGTTAATCTACACCCTGTACTTCTTAGCTATGTGAAGCATTACTTCCTGTTTTTACTTAAACTAGTTTTAGTTGGGTTTCTATCAACTTGCAACATAAAAGTTCCTCCCTATTATAGAAATATTGCCATCTTAATCACCAATAGGTACCCTCTTCAAAAAGAAAATATCCTTAGGAAAGACTCATAGGACAGAGGTTAACAGCAGGATGAGGAATCTATGCCAGCTGTTTAGGGCACAGAAGGTATTCAACTGGATAATACCTTATGCCCAGGGAGAGTAGAAAACAAGCCAGTGATAAGGCCATGTGGATTAGCATGGAAATATTGGAGGGACTATATGTTGCATGGGCTAGGATCAAAAGAGAATTGCCATCACGAGTGCAACTGGTTCCATGTACTCTTAATTGTCCCCCAAGAATAGCTCACTTCTAAAGACTAAATCCTTACCTTAACTTCTGGCCTATTTACAGAGAACAAGAGCAGACTTAAATCTCTAATACAAGCCCAAAGTGATGGAAAGAAGCCAAAATGTTCTTACAGTTTGAGGGGGTGGACAGAGGGAGGGGAGTAAGAAGAAAGATTCATTTCAAAACAGCCTCTGTCACTTGCCACCCCCACCTGGGGGAAGGACAAACAGAGGGCAGTCTGGGTGGGAGAACAAACAGAAAAGTGTCTCTCTGGCACCTGGAAGGAGGCAATCTGATCCGAGGGCCCCTGAGACAGAGCTTGATGACAAAGCTTTGCGGGGGCTGGGGAGGGCAATGAGTTGTGCAGATTCCAAAGCCTTCCCTGCCCTGCCCTGTCTCCAGGCACCAGCGTGTCATGTCACTGCAAACAAACAGCACGGGAGAGCCTGCCAGGAGAAATGACAAGGGTGTTTGTGAGTTTAGGAGGTTTCCACCAATCAGGTTAGATAGGGCCATGGACCATCTCCTTCTTCCTTACTTGGATTTCTGATACATTAGCCAGAGTCTTAATTAAGCAACTTCTGTGTACTCTGTGGAATGCTGGGCCTGATGATCATTTAAATTCACTTGGCAATCATTTTTCTGGTTTTCTTGGAAATACAAGTTGAAACTAGTATTATCCCTATTTGGGGGAACAGGAAACTAAAATGTGGGTCCTCTCAGGATCACACAGGACACCAATGTAGAAGAAGAAAAATCTCTGCATCTCAGTCATCATCCCCAAGGCAGAATCTTCCCTTCTCCAGAAATCAACATGGTGTCTTACAGGTCAATACTGGAAAACCCTCTGTGTCACAATTTGCTACAATTAACTACAACAGAATCACATTTTCATTATTGCTTTCGAAAACTAAAAGTTGCACTGATGGAGATAGTACTGAACCCTACAGTCAATAAAGAGGGCACTTTTCTTTTGCTGATAGGATGTTTCATTCAAATTTGGCCACGTTCAGGAAATGTCACCATTTATTATTGATTTTGGCATTCTGCATGGCCTGTATTTGTGTGGTTCTTTGAATTCTCCTTCAAACCACTTGTAACATCTTGCTGGTTCCCTCATTCATTATTGAGTGACCTACAATCTTTGACATGTGTTCATTTCATAATGTCTAAGAATTGTGGCTTTCCCACTTAACACTGACTTGGCTCAAGAAAAAGCACAGGACACAGCGCATTGCCGTGTTTCCAGATCCTCACCATCGGGACAGATTTTCCTCAAACTTATTGAAAAACACAAAAACGAAAGCTTTGCTTCTGCCTCGCGACACAGTTATGTGTTATGCCCTGTCTTCTTCAAGTGAGTCCCGATTCCCAGCACTCTCGTTTTCCTCTCATCGCCCTCCTGCCAGCCCAGTTAAGCAATCATCACCACTCCAGGCAAAATTAATCTTCTGTAAAAGATGATGTTCACCCTACTCAGGTGTAACTGAGATAGGTATTCATGCACGTCCTGTCATACAGAGAGCTTTTCTCGCACATTGCCAGGGAACAGAGTCTTAAATTTAGGAAAAGAATCTCTCAAGGTTGAGATTTCGAAGAGAAATTTTCAGACCAGTGTATGGCAAAAAAAATAAAGCCGTTTTGAAGGCCCTGAAATCAGAATTTGTCATTCTGTGTAAACCCTTCCCCTACCCCACCAAAAAAAAAAAAAAAAATTGAATAATAATCCATCAATTAGACAGGGTGGGCTGTTTACCTATGGAGCAACTCTAAGTTCTGGAGAATAACTCCGCAGGATAAGGTCCTTGCTGCGAGTAGGGTGTTATTTGAGGTATGACCCTCCATCTTAAACAAACTATGAAACGGCAGACACAGAGTACACACACTGCAGACACAAATTGAAAAGAAAAAAAAAGCTGGCTACGATGTGATTGACAATGGTCAGGGTCCTGGGTGTGAGTATGGAGAGCGGATGGAAAGCAGCATCAACTGTCCACTGCCACCCACTCCAGGAGGGAAGGTGCTGGACTTTCAGAGGACCACATTGACTTTCCTAGCCTGGCTCACTGAAGATCTGTCGTCGTCCTGCTGCCAAAGCTTCTGAGTTTTCACACAGAGCACATGGAGGATGAGACCGGCAGCATTTTCTGAGAACAGGGGTAATGTGATGGCTTGATCAAATCAACAAGCAAGTTTGGCCCAGGCGCTGCTCCTGATGCTACTTCTCGTCAGTATGTAAGCTGCCCATTCTCTCTGACCCACAGTTCAATTGCTGAGACAGGCTTTGAGGCTGGGATTGGAAGCCCTCAGAGCGCAGTGGTATCGTGGAGCAGCTCACCTCCCACCAAGTTTAAATGGGGGAAATGTGTGTAAGGAGATTTCCAGGGGTCTCAGGCCACAACCAGCCTGTGAGCATCCAATCTGGGGTCTTAGATGCGATGACCTGGAGCCAACAAGAGCTCAGTCGCCAGCAGTTACCAAATTTATCAAGCTCCGCCTCTCCATTTGTTCCCTTCATCTCACTACTGCCAGCCCTCCTACTGACCTTACTGACCTTGTGCATGGCAGTCAGGCTATGGGAAAGAGCCAGGGTTTCCTTCACTGGGGCTCTGCCTCCACGATTCGAAGGCCTAAGTGCGAGAAATGATCTGCCTTTCAGAACTCATCAATGGTGGCCATGTGATTTGAACAGGGCCACTCTCTCTGCCCTCACACTTGCAACTTCCCAGAATGGACAGAGTTCATTCCCACTTCTGGAACACATGTGATTGGACAGCCATCTTGAAACGACGCCATTTGCAGATGATTTAGTCTAATGCCATCCCCTGAGCTGCAGGCAGACCAACAGCTGCCTGACTGGGTTGTTGTCAGAGCTTGAAGTAGAACACAGAGCTACAGGTATTCAGTAACTTATTCTTCTGGGGATCTCTGTCTCTAGTTTCTATCCTGTTTACCTCACTTTCAAAGGACATAATTTTGATGTCTGTAAAAGAGCCTTGAAAATAATAACAGAACATCTATTACGCACGGGTCAAGTGCTTAATATGAATGAATAGTCACATCTAATTCTTGAAGTCGAAGCTCAGAGATGTTCAACAATTTACCTATTTGCCTATTTACAGACATGTAGGTCTGTCAGATTCCAAAGCCTCTGTTTTAACAGTGCTGCTTTGCATTTCCCAAGCTATTTACTTGGGGTGTTCAAGTTGATCTAATGCCCTCAGCCTCAGTTCTGCCCCCCCAGGTTAATATGTCTTAATTAGATTAAAAACAACTCTACAGTGTCCCTACACAAACTCCTTCATATGACTCCACACTCCAGAAAAAACAATGGCCAACAAGGCGTGAGAGATTCAATGACAAGGTGGGTGGCATTGTAGGAATAAGAACAAACAAGAATCTTGCCCAAAGGGCATTTATACTCCACTAGCTCCCATGCCTCTAGACTCACTTCCTTTCAAACACCACCCATTTCATTGAATGTGTCACCCTGTGTCAGCCCCACTGGTTCTGAGTCTTCAACTCCCAAGCAGACTGAAACAGTGGGTATTTCATTATTATTTTTATTACTCCCTGTATGCCTGCACTTTGATAGATATTTCCAAATACATTAGCTTATTGAATGCATTAGTGTAAATATGTGAACTATTATCCCCATTCTACTGATATGAAAACTGAGTCCAGCAGAGATTGGACCTTGTCAATTTTATATGCCTGATCAGAGACACTAACAAAGATGCAAAAGACAATGAAAAACCTGACTTCTTTTCCACCAGGACTAGGGACAACATGTACTGTATTTTGCCATGTATAATGAACTCCTGTGTATAATGCGCACCCATGTTTTGGGCCCAACGTTTCAGGGAAAAAAATCTTTCATTTTGATTTTTTAATTCAAATTGTTATTTGTTTACCTTTAGTTACTTGGTTTTGTATTATAAATGAATTTCAGCATTTATTTTTTAACATATTATGGTACAAGAAATTTTATGTAACACATAATTACAAAACACAAGAACAGATACAAGGAGAAGAAATTTTATGTACCGGTAACAAAGTTACGATATTTACTCATCATAGAAGGCCAAGAACTCTTCGTTGTTACAAGTTCGTCATAAGTTCCCCAAAATCGATGATCATATTCCAGGGTACTATTTTGCATACGGATATCGTTATTGATTTCTAGAGTTACACTTTCAACTCATAAGCAGAAATAAAAGAATTAAAAACATTTATGTAGATATAGAATTAGTACTACCCATGTATAATGCACTTCCTTATTTTTCCCTCACAAATTTGGGCAAAAAATGCACATTATATACAGCAAAATACGGTATGTCTTTCTTGGTCAATCGCCAGTCTATTTGACCTGAGCACCCTCGTGATTTTTGAAGGAAGGTTCTACATTATTGTGGTTCCCTAAGCAGGTTGCACGGCATTTCTATGGCTCTTTAACAAGCTGATGTCAGTTGGCTGGGTGATGCTTTGTGGTATATGATAGGGCTGTATCATATATCTTTTAGGGATCTAGTATTTCACTACGTAAGTCTTAGGCTAAAAGGAATTTCAGGGGTCATTTAATAAAATAATACCATGTATTGAATCTTTGTGGCTTTATAACAGTTCATCATTTCTAAGCATTTTATGTGCATTAGTTCATTTGATCCTCACTACTCAGAAATTGTTCCTATCTTGAAGAGTTTCGTAAGGATTCAATGGGGAAATGTACAAGCGCCTAGCACAATGTCTGGCACATAATACATGCTTGATGAATGCCACCTATGGTGACCGTTAACTCCTTGAAAGTGGTAGGCAAAGTGGTGCATTTCCTATCACCCTCTCAAGAATCGTCAGAGGATGGAGAATACTGAGTTTTCTTGGCCACCTCCTTGCCCCCCTATTGGACCAGCTCACATTTGCCTATTTTGTTTGCTTGTTTCCAGATGATAAGTAAGACTCGTGTTATGCACCAGCATTCCCTAATCAGAATTGCATTACGTTATGATAAGAAATCTCTCTTCAACCCTGAAAATTGGGGAAGTTCCAGTGTTTTCATGGCTGAGAGATCTGAGAAGTGGACACTGGGGCTTGTTGCTCGTGACTGCCTTTGGATTGTTCAGTTGGCAGCTTCATGGAGTTGAGTCACGTTGGACAGTGGGATGGTCTACTGGAATAGGTTCTCCAGTGGGAGCCAGGTGTTAAAGTCTTCAGCTTCATCTACTGAGTCACCGAAGACCAGACTCAGGCTGTTAGCCTTCCCTGCATGAGTTCTTGCCTTTTCAAAACGACCCACTCCGGCTTCATAAAACTTCACTACATGAAGCTAAAACTGTTTTAGGGGATGTAGACTTATGATACTTCCTTCCAGTCAGTTTACATACTTGGTCAGTCATAGAATGAACAAGATGATGGATTAACCTTGGCAGTTAAACCCAAAGAAGATAAAAAATGTACCGGGAGCACAGGCTTGGAAGTCTCTGTCTGCTCGTGTCTCCGGGCTATGGTGCATTGATCATGCTTTGTCTCTGTCTTGAGCGTGACCAAGTCTAAGGGCCGCAGCATTCGAGGCCTCAGAGCACACGACAGCAGACTTCTCCTCGGGGCCCTCTCTCCTCCCACCCTCCTGATGGAGTTCCAGGATAAACTCAACTGCAAAGCAGGTCATCTGAGCCCAGAATGGAGATGATGGCTACCATGGTAGGGTCCTGGGACCCAGCCCAACATAAACGCCTGGTGGGGGAATTACTGGGACCAGACTTGATTTACATCAAGCCTGTTTTTCTGTTGGTGTGGATGTGAGGCTACTGCTTTGCTCTGGGAAGTCACAACTTTACTGTTCGCATATCAACATTGTTCCCAGGGAAATCCTGAGACAGGAGCCCAACGCTGAATGTTTATATAGAAACGAGACACATGTGTAGCCTACCAGTAAATGCTGTACTTCTCTGTTGAGCAGAAGCATTGAGAGGAGGAAATGTGTGCTAATCTCTCTCTCTCTCTTTCTCACACACACAAACACACACACACACACACACACACACGCATGCATGTGTGCACATACACACCACTCATCAAATCCAAGAGAATATTAATATAAGAAACAAATATTGGTTTAAAGACCTAGGGATGAAATGGAGCCAGAAGGCATGCCTGAGTCTAAAGGAGTCTGTGGTCACTTTCATTACTCACTACAGGTACCCACCCTGCCAACTGTGACATGACCCAGAAGGTCCAGTGGAGTGGGGGAGTTGGTAGGATGATGTTACGGGTTGAATTGTGTTTCTCACCTAAAATTCACATGTTGAAGTCCTAACCTTCAGGACCTCAGTGTGTGACCTTATTTGGAGGTGGAGTCTATATAGAATATTAAGGTCAAACAAAATCATTCGGGTGGGTCTTATGTGACTGATATGACTGATGTGCTTATGAAAGGGGGAAATTTGGACACAGAGACACATATAGAAGGAAGACAATGGGTAGACACATAGAAAGAAAATGGCTACCTATAAGCGAAGGCAAGAGACTTAGAAAAGAATCTTCTCTCACAGTCCTCAGAAGCAACCAATCCTGAGGACACCTTGATCTCAGGCATCTAGCCTACAGAATATGAGACAAATTTCTGTTGTTTAAACCACTCAGTCTGTGGTACTTGGCTATGCTATGGCAGCCCTAGCATTGATGGAAGCAGAAGTATCTCCCCAGCCTGCAGAAGCCAGGGCTCCTGGGAATTTAAAACATGGACTCTGTCTTTATTCTGGCCTGAAGCGCAGGCTGTAAAGACATCAGAGCCACATTTGGTGAACAGGCCTCCATACCCAAGTTGAGCAGTATTGATGCAAAACATTTTAAGACCTCTTCTACTTCATGCCTCAATATGCACTTTTCTTAACCAGGAACATAGTGAATAATGACGTGCATACCATGGAAAGTTTTGTGGTTTGATTCTTTCACCGTGAATCTGCCATATGTTCATCTATATACAGATGTTTGAACTTTATTTTCTGACCAATTATGAGCTTCCAACCAAAGCTCCTAACACAAGGAAACTCAGAGATTCACTGACCCCACCCTCTCATGTGATAGGGGAGGAAACAGGGACCCAGAGAACAGAATCAGCTAGTACAAAAGCTACCCATCTAATTGATAGATCATGGCAGATGTCCTAACTCCAAGTCAAAGATTTCATCCTGTACACCACATTGTTTTTTCTTTACAGCAACAATTTTTAGTATGGAAAATCTGATTAAATTTTCCTTTATTTTATATATAGTTCTCTTCATTTATTCACTTCTTTAGTGGCTAAGAAATGAGTGATTTAATGGGAAATGGTTAAGGGAAAAGATAAGGCCTTGCCCTAGAATGAGGGAATTTGATTCCTCTACAATATTTATGTCAAGTAGTTTGCCAGTCTCTGGTTAAACACTTTCAAAGATGAGAAATGTACTGTTTCATTTCAGACACCTCTAATGATGAGAGATTCCTTAAAATTGAACCAAACACATGCCAGGCTCTAGAAGGCAAAGATTTTTTTTTTTTTTAAGTCACTTAGCTTGAGCTGATGCCCAGGGCTTCTGGTCTGCCAAATTCTGTATGATGATCATAATGGTGACATTAGTTCAGATGACACCTCTCTTCCACTGGGGATCATATCAGAGCAGAACTCCATTAAGGGTGGTGGGGCTTGGTGCCCAGCTCAGAGAACACTAAAATCATCCAGCATTTTGGTCAGCAAGACTTGAAAAGAGAGACAAGGAGTAGTAATTGCAATCTCAAAGAATCCACAAAGCATCTGAGTTGAAGAGCCAGGATTCTGCCACAAGGAGAAACCTTAGCTTATTTGCAAGGAGCAAGTAATGTGACGCCTAGGTCACAGTCACGACTGGTTCAGATTTGCTTTATTTGCATGCTGGAAGCTGTCCCTGATCCTGGCCACTGGCCCATAAGGGAATACCATTATAGGAAAGGAAGCACGAGGCAGCGCAATGGGTCAGATGACCTTCTACGGCTCCTCTACCCAGAGGATTTCTGTGGGTACCATCCTCCCCAACCAACCTTAACAAAAAGTCACTGATGGTCATGCATGGATGGGGTTCTAAATACTTGAAAGGTACATTGCTGGAGTCAGGAAACCTGGTTTTCTAGTCCCAGTCTTGTAAGCTTGGACAGGTCATGAATTTCCATGGATATTGTGTTCCTCATTGGCCTAAGTGAGAAGGCTAGTGAGGGGGATGGTTGAGAATAGAGACCTTGGCATTCTATAGGGTTCCATGTTTAAAGATACCCTTCTACCTACTCAATCCCCTTCCACACAGGGGAAATTCCTGGTAGATGAGTTAGAAGGACTGGGTTGGAATAAAACAAAATTCTTCACTGGGCAAAGCTGATTTGGACTGTTATTTTTCACAGTAAATAACTTCTACCCTATACTGAGTGAATTACTAAGATGCCGGGGATGCTCATTTCATTTAATCCTCCAAAGTTCTTATGGAATAGGTAGCAATCGCCATCAAGAAGTGAGAAAACCAAGGTTTAGAGGAGTGAAGTAACTAGCACAATTACTAGGTGGTAAGTGTGGGGCCATAACTATAATCTAGGCAGTGTGACGTCAGACTCCTTACTCTTTGTAGTAGACTTGTGCCACGTTCAGAAATGTATTACATACGCATTTGCACATATCCATAAAATCCACTTGTATGCATCCATAAAACCCC
This sequence comes from Rhinolophus hipposideros, assembly GCF_964194185.1. Taxonomy (NCBI): domain Eukaryota; kingdom Metazoa; phylum Chordata; class Mammalia; order Chiroptera; family Rhinolophidae; genus Rhinolophus; species Rhinolophus hipposideros. The sequence goes on from NC_138052.1 coordinate 83,748,689, forward strand.
AGGGAAACAACTAGTGTGTGTGTGTGAGTGTGTGTTTTGTGTGTGTCCCCACTCAGCCAGAACTTGCTTTGTGGAATGAAGGCCCCTCTTTACTGCTTAAGACTGTTACAATTTCATTCATTCACGTCATAGATTCAGACCCACAGTGTAAGACAGTGGCCATTTTCCCATAACATTTCTGTTGGTGAATGTTATTGAACTTTAAAATAATGTTTCCCAAGCTGATGGTTATTATCAAACTTAATTTTTTTCCAGTCTGATGATTTGGTTTGCATCTTTTCATTGTGAGTGGGGCTGAGCTCTTCATATATCTTTTACTGTAATTTGGGACACTGTACACTGCTGGAAATGTCCCTTGCTCTTCAGGGGGTTGGCAGATCCACCAGGATATCTTAGATGAACAGGTCTTCTGCCATCCACAAGTGCAGAGACGTCCATGGCCAGTGGCCACACAATCAAGAAAATGAGTGTGGGTGCCATGGTCACCTCCAAACCCTCTCTCCAGCTCTGAAGTCACCACCTAATGACTGGGGACCCCACGACCTTCCCAAACCAGGAGCTGATATGTGCTTTGTTCGTCCAGCACCCTAGCTGCATGTTCAGAGCATTTCAATCTATTTCGAATTCACCCACACTTAATGCATCCCAAAGCACTGCTCTCTCTTCACTGGGTGTCTTAAAACAGCAGGGCTGTTTCCATGAGCCCTTTTTGTTTGGGCTTTTTTTAAAACCTTCCCCTCCACCCTCTTGCCCCACCCCCCTTTTTTCTTTTCTTGGAAGAAGTTGATCCTCTGCCAAGACTAAATGAAAATTTGGCTCCAAGTTCAACTCAAAATTTACTAGCTGATAAATTGCAAGTGGGGAGTGGGTTGTGAAGGTGGTGGGGGAGAGAGTGGAGAGAAGGAGAGAGGTTTTCATTTGGGGGCACGTTCAAACTTGGAATTAGAAGCTATTAAACTGTCTGATTTGTGCTGAGTCATATGGAGGCCAGAGTCAGGGGATGATGCTGGCTACCTGCCAGCCACACGCATTGCCCAGGTTGACGAACAAGCCCGCAAAAGAACTACAACAGGATTATAATTTCACCAGCCTTTAAAATATATCATTAAAAGCCACGTGCATGACAGAACAAGCAATCAGCCCGAACCTGTTGTGCTCATCTCACCGGTGCCTGAGTATCTGTCTGTCTTTCTTTCTTGGACCCCAGACTCCCATTCAGTTCTTTCCCTAACTTCATCCATTGTGACCCTTCCTCCTATCCTTTCCTCCTTCCTCCAAACTGAGTCTTTCCAGAAGCCTCTCCTTCATCAAGGGGTGAGGTGGAGCCATGGTGAAGACTCCAAGCCTTGGAGACTTCTGAGACGACAAGCTTTTCTAAGATGGCGATGATGCTGATAATCATATTAACTCATCTAACACTGAAAACAATCTTAAAAGGTAGGTAATGTTATCTCCATAAGGAATCAAAGCACAAATAACTTAAGCAACTAGTTCCAGTTTACTAGGCTAGTAAGTGCAGAGGTGGGATGGGAGCCCAGGATGTTTCTGTACTCTTAGCCACTACAACCTCTGCCCCTCTGTCAAGCACCCTCACCTCAGCTTAGAAGCACTAACTCACCATCCCCAAACAATACCTTCTCCCTCGTGTTTTTGAACCTTGGCACTTGCTGTTCTCTTAAAAGGCAAAGAAGGGGGGTGGGGGGAAGACAGAGAAGGGCAGCAAAGAGCAGGTCATTTCAGGTCTTTAGTTCCTTCCATACCAGTTTCTCGCTCAAATTCTACTTCAGAGATCATCCAAATGTTCACTCACTCCTTTTTCTCTCAACATTTTGTTGTGAAAATTTTCAAACAGACAGACAAGTTGAAAGAATGATACAGTGAACACCACTGTATGTACCCAGCATCTAAAGTCTACAATTGAGATTTTTGTTTATGAAGATTTTGTTTCATCGTATCTATCCATCTCTTCATACCTTTATTCTCTGATGCATTTTATTTATTTATTTATTTTTATTGGGGAAGGGGAACAGGACTTTATTGGGGAACAGTGTGTACTTCCAGGCCTTTTTTCCAAGTCAAGTTGTTGTCCTTTCAATCTTAGTCGTGGAGGGTGCCATTCAGCTTCAAGTTGTTGTCCTTTCAGTCTTAGTTGTGGAGGGCGCAGCTCAGCTCCAGGTCCAGTTGCCGATGCTAGTTGCAGGGGGCACAGCCCATCATTCCTTGTGAGAGTCGAGGAATCGAACCGGCAACCTTGTGGTTGAGAGGACGCGCTCCAACCAACTGAGCCATTAGGGACGCAGCTCAGCTCAAGGTGCTGTGTTCAATCTTAGTTGCAGGGGGCACAGCCCACCATCCTTGTGGGACTCGAGGAATTGAACTGGCAACCTTGTGGTTGAGAGCCCACTGGCCCACGTGGGAATCGAACTGGCAGCCTTCGGAGTTAGGAGCACGGAGCTCCAACCGCCTGAGCCACCGGGCCGGCCCTGCGTTTTATTTTTGATGTACTTCAAAGTAATTTGTAGACATTAGCACATCACACCTCTAAAGTTTTTATGTTTTCTTCTTTTTTACATTATACAAAACAAGAATCATAGCTAACAGTTCTTGAGTGCTTACTCTTTTGGGAGCTGTGCCAAGCACCTTCAGTGCATTACATAATTTGATTCTCATGGTAATCCTATGAGTTGGGTGCAATTACCACCCTCATTTTACACATGAGAAGAACTGAAGCATAGAGAACAATGGCTGCAGCTAACATTTATGTAGCACGTTCTTTGGGTCATGCACGATGCCAAGTGCTTTTCATGCATTATCTCATTTAGTCCTTACATCAACCCCCTAAGGTAAATGTTATTACAGATGAGGAAATTGAGACTTGGAGACTAAGGTCCTGCAATTTAGTAAGCAATAGAACCTGGATTTGAATTGAGGAAATCTGAGTCCACTCCCTCCCATTAGCTCACATCCCTATTGTCACATGTCTTTTTACTGTTGTGCTATAATTTTTTCCTTCCATTTATGTTTACCATCAGACCATGGCCTCTTCTGGGCAAGAGTCATGTTTTAGTCTTCTTAGTCCCAAGTCTTCAGTCAGACACAAGTTGGCACTTCATAAATGTTTCCTGAATGGGATTCATAAATAATGAACTGGAGTAACTGAAAGCTTCGTGTCTTAGAACTAGTGAAGTAAAACAGTGCTAAGTTCATGACCATTCTAGAAAAAAAAACAATGGACAGCTTGAAAGCTGATGTCAACTGCTGCTTGTGGTCCCTGGGACTTTCTTTACACCAGTAGGAACTTCAGCTCATCCATGGCTCCCTACTTCATGTAGTCTGGGTAACCTGAAGGATGGGTGGGCAGCCTGGCGGATACGATTGGTCTTGCAGGCGTAGGCTGGAGCGCGCACTATGACCCGTGCTTCACCAGGCATCTTTCTTTTTTTTTTTTAATTTTATTAAATTTATTAGGGAGACATTGGTTAATAAAGTTAAATAGGTTTCTAGTGTACCGTTCTATAATACACCCCTTGTATATTGCATTGTGTGTTCACTATCGAGTCAGTTCTCCGTCTATCACCATATATTTGACCCCCTTTACCCTTTTCTATCCCCCTGTTCTCTACCCCACCCCCCTTTCTCTCTGGTAACCACTATACTGTTGTCTGTGCCTGAGTTTTTGTTTGTTTTGTTCGTTATATCCCACATACGAGTGAAATCATGTGGTTCTTGACTTTTTCTGTCTGACTTATGTTGCTTAGCATGGTATTCTCAAGATCCATCCATGTTGTCACAAATGGCAGCATTTCATCTTATCTTAGGGCCAAGTCATAGTCCAATGTGTATGTGTACCACATCTTCTTTATCCAATCATTTATCAAAGGACACTTCAGTTGTTTGCATGTCTTGGCCACTGTGAATAATACTGCAATGAACATAGGGCCATACATATATTTATCTTTATGAATAAGTGTTTTCAGATTTTTTGGTAGATATGCAGAAGAGGGATTGCTGGGTCTAAAGGTAATTCTAGTCTTCATTTTTTGCGGAACCTCCATATTGTTTTCCATAGTGGCTTTACCAGTTTATAGTCCCACCAACAGTGGATGAGCGTTCCTTTTTCTCCACAGCCTCTCCAAGACTTGTTATAACTTGTTGATGAAAGCCATTCTGACTGGGGTGAGGTGATATCTCATTGTGGTTTTGATTTGCATTTCCCTAATAGCTTGTGAAGTTGAACATCTTATCTTATATCTGTTGGCCATTTGTATGTCTTCTTGGGAGAAGTGTCTGTTCAGGTCCTCTGCCCATTTTTTCATTGGATTGGTTGGGGTTTTTTATTCTTGCATTGTATGAGTTCTTTATATATTTTGGAAATTAGCCCCTGATTGGAGGTGTTGTTTGAAATTATCTTCTCCCATTTGTTTGGTAGCCTCTTTGTTTTGTTGATGGTTTCTTTTGCTGTGTAGAAGCTTTTTAGTTTGATATAGTCCCATTCCTTTATTTTTGCTTTTACTTCCCTTGCCTTTGATGTCAACTTAACAAAATTCTCTCTTAAGACCAAGGTCCTTAAGTTTAATACCTATCTTTTTCTATGTAGTTTATTGTGTCAGGTCTTAATCTAGGTCTTTGATCCATTTTGAGTTAATTTTTGTGTATGATGACCAATAGCAGTCTAGTTTCATTCTTTTGCATGTGGCTTTCCATTTTCCCAGCACCATTTATTGAAGAGGATTTCTTGTCTTCATTGTATGTTTACTGCTCCTTTGTCAAAAATTATCTGCCCATATTTATGTGGGTTTACTTCTGGGCTCTCACTTCTGTTCCATTGGTCTGTGTGTCTGTTTTTCAAAACCATGCTGCTTTGATTATTGTTGCTTTGTAGTGTAATTTAAAGTCATGCAGTGTGATACCTCCAGCTTTGTTGTTTTCTCTCAGGATTGCTTGGCTATTCGGTGTCTTTTGTAGTTCTATACAAATTTGACGTTTTTGTTGTTGTTCTGTTTCTTTAAAAAATGCAATTGGGATTTTGATGGGGATTGCATTAAACCTTTACTTTGCTTTGGGTAATGTGGCCATTTTAACTATGTTGATTCTTCCAATTCCCCAGGTATCTCTTATGTACCCCTGACATGACAGACACGAGGCTAAAGGCTGGGAAGACACAAAGGTAAAACATGCAATGACTCACTGAAGAGCTCTACTCTAAACACAGTCCATGAAAGACAAGCACATTTATAACCAGAACAACAGTTATGATTGGACACTTCACAGGAAAGGGACAAATCCACTTTTGAAGGACTTCCAAAGACGGACAAATCAGATTTCAGCATGGGGAGGAGGCTCAGGGATGGACTGGTCAAAAAAATTTGTCATTTGGGATGGAGAGAATTTTCAACAAGCAGAAATATGGCAAAACCGAGTGAGTAAGAATGGGAAAATACAGTTCCATAATGTTCCAATTGCTGAGAAATTGAAAACAGACCCAGAAGGGCCAAGTTCCCCCACGCAGGGTGAGAAAACAGACCACAATGAAGCCAAACTCAATCACCATGTTTGTGACCGGGCACCGCAGAATCATGAACAGCATGGTGACCAAGCCTGGCTTCCAGGTTGAAGTGCATGCAAGTTGCCCATGGCAACAGGATACCAAGGCTCTCCTGGCTGGTACTGAGATGCAATAAAAGGCACAGGGAGGGAGGAGCAGAGCTTGAAGGACAACTTTAAATGGTGTGTCCCAGATACCAAACATAGGCTGGGTAATGTGCAAAGTTCTTGACTATATATTACCTCATTTGAGCTCCATAACGACAGACATGAGAGCTGCTAGTAGCCTCCGTTTCTCAAATAAGGAAACTGAGGCTAAGAAAGCCTGATGAGTCACTCAAGATCACATGCCTGAGAGAGGAGGAATCACTGACTCCAGATCCAGTGTCTTTGGTATGAAAAAATGTCATTAATGGGATAGGAAGATCACGGTTTGGAAATGAATATGGCATGTCACAGAGATGGCAAGTCCTTTTTCCAAATCTGAGTACTTCACAGTCAGTATAAGTGTTATTAACTGCTTCTACTGGGCTTACTGAGCAAAACACATTCCAAGAATTTTAAAAAGTTACTCAAGCCTGACTCTGGATAAAAAGCTAGCCATTCAAATGGAATTTACTCAAGAGCATCTTTTAATACAGGTTTCTGGTTACAAGCACAGGCTCTGGAACTAAATTGCCTGGCTTTAAATCCCAGCTTACTACCTACTGGCTGTGTGACCTTGGGTATATAACTTAGCCTCTCTGTGCTTCAATCCCCTTCTATGCATACAAAAATAACAGTTGTGTCTACACACACAATTGCAGTTCAGATTAAATGCTATTTTACATAGAAAAACCCCAGAATAGGGCCTGGTACATAATAATTGTTTGTTAAGGGTTGATTTCTCATTTATATCCCATTTTGCAACTTTCTGTTAGGTGCCTGAAAGTTTCAAAGAATGGAGACTTGCTCAGATGACCTTGGAGGATTGGGGTATTATAAAGAAATGTGGAATAAAAGAAGTCCAGGAAACTCCACAGCTCCATGGCCAGGCCTCAGAGATCTGGAAAATCATTCTTCACCTTTCACACTGTTGCAGCCATAACTTGTCATATGACCAAACGTGGACTGCTTGTCTCCAGAGTAAGAATCCTTTATTCCCTGACCCTCATCTTTTCTCCTTTTCATATTTCCTTTTTTGTTTTGTCAGTTGCAGAGGGTTGGTATTTTTACACCTCAGTCCGTAGCTATTCTATCCTCTAGCTTGTTTCGAATTTATTTCTTTTTATTCCCATTCCTTCATCCTATTCTTCTCTGCCCCCACCCCTTAGACAACCACTCTCATTTGTGTTGAATGTATATCTTTTGTATGTGTTCTTGTAAAATATATATTTTTGAATGCACCTATTATATTTTTTTCATAGTACTTTGCTACATATCTCTTTCTGTTTCTTACTTTTTTCACCCATCCCGGTTTATAAGTTCATCCACATTATTAAATGTTCATCCAGGCTATTTATTCTCACGGTTGCTTAGTTCTCCATGATATTTGTATACCTGCCCTAGGTTGCCTATCTAATCTCCACTGATGGATTCCCAGATTGCAGCCAACTTCCTGTCACTACAAATGACGCCATCATGAACAGCTTCAGACACATCCCCTTCTGGGCCTGTTGAGATACCCTTGGGAAATACACGTAGTGTTCATTTTAATTTGACTATGTTGTGTCAGTTTGCTCTCCAGAAAGGCTGCTCCTGGCAACACTCCCAGCATCAGTACATAAATCTACCCCAAACTACGGGCATTCTGCAGCTTTCTCATTTTGAATCCATGACTTCTCAGTCATTCTCCTATTTCCACAATTCTGCTTCTTTCTATTACCGCTTTTGCTTTCATTTCCCAACCAGCCCGCATGGCTGCTATTTGTCCTTAGTTTTTTCTGAATCTCCTGCACGCTCCTCAGGGTTGCTTCTTACTCATGGCTTCTATTGATTTCTGAAGCAATGGTGTCTCTTGGTCTCCTTGTCTTTCTGTTTTACCTTTAAACACACTGACGGTTCTTTAGTCATTATTCAATCTGGCACACTTCTATGAAGTCAGTCCTCTTATGGGCCACTCCTCTTATGACTGCTATTGGCTCAGACATCTATCTCTGGTCCAATCAGATGTCTCCAGCATGCTGATGGTCACATTGTATAAACCCTGTTGACCTCTAGGGAAGGGAATATCTGTTGCAGACTCTTTCCATAGAAGTCTCTTTCCATAGAAGGAGGTGATAGATATCATGGGCATTCAGAGTTTCATGGAGTGCCCAGGTATACACTCACTTGATATTTTATTAAATTGATCAAATTTACCACTTTTGATGTGAGCAGCTATAATTATTCAGGTAGAATATCAATCTCAAAGGTTATTTTATAAGTAAACACGGTGGGAAATAATCTGATAGTTGACCATTGTTTATCATGGGCCCCTCTTTTCCTTTTCCTTATATATCTTCCTCCAACCCATACACGTGGCATTAGGGAAATTCTGTCTTAATCCAAAGGACATGTTATTCCTGCTACCTGGAACATTCTTCCCTAACTCCCTGTTGGCCTGACTAAATCAACTCCACTCTTGAGAAGAATTAAATGTTACTTCTTCAGAAAGATCTTTACTGACCTCTACTTTGGGATGAATCCTCCTTTTGGACGTCCCCAACCCCTTCCATCTCATGTACCACACTTTATTATAATTGAGTGTTGTTCTGGCCTACACGATATGAACAACCTGAAAATATGTATGGACTCCTATGTATGGACTGTACCTGTCCCGTCCACTGGTGCAATTCTTTTTACTATGTGCTCAAAACATAGTTGGGCAATTTTATTGAATGATACAGCAGTGACCTCTCCAAGAGCCTGAGTTTAAGTCCCCGTCCAGTTATGATGTGTGGGACAAATTATAGCTCCTATATTATCTACCTCAGAAGTTTTTACATATGAAAGTGAGTTTTCAAATTGTAAGTGTCTACAAAACTATAGCCAAGACACTGGATGGGTAAAAATTGTCAGATAATCTTAGGTCTATGAAGAGGAGTTTAAATGCCAATCACTTGAGTAGGAGAATAAAATACCACTCTGATCCCAACATAAATTCATAAAACAAAGATTATCATTAACAGGGTATGAGTGATGGAAGGGACCCTAGAGCTTGTCCTATCTTGTTTTACCTAGAAAAGAAATTAACTGAGAATATGTGACATACACATAGCTACATGCCAACAGGGCTAAGAAAAAGGGTCTCTAGTTCTGTCCCTCAAACACCCCAAGGCATGTGCCTTTGTGGGAGGAAGTACTATCAAGCTGCACATGGTCTCTGAATGCTTACAACGGCCAAGCAATCTCCTCCAAGCTGACCTTGGATTCCAGCTTCCCACAAGCCATTATTTCTTAGAATCATAGACTCATCAAATTCTCTAGTGGTTTTTTTTTTTTTCTTTCTTTCCTCTGTGCCTCTCACTGACCCAGTTCTTCTCACTGACCCATGAAGGAGTAGCAAAAAGAGATATTCATATTGGGTCAGAGCTTTTATGTGCTACGATCCAATATGCACTCCACCCCTCACTCCACATTAGTTGTCTGTGGAGATTAAGGGGGAATTCAGATTTTAGACCTCTGATTTTCAAGTAGAGTGAAGTTGCTCCCCAAAACATAGAGGGCTTCCCTGTAAGAAATTACAATATTTACATTTTTTGTAGTTGCTACAGGAATTAGAAACAGTGTCAAAAAAAATAATAATCCTAATAAGGAGTCCTTTGTGACTAGCTGTTATAAAACAGGATTTTTCACAAGTATTTACTCTCCCTGCAGAACGAAACATTGAAGTGCAAAAGTTCACCCGAGCATGCCCACTGCTTTTCTTTAGACCTTCCAAGAGACACACAAGCCTCTTATTTTTCAGGCCCATCTGGTCATAAATTGCAATCGACGTTAATTTATGAAAACAAATGACACCAGCCTACTCCACGACATTTTGAAATGGGAGAATTAGGCAGGGCAATAAAGCAGGAATAGAATAAAAACACTCAGACCCCATAGCTGCCCTGGCAATGTCCCAAGCCACACAAAGGACCCCGAGTATCCTTATTCCAACACATTTTGCTCTTGCAAAGTTACAGTTATTTGATCACAAGACATGAAATTAGCTCTTTGTCACAAAGTGTGGCAGGAAATTAAACACATCCAAGGCTTTCTCCATGTGACTGGAATCACCATTCCCTCTGCAGCACATATATCAACGACGATAAGCACAGATGGAGAAAAGCAATAAGCGGTTGGAGGGATAAGATGTTAGTTGTTCTATTCCTTCTCTATAAGCCAAAGAGCAAACACAGGGAAAGGAGTAAAAGAAAGTTCCTTCTCTCAGCTATCAGGAAGGATTTCCTGACCAGGGAAATTTGAGGAAACAGAAACATAACCAGAAAAAGAAACTTTAGAAAGACCTTCCCTCAGAATGTCTAAAGACCAGGAGACAGCCCTGTCATTCTGCCATTGAGGAAAAAGACATCTCAAGTGGGACCGAATCCTTCCTTCTCCCCCTAGAAATGGTTCCATCCTGGGAACTGCATTCATAATTGAGCCCATCCTGCAGTCTACTTGGCTTGTCCTGAGGGATAGGCAAAAAAGAGAACACCTGCTTGTAAAGCTGTCTCCTCCCTGATCTACCGTAAGGGGAAGTGATGGTCTCGGGCACTGTGACACGGGGCCCAAGGGCAGGGTCCCCAGCATTAGAGAAAGAGACAATGTTCTCTAGACTTTCCCAAGACTGACATGAGAGAAATATACAAGCTGTGAAGCACTCATTTAAGGACAGAATTGGAGGAGCTGATGAAAACCCAGGGGAACGAAGGGGAAGAAAAAGTACAGGAAAAGATTACCAGAGATAGAGAGAACAATTCCTCAGTGAGCCAGCTTGGAGAAAGCAATTTAAGGGAGGCACGTCTTCAGCCTGTCTTTAGCAGATGTTGACTAACTTACTGTGGACCTGGAGCCAGCTGTGGTTGACTGAAGAACATTTTCCATCACAGATCTTTTGTGGTAAAAGAGAATAAAGTTGAAAATGGATGGCACCAGATTGTGTCCATGATTTATCATTTTAGTCTTGTCACCAATAATCAAAGAACCCCATCCAGGGAGGTTAGAGCAAAGAAAGGTATTTGATATGAATCAGTTATTTGAGGTCAATCTGGAAAGTTTCTTTAGAGTACTAAAAAAAAAAAAAGAATTAAACCAAAGGAAGAATAATAATCCAGTGATCACTCATGGCAAACTTTCAAGGATAAAGAATTTAATATACTAAGGATGTAGAGCAACACATTTTTGGGATGGAATGGTATCTCAACAACTTAATAGGGACATAAATCCTGGGGTGGAGAGCCTCCTCCAGAGGTCATTTTACCCATCACCCTGCATCTAAGAAGAGCTATAGTCAGACCAAACATGGTAGCCCTCTGTTCTATAGCACTTGTTTCTGTACTTTATAGTAGTTAGAAGTAGCATGCTTTGATGATTGAACTTAGGATACATTTTCTTTCACCTCGTGCCTCCTGTCAGATTCCTTCTTCCTCTTTCCTGCTTCAGGACTTTTGCTCTTGCCTCCCCTGTACCTGGAATACCCTTGTTTCAACTCTTTACCTGGTTGATGCCTTTTCACCTTACTGGTCTCGGGTGGAGTGTCACCTGCTCCGTATGACCTCATCTAAACTACAGATGATTCCTTATTATTTTCTATCCCATTGTTCTGATCATGTCATAATAATTATCGAATGATCACATTTTGATAATTACCACATTAACAAGGAGGAACTGAAGAGGGAAAGTAGAAAGTATGTTGAATTGGATGAAAATAAAAGTTTGTGGTATGTTACTAAAGTAATGCTTAGGAAATAATATATAGCACCAAGTATTTATATTGAAATATTAAATAAAATCTCTAATTAATTACAGTATTTCAATTTCCACCATAAGAAAATGGAACCATAAGGGCAAATTAAACCCAAAGTAAATAAAAGGAAATTACAAAGATCAAAGCAGAAATTCATGAAATATGAAAGACTAAAATAATAGGAAAATAAGTAAACCAATGAAATAATAGGTGGGTCTTTAAAAACATCAGTAAAATTGACAAGCCTTTAGCTACAATTATCAGGAAAAATCAGAGTGAGAAAGAAAGAGGACATGAATTACCAATATCAAAAATGAGAGTGGGCATCACTACAGCTTCTGCAAATATGGAAAGGATAATAGAAGAAGATTATTCCCAACTTTATGCCAATAATTTGACAACCTAAATGACATAGGTAATTTCTTGAAAGACTAACTTCCAAACGTCACTCAAGAAGAAATAAATCACATTACCATGAACAGACTTATATCTAATAAAGAAATTGAATTTGTAGTTAAATATGTTGCTGCAAAGAAAACTCCAGGTTTAGATGCTGTCATTGGTGAATTATATTTTAGGAAGAAATAGTGCCAATGCTATATAAATAATCCCAGAAGGTTAAAGAGGAAAGCATATTTTCCAACTCTTTCTATGAGACTAGCATTACCCTGATACAAAAATCATACAAAGACATTTTAGGAAAAGAAAACTACAGACTAACAACCATCATGAACATAGATGTAAAACTTCTGAACAACACTTTAGTAAATCAAGTAACATAATGTGTATAAAGAATATGACACCAACCAAGTAAAGTTTATCCCATGAATTCAAGGTTAGATTAACATTTGAAAATTAATCAATGTAATTCACTATATTAGCAAACTAAAGAAAATGATCATACAAATCATTTATACATAAAGACACGTGTGCTCCAATGTTCATTGCAGCTTTGTTTACGGTGGCCAAGACATGGAAACAACCAAAATATCCTTCGATAGATGAATGGATAAAGAAGTTGTGGTATATATACACAATGGAATACTATTCGGCGTTAAGAAAAGATGATATAGGAACATTTGTGACAACATGGATGGATCTTGAGAGTATAATGCTAAGCGAAATAAGCCAGACAGAAAAAGCAGAGAACCCTATGATTTCACTGATATGTGGTATATAAACCAAAAACAAGACAAACAAATGAGAAACAAAAACTCATAGACACAGACAATAGTTTAGTGGTTACCAGAGGGTAAGGGGAGGGAGGTGGGAGATGAGGGTAAGGGGGATCAAATATATGGTGATGGAAGGAGAACTGACTCTGGGTGGTGAACACACAATGGGATTTATAGATGATGTAATACAGAATTGTACACCTGAAATTATGTAATTTCATTAACAATTGTCACCCCAATAAATAAATTTAAAAATTAAAAAAAATATATACGTAGACCAAGTGCAAAAAAAAAAGAAAATGATCATACTAATAGATACAATAAAGCATTTTACAAAATCCAATATCCATTCCTGACCAAAACAATTAAAAATACACACACACACACACACACACACACACACACTTTAGCAACCTAGTACGACCTATTCTATAACACTACTAGAAGGCAACGTAGGAGAAAACCTTTGTGAACTTGGGTTAGGCAAAGATTCCTTTGGTACCACACCTAAAGCCTAGTCCATAAAGGACAGCACACATTGAACTTTATCAAAATGTAAAACTTCTCTGCAAACATCACTGTTAAGAGAATTAAGAGGCAAAACATAGTCTGGGGGAAAATATTTGCAAAGAGGGTATCCGATAAAGAAGTTGTACCCAGACTTTATAACAAACTCTCAAAATTCAATGAATAAGAAAGCAAAAATTCTAATAAAAACGAGGAAAAGATTGAAACAGACACACCCTACAGAAAGTCTATGGTTGGCAGACACACACATGAAAGGATGTTTAGCATCATTAGTTATTAGGGGAATGCAAATTAGACTACAATAAGATAGCACTCCAGGTTTATTGGAACAGCTAACGTGTAATACACTGACTCATACCAAGTCAGTGCTGGAAGGAGGTGAAACAACTGTAACTCGCACACACTGCTGGTGGGGATGTAAAATGGCACAGCCATTTTGGAAAGTAGTTTGACTGTTGCTTAAAAAGTTAAACATACCCTTATCATAAAATGTAGCAATCCTACGCCTCGGTGAAATAACAACCATCTTCATACAAAAAGCACAGATGTTTGTAGCAGCCTGATTTATAATTTCCCAAAGTTAAGAATGACCCAGATGTCCTTCAACAGGTAAATGGTTAAATAAGATGTGGTATACTTTGTACATATAATGGTAATATGAAGGGAATTGTTTATTGATACAATCCACAATAGATGAATCTCAAAGTAATTATGCTGAGTGAAAGAACCCAGATTCCTGTATAAAAAGATGCAATAACCAGGTAGACTATGCAGTGCTCTGCCCCCGCCAGCCAATAGGATTCAGAAATGATTTCTATCAGTTATTCCAATGGTATAAAACACTTGGAAGGTGTCAGAATCCATACCACCTGTTCCTGCCTTCAGACACTAGTTTACGGTGCATTTGGGATCACATCCTTTTATTTGCCACCTCTTGGGTAATTGACATTTCTTTAGACACCTATTTCATCCTACTATGGCTACCACCACAAGGCAATCTCCGGAGCTGTGTCTCAGAACTTGGCAGCTGCTAGACCCAGGCACTGAGCAACTTAGGCATTCCACAGTATAACCATTGAATTGCAAATTTGATGCTTCTAGCTGAAAATGGGAAAAACTTAGTCATCTAAAGATGATCCACAAAATAGATAAAATCCTTGCCTGTACTTAGAATAGTCCTGCCAGAAACCTCTAGTCAAATCATCCAGAAACCTAACCTGGTTCTGTATCCTGACTCATTCAAGTCTCCCTTACTCCTTCCTGAGAGTTGGAAGCATGGAGAGCTGATTTTGCCCACAGTGTGCACACAAAGCACATACTCTACTTTATGCTTTTGTTTTACCCCTCCATTTTGTTTTCTTCATAGCCTCTTAAACCAGGTTTGGTTTCCAACTACATTTTTTTAATCTTCAATTTAACTCAATGTTTTTCTGGTTAAAATGGTTTTCTGGTTAAAAGCCCCAACTAATCATCTCAGGGGAATCTCTTCCGTTGTCTTCCCTTATGGTCGATATCTCCCATTCCATCCTGTGAGTGGGATCCGGCCATCCAGCAACCATTCTGAGTCTTCCACGCTGCTATACACTCTCCGTCTCTGCTTTTCCTGAGTTACAGTTGCACATCCATTGGGACTGTGAGAATTCTCAGAACCAATTTACTTACAAGAATTCTTTCTACCTCTTCCAGCCCAAGCAGCTGCATGTAAAGCTAAACATTCCTAAAAGGGTCATCACGGGCCAGGTCATCTGTTTCCCATATCCTCTCCCAGTAGTCTTCAATCCCTATCACTCCCCACCAGTTCAACTCACTGGCATTACTGCCAGCCCTGAACTGTGAGTAGGAAAATGAGAGTAAGAATTTCTGGGCCAGGAACCATAAGTGGAGCAGGAGAAGGACATGAACAGAGCCTGTTAGCACCCCCAGAGGAACCAGAAATCCTCGAGAGTCCTCGGCCATCTCAATAATGCCAAATCAGCAGTTTGTATCAATACCACATACTTATTGAAGAAAGTGGAGAGTGGAGTGGAACGAAGAAAAGGACAGAGAAAATGGTGGGAGAATGCAAGATGCTAGCTTTTCTTTCTTTGCCTTCCTGGACTATTTAGTTGAACACCAAGAGTTCTGAGAAAGTTTAGTCATGCCTCTCCAGCTTTGCCCATCACTAGACTCATTCTGGGTCACCACTGACAAATATTTAAAATTTTCTGAGAGACTATTTTTTGTGGAAATAGAGTCATAAGTTTCAGGGAAATAGACAACTTGCTAAGAAGTTGGACTCTAAGAAAAAAGTTTGGTGCACGAGAAAAGGAATATTTTAAACAAATTTAGTACTAAGACCTCAGCTATATTCAAGAGTGACTGCAATAAGAGTATTTAAAAATTAGTGAGAAAGATACCAAGAGGTATAAAAGTATTTTAAAGATGAAACAGAGACTAAGTTTCTGAAATGTTGGTAGAAGACTGGCCTGTTTTGAGAGAACAATTCTCTTTTTCCAAATTTTTCTTCCTCTTTTTAATTTTCATTTTAATAATGTTTATGGCATGATACTCCATTCTCATTTACCTTTCAGACAGAAGTAGCCAAACAGTCTCAACCCATGGGTCTGGGATTCCATTTACTTCTTGGTGAAGTGTAACCCACGTGGAGGTTCACCTCTTAAGGTGAAGACCAAAGGTCCTGAAATCCAATACAAAGTTACAAAGTAACTTACCACCTATATCCCCACCTCATTTTCTCCTTGTACATCTCTGTTTCCACTTGTTTCTCTTTCCTTGATTACCAGAATGTCTGCATTTGCATGCAATGAGCACATCTATAAAGATGGAGTTCATCACTTTCCCTCTAGTTATTTCACTTCCAAGAACGGCACTTCTTCATATTGTGTAAGATTTCACTCCGGTATGTCCTTTAGCGCCAACTCTCTTAAATGGCAAACATCCTGCGTTCTAGATCTTCCTATCTCTTCTTGATTGCAAAACTAAGAGTGTACTATAAATAAAACCGAGCAAGATTCCTTAGGTAATGTTTACTTTATCTGTTAACCAGGGGCTTTCTAACTTTCTTAGACCAAGACCTCTAAAAAAAACCACTGCAGGAGAAGGGGTATAGAAGGGGAATTAGAAAAAGCAAATGGACTTTCAGGAACATTCAGAGGTCCCTGTAACACTCAGACACAGAATGATAGAATTTGGAAGGAACTTAGAAATTATAGTCCACCTCCTCCCAGGTCCACTGCTTGTGGAGTTAGCCAGGTAAGGGTGGACACCATTTACCCTCGTTGAGCTTTGGTCTGTTAACAGAGACAGTCTTGGACCTAGGTTTTCTGATACTTTTCTTCCATAAAGCATTTTAATTATCTTAACTGGATGTTTGCTCACTCTTCCAGTGCAAATGGAGAAATACAAACTTTGTTTCCATCTGGGATGAGCATGGTACCCCCTTGTGAAAATGTTCTCAGTCCTCACAGCTGCAGCTGTGAATGGTCTGGTCAGAACCAGGCAGCCACTGGGAAAGAGACCCCAAAGCAATCATACAGAATCCACCATCAGCTCTGAAACCACCAAAGAGCAGCAAACCTCGAGAGAAATCAGCCCTGACCATTGTCCACTTTTCTAGAAAACTGTTTTCTCTCTTAAAACCGCCAGACTCAATTCCCAGCCTCAGCTATGGAGAAGGGAATCTTCCTTAAAGAGCCAACACTTGACCTTTCTGACTACGGGCTAGAGAACTGTTCATTCAACAAGGAAAATTTCATAAGCAAAAGAAATACATTTATCTTAATTTTACGCTTATGTTTATATGATTTTTTCCTGGGATTTCTACTCTTAATTGAAAAGAGAGAAAGAGGAAGAAAAGAAACCTTCAAAGGGCATACTTTGTAGCTTCCTGTACTTAGAGCACGCTGATAAACTAAATGCTTTTACTACGCTTAAGGACAGAGCAATTTAGTTTTCCATACCTCAAGCAACTAGGGTTGTTGTGTGGTCAGACCATTTTTGGAAGTGTTCTCCTTTCTTGAAGGCCCATCTGTTTCAGCCTGTTAGACCTACCTTGAAGGTTGTCTAGGGTTTATCGCTGCTTCTCAGGACTTGAGCAGTGCTCTGGGAAAGGCAGGTTGCAGAACTATGGCGGAAAAGACAAGAGAAAATGGGAGTCAGCATAAACAACAGGAATTAAAGTTATATAACTGACAAAACTTGGCCAGGGAGAATTTTAAGTGCTGGAATGTGTTTTTAAATCTCCATGAATAGTTTAAGATTAAGGTGAAGCCAGAGAGGCAGAATCAAATAAAAATAAAGATTGAATGAGAAAGATCGTGATTTGATTCATTTTCCCATCTATGAATACCCTAAGATGCCAGCTAAGGAGAGATACTTGGTAACCTGCGATGCAAAATTTCTGAAGGGTGTTTTTTCTCTGGTTCACTGTGTCATCCCTTCTTTTGGTCTTTGTTTCTCTCAGTTCCAAGCACCATAATACATTCATGTCCTAAACCTGCTTTGTGGATTAGTCAATCTCCAGAACTTTGCTTTCCTCTTCGAACTCAAACATCGGAGCTTTGAATTCTGAGGCCTTCTGTCAATCTTATTTAACATACCCAGTCTTCTCTCTCTTGACCTGTCTATCCACTCCTTAGACTTGACCCTCTACCATCTTAGGCCTCAAGTCAGCCAGAACCAGTCCTGGCCAGAAATGATGAGATAGGCTAAGTCTGCCTTTTGACCCCTCAAACTTCCGAGCCCCCTCTCCTCTTCTTTTTGGAGTCTAATAACCACACTATGCCTTCTATTTATGTATGAGTCCCCTCCATCTTCATGGATGAGTTTGACTTTCTCAGGATCCAGGGTCCAGCCCTCTGGAATTTCCTAAGTCTTCCTCTCTCAAGAATCTGCCAATAGGTAAGAATTTGAAAACAAAAACTTAGACCGAAACAATAATGCCTGAAAAGTGACTTCATAGGTGATCCACCAAGTGCTAACAATAACAATGCAATTTTAAACCCCATAATCTCATTGTTTTTTCATAGTCACCTTCTGAGGTAACATAGAGTCATATTACCTACAGCTGAGGTCCCAATTAAGGAAGGAACTTGTCTAAGGTGTTGCTAATAACTTTTCATGCCATTTAGAGTAAAAACCATCTACTTAGCATAGCCTACAAGGACTTACATGATATCACCAATTTTGCTCTCTGATCTCATTTCCCATGACTCTCACTGATATTCATACTTTCTGCTAAAGCATAATTTTCAGCAGTTTGAAACATCATTTTCATAAAAATATAAAATCAACACATCAATATTTTATTCAATTCATTAATTAACGAAAGAACCAATAAACTGTTAAGACTGGTTTCAAAAGAGAATTTGAAAAACAGAGATACATGTATACATAAGCTGTCAGAAATGTTGACATAAATTTGATAATAGATGCAATACTGGTTAATATTGTATAAGACAATAAAATGTAATGGTTAACCACATTGACAAACATTTACTTAGGGTGAGCAAGAAGAAAAGAGAGGACTCAAATTACTAAAGTCAGGAATGAAAGAAGAGAGACATTATTATCAATCTTAAATAAATCAAAAAGATTTATAAGGGAGTACTATGAACAACTGTATACCAGTAAGTTAGACAACTTACATACAATGGATAAATTCCTAGAAAGACAAAAACTATAGGAACTTTCTTAAGAGATATAGAGAATAGGTAAAACAATTCATTAGTAATTTTAAAATTTACCAAATATTCAAAGAAGAATTAATAGCAATCCTTCAAAACGCTCCCAAAAATACAAAAGTAGGGAACAATTCTCAACTCTTTATGTGAGAGCAGTATTACTGGGTCCTCACTCATAAAGACATCAAAAGAAAAAAAAATAAAAGTGGAACACACTAATATTCTGCATGAATTATAGACAAAACAAAAATACTCAACAAGCATTAGCAAACTAAATCAAGCAATATATAAAATGGATTATACACCCAGACCAAGTGGGACTTATTCCAGAAATGCAAGGTTAAACATCTAAAAATCACTTACTGTAATGTCCCGTATGAATAGAATAAAGGACAAAGCCATATGGTCATCTCAATAAACATAGAAAAAGTAATTGACAAAAATTAAACACTCTTTATTATAAAAACACTCAACGCACCAGGAAGGAAGGAACTTCCTCACTGTGATAAAGACCATCTTTGGAAACCCCACAGCTATCATATTTAATAGTGAAAGACTGTTTGCTTTCATTATAAGATAAGGAACAAGACTAGAATGTCTACTTTTTCAACTTCTTTAACACTGTAGTAGAGGGTCTAGCCAGGGCAATTAGGTAAGAAAAAGAAATGAAAGGCCTCCAGATTGGAAAACAAAAAATAAAACTATCTCTATTTGCACATGGCATAAGTTTGTCTATAGAAACTTCTAAGGAATCCATTAAAAAACTCTTAAAACTGGTAAATGAGTTCAGCAAGACTGCAGGATGTAAGATCAATATAAAAAAATCAGTTCATTTCTAAATACTAGCAGTGACATTTTTGAAAGTGAAATTAATAATTCAATTATATTTACAACAGCATCAAAAAGAATAAAAGACTTAGGAATACATTCAATAAAAGAAGTATAAGATATACACTGACAATTACACAATGCCATTGCAAGAAATTAAGGAATATCTAAATAAATGAAAAGATGTTCCATGTTCATGAATCAGATAACTTAATATTTTTAAGATGACTTTATTCTCCAACGTGGTGTACAAATACGAAACTATGCCTATCAAGATATCAGCATCTTTTTCCAGAAATTGGCAAGATAATATTCAAAATCATACGGAAATTCAAGGGATCCAGAAGAGCTGAAAAGAATCTTGAAAGAGAAGAACCAAGTTGCAGGACTTACTTCCAAATTTCAAAAATTAATGTAGCTACAATAATCAAGAAAGTGTACGGCACAAGATAGACGTATAGATCAATGTAATAAGAACTGAGAGTCCATAAATAAATTCATACATTTGTGATCAAATGATGTTCAACAATGGTACAAAGATAATTCCATGGGGAAAGAATAGTCTTTTTAACAAATGGTCTAGGGACAACTGGATAAGAAGTAATAATAACCTTTACCACACAACATATACAAAATTAAGTGAAAATGGATTATAAACCTAAGTGTAAAAAATAAAATTCTTAGAAGAAACCATAGGAGTAAATCTTCATGGTCTTTGATAAACCAAAAGTGGTGTCTTTGATAAACCAAAAGCACCAGCAAGAAAAGAAGAAGAAAAAAAACAGATAAATTGGACTTAAAATTTTATTCTGCAAATAATATCAAGAAAATGAACACAACTCTTGTAATGGGAGAAAATTGTTGCAAGTCATATATTTGATAAGGGATTTCTTTCCAGAATATATAATTCTTAAAACTAAAGAGTAAAAGACAAATTTAAACATGGGCAAAGGATTTAAATAGGCATTGCTCCAAGAAAAATATAAAAATGGCCAATAAGTGCATGAAACAATGTTTAACATCATTAGTCATCAGAGAAATGTAAATTAAAACAACAATGAGCTATCACCTCACACCACTAAAATGGTTATAGTCAAAATGATGGATGATAGTAAGTGTTGGTAAGGATGTGAAGAAATTGAAGTCCTTGTACATTTCTGGAGGGAATGCTAAATGGTGCGGTCACTTTGGAAACCACCTTGACAGTTCCTCAGATTATTATTCATGGACCTGCCATATGACCCAGCAATTCCACTCCTAGGAATATACCCAAAATAAATTAGAACACACATCCACACAAAAACTGTTACCTGAATGTTCATAGAAACATTACTCCTACTACCCCAAAGTAGAAATAACTCAAATGTCTATCCACTGATAAATAAAAAAACAAAATGTGACATATCATATGATTAAGTATTATTTGGCAATAGAAAATGAAGTATTAATACATACTACAACATGGATGAACCTTGGAAACATTATGCTAAGTGAAAGAAGCTGGTCCCAAAAGACTACAAATTGTATAATTACATTTATATGAAATTCTCAAAATAGGCAAATCCATAAAGACAGAAAGTAGATCAGTGATTGCCTAGGGCTGGTGGGGCAGACGAGGAATGGATGGAGAGGAATAGGGAGTATCTACTTATCAGTATGGGATTTCTTTACAAGGTGGACAAGAATTAGATTGCAGTGATGTTTGCACAACCCTGTGAATATACTGAAAACACACTGAACTGTAAACTTTAAATGGGTGAATGGCATGGTATAAAAATTTTATCTCAATAAAGCTGCTTAAAGTGTATTGTTTGGGGTCGTCTTTTCTACAGGGTAGAACTCACTTGTATTCCTATTGGACAAAATCCATTATATTGCTTTGGAAAAAATCATTTGCATTACTCTCATTTTTTTTTTACAAGCTGAATTTTACCTCTACAGAGTTGTAAAATATCTTAGGCAATAGAAATTCAAAGGGGAATATCTCAATATAATCAGGTAATCTCCAGAAAATACCCTAGACAATGACGAGCTCTCCACTGAAATGCTACTTAGTAATATCTCACCCATTTTCAAATCTTGGACAATTTTTCTGGACCTGCCTTTGAAAAAGGTCTTTGTCAGCTCAATTCCCTGTTTCAAGCACTCTTGCAGAAATATCTTAAACTGGTTTTGGGGACAGAGGCAGGAGTGCAGTTTCCAGGCTCTCAGCCTCACGTGGAAAGGTGTTGGCTCAGGTAGTAAATGGCCATCAACTGTGATTGGATGGCCACCAGCTGTGGCTAGTTGGCCGTCAGCTGTAACCAGTGAGTCATTGGCCACTAATATAACTGCTGTGGCTACGCTAGCAGAAAATGGGGGCTAGCAAGAAGATGGTGGCTGAGCTAACAAGCGGCGGAGTGTGGATTGCGGATTGCAGAGAGGCAGATTGCTAGAAAATGGGGAGTTGGTCGGTTGGCAGAAAAGCGGACAGCAGGTCGCATGTCCTGTGAATCCAGCCTCCAGTGAGACTACAGTGGTATGACTCCCCTACCTATGGCTCCGTGGGTGTTCCTTTTTGGTCTCACCATGTCCTGTGTTCCTATGCGGGGAGCGGGAGCAGAGACCCCGCATGCCACCCCACACGACACTGGTTCATTTCCTCTTTTTATTCTGGTCTTTGCTCAACTATTACCTTCTCAGAGAAAGCTTCCCTAAAATACATATATTAGTTATCTCGTGCTTTTTTAACAAATCATCCCCAAAAGCGCTGGCTTTAAACCACAAATATTTAATATCTCCCAGTTTCTCTCAGCAATCTAGGATCACCTTATCTGGGTGGTTCTGGCTCAGAGTCTCTCATTCACTTACGGGCAGGATGTCAGCAGGGGCTGCTGTCATCTGAAGGTTGACTCAGCTGGGGAATTGGTTTTCTGGAGGGTGCCTTTACATAGCTGTTGGCAGCAGTTCCTTGCCACATGAGCTTCTTAAGCTGCTTGACTGTCCTCATAACATGACAGCTCACTTCCCCAGAGCAAACCATCCAAGAAAAACAGGCGGAAGACACCGTGACTTCATTATCCAGCCTCCAAAGACATACACCATCGCTTCTACTTCATTTTATTTTTTAGAAGCAAGTCACTAAGTCCAGCCCACACTCAAGGCAGTGGGAATTCGGCTTCACCTGTTGAAGGGAGTGGAAAAGACTTTGTGGCGTCTATTTGGAACCACATAACAACCCCACATAAACATATCCCCTTGTCTGGTCCTCTGACTGCCTTACTGAGTTTTGTTTTCTCCATAGCATTTGATGTGATTATACTATATATTTATGTGTCCATTATTGACTTCCCCACTATATTGAAAAACAGTTTGCATTATTCCACAATGAATACTCATCAGCTAGAGTGGTACCAGGCATAGAGTAGCTCAAGGACTCTTTTGTTGCCTAAATAAATGAATGTGTAGATGAAGTTATCAGTGACAGGAGGAGAACCAGGCTTGGACACCAGGAATTATGACTTCAAACTTTGTATGTTTCCCAATGTCTTAGAAAAATTCTAATGGTGAAATGTAACTCAACAGTGGTTCTGGGGGAAGAGGGGAAGAAAGTCCTTCCAGTCTTCCATGATGTCACCCCAGCTGGGACCTCCTCCAGCCCTCCCAGATCCAAGACAATCCCTGCTGACCTAAATATAGGAAAGTTTTCTCTGCTCCATACATGTACACAAAAAAATCCTCCCATCTTTCAAGGGTCAATGTGGGGGTTTGGAGGTGGGAAATAGGCATGAGTCTGTTAGCACTACATTTCCTCCACTACTTATAAAGAGAAAGTTTGGGAAGCACTGAAATCATCCTGGGTCCCAGAGTTGAACACAGCATTGCCTCTGGGTCTAAGACACCCGGAATACTACTTTGTGCGTTCACTTTTTTTTTCATTAGACATTTACACCCCTCACACATTGATAAGCATGCTCACTTTGTTTATTGAGAATTTGGCAGCATTTCTAGAGCCATATGATGAATGCTCCTCGGCTCGGGGGGATAAGAAAATTCAGATGCAATTAGGAAGCAGATTCTAATTGAAAGTACACAGGATTGGGAGTCCAAAGACATTTTATCCACCACTAACCTGCTGAAAGCCTTATTTTTCATGCCTGTGAAATGGCAGTTGCGGTTGGGGAGAGCACAGAAAACTCCAACTTGCTCCTCAGGTTCTAATAGTGTATAAAGTTCAAAGATGTCTTAATATTCCCTGAATAGTCTTTGCCAGCTTTTTACCAGAAAATTCAACAAGGATTAGCAGAGGATGTGCCTGCATTTCTCTCCCTCTTCTCTAGAAACTTCCAGGCTCTAGGAAGATCAGAACACACACACACACACACACACATTAAATGAAAAGGTAAAAAAAGCCATTTCGTTTATCTCCATATCATTTTTGTAGAACAGAGAAACCTGATGGGAGATCTTGAAAACAAACTCTGCCCATTGACATTGCACGACGAGAGGCTTTGTGGGGGAAATGCCAGCTGTGGGGGACTGGAGAATGGACGTCCTAGCTGTTGCCTATCACCTCCCAGCTGGTGTAGAGCCAGAAAGAGTAGTCACTGCTCAAATGTAGAGAAGGGGTGTTATTTCAGAGATGATGGCGAAGTCACCAGCTCTCAGCTGGTACACCATGCCACTGCTTCCTTTGACGTCCCTTCAGTGAAGCTTCTAAATCAAACCAAAGGATCTCTGGTCCTTAGAGCAACTCCACGTCTTAGAAGGCACCTCAATAAGCCTCGTGTCCTGGCCAAAGGGATGGTGATAAGGATGGAATGGGCACAAGAAATTGATATCTGCCCTCGAATTAATCTTGGGGGGAGGGGCATGTCTTTAACTTTTCCGTGTGTGTGTGTGTGTCCGCCTCTGCTGAGTGGAGGAGCAGCATCCTCAAAACAATAACAGTGACAACATGGAGGAAACAAGGGCCGCTCTGTGTAAGCCCTGGTTCCAGACAACCCCCTTCCCTGCTGTGACAGCAAAAGGAAAGGACACCAAACTGTCCCCCTCAGGAATGTCTTGGAAATCTTGGCAAAAGGATTGGGTCTTAGGGCTGATACATTTCAATCAAAAGCTTTCAGCAGAGTGGGGAGGGGGGAGGAAGAATAAAAACGTTATTAAGAGGTGGACATTGAGTGACAGGGTACAAAACTCAGATTTTTCCTTTGGGGCTTGTGAGAGATGCAAGCTGACAAACTAAAGAATGTCGGAGCTGGGAAAGCTCTCAGAGCGGTAGTCCAACACCCTCACGTTTTAGATGAAGAACGGCAAAGAGGTTAAAGGATTCGTTCGTAGTGGCCTAGTGGGAAGACCACACAAAGGTGAGGAGGCTGTTGTTAGAGCTGTAGACAGGAATGAAAGGGCCTGAGGAGTACAAGAAACAAGTGAGAACAAAGCCGAGGAGCTGGCTTCAAAGGATTTTTGGAAGCTGTGATCAACAGCATTGAGTGACTACAATAAGGATGGAATCTAGAATGTTCCTAGATTTCTGGCTTGGGTGACTGAATGCCTCATGCTGTTAGTTATTAAGATGGAGGTCAGAGGAGAGGGAACAGGTCAAGAGTTTGAGACTTTCCAATGTGAGAGGAAATTTCAGTTGCAATATCCAATCACTATTGGATATTGCAATTATTACATCCAATCAGGAGAGAGGTTCATATTTGAGAGACAACAGGAAGGAGGTGATAATGGAAGTCATGGGAGTAGATGGGGGCTTTGAGAATGAATTTGTAAAGGAGGGTAGAGAACAGAGCACTTGAGGAACATTGGTACTTGAGAGGCAGGGAGAGAAAAAAGAACTAGAGAAACTGAGGAGACGCCACAGGAGTCAGGGCGGATCTGGAGAGGGGGTGTGAGAGCCAATGGCAGCTCACTCCAGCATCCAGGGACTTTGGAACCCATGTGTGCACAGCCAGGTTGCAGGATCTTTCACTCTTTCCTAATCTGTCTGTCTGTCCCTGATCAGGATGAAGTAGGAAAATCTCAAATCCATTTTCCCTATTTTGCCCTCCTAGACCTCCCATGACTATCAAGTTGGAAGGCTCCTGATGCAAGCCCAGATAGAACTCAGGGTGGGTGCCTCTAGAATCAGCCTCCACTTAGAGATTTCCCTAAATGCTCCATCAATGCCACTTCTGGTATCCTACACTAAGGGTATGGGGTGCAAATTTGTCTATTCAAGCCAGGTAGATACTCCATTCATACGTATGAAATCCTAACCACCGGGACCTTCTCCTACTTAGATGGAAGTTTGCAGAAAAGATGAGAGAAGGGGGCGAAGAGAAGAGTAGGGAAGAGCAAGGAAAAAGCAGTTGGAGCTTATCGTTAATGTAAAATGTTTTATTTCAGGAGTGAAAGCACAGAGCGGAGAAAGGATCGACTTTTTAGGAAACCATAAACAGTCACTTTCACTAGAGGATGTGTACGTGTAAAAAGGATATGGCAGGTAAGGCAGGAGGTGTGGCATGGAGCTGAGCAAACTGTGCTTGATTTGGTCTGCCATTCATAGGAACCCACTGAAGATATTGTGTTATTAATGAGATTACCACTGAAGTTTTGTCTTATGAAGATTAAGAAATCCTAGGAACTGCTAACCCATGAAATGGGAGACAGAGAATCTGAAAAGCCAATCAGAAAGCTGTTTCAGCCACTTTTCTTCTATGAGCTTCTGTTCCTTCATCTCCATCAGGGAGGACGGGGGCAGGCAGTACCTCGGGTCTCCAGTCTGTTCTAACGTTCTACTTCTAAGTTTAACTTGATGTAGGCAAGTGGAGAACAACTGGGCAATTCTCAGCAGATGTCAATGCCACATTGGATGAAGGTACTAAAGGAGACCTGCCACTCGTGTGTGTGTGTGTGTGTGTGTGTGTGTGTGTGTGTGTGTGTGTGATTTTTTTAATTAAATGTTTCTCAAGATCATTCAACAATTTAGTCTCATTTGGTCATGTTTAGTATTCCTTAGGTGCAGAAGCCATATCTTACTCATTTTTTTTACCTTCCCAGTGGTTGGCGTCAAGTAGGAGCATAATGCATGTCCCATGAATGAATGCAGCACTCAAGGGTCCTAATGTTAACTCTATCACAAAAGCTAAGCACAAAATGCTCAAGTGTTTCATATAAACAGAGTTTGAGACCAACCATCCAGCTCCTTCATGCTTCTCCTGGGAGGCTATTCTCTCTGATTATCCCCAACCCTCCCTTGTACTGGCTTCCCCAAGTTCTGGCTTCTCCAAAGCATTTTAAGAATGAGAAGCCATTATTCTTGCTAACTGTTCATTTTTTTTTTCAAAATAAAAAGTTATACAAAGTATGCAGAAAAGCACAGAGGTATGCATTGATCTCAAGAAGTTGGGGCTGTCCCAATGTATTATCCCCATTATTTTCCACTGTGGGCTCCCAGATGGGTTGGATGGGGCTCAGTAATCTTCAGTTTATTTCATGTCTTGCCCAGCCAGCATCTCAGGAGGTATGAAAGCAAATGAGAGAGTCCAGTCTGCAACCCCAGATCCAGGGACTGGATTTCCCCACCAGCCAATGTTCATCCTTAAAAGGGTCTGCTCTGCCAGGGACCCATCCTCTTGATTTCAGCTCAACAATCTGGCCTGCCTTGGCAATACCTGCTAACATCAAGCTTGGATACAGTGGTATTAGGGGAGGAAGGTTAAATACCTCTCCCTGTTACTTCTTGCCCTCCCTGAAACAGTTGACTGGACTCTATAACACTTGGTTTGGGGAAGAATTTTATCCTGAAGCCATCTGGCGAGACACAGAAAATGTCTTTTTATATTCTGCTTTCCTCAGGAGTGCTGGGCCAAGATAGATTCATGTTTGTCTCACAAGGAGGAAATGACTGTGGCTTTTGGGGACATCTCAGTGTAGGGCAGTGGGGTCAAAGAGAAAAGAGGATGAGAATGTAGGCTGCTACTCTGCTTCCACACATCACCAGCTTGGGGACTTTTCTATGAACCAACCTCTAAGGTCTCTCCTTCCACATTGGTAAATTGAGGGTAAGACCTACAGATCTGACCTTAGTTTAGTGAGGCCAAAACAAGAGAGGAGTGGTGAAAGTTTGAGCAGCACTGACATAGAAAACATGGCCAAGAGAATCCTCTAAAACACAGACTCTTGACTAGGTTGTACAGGACGGTTTGTTCATCGAATTAGGGTACAATGGACCATCCAAATGACTCAAAATTGATCCAAAGTGTGGAACACAATTTCTTCTGTATCTCCTTTTCTCACCTTTCACACTGTTATAGGACATAATATATTTCAGTAGATAACTGCACATAAAATAAAAGTGAATTGGGGGTAGATAGCATTTAACCAAACTTTAAGTTCTTGCTCAGGGACTTGTAATGTATGAAGTAAGAGTCTAGCTAAACAATTTGATATAACACCACAGAGTTAAATATGGCAGTACCAATGAGGAATTGGGGTTAGCCTTTGAAGCTTTTTCCCCTGCGCCACGTTCACTTATAGTGAAGAGAGAATACTCATTAATGGATAACTCAGGTGGTAACCAAGACACTGGGTAATGCCTTCCACAGCATGTGAGCGGCATCTCTGTCTGGGCTAAAGGTGGAAGCTGCCATGCCTGGAGGCTGGTCCCACCATCCTGAAAATGCTACCATATCATCCTCACATATGCTTTTGTTTTGGGAAATTTATGTCTGTTTGTATAACCTTCTCTTCTATCTTGGCAAGGAGCTCATTTTGTGATGGATCAAAACTAGTCAACTGGACTGTCCATTAAATGACCAGTGAGCCATATGAATGGGCCGGATTGGCATTTGATGTAAAGGAAAGGGAAGATGATCCTGAAGTGGAGAGGAGGCCCCAAAGAAAACAAGTCAGCTACCCAGACACCTGGGAAACAAGTATAACATGGATTTCTACTTTTAGTCTTGGGTGCAATTCCAGAGCAAATGTGTTTTTTACACTTTACATCCCAAACTCAGGTAATAAGGTAGGAAAGGTTCATGTCATGCAGACAGTGTTGAAGACAATGAGGTCTGCCAGTCTGCCTTCCCATCTTAGTAACTTGCCAGATATCCACCCCAGCTAGGCTGCTACAGAATACACAGCAAAGGTCCTGGGATGTCAAATATTTGGGTCTACCTGGGCATATGTCACTTCTCCTCATTTTACTTACACCTGGCTGTCTAACACAGAGATCACTTCTCTCTGGAATTTTCCATCTACAGAATTATATTTCAGCTAAGAATTGACTGACCTACTAAAGGGCAAGAGAGTGGATTTCAGGTATTGCATTCAGGTTGCTCAAGCTAAGGGTCATGACACAGCTCTGACATGGAGCATCGTTTATGTGGCTACAAATTTCTCTTGTGCCTCCAGACTAAGGCCAAGAAATCTCCCTTCTGTTCTTCGTTGATTTTTTTGTTTGCATGTGCTTGGTTTTTTCTTTGTAGGTTATGAGGTGTTGCGGTAAAAGAGGAGAATTGATGGTCTAGAGACCTTG
The DNA here is from genome assembly GCF_964194185.1 of Rhinolophus hipposideros. Taxonomy (NCBI): domain Eukaryota; kingdom Metazoa; phylum Chordata; class Mammalia; order Chiroptera; family Rhinolophidae; genus Rhinolophus; species Rhinolophus hipposideros. Next base: position 83,777,861 of record NC_138052.1, read on the forward strand.
TGGAAACTGGATTTGGGTTATGAGTGTTTGGTTACACCAGATACAAGTGTGATTTGGGCACTGATGAGTGACAAAGGGTGTGTGTCTGGCAAGGCAGGAGGAAGAGAGAGCACAGAGAGGGTAACACATGATGACGAGCACATGAATGGACCCCCTAACAGTCGCAGGACCCATGAAGAGGGCCCAGACCTGCACAGATATCTACAGTCAGTAACAAGCATCAGGCAGGGAATTTTCAAGGGGCAGTTAGTTGGTCCTTCAGCCAGGGACTTCCCTTTATGGTCTGGCAGCCAAGTTCACGTGGGGTCCCCAGGTGAGGGCATTGAGACCTGCCGCCCAAGCTGCTATGGAAGGCAAGGCTGGCAGACCCCCAGATTCCTGAGATTTCACCACTGTTGCTGGTATGTTGGCTAGGCCTGCCTCACTCCTTCCCCTCCTCTGACTCCCAAGAAAAGGATGCCAACCTGTCTGCTTTGTCTGGGAGACTTCCGCTGTATTTCTGAGAAATGTTGGCTATGGAGAGACTTCTCCAGGCCTCTGGTTCTCCTCTGGTTGAGTCCAGCCACACAAAGGACACTTACTGCTTGTTTGCACTGAGACAATAGAGTACCCACTCACCTGCTGCCCCACCTGCAGGAAAGTGATGCTGGCATACTCCCTTCACTCTTCTTTCCCACCTCCCTCTTAAAGCTTACTCAACTTAGGCTGGAGGGCCCACCTAAGTTTGGGAGCGCCAGGACCATTCTATTCAGAAGCGAGGGATATGGGTAACTTTGTAATTTCTAAGACCTTGAACTTTCTGAAAATTTCATAGTGTGTTTTTGCTGAGTCATGTCTAACTGTGCTGTCCCCATTTTTCCTCTCAAATTTACTACTTCTGCGCCCTTTGTCCCGGTCTTCTCATTCCATTGAACTCAGATACCAGTGTCTCCTGGGAATAGATGCACTGAGACAATACTATTCCCACACCACACACACACACACACACACACACACACACACACACACACACAAAACCTCATGATATCTACAGGATCTATAGGGAAAAGTCATTGATCTTCAATTACTTTCCAAGACACCTAACTTCTTCTTTATTTTTAAAGAAAATTATGTTAGGTCTGTAGAACATAATACAGTCTTGAAAAGTACACAAACTGAAAAGTACAAAAAAAGATGAACAGCGAAAAAAAAAGTCACCTCAATATTCTATCATTAAAATAACACCTGTCAGTATTAAGTAAAAATCACTGCTGACATTTCTCAATGTATAGAGTTAAGTATAATTTTTTAAACAAATAGGATCTTATTACTTTTTAGTTTTCTAAATCAAAAGTATTATGTTTGAATGTGAATGAAGAGATTATCATGAAACTTAAGGAACTGCTAAATACAGAGAAATGTTTATTTACCACATGAGATATTAAGTCTTAAAAGAACCCTCTTTGTTTGGGGGGACGTGGGGAGGTAGTGAAGGAGTTGCAAAACTTTAAGATACAGGAATCACTCTTTTTATTTAAAATTCTCGTTTATTCCAGACCTTGGCTTGTCAGGGCAGAGCTTATATTTTACATGTGTTTTTCAGTTACATTCTTTAATGATAAAATCAGGACTCGCCAAGTGTTTAAACTATTCTTTACACTCCTGCTTCAAAACTTCTGCATTGTCTTTGCTTTGTATTAATACAAAGCACTAAAACTCCCCCTCCACTGGCACATCTATCCAGTAAGAGGAAAAGGATGGTAAATGTGTGGAAGAGACTAAGAAGATCAGATCTCTGGAGAAAACCCATCTGAAGGAAGCTAGTCTGGCTTTCTGCCTAATTCCCCTCTTCATTTAGCAATCACAGTCTAATAACTAGCTTTAGCCAGGTTTCTAGAAAATTAGTCTGCCCACCAAAACCTGCTTCAACCTGCTTCAGGTCACTTACAAATATTAACCCTTATTTTTAATAGCATTTACTTATTTATGTATGTTTTTAAGTTGCCTAAACATTGGAGTAGGCAGCTATTGGAGTAAGTAAATGTAACACTTAAAACTCTGGAACATGTTTCAATACCAGAGCAGTACTTAGTTCAAAACACCATGGCTACCCAGGTCTTCCAAACTTTACTCATCTCTCTCTCTTAACATTTCAGGAGGTTCAATAAGATAGGTCAAAGTCACTTTTAAAAATCTGATTTTCTACAGACACGTAGACCAACGGAATAGAATTGAGAACCCAGAAATAAAACCACATAAATATGGACAGATAATTTTTGACAAAGAAGCCAGAAACATACAATGGATAAAAGACAGTCTCTTCAATAAATGGTGCTGGGAGAATTGGATAGCCACGTGCAAAAGAATGAAACTGGACTGCTGTCTGTCACCATGTACCAAAATTAATTCAAAATGGATCAAAGACTTAAGCATAAGACCTGACACAATAAACTGCATAGAAGAAAACATAGGTACTAAACTTAGGGACCTTGGGTTCAAAGAGCATTTTATGAATTTGACCTCAAAGGCAATGGAAGTAAAAGCTAAAATAAACAAATGGGACTATATGAAACTTAAAAGCTTCTGCACAGCAAAAGAAACCATTGACAAAATAAAGAGGCAACCAACTGAATGGGAGAAGATTTTTGCAAACAGTGCCTCCGATAAGGGGCTAATATCAAAAATATACAAGGAACTCATGAAGCTCAACAACAAAAAAACAAACAACCCAATTGAAAAATGGGCAGAGGACCTGAAGAGACATTTCTCCAAAGAGGCAAATAGACATATGAAAAAACGCTCAACATCACTAATTATCAGAGAAATGCAAATAAAAACCACAATGAGATATCACCTCACCCCAGTCAGAATGGCTATCATCAACAAGACAAATAGTAACAAGTGTTGGAGAGGCTGTGGAGAAAAAGGAACCCTCATACACTGTTGGTGGGAATGCAGACTGGTGCAGCCATTATGGAAGGCCGTGTGAAGGTTCCTCAAAAAATTACGAATAGAATTACCATATGACCCAGCAATCCCTCTCCTGGGTATCTACCCAAAAAATCTGAAAACATTTATTCATAAAGACACGTGTGCTCCAATGTTCACTGCAGCTTTGTTGACGGTGGCCAAGAAATGGAAACAACCAAAACGTCCTTCAATAGATGAATGGATAAAGAAGTTGTGGTATATATACACAATGGAATACTATTCGGCTGTAAGGAAAGATGATATAGGAACATTTGTGACAACATGGATGGATCTTGAGAGTATAATGCTAAGCAAAATAAGTCAGACAGAAAAAACAGAGAACCATATGATTTCACTGATATGTGGTATATAAACCAAAAACAACAAAAGAACAAGACAAACAAATGAGAAACAAACATCATAGACATAGACAATAGTTTAGTGGTTACCAGAGGGTAAGGGGGTGGGAGGTGGGAGATGAGGGTAAGGGGGATCAAATATATGGTGATGGAAGGAGAATTGACTCTGGGTGGTGAACACACAATGGGATTTATAGATGATGTAATACAGAATTGTACACCTGAAATCTATGTAATTTTGCTAACAATTGTCACCCCAATACATTTTTAAAAATCTAATTTTCTCCTGTTGTTTAGCACCCCAAACTCCCTGACCCCCTGTGCTTTCCTACCACGGTAGACTTTCCCTTTCACCCATACCATTTTAACCTGCTATCTTGGTCTCTCGATCATCTCTCGCCGCCATTTCTTCCTCTCTAGTGTGCTCAGATGTTGTCATGAGCCCCTGCTGCATGCAGCCCCTTTTCTATCAAGAATTCTTGTCTTTTCTCTTATCAGAGAGTGTGGGGAGGGGAGAAGATGAGCAGACAACTTCCAAATGTTCTCTCATAAGCGGAGCGTGGCAGAGAGGCTGTGGGCTCCACTGTGTTAACGATTTGTGTTTAGTCACACTAGCTTTGTGGTGGGCTCTTGGGAGAGGTGTTAATAGAGGGTGGGGGGCAGATTGTTTGAAACCTTAGTATCTCTCTCTCCTGTTGATTGCTCTACACTTGGAAGTAAAGAAGAAAGAGTGGGAAGCTAAATATGTGGCAGTGGTGCCACCTTTTAATTTGTGTCCCCAAATATCAGGAAAAGCAGATTTTTTCCAGGATTGAAAAGCAAGAAGTAAGATTCTTTCTAAAGACTGTTTTCTGTCTTGGACCAAGGTTTCTTTGTTAATGATTCTTAATTGGATTCGTGTGTGTGTGTGTGCGTGCAGGAAGGAGAGTAAAGCCTTGGGTGGAGATTGAATGGAGTAAGAAAAGGAGGAAAAAAATAAGAAGAGAAATATGTATCAGGTGCTTAAAAAACAACAACAACAAAAAACCAATCCAAACAAAAATAGCAAAGAGATGTCTGTGGACAGCTCTGCTGGCTGTGAGTGGAACTGGAGAGGAAGGCTCTGCCTGCGGGTGCGCGTAGCAACAGAGCTCTGATTGGCCAGAACTGTGCAAAGAATAAGCCCATAATACGGGCTTTGAGCTGTGCTCCGCAGGCAGCTGAACTGGGACAGGTCCAAGCAGGCCCTGCAAAGACATGCTCGGAAAAACCCAGAGCACAGCAGCTGTTGGCTACAGCACTTTTGAGTCCTGATAGCATTCAGGGTCGTTAGTCCCCAACACTTCACACTATAGTCTACTGTCTCTACCTGTTGCCTCCGCCTCCCATGGGTTGGTTGTACTTATGTTCAGACCAGAAACTGGTGCAGGGTCTTACTAACCATCATAACACAGGCAGAGAATGTCTCTGAAAGAAAACTGGCCAAGGAGTCAGGAGCCTGGGCCTTCGTTCTCTATCAGGCATTAATTATTATACATCTTCCATTAACGGAAGGCTTACTACCTGTGGAGGTGATGGCATACACATCACCGTAGTAATCCATCAGCCCTCACAGCAACTCAACAAGATAGAAAGAAGTTTCCTATTTTCCAGATAAGGAAACAGAGTCAGAGAGAGGTCCAGGGACAGGCAAACTATAACTTGTAGGGCACATGAGGATGTTCAAATATCTAGCGGTTGGCAGCAGCTCAGTGTCAACTGGACAACTGGGCGGATTTACAGGCAACCAAGTCTTCTGGTCAATTTTGGCCTGACATTAAAGCATTATGGTGAGCCAATAGTTCCTATTATTAAAAATAAAATACCAGGAGAAAAAAAAAACAGAAAAAAATCTGAGTATTTTTTCCGTGAGGAATTAATAAATAATATGTGATAGATTCACAATGAATACTTGCAAGCTGTTTTAAATGAATGAACTGGGTCTACATACGTTAAAAAATAAGTTTCAAAACTTTATTGCTGACTGAAAAATAACTGGTTGCAAAACAGTTCTTGCGATATGATAGCATTTGGGGGGTGTTTTTTAAACTTATAAAACAATATTCTCTGTTTTCTGACATATAAATCTATAATAAGCTGATAAAACATGGAATGGAACAATATAAAATTCTTGATAGTGGTTGTCTCTGCAGAGAAAAGGAGGGAACTAGGATGAGAAGAACAAAGTAGTTTTCAACTTTAACTGTAAGCTAGTTTACACACACACACACACACACACACTAAATGACAAGTAAACATTTCAAATATGCATGGGGAGATGTGTGCGCTTATCATATTACTCTCTCGATCTTTCTGAATTAAAACAAAAAGGATTCTTTTTTGTAGGCATCTTCATTCATGCCACCCCTGTTTATGTGGGTCTAGAAATGAAATCCATGGGCCTAATAATTCTGGGAACATCCTGTAGGACCGTGAGGGAGAGTAAGAGATGAAGATATGTGTGCTATTTTGAAATCAAAAGAAAGTAGGAGCAGTCAAGAGTCCTGTATTCCTGAGAGAAAAGAGTTGCAGAGACCTTGCAGATGTTACTCCAGGCTGTCCAAGCTCCTCCCCATTCCCTTCCCTTCTCAGCCAGGAAGCAACTTTTATTAAGCTCTTTATCTCTACAGGGCTCCAGCCAACCTCAAGGGTCTATAGAGGTAATGTAATCGCTGTATCTTTCTAAATATTTCAAAAGTAATGTACACTTATCTGTGAAAACAAGTTCTCATTCCTTCCACCCTATTTGCCTTTATGACTTAGGAAATAATGAAGGACAAAGAACAAGTCAGGTGGGAAGAGAGTAGAAGAAGGTTCTAGGCACAATCACCTTGCAAACCAAGTGGAACAGAAACTGCCAGTATGTCCCAAAGGGGAGTATGGGAAGAAGAGAAAGACAGAAGTAGGGTAAAGAGGTCAGACTTCCATGTCTTTATTTCCCCCTCCTGGGATGAACTCGAAGGCCAGAGCAGGTTTGGTACAAATTTCTAGGTAAGGAAAGGAACCTGGGAACCTTTGGGGTGGGGACCAGTGAGGGACTTCCCCAAGCACTGCCTGGAGCAGCATGTGAGCCTTCTGGCAGACGGAAGCACAAAGCCAGAGTCACAGTGGCCTGGGTACTAGTTCAACAGTGCAGCAGGAAAGCGACCAGACAGGCAAGCCTATAGCAGCATTTCTCACATTCCCACCATGCAGATGGCTGGTGGTGAGCAGTGAACCCAGATATTCACAAGTGCTCTAGAGAGGGGCCAAGGAGGCGCTGAGAGGGCCCTGGGTTAAGAAGAAGGTACCATATTGCCCCCAAACATAACCTGAGACCAGTGGTCACCAACCCAGGGACCAGACCAGACCATCCACTCCAGTGTGACTAGTGGGAATTCAGAGGACACCGTTTTGACTCAGAAGCCCCCCCTTCTATTCTTCCACCAGGAAGTCTCTTTGCCCTTACCCTTAATCTCCAGCTGCCATCTTGGAGACGAGCAGGGAAGCAGGAGAATTCCAAATAACTCCAGGTCTTTTTGGGATAAAGTATTATTTAACAAGAAGAGACTGAGATATTGTTAAGGGGCAAGGTTGTTTACCCACTAGCCAGTGTTGTTGAGAATCACATTAGATCAGTTACATAAAACTTTTCAAAGCTACATGAGCCGCATTTTCTTTGTATGTTTGAATGCAGCTTGAATTCAATTGGTGACCATGATACATCCATCATTTCTGTCCTCTGTCCTAAGAATAAATATCAGAGATCATAACTGAGGGAGGCACATAGAAGGGAGACCTTTCTAGGTGGGAAAGGAATTTAAGCTCTCCGTGTTCATTTCATTACCTCTTTAAATCCTCACGTCTTGTGAAAACGTTATTTTTTGTTTGATTTAACTCAGTATTGTGGCTTTAAAGACTATGGTGGAAGGTATGGACTTTAACTTTGGAATAGGGACTATGGTAAGTAGAAAAGGTAAAGAGAAATATTTCAATGTGTACATGCACACACCCACATGCAGTATACACAAGTGAACTACGTGTATGTGCTCACACTAAGCCTCTAGGTAATTACCTGGACTATAGGATCAGCAAGAGCCCGAGTCCAAAACTCAGCAGGCACTTAATGCGCTTCACATCCATCATCTCTGGTATCTCTGGAATTCTTTGCTAAAATGCAATATAACATAGGGCCTAAAAGAAGCTTGGCTCAAAGCAAATAAGGGTTCCTTCATTTGCCTGGTCCCAGGGGCTTTCTCTTTCATTTGCAGCAAGCCCACCCTGATGGGATAAACTTTGCAAACTCAAGCAGTCCTGCCAATGGTGGGGGTGTAGACAGTGCAGTCACCTTGCTGCAGAGGAGGCAAGAAGCCCAGCATCTAGCCCAGCTCTTCCACTGACCTGCGCAGTGGGAGCGCCCAGCTATCCGATGTGCGCGTTCTCCGTTCTGACCCCTGGGCTGTCCTAAACTGAACTCTACTCAACTCCATCCCTGCTGCTCTCCTGTTCCCTGCAGAGTGAGCCCTCCCCTAGCTGGCTTGGGCTTCCCTGCCTTATTCGGTTTAAATTACTTCTTTGAACTTTGGTCTCATTATTTTTGGACCGTCATTTGGTCTGGAAGACTTTCTTTCCATGGGTTCCTTCTGTTCTCCTTCCTTTTCACTCTCTTGGATGTGCTTCCCAAGGCCTCTTTTTACAGTTCCTTTTGGGTGGTTTTTATTACCTTCATGCATCTTAATCTGAATAGGGAGAAGCTCCAGGACCATTGTCCTCTTCCCCCTGGATTCCTACTTGTTTGGTTGTTATGGGAGCTTCTCAGTTTAAAGGGCTTGGAGAACTCAGCTTCTCCCACAGCTCAGGACCCAGTTCACCGAATGGCTTTTTCTAGTTTGATGCGAGAAACCAAGTTCCACTGTCATCCTGTGCTGCCACCACCCACTACCTACTCTCAGAGACAAAACCATAGATCTGGGGCTGCCTTTCAACGGTCAGGGATTCCATGGAATTATTTCTCTCTCTACCGTAATAACAAGTTTGATAAAGAAGTTGAATTATTTGGATGCTTTGAGCTGGAAATAACAGAAATCTTTACATCTCAACTGGCTTGAACAATTAATAAAACATATTATCTCCTATAACAAAAGTCCATGGGTAGGGATAGTCTAAGGTTGGTCGATTCAGGGCCCAATGACATTCACAAGGACCAGATTCTTACCGTCTTACTGCTTTTCCACCCTCCTTGGGCTAGCTAACCTAGATTATAAGGTGGCTGCAGCAGTCTTCTCCAGACACCACAATGTCCAACCAGCTGTGTACTTCTGCAAATTACTTTGTCTCTCTAGACCTTTATTTTCTCATCCAAAATAGCAATAAATAATCATAGAAACCACTTGTATAGCAATTACTATAGGCCAATTAGTCTTTGAAGCCTTAGCATATGACAATACATTTGATGTGCACAACAATTCAGTGAAGTAGGAACTGTTACTATTCCCACCTAATGAGGACACTGAGGCACAGAGAAGGTGAGCGAGCTGCCATAATCACTCGGCTAGTAAGGAGCAAATCTGTGATCTAACTGGATAGGGCTCATGACCCTAACCACTCATTTACCCCCCTAATGATACAGTAAGTCAATAAAAACATTGCTTACGTACTCAGGCACCAAATGTGATTGCTAAGATAATACACGTCAAGCATTTAGCAGAGTGGTGTGAGCATAGCAAGGATTCAGTGAATACTTGGTAAACATTCTACAGTCACCTTAAGTATATACAAGTCAGCCCGATATAGGTTGAGAGGATTAAACAGGCCCTCATTTGTTTTCCCTTAAGCTAACTTCTCTCTGCCATATCCTATTCTAGAACCTAACTCTCGGTTTACTTATAACTCACTCCTTATACTTTCTTAGCTCTTAACAGACCAAGGCATAACTTCCATGAGCACAAAGTTACTCGATCTACAGACTCAGGCTGTATCTACCTGACTGTGACTTTGGGAATCCTTCCAGAATCTTTCATCAGACCGAAAGAAATCCCCCATTGCCATCAACTCATGCAGATTGTAAATCTTTTTTCTGTAGTAATGCAGTTCTACCTCTCATTGTTTTCTCCTTAAAAATTATGAGTTATTTCAAAAATAGAGAAAAACATAGAGAATAATAAAACATACACACACATCACAACCATAGATATTTTTAAATGTTAATGTTATCCAGTGTTTCAGGCCTTTTAAAAAATAAATAAATGAAATGTTAAAGACACAACCGAAGCCCTCTTCCCTACTTCCTTATCCTTTTTAGTAAACACTCTCTTAAAGGTATGTATCCCACCCAAACAGGTTATTGTATTTTTAGTACATTCATATACAAATATATTTACTATAATTTTGTGTGCTTGGTAACTTTAAAGATAAATGGTGTCATGTGGTATGTAAGATTCCGCAACTTGCTTTTTTAAAAATCCATGTTTATTTTCACTTATTTTGTGTTTACTCTTTTCATACTTTAAAAAAAAAAAAAAGAAAAAAAAAGAAAACACCTTATTTTTTCTTCTTCCTGCCATCATTTGTATTAATAGAGCTGTAGCTATTTCCCTCTCTCTACCATCTTTCCTCCTTTTGGCTTCTGGTTTGGAAGTAAGATTGTATTTATACTATTCTAATGGTTACTCATAAATTTTTAATACACACGTATATATTTTTTTCTAAGATCAAATGTGTTTATTATTGCTAGCATTCTCAAACAAGACAAAGATGTCAGTATGTTTTAAGCATTGAGCACATCCACCACCAACATTCTTTGGTGCTGGTTGTCTAGACATTTAGCACCACTTTTTAAATGCAAAACTTATTTTTACCCTCTCAATAATTAATGTACTTACTGAAATCCTTTACAACTATTGCTGTCTTGCTTCCAATTCTTCCCTCTAATTTCACTTTTCTCCTTTTAGAACTATGTACACAGGTCTGTTAATAATAAATTTCCTTATTCTTTACGTAGCTGAATGTGTCCTTATTTTGCCCTCACAACTGAATAATAATTTAGCTGGGTATGAAATTTCAGGTCAACTGTTTTTTCTCAGTGCTTTGAAAATATTAACTTACTTGTATTTGGGGGTCTTATGTAGGTGAAGATAATTCTTTTGTCAATCTACTTGTCATTCTTTTGTAGGTAACCTGTGTTTTCCTTTTAGTAACTTTTAATATTTAATTTTTATCATTTATTTTTACAGTTTCATTATAGCATAAATAGATGTGTTTATTTTTATTTGTTCTGTTTGCATTTTATGTGAACTTTCATTCTCTGTATTATTTTTTTCCTGAAACTCTTAATCAGATATATGTTGGTGCCTCTCAGTATATTTCTTATGCCTCTTAACTGTCCATCGTGTGTGTGTGTGTGTGTGTGTGTGTGTATATATATATACGCATATATATATACATATATATATGCATATATATAAAATTTCTCTTTCTGTCTGTATTTTGTTTATATCCCTGAGTTGTATTTTGCCATTGTATTTGTCAGGGTTCTTCAGAGAAACAGAATCAATAGGATGGATAGATAGATACCAGCAGATAGATAGATAGATAGATAGATAGATAGATAGATAGATAGATAGATAGATAGATAGATGATAGATAGATAAATTGGCTCACATAACTGTGGAGACTGACAAGTCAAAATCTGCAGTGTGAGCCAGCACACTTGAGACCCAGGATAGCCAAAGGTACAGATCAAGTCCAAAGAGAATTCCTTCTTACTTAGAACAGGGTTGATCTTTCTGTTTTATTTAGACCTTCAACTGATTGGATGAGGCCCACCCACATTATGGGGAACAATCTGTTTTCCTCTCGTGACTAAAGTGTTCATTTCTAAAAACCTTTCACAGAAACACGCAGAATAATTTTGACTAAATATCTGGGCATTCCATTGGCTCAGTCAGGTGGACACATAAAATTAACCATCACACTCACTTATATACTCTCTTCCTAATTGTGTCTAGCTTAAAGTTTATTCCATTTACTGAATAAGTTTTTTCAATGTTATAAAATGCTGTATTTTTGGTACCACAGTTTACTTTTGTTACTTTAAATATTCTCTTATTTGTGTCTAATTATTGCCTCCTTTGTATCATCCTTTCTTGTTTTACCCTTCACTTTGTATTATTGTTGTTATTATTCCTCTATCTCTTTGACAATTCTAAACAGACTTAGTTTTAAATAATTTCAGATTATTCTATTATTTTAATTTGATTAATTCATTTTCCCATTTTTTAAAAAAATTTTGTTTGGTGCCTCTTTTATCATTAATATTCCTCATATGTTTCAAAATTTTGGTTTACTGGTTCGTCTTGTAGGAGCCCACCTCAAAACCAGGTGGGCAGCTTGGGATTCCCACCTTAGTGCAAAATTAGGGATATTATAGACTTGATCTTCAAGCCAACAGATATCTTGACCCAGTGGGGTCTTAACTCAGGGCTTGTGTTCCGTTTCCTCCTGCCTCCCGAGCCATACAGTTTTATATAAGCTATAGACTCAGGTTGTTGAATTATCTTCAGTCACTTTACGATGTGATAAACAAGGCGGGGACAGGACACTTTTATACCCATTATTATACTAGCAGAACTGAGCATACAGTTGTCTTTACCTTCTGTTTTGACCTGTGACTCTGCAGGACTGGAGATTCAGCCACATCTACATGTCTGTTATTTTACTGATCACTGCAATGTGTCAGAAGCAGATTGAAGGCCTCAAGATGTGAACTGACGATACCATTTTTGACTAAAACTCCCCCTTTTTTATTGTGTTTCAAGCTCTATTGTTGCAGCCTTTCCAGTGTGTTCTTTCCATATTCTCAGCATTCTCTGGAACCTTTTGAAGAAAACCAGGCCATTAATCACCACACCTCTTTTCCAGTCCCCAACAAGAAAGAGGTAGTATACTCAGTGAGGTGATTCAGGGACTACTTACAAGGGTGTGGTCTGAGTTAAGGGGAAATCAGAAAGGATTGCTGAAACTCCCCAAACTAGCAACAGCAGTAAACCAACAGCACCCTTAAGCCTAAAGAAGTAAAGAGAACGAGAGCAATAAACAGAACTAGTAGACAGTTAGAGCTGTGGCTATAGGAGATATCTGCCTGGCAGGATTTCTGGTCTTTAATTCAGAACCATAGTCAACTGCCAAACCTTAACCAGGCAAGGAAAGAGACAAGGGAGTGAATACCCCCAAACACCTTCTTCTCCCTCTTCCTAATTTCTTATTGGTACTTCCCATTGGCCAAACACAACTGGAAGCCAGCCTCAAGGGACCCCTTAACATAGTCAGGAAAGGTCATCCTCTCAGGCACAAAGCAGAGTGGAGAAGGCTGACAAGTGGATCTGCGTGTGGTACTTAGAGAATATTTCTCATATATGAAGTTCTGACAATTAAGTTCATGAACTTGCCACCATGCGCTGACATTGGCAGCACTGTACACACAGCTCTGTAAGGCTTCATAACCTTGGTCTATCAGTGTCTCACAGCTGTGTTCATGTCGACGTGTGGTGGTGTCTTGTTGAGTGGCGTTCATTATTGTTGTTGTGTGTTTTTGTGTGCCATTGCAAGAATGTCTGAGCTTGAATTAAATCAATAAACAAACACAAATTTTCTTGTTAAACTTGGCAAGAGTGGAAGTGAAATCAGGGACATGTTAGTCCAAGTTCATGGGGATAATGCCATCAAGAAAATGGCAGTGTACAAATGGATTAAAAGTTTTTCTGAGGGGAGAGAACGCATCACTGATGAAAAGAGGTCAGGGTGGCCAGTAACGAGCAGAACTGACTAAACCATTGCAGAAATTCATCGAATTGTGCGTCAAAATCATCAGCTGACTGTGAGAAGCACAGCAGACCAATTAAACATTGATAGAGAAGCAGTGAGGAAACTCTTAACTGAAAATTTTGACATGAGAAAGGTGTGTGCAAAAAAAAAAAAAAAAAAAAAAATGGTCCCGAAGGAGGTCACAGATGAACAAAAGCAAAGGAAAGTCAAAGTTTTCCAAGACCTTTTGGAGAGGCAAGACGATGTTTTGGGCCGTGTTATCACCGGCGATGAAATATGGGTGTACCAATACAAGTCTGAAACAAAGCATCAAAGTGCATAATGGAAATCAGTCATTTCTCTATGACCAAAAAAGTTCCGTCAGTCCAAATCAAGTCAAAATGATGTTGCTAACCTTTTTCGATATCGGAGGGATTATTCATTATGAATTTGTACCAACTAGACAAACAGTTAACCAAGTTTACTATTTGGAAGTACTGAAAAGGCTGCTTGAAAAAGTTAGATGACCTGAACTTTTTGCCAACAATTCATGGCTCTTGCATCATGACAATGCATCAGCTCACATGACACTGTCTGTGAGGGAGTTTTTAGCCAGTAAACAAATAACTGTATTAGAATACACTCCTTACTCACGTGATCTGACCTCTAATGACTTCTTTCTTTACCCAAAAATAAAGGAAATATTGAAAGGAAGATATTTTAATGACATTCAGGACATTGCTTTGATGGGTGGACTAGGCACTGGCATCGGTGCATAGCTTCCCAAGGGGAGTACTTCGAAGGTGACCATAGTGATATTCAGCAATGAGGTACATAGCACTTTTTGTAGGATGAGTTCACGAACTTAATTGTCATACCTCGTATTGCATACCCCAAGATTATATATTTTTTAAGTCACTTCCATCTTTAAAAATACATAAATGAATTATCTCCCTTCCCCACTTCTCCTCTTTAGCTATTGCCTTTATGCTCTTTTTCTATTACAGGTCGTTTCTTGAAACAATTGTCGATGCACTGTCAGCAATTTATTCTAATTCACTCCTCAACCTTCTATAGCCCAGTTTATATCTTTATAATGCCTGAAATTTCTCTCAAGTCAGTTGCTGATTTTCTGCTGAGGTATAAACCCAATCCAAACTTCTCAACTTTTACTAATTTCAGTTGCAGCTCTTCTATCCTAAAGCCCTCTTCCCTCTTGGCTTCTGTGCAACCATTTTCTCCCAGTCCTTCTCTCATGGGATTGCAATGGCAGTATGTAGGAGGACTCACTGGGCTGAAGAAGCAGCATATATGCAACACCTAAAGGCTCCAAGGGAGTGAGGCCAGCAATGGTCAGAGGAGTGGTGGAGGGGTGGGTAAGTGTGGAAAACATGTCCCAGCAGAAGAAATAGCATATGTGATGTTTATTACCTCTTGTTTGCCATCAGTGTCTACAACTAACCACCAAATTCTGCAAAGTCACTCTTCACAATGAGAAACGCTGAAGTGATCTGGAAGGAATATAATTTTCCATAGCAAATACATATAGGAACCTTGACAGAGGTATCTGTTTCTGAAAAACTATGAAATCTCAGTCTTCCATCAACACTCTGCCCGTGTGGTGTGACCCCTTCACCCAGTCCTCGTCTTCCCTTCAGAGCCTCAGTGCGCAGCACTAAGCATTATCAGCTGACGGCACTCCATCTTGTAGGACATTAGAACTGTGGAATCCTAAGCAGACAGAGCCATCAGTGAGTCCTATCCTGGCAGGCTGCAACCTCATGTTGCCCGTCATTCCTCTGACAAGTGAAGGAGGTGAGAAGAGAAAAGTAGGCTGGAAGAAGAAGAGGTGCTGAAGACTGAGCAGGCAGGTGGAATTCAAAGTCCTTTTTTCCAAATTAAAGAGACATATTCTCTGCCAGGGCTCCGGGCACTGATACAGCAATAAGTCAAAAACCAGCATTCAGCTCCTTGCAAATGGGATCCACCTCCCCACCTTGGAGCACGGACAGAATGCAGTTGAGAAGCCCAATGGAAAAAGCTGAGTATGGCTGGGCAGCCCCACACAGGCCTTTGCCTCTGGATCCCCTTGAGTTCCCTCCCCAGGAGTGCTGGACAAATATGCAGGGCTAAGCAGCTGTCCAAGGAATGCAGCCGTCTCAGCCATTCATTACCAAGGCTCAAAACCACTGGGCAGGAAGAGCAGACAGAGAGAGCTGGGTAGGAGCTGTCTCCGGTGAGGTTTGGAAACAGGAGATGCCCCTGACTGAGCAAGCTGAATTGATGTGGTCTGGCCTTGGGGCAAGGGAATGGACAGAATGACCTTCACAGCTTTCGGCCAGCCCGGTGGGTCTATGAAAAGAGACGTTTGATTCACTTTCAGGCTCTACCCAAGTGATTCTGAAATATTCCTAGACAGTTGCCAGGAGAGTCAATGGTGGGTGAAACAAAGAGCCATGAGCCAAGATTCTGAGTTTCAGCCCCCCTCATGTGTTTCTCTTTATGTCTGTTTGCTGATTCCCCTTCTCTGATAAACTGCAAGAACCCTGAGACAAAGACTCTTTTCCCTTCTGCCCCCTCCCGCCAAGCTGTGCTGGGCTGCCTTAAAGAGAAGAGCTACTGTTTGATTCGAGATCATTTCTCTGAGTCGCAATTTGTCACCCATAGATAGGTCTACGGAGAGGATGAGCAGATCAGTGGTAGTAAAGACGAGGAGGAGGAATAAACCTGGAACGACGACAATTACTCATTCACGTTCTTCTTATTTATACTGTACTCTTATGTCAACTAAAGAGAAAGAAGGTTAGTCAAAAAATGTAGACACATTGCTATCCCAGACCCATATGTCTTGCCTGGAAGAAAAGGTCATCAAATATGAAGATTAAATAGGGACCCAAATCTGATACCTACCTACATCTGGAGACATGTGAACTTTGTTGGGGTGGCTGTGTTCAAACAGACAGATGCATTGGAGGGGTAACTGCCATAGGTCAGAGAGAGTGAATCAGCAGAGCTCTCCCACAGGATGAAGTTTTGAGTAGGGGTTTGTGGATGAGGGGGGAAGTTGGAATAAGGAAAGGCAAGGACAGTTCTCTGCAGGTCCTGATGGGCAGGGGATGGAATGAATGGAGGCTGAGGCATGCAGATAAGGAACAGGAAGCATTTTAGCAGAGGCTATAAATAACGGGAAGTATTATAGATACAGGTGAACCTGGGCTGGGGGAGTGAGGAGGTGGGGAGAGGCAGCCCTTAAAGCTCAAACTCAAGCAATTGGATTTAATAAAAGAGGACATAGACAGCCAAGTTGGAAATCCATCCAAATATCAGTGGAGACATGCAAGAAATCATGATCTCTCAAAGAGAATGGAGGAGCTCTGCTGATGCCTGAGGGTTTCCAGTGCAGGCAAATCAAGAGGAGGAGAGATGCTTTCTCAGAAGAGCTCAGAGTCAGGCAGAGGTGGGATTAGCAACCAGCAAGTGAGGGCGTGAACCCCTAATCAAGCTTTTAAGAGAGATCTCCCTCATCATGTGGGGGCGCTGGGGAAAACACACTAATCTTCGGGTTGAGATGGATATAAAAGGGCTTCATTTAACATCTGTGAGTTACATCTGATATCTCAAATGTTTGGGAAGGAACACTGGGAAGGCCGACAATAGAGAAAAGTCACTGCATAAACACCCTTCACCATACTGGGCACCAAGACTGAGAAGTGACGTGAGGACTTCTCCTTGGCTTTTGACGGCTGCCCTGTACACACAGCACAGACAACCCATGATGTAAAACAGGCTGATTTCAAAAGTCCATCTTCTCCAGTCTGCCTTAGTTCAATAAATGATTTTTGGATGTTTATTTGAAGCCAGGCACAGTTTTTGGTACTGGGAAGCACCAGGATGGATGTTTCTACCCTAAAGAGATGCTTGCATTTTAACAAGAAAAACGGAAACTGAAAAAGTCAACATACGACTAGGATCATTTCAGGTGATGCCAAATACTATGAAAGAAATAAAACATCTAGGCTTCACAAGGAAGGAAGTGGCATGCTAGAGAGTCATGGACAGCATGGGGGAAGTGGGTGGGGGCAAAGGACTGTCCAAGGAGCGGGTGTTTGTGCCGAGGCTGGAATGGCAATAAAGGGCAGCCAGAGGACCAGAGGGAGAGCCAGAGGGAGAAAGGCTTCCTGGAAGAAGGAGCAGGATGTTCAAAGATGTAACCTGGTGCTGGGATTTATAAACAGCAAATGAATAAGATGATAGTCACTGCTAAGGGTTCATTGTTCAAAGAGTGAGGGCTGTGGCCAAGATGTCACATATACAGATGGACACGGAGAAGAAAAAAGTAAGATATTGAATGTTTAAATGGGACTTAACAGAAGTCAACATAAAAAGATAGCCATAAAGAATTGGACAGCCGGCGAGCAGCATGTCCTCTGTGCATGTGTGACTCCTAGTTAATTAGCTTGTGTTCACAGAGCCCCTAAGTGTGGTTGCCGAGCTCACACCTGAGTGCTGCTTTGGGGAACAATTTCCAAAACCCTGAGCAGACGCTGAATCTGTCTCCAGGACAGCAATTTGGAAGAGCAGAGAGAAAAGCACAGCGAGCAAGTGCCTGGGGCTTCCGCACTCCTAAGGGTGATTGTCACTGCCCATGGTTTCAGGGTCTGTCTTTCTGCAAGATGGTCAGAGCCTCAAGGCACGTTGGCTGTGCTCACTGTTTGTCCGCACTGTAGCCATTATGGCCACATGGAGCAAGAGGGAGGGGTTGTCTCTACACCCTCAACTTTTGTTATTATTTCAAATCCAGGAGATAGGAAGATGGCCGACAGTGAATGCTGGACTCATTTTTAAGACCCTTGTGCTCAAGGCCTGGTGTCCAACCAACTTCCCATACTATTTTCCTTCTCTGCATTTTAGTTTACTATATATAAAGTTAGGAGACTGGATGTTGATCTCTAAGGGCTCTTCCAGCTCGGCAGTGTCGTAGGATATGGAAGGTCTATAATTAGAGGAGATACATGGGAACTCTTAGCAGTGAGGGCATAGCAACAACAAAACATCAAGTGGACCAGAGGGATCAGGTACATTGGTTAGGCAAGCATTAGGCTGCAAGTAATAGAAAATGCAACTAACAATAGCCTAAGTATAAAGAGGGCTGTTTTTCCTCTCATACCAATAAGCTGAATTGTTATAACGATGTTTATCCTAAATAAGAAAGAAATAAAGTTGGGTCAGAGGGGACTGGTTATCAGCTAATGTACTTGGGGTGGAGGGAAGGAAGAAATGTGACGCCATCTGAGACATCACTCAAGCAGTGGAGGGAGAGCAAAAGAAGACAAGTTGTGGTCAGTAAGGGGATTAAATGGATTACAAATCAGAGGAAGAACTCTGGGAGCTGAGAACTCCCGAGTGTGGTCTTGAGACTGGGTTGCTGAGGGCAGTGAAGATAAAGAGGGAACTAATGACTACTCCTCTGGTTTTTGATCCTTTCTTTCAACACTCTAGAGACCCAACTCCTGATTGGCTCTACCCTGCACCTTTCGGCCTCATCCAACAAATCACATCTAAAACATAAAGATAGACGAGGTGGGAAGTGGTGAAAACAAAGGAAGGCAGCCCCTCGTAGCAGCCTGTCCTGAATGTAGGGTAACCAGTCGCACAAGGCAGAGCTAAGCAGGAAAGGAGGCTGGTGGGATTCAATGTCTCTACCTCACAGAAGGTGTTAGAGTGGCAACATTGCAAATGGACCGGAAGCAAGAGCAAGGAAGGAGCCAGGAGAACCTACCCCTCTTTGTGAGGGACACCAGATAAGCCTATCAAGCTGCTCTCTTCCTGCCAAGGGCCTCCCTGAGTTTCAAAGACCAGTCTCATTCTGGCTACAGGAAGCTCATTAGCACCTACCTGGCTGTCATGACTTGTCATGCTGCCATGATGGACTTAAATGGCCATTTCTCTTGTTAATACATGTATCGCTTTCCTCTCTCTCTACATCATAGCCGCCATTGCCACTTTCCCTCCACCTGTTGAATATCACAGTATCACAATTTTTAAGAGACCTCCAAACAAGATATCTTTACTCTCAGCATTAGAGTGTCCCCATAGAACATAAAAGTATAGCTTGTCATCCCACTGGAATGTAAGCTCCATGAGGGCTGCATTTGGCTGTTTGCTCATTGTTGATTCTCAATGATAAGATCAAGGCCTGGCACACAGTAGATGCCTAATAAATATTGCTTGAGTATTGAATATGAGCAGCTGTGTTAGAGAGCATTTGTGTGGAACTCCAGCATTACAACTAGTAATAGTCCTCCCTGCCAATAATCAATCATCCTGCCAAAGACCAGGCGCCTTGACTCTTTCTTGCCTCAGGTGAAGATTCTATCCACCTGAGGTCATTTTTCATGATCCCAATGTCTCAGCTGTGTTACCACTCAGAGAACTTGTCCTGATTCTCCGGGGCCCACAGGTTCTCCGTGGCCCAGCATCTGGCATATGAAACGATGCTTCTTTCTGGGGCTTGGAAGACAGCCACACTTGTCTTCTGGGCATCAGAAGGGTTCTGAAGCCTTCCAGAAGCCAGCTCCTGGGTCGTTCTCCAGCCCCTAGCCCTCTGCCACTTGATTGTGCTTTAAACACATGTTCTGTCCATGATTCATTTGTTGAGGCAGAAAGGGGTCCAGGGAAGGAAATAGACAAGCGTTCCAGATCTCTGGTGACTGGGCATCTCAGGAGGAAGTGAAATCCAGGCAAATCATCATCCTTTGCCCCCAGCACTCCTGTCCCTCCTTTTCCTCATGGAAACACAATGGATATGAGGTGAAACATCTGGTAGTTTCGAGCAGACTTCATTTGTCACTTCATTTTCTCCTCATTTTGAATCTTCCCTCTGCCACTGGGAAACTTGTTCGTCCTCCAGAGTTGCTCCATCTGTGAGATGGAGACAGCGAGGCAAAGTCTCCTTGAGGGGTAGTATCCGGTTTACAGACTACAAGTAGATGGGATGGTTTCTCCCTCCTCCTTCCTTTGGCCACCATGTGTCTGAACTGAGCCTACAGCATTGAACAATGTCTGCCCACTTCCTTCGTTCAACAACTGTCTACTGCCCGCACTGTGCTAAATGCCAGAGACGTGGCGATGAGCAGGACACACATGGACCTTTGGGAGCTTATGTCCCAGTGCAGGAGACAGACAGTGGAGGGAACCAAGAAATGAATAAGTCATCACAACTTATGGTAAATGCTTGAGATGGCAATAACTAGATGTTGTGAAAGATAATAATGGGGGCAGAGTCATGGAAGGTCAAGGAAGGTCTTGGAAGGTCAAAAGCTCCCAAAAGGCCTTTCTGGAGAGAAAGGCCTTTTAAATTGAGATACTGAGGAGGACATGGAGATAACTGTGGAACAAACGAGTGAGGAGCATTTTGAGAGGAAAACAGAGTAATGACTTTAAGAGACAGAAAGAGCTCTGTGTTTTCTAAGAATCATTTAAAAAATTTAAAAAAAACTATGTTGGCATAAAACAGAGCATCTGGTGCTTAGTGAGTGAGGAAGAAGACAGGTACATAATGAGGTCAGACAAGAAGTGGAGTACAGAATTAGGAATAGAAATAGTGGAAGTGTAATGGCTGTATGTGATGTCAGAGGGGTAGTGGATGGGGAGAAGGGTTACCACTGTGTGAGGGATATAAATGATAAATGTCTAACTATTACATCGTTTTGTACACCTGAAACTAATAAGAGATCGGAAAGGCAGGAAGCCCAGAGAGGGGCTTAGATTTTATTCTAGGTGCACGGGGAAGTTATTGAGGAGCTCTGAGGAAGGTCCTGTGCATCCTGAGAGAAACGCCTCGGGCCGTCCTAGAGTAACTCGGAGACCCACCCCAGCCCCATTCCCCAACCTCCATTCTCCACTCCCACCTCCATGCCCAGGCCCAGCAACCAGAGAGAGGTAAGTTCATGTTTAATTATTTCACAGATTCTTGACTCCTCTGATAGAAACAATAAAGATTTACAGTTCAACTCAGTCCATTTGGCAACCTCTGAGCAACTGGAAAATTTGGTCAATGGTCAACACTCCGCAAAAATGAGAGTTTTGAATTATTGTTAGAAACTTTAATGATCCAGCCTCTCCCTGTCCCCCATGACTGTGAATAATCCCAAATTTGTTATAGGACAGTACAGGCCTTCTTAGGCCAGAGGATGTTTGCCAGATAGTTCTACTCAGGGTGGTTACAAAAAAAAAAAAAAAGATTTATAATAAAAGGTCAAACCTCTTGGGGATCAGAGACTCATACTGCACCCAGATGTGCAGAGAAACTATGGCTTTTTCAAGTGTGATAAGATGAGAAAAAAGTAAATTTAATCTAAATGAGTAATTTCAAATGCAATAATTGAAACAATGCTTTTAGGTGAAATGCTCAGGTTCCCAGATTTTGACTTCATTACGCTCCCCTACTTTCCTTTCCCAATAAGTTTTCTGGGCATATGAAGATGCCTTATTGTGTCCTCAGCAGTAGAAAAAGAAGTGGTGTTTGTATCCACATGGTATCCTCTGGATTCTTGCTGACCAAAGCTATGGAGTAGGAATAGTTAGGAAGATTGTTCTATCCTCAGAAATCTCCTGTCTTTGGCTATTGAAGGTCATGGCTGGCAGAATTCATAGTGTTATCTCTCTTTCAGTTTGGCTGCAGCCTAGGAACCCCTGCTGGTTGACCTGTCCCTACGTGGCTTCCAGCTGTCACTGTGGATGGTGTTGAGGTCTACCTGGGACTCCCCCTGGTTCTGGACTTCCTCATTTCATAGCTACAAAGCTCTTTGGCCCTGCTCCCAAATCCACTCCCATGCCATCAGTGAGCTCCTTTTCAGCCTCTCTACCAACTTTTCCTTCCCAATTGCAGGCTGGAATGTCCACATCCTGCTCATGCCACACAGGAACCCAGGGCAGTTTGAGAGAACAAAATTCCCTCTCCCAAACCATCAATTAGACTTTGATGTGGCCACCTCCAGGTTGGTGCTTTTCAGGTGAGCCCCTCCAAGAGGTGGGGAGATGATTCTCTGCCTTCAAGCTCCATTATATCATTGGATATTTATGCCCTTGTCCTGATCTCCCATCCAATTTCTTGTTCAGCATCTTCCTTCTCTTCTTTCTCTGTCTTCATTTCTTTTTCCATAGTCCTTGAAGAGCAAACAGAGGTGGTTTTCGTGGTGCTCATTTTGTGGTGCTCATTTCTACCTTAGTTATCTATCTTAGAGGTAATACAGGATCCTTTACTTGTGTTCATCCTGTGTTATCATCATCCATGGCATAAATCTGAATAATGAATGGAGTCTAAAAAGAATATTTGATCTTCATCCTTGAAACATTTTTTTGTAAATGGCAATAGACAACTTCTACTCTTCCTCGGCAGGTCCACACATACTCTCAAGTCTGGAGTAAACAATAGTTTGCAAATACTGTCTATTGATTTTCAATATTCATATAACCATTGAAAAAAATTTTTTTAAAGATTTACGGTTACAAAATGTCATGTAAATGCTCTAAACTTGCAAATTTCCAAAGGACGATGTACCTGACAAATACTGGAAGGTGGAGTGGGTCAGGAAAGGTGGAAGACAGTGACTGCACAATGAATTCTTCTTAAATAGTGGAGCAATGAAGATACTTTCTAAGTTTTTTCAATGAAGAAATAGAGGTTTTCATACTTTTTAAAGTAACAAACTTACCTAGTGGAAGGAATAGTAGGAATAAGCTAAATATCTTATCTAGTATCAAAACAGTATCAAAAGATGTTATTTAAGGTTAAAAAAACAAAAAAAATAAAGGTAAAAACGCGTTATTTACATTTATGGAGATAACCAGGAGAAGCTCTAAAAACAGAAATAGCTGTAAATGTTTACCCAGAAGAGTGGGACTGGTGTGGGAGAATTTGTTTTACTTTTCATTTTCTATGCTTCAATGCATGTATTTCTTCCCCATGAAAAAGCCCTCATGGACAAGCTAATAACAGATATATGTCCCAAAGACTGAAGAGTGTTTCATAGGAGACAGAAAGTGAGTGTTGAGGGGGCCAAACTAAGATGTGCTGAGACCCAAGAGGATCAGTCTTGTGGAGTGTATGCTGTAGTGCCCAGGGGCTAGAAGGAAGCAGATGGGCACGAGAGCTGCCCATCTCAGAAGACATTCTGGGAATGCAATGGGAGGAGACAGACCCCACAAAGAGGCTCATCATGGTGGCCCTGTCAAGATGGCCTGCCACCTGAAGACAAGGCACAGCAGTCTGAAAACAGTAGGAACTGTGTAGACAGACGTGAATATCAAGCCTGAGGAGGTTCTCCAAATGACTAGCTTCATCTGCCTCCATTATGAGGAAAAACCAGGCCAAGGGCTAAGGGTTGGGAATTGGGTCTCCAAGAAATCCATCCAGGCAAGCTGACCCCAGAGATCAAGAGAAGCAAACCTGGGGAAAATCCCAATTTTGTTATCTAGACTTCCGAAGGGACTATGTCCTGGGTGCTACATGGGTCCCCAGTGCTCATTCTTCTGTATAGGAAAGAAGAGCAGAGAAAGTTTCAGAGACGACATGTTGAGCCTGGAGGAAAGGGTGTTGAAAGTCAAGGAAACAGCAAACGCAAAGACACAGAGAAGGGACAGCACCACAACGAAGGCTGAGTAACAATGTAGATGTAGTTAGAACCCTAAGAGAACAAAGATACTGCAGAGAAAAGGTTGTATTACTAACCATATGGCCCATAAGGACACTTTGGGCTCTCTACTATAGTAATCTCTTTTTTCCTGCCCTCAACCCCCTGAGGAATAAGGCAGATGCCCATTAGTGAAAGGAGACTCATTGTGTTGAGGATTCCCATGATTCTTAATAAAACGAGAGAGGAGAATCTGAACAGCATGGGGAAGAGCATCATTTAAAGTCTCTCTAAGTGACTCTGCTGCACTTTCTCCATACCTAGGAGTCGCTGCTCTATGATGAGCAATCCTACATCCCGCTAAAATGACTTTGACCATTTCACCCTCACTCTTTCAAATCTATGCTGGGCCTAGCAGGCTCAGAGCAGTTGTGTGTGTCCTAGGTATGTGCTCTTGGTAAGTTGTTGCACCATCAACATTACATGTCAACTGTTTTTACTCTCCCTCACCTCAAGTCTCCTAACCTCATCAAGAAACTTACTCATATCCCCAAGCCACTTACCCAGATTCAACATGCAAATGTTTCCATGAGCTGGGAAGAGAAAGAGATAAGAATGTACATGTTTGCCACCTGCTTTCTTTCCTAAGGTGTCCAAAACACTTGTTTTCACTTGCTCACTCAGTACCAAAAGGCTGGATGGCTGTTCTTTTTCTCTCTGCAGTTAGGAATTGTACTTTTAGCAAGGTTTTAATTCTGCTAAAATTCCATTTCAACAAGGCATGTGGAAAAACCCTAGTGTTTGTTTTAAATTTTGCCTACACAGCAAATTGTGGTCCATCCAATGTTATCACAAATGACAGGATTTCCTTCTTTTTATAACCGAATAATATTTCATTGTATTCATATATATATACATGTACAAATGTGTATATATATGTACATATGTATGTGTATTACATATTATATTACATTTTTTATATATTGCATATATATATATATATTGCATATATATTACATTTTCTTTATCCATCCATCCATCCATCAATGGACACTTGTTTCCATATATTGGCTATTTTAAATAATGCTGCAATGGACATTGGGGTGCATTTATCTTTTTGGGACAGTGATTTCATTTCCTTCAGATAAATACCCAGAAGTGGACTTGTGGATCATATGGTATTCCTATTTTTAATTTTTTGAGGAAACTCTAAACTGTTTTTCATAGTGGCTGTACCAATTTACATTCCCACCAACAGTGCACAAGGGTTCCCTTTGCTCCACATCCTCACCTACACTTGTTATTTCTTGTCTTTTTGATAATGACCATTTTCACAGGTGTGAGGTGGTAGTTCATTGTTGTTTTGATTCGTATTTCCCTGTTGATTAGTGATGTTGAGCACCTTTTCTTGTACCTATTGGTCATTTGTATGCGTTCTTTGGAAACAAATATTTATTCAGATCCTCTGCCCATTTTTAATTGGATTTTCCCTTTTGAGTTGTATGAGTTCTTTGTATATTTTAGATACTAACCCCTTATCAGATATATGATATTTGCAAATATAGTTCAGCTTGTTAAGCATTACCAGTGTTCCTCACTGGTCAGCCCACACTAGTGGCACTGCAATGATTACTGATTCTGCTGTAAGTTTGGGGGAGAAATAAAGGAAAAATTCATCATGGGCCTGGCCCCCAACAAGTTCATAGACTTGGACTAGAGCAAGGATCTTCTTTATGATTGACTGTGATTAGATCATGGAAACAACCGAAGGTCCGGCAATGGGGGACTAATTAAATAAAGAATAATACTTCCATGCAGTAAGAACATGTGACAATTACAAGACTGAGGTAGCTATAAGTGTGCTGATAACAAGTGATCTCAAGAATATACAGTTAACAAAAAAATTAAGGTACAAAATGGTAAATATAGTATGTTACCCTTTGTTCATGAGAGGACTCATACTCATTCACTTCTCCCAACCCAGATATACTGTCTATCTCTCTAACAATATTTATGTTGTCATAAAATAGCCCTGGAAGGATTCACACACACACACGCACACACACACACCTATGAAGGTCTGACAATTAAGTTTGCAAACTCATCCAAAAAAAGTGCTCCCTACCTCATCGCTGAATATCACTGTGGTCACCTCGGAAGTGCTCCCCTCGGGAAGCAATGCACTGACGCCAGTGCCTAGTCCACCCTTCAAAGCAGTTTTGGAACTTTTTTCTGGAATGGCCATCAGGGCTGTCATCCTATTACCCTTGATGTCCTGAATGTCATCAAAATGTCTTCCTTTCAATATTTCCTTTATCATCAGGCAAAGAAAGAAGTCACTGGGGACCAGATCAGGTGCATAAGGAGGGTGTTCCAATACAGTTATTTGTTTACTGGCTAAAAACTCCCTCACAGACAGTGTCATGTGAGCTGGTGCACTGTCGTGATGCAAGAGCCATGAATTGTTGGCAAAAAGTTCAGGTTGTCTAACATTTTCATGCTGCCTTTTCAGCACTTCCAAATAGTAAACTTGGTTAACTGTTTGTCCAGTTAGTACAAATTCACAAAGAATAATCCCTCTGATATCAAAACGTTAGCAACTTTGTTGCAACAAGTTTACAAACTTAATTATCAGACCTTATCAGACCTTATCCTTTTTAAACCGTAGACATGCGTTTATTCTTCCTATTATTTACGTATTCTTTATTTATTATTTCTATTAAAATCTAGATAATTAAATAATGACCCATGGATAACAGACATGCGGAGAACAATGAAGTGTTGGAAAGACGTGAGGAATTCAGATACCCTCGCAGGTTGCAGCATCAGAAAAGACCCCACAGAGGAGGCAAGGAACCTGGAGTTGGCAAGAATGTCCATGTTAAGAAACATCTGGAAACCCAGCTGCCCAATAAGGGAAGTCTTTAGGCCAAGGCTAAGAATCTAGCATTGGAGGACTAGTAAATTCAGACCAATCATAGCTTTCAGCATCATTCCTTTGAGGGAAAGGCCCCAGTTTCAAGGTGGAACCAGAAGTGCCCAGTCAGCACCCCTGGATAACCCTCCGCCTGGGCAAACTGAGGTTAGGGAGGGAGGGTGTGGTTAGCAGTTCATGCTCAAGACTAAACCCTTTACGAGGCCATGTAATCAAATCCTACACTTTTCAGAATACCACTGTTGGTTTGGACTTTTATAAGAGTTCCAACCCTTTTTATTATTTTTCCAGCCTCTTTTTCATTCTCCTTTTGCTTTTGGTTTCACAACATACTTTGGCCTGCTCCCCCTCTCTTTGAGCCAGTTCACTATTTCTCAGGAGAAACTGACTAAGAAGCAATTGCTCCCTGGACATGAATTCTTCTCCTGGGGTTTCCTCACGTGATAACAAGTTCTCTCCTGCTTCTTTCTACAGGAAAGGGAGAAACACTTCAGCCTTGTGGGACCAGGCAGAGCTCCAGAATCCTGGGGCATTTCCGAGATCCACACTGAATGGAGATACACCATGAACCCGCCAGGTTCTCACAGGTCATTCTTGGCCCAGAGGTGTCAAGAGGATCGGTCGTCCATGGCTAGACAGGGAATCCTTTGATTCACTTACCCAAGACCACATCTAAGGAAGAGGGGAAGCTGTAACTAAGCTTACTCCCAAATACCTGGCAGCAATCAGGTAAAGACTAATGCCCAACGTCCAGTACAGAGCCTGCAGCAGTGTCTGGGCTGCCCCCATCACTCATTCCAGGGGAGGAAGACACTGTCGGCAGCTGTTAAATGGTCAGTGAGTCTTCCAAAGAGAGGTCATGTGACGCTAAGCCATCATCAGTCATTCGCAGCTGAACATCTAGAAAGTTGACACTTGATGCCAGAGCAGACCCATGGGGCAAAAGATGCAAACTGAAGGAACTTCTAGAGATTATTTAGTTCACCCCCCTCATTTTACGTTGAAGAAAACTACCAGTTTCCAAGAGCTACCAATGTCATTTCAAAGCTAATTACTGGTGGGGACAGAGAAACTCACTTCAACATCAAGATGTATTCAATGGGGTCAATTCTGGAAGACTGCTATTATAAAACTGGAATGCTTGGGAAGGAAGGTATTAAGACAGAGTTGGGGATTTCAGAAAATATCAAAGTGCTTATACCTGTTGGGAAAGACAAGGTGAAGGGAGTAGGTGTTCCATTACTGATGTGTGACACTCCATCCCAAAAGTTTGTGGCTTCAAATAACATCAACCAATTTTGCTCATGAATATGAAATGTAGAAAGGTCTTGGGGAGGAAACTCTTGTCTGCTTCACTCAGCATCAACTGGGGCAGCTGGAAGATTGGGATCATCTGAAGACTTGTTCACTCACATGTCTAGCTATTGATGCTGGCAGTCAGCTGGGACATTAAATGGGGCCATGGGCAAGACCCTACATGTGCCCTTTTTATGTGGCTTACTCAGAGTATGGATCCTGTGTTCTCAGGGTGAGTGTCCTGAGAGAGACACAGGCACAAGCCAACTCGTTTTGTATAACCCAGGCCTAGAAGTCATACAGCATAACACATGGCATATCCTATTTGTTACTGGAGTCACAAAGCTGGCCCATCTTCCAGGGAAGAGGAATTGGGCTCCAGCCCAATTTGGAGGAATGACAAATAATTGGCAGACACATGAAACCACCATAGTAGGTCAATTTTCAGTTGAAGGTTCTTCCCAAACTAATTGAACTGATTTGGAATGTTCTTCCCCCAAATTCCTGGACAGATCCTGAGTCAAGATGTAAACAGAGACGTTTCCTTAGTCCAACAGAATCCCCACAATGGAGGAATATCATTTCTAATTTTCTTGGCGTCTAGAATCCCTGAATCATCCAGCTCACCCCAGAATCTGTAGCTTAATACACAGGTGTCTCAAAAGTCCAAAATAAAGAATGAGTCCACTCATATTCCAGGTTCCTGATGCTGAGAATTCAGTTAAATTCATCAGAATCCATCAACTAGTGAGAGTTTCACTGAGGGAGAAACAGAGCAAGCACCAACAAACTTTCAAAAAACAAACAAAAAAAGGAGAGGGTAAGAAAGCAAAAGAGAATGATGGCAAAGTGGTTTCTTAATAATCGACAGGGTGGGGCTGCATGGGTCTCGCTTTCTCTAGCTAAGTCACTGGAGATTTATGCACACCAAAATGATTTTCTCTCCCTGCTTTCATAAGGAAGATGCCCTCTGAATTTCTCAGGAAAGGTGTGATTCAGGGGCCTTACATCCTCTCTCACTAATTGTCCTTTTTGTTGAGCTTTCTAAGTGACTACATTTCCCACTGTGTGGCATGCTTCCTCAGGGCTAGGGTAGAGTAACTTCTACCTGCCTTTATTAAAATGTGCAAATGCCAACACATTAATTTCTTAGTTTCACAGTCATACCACCAAAAGAAAAAAAAAAAAGGACTTCAGATAATACAGAATTATCCTGATACAGGTTAAGACACACAGAATGAATAAATTTTAACAAGAGAGGAAGTAAAGGCAAGGTCACAGGACAGAAATCATGTAAAAGAGAAAAAGAAGAGAAAGGTACAGAGTACAAGTGCAGGTGAGTCTGAGTGGAGAGGAAACATTACTAAAAAGGTGGGAGAATGAGTATTAAGGAAACAGTTAAAAGGAGAAGGAGCCCTGAAACTAAACATGGCTGACAAAAATTTGCCTTTGGATGGAGTTGAGGAGCTGAATTCTCCACCTCTGTGAAAATCCACTGAAACTCATCCTTAGAGAACAGAAAGCAAGGGAAGAGAGAATCCTGCTGACTGATCTGAATTATTCTACTGTCTCTCTCTCTCTCTCTCTCCCTCTCTACACACACACACACACACACACACACACTATACGTTTCTCATTAAATTACCATGCAAAGGCATGTGCTTTAGATTTTCCTTAGTCCCCTTAGGAATTTGAGGCCTGTCTTCAGCTTCCAGTAGATTCAGGGTCAGGTGCCTATGAATAAGTCTTAGGATTTAACAGGAATTCTGAATCCATTGTGTGGATCCCCAATATAAGTCTCTTGCCGGGGAGGTTCCCTCATCTCCCACAGAGTAGACCCGTGTGGGTTCTGTGTTTAGAAGAGCTCTTAAAGGAATGAATTGGAATGGAGGACAAAGCCAAGACATCAACCCATCAGTTGGGGATACTGAAACTTGAAAACTAGAAGAGACGAACAGAAGACATGAGAGAGAGAGGGAGAGACGTATAGAAAAGGGCGTTGGAGAGAAAAGGAGGAGAGTGTGGAGAGAGAGAAAAAGGGTGCATGTATGTGTACATGTGCGTGTGTGCGTGTGTGTGTGTGTGTGTGTGTGTGTGTGTGTGTGTGTGTAAAAGGATGTGTGAGGGAGGGTGGGAGAGAGAAAGGGAGAGAAAAAAAAGTTGACACTTGAAAAGTCTTTCCTTATGTTGAGGCCACAGTAAATCAGATGATAATGAAATTCTGCACAGATTAAATGCCCAACAAAAACTTGGAAGCAAATGAGGAATTATATCACAAAACCTCAGTGTCATGTAAATCTCACTGGACAGGGAAATCAAAATGTTAGCAACAATTACATTCTTCTTATAACAAAACTGGTTCTGAAAATGGAAAAAAGAAGAATGGAAACACTTCTGCAAATGATTAAAGGGAGAGTGGGGATCATGGGTGGGGGGAGCTGAGAAAGGGAAGGAGGGGTGTGCTGGCAGTGATAAATATAGAACCATAATTTAAGAGACAGTAGGAAACGCTTTGTGTGTGTTAATTGGAAATGCATTCTAGAGGCTGCAGTTTGTTCACCATGAATGTCATGACCTTGGGTTCCTTGAGGGAACGTGGGCTACACCCTGTCCCCATGGTGAAGGGAAGAAGCGAGAAACCATGTCATTCAAAGGATGAAAAAAGTTCCAGTTTATATGGTGGAAGGACCCATTTTTTTGTTTTGTTTTTCGGTTTCATTCTTTGGATTAAAAAGAGAAACACTGTGGGATTACAGCAAAGCCATCTTGTTTGCCAAGGAAAGACTCAGTGATGGGATGGTTTGAGAACTGCCTCACCCCATGTTATAGTGACAAGATGGATTCTCTTTTCTGCTCTTAGTCGCCAAAGATCCTGGTTAATCAAATGAGCACTTGACCCAAGGGAAATGGAGATGCTGGGAACCGCCTTTGGGAAGAGGATTCCTCCTGCTTATCTGGGGCAGTTTCTGGCTTTGGCAGTGACAACAGACCCTGGCTTTGTGTCTCAGAGCAGAGAAGAGTGGGTTAGACTGGCTCTGGCGAACTGAAGAGTTCAGGTCTGTTATGCATTTGGGCTGAAACTCTTGTTTTTGAATGAGCAAACTGACAAAGGATAATCCTTCACTAAATGTCTACCAATTAACTGGGACTCTGCCACTTGTTTTATAATCACCCCCTCTTTCTAACCCTTCACATACTTATGGAACACAACATTTAGAGCTGCGGCCTCAAAGAGGACCTGGATCCAGGACGCCCACGTAACAGTTGTATCCCAGAGACACAGGTGGTGCATAGAGAGCACAGCATAACTTTGAGAAAAAAGTCATCCCACATCCACCTAATCGGAATCTCGGGGGGCGGGGGGGGTCAGGAAATCTGCATTTGTAATGAGCTCCCAGGTAAGTCACATGTGGCCAGCTCAGCCCCATCTTCAGATAAGCATTTTGAGAGCCACTGAACACCAAACCACTTGTTTATAATGATTTAACCAAGACCCGGAGAGGCAAGACACCATCACAGGCCACACATAGCTGGGACTAGAACTCAAGTATGTCAATTCTCAGCCCAGAACCTCGACACTGTACTTACAATCTTCTTCAAAGCATGAGTAAGGCCTGGGTCCTGTCCCCCATGTAAGTCAGGCCTAAGCCTACCTCTGTGAATGCCAGGTTCATGATGGCTGTAATGATGGTGATAATGATGGTTACGATGGTGGTGGTGGTGATAGCTAACACTTACCCAACACAGTAATTACTATGTGTTTGACAATATATAATAACTTATTTAATCTTCAAAACAATCCCATGGGCACTCCCATTTTATAGTTTGGAGAATAGAGGCACAGAGAGGTCAGGGAAGTTGTACAAGGTCACTCAGCTGGAAGAAGGAGGGACTGAGATTCAAACCCAGGACTGGCAGAAGGGAGGGAGTGCCAACTTCCTTAAAATGCTTCTCATCTGCATTTTGGCATTTCACCTTTTTGTCACACAAGACTTTCCCACTGTAAGGTACCCCTCTTGACTTTAACTCTTCCCCGTACTGCCCTCCCTACCTGCTTCTAGGTACAAAAGAGGATGGCAGAAGTCTCCTGAAATAAAGGAGAAATAGTCAACAGAAACCCCATGCCAGGAAGGCCTTTTAGGAGTGGGCCTGCAGACCAGGCACACAGCCAATTACTGTCATGCCTTCCTTCTCCCACCCCCAGGTTTCTACAAAATTGAAAACAGGACTCAAATGAAGATCAAAGTAAGCATCAGCTTTGTTCCCATGCCCCTAAATAGATGGGTTCTTGTTTACTGTGTTAGAGGACATGACTCAAACCTTCTTTGGTTCATAAAGTTCTATAGGAAACTTCCTTTCTACCACCCTTCCCCTACCCCCTAATCCAGACACAAGGACGTGAGGATCTATCTTGGGAAAAGTAGAGAAAGCAAAGCAAATTCAGATGAGGGCTATGGAGGAAGGAGCCAGAAGCGTTCCTCCAATTCTGTTCCCTCCTGGAGGACAGAGGAGAAGTCCCTTCTTTTCTACAGAAGTATAAAGAGTCAGGCAATGGATGTTGTCCACAGGCCTTGTCTCTGGTATGTGTACTCCATGACTGTCTCTGTGCACTAGCTATCCCATAAGTGCATAAGGTCTTTGAACTCTGTTTTCCCAGTGGAGCTGATTTGCCTTGAGTCATCCATACTCTCTTCCATCCCCTCTTATGACCAAGGGAACCTTGAGTCTTGGATGGAATAAATCCAGTCCTATGACCTAAGCATGCAAGCAATGCCTTTAAGCACATATGGATCCATTAATTCAATTATTCCATTGCCTCTGATCAAAACGGACAGTTCAGCACAAAGCATTAACTCAACACGACATGACATGATCTTGGTTTTCCTCACTGGCTCAAAAGAAGAGCAAGTACCCTCAAGTGGAAAGAGAAGTGGGATAGACGGCTCTTAGGGAGCACTGAGAATCATCACCACCACTTGCGGCCCGAGCTCAGTCCACGGAAGACACGGCCTGTCTCCAGAGATGCCACATCTGCCGTCCTGCAGCATCTCCAGCAGGAAGCTCTTAGCTTATGATCCGCCTCCACAGCCCCCTGGGAAAGCTGGATCATGAGCATTTGTGATCAGTTCATACTTCATAAATGGGCTTAACTCACACTCATGAGGTCAACTGGAAGGTCTACTGGATTTAATTATGCTGGAAAGGGAGGCAGCCAGAAATGTCTCACATGGAGCCGGAGAGGCAGCCGTGAGAGAGCAAGCAAGCAGCAGGGAGATGTGATGGGGTATGAGTCAAACCATGCAGCACCCAGGGAAACAAAGCCGCAGTCCCTGAGGCAGACTGCGTCCAGAGGAGATTCTCATCCCATCCCAACCCACTCCCGGGAAGGCTCTACGAAGTTACTTGTGATCACTCCACACTGATGAGTGCAAAATAAGCCACATAACATTTTACATGTTACAGCCTGTGTCCAGATCCTAAAACAATTTTTTAAATGAAAAAATGATAAAAAATAAATTGTGATAAAGCTACAAAAGGGATCAACAGACGTGACATCTTTCTCTGTATATTATTTGTTCTGAGTCGATAATATGCGGCTGGCAGTTTTCACTACAAGTTGACGCAAGGAAAATTTTGCTGCGACAAAGAACAAGATTCCACGTAAAATCGTGGAGGAGAGACATGGACACAAACTCACAAAGGTGAAATGAATGAGGAAGCGATGAGCACAAATTCTCTGTGAGGACATAGATTCATGGAACAATGGAAGGAAAACAATGGCTAAACCAACACAGGCCAATAAGATAGGGAAAGATTGGGCTACTATTAAGAAGCTGCTCGTTGTTCTCCAACATCTTTTCTTTTTTCCTTAATAATAAGACTTTTAGCGGAGCATATTACTACTCATAATAAAGGTTAATTTTCCAGCCTCCTTTGCAATAAGTGTGACTAATTTCTTGCTGGTAGGATATAAACTCAAGTCTCACATGGCAACCCCTTGGAGTCTCGCTTAGTAGATAGATGGCATGCCCCTGTGGTCCCTTCATCATCCCTTTCTCCACCTGCTGCCTTAAATATCGACGGCACCATTTGGGGTCATGACGACAAGGACCACATTCCAAGATAGCGGAGTGATGAGCTCTGTGGAGCCTTGGTCCCCAAGAACATTATAGAGCAGAATTAGCACACTGGTCCTAGAAGACTTACCCTCACACCTTGTACTTAATCTCTGAGAAAGACCACGTGTATCCTGGAATGGGTGACCATATTTTTAGGACCACGTTTGGCTGCAAGTGGCAAAAAGAAACTTCAAATGACTGTCATGCAAATGGTCAAGAAATTTATTTTTCCCTCACATAAACCAAGGCCCACCTTCTTCATTTCAAATCCTTTTCCTCTTTTTCTAGAAATAAAGATCATTATCAAGTAACAATCTTCTCATCTCAGAAGTAAATTATCCCAATTCGACCACTCCTCTTTAATTATAGGACTCCTTTCACCCCGATGTGCCTTCATTGTCCCCTCAATATCTGCCCTCCCACACCTTCCCATATCCCTTTTGTGTTTGAGTGTGTTAAAGATTCCAGTCAGGGGCTAACTTGTCTTAAGTCAAAGAAAAACTCCAGGAAATGTATAGAATCAGCTGTATGACTTGAACGAGGGACCAGCAAGCCAGCACAGGGGCAGACGGGATTAAAACAAGCTAAATGCTCTGCTCCCTTGACGTGACCCTAAAGGCAAGACA
Organism: Rhinolophus hipposideros; assembly: GCF_964194185.1. NCBI lineage: Eukaryota > Metazoa > Chordata > Mammalia > Chiroptera > Rhinolophidae > Rhinolophus > Rhinolophus hipposideros. Next base: position 83,812,577 of record NC_138052.1, read on the forward strand.
GCCCCAATGGGGGGGGGGGAGAGAGAGAGAGAAGGGGCTCCAGCTCATGAAAGCCTAAACACTTGGGCAGCACTGCAGGCCCAAAGCCAAGATGGACACCACTCCCAGCTGCCACCCAACCCAGTTGACTTGGGATCCCCTACCCCCCATGCTTTTTCATTACCTAACCCAAAGACCTCCTGAGGCAAATGAAATTCTCCATGTAGGGTGAAGTTATTGAAGCGAAAAATAATAAACTTTCATGAGCGTGTTTCAATTTTCACTTGTGTTTATGGCCAAAGGTGTTTTTTATTTTAATAATCGCTGCTGGAACAAGGGCAAGCCACATGCTGCTAACTTGTTAAAGAGAAGGGGAGAGAGGGAGAGAGGGAGGGAGGGATGGAGGAGAGAGAGAGAGAGAGAGAGAGAGAGAGAGAGAGAGAGAGAGAGAGAGAGAGAGAGACCATGTTCAGTTGTAAATTGCTCAACAGCTCAGCTCTAATCCTCCCAGTTTTGAATCCTACCCTTAAAACCTTAATGATAGAAAAAAGATAAAATATTATCTGGACCATGCTCTGTTGACAGTTTGCCAGGGGCTCATTTTAGCCATCACAAGCAATTTTAGAGTGGGGTATGTGTGTGCATATACCTGGGTGTGTGCACGCACGCTTGCGTGTGTGTGTGTGTGTGTGTGTGTGTGTTTTAAGAGAGAAACACCAGTGTTGTATGGTACCATTTCATAATAGCGAGTGTGTAAAAGGGAAGGAATTTGGAGGAACCAGGCTCCTTCCAGTTGGACATCAACCTGACCGTTGTTTTTAGCTCACTTTTATCTGGCTGAGTTTCTGTTTGCTTTTAAATGTCAGAAAAGGTTAAGAAGCCTTTGAAATCTGCAAGAAATTTCCTCGACTTCTGGGGAGGGTGCCCACCCTCAATAGCATAAATTGATTACCCCCCTACCACCTTTGAAATTGCCTTTTAGAAGGCACATAGCTGAGGAATCAAATGATGGACAAAAGAAAGTAAACGCTCATTTGTGGGTCTGAGTATTTTACTCCAGAATGAGTGAACCTAGAAATATTCAGATGTTATATTTCTCCCTGTCTTTCTCATCTGTCCTGACTCACATTTTCCCAAATCATGTAGATTCAAGAGAAAATATTGTGACTAAGAGAGCATTAATATTCCCTTTCCTTGGCCCTAACTCTTTAGCCTTCTGCAATAAAAAGGGACTTAAGGCCCTAAGCGATTGTGGAGCCTCTTCTAAGCCTACAAGGAGCTCCAATTAGGGTCATGGGTATTTAATAAAGACAAATGGACTGAGGGGCCACCAGTCTTTCAAGTCTCAGAAGGCTTTCCCATGCAGCGTGTGCCAGCTTGCAGACCACTACCAGGGTTTGTAAGAAATATACACTTACAAATACACTGGGAGGATTAACAACTACATTTATAACGAGATACTATTGGGATGTGCTTACACTCAGTACTTACAAGAATCCTTTACCTTCCCTGAGGCAGAGACTAGGTTTGGGGGCTCACAGAGGACCAAGGCCAACTGGACCTCAGGCCGTCTGTCCACATGGGTGTCTGCAGAGATATCCTTTGAGCACCTGGTGGCTACCCATCCAAGCCAATTGCTGCTGAGTTGTTCCCGGCTCCTGCTACCCTGTTCAGGCTCAGGGAATCTCTTTGCTGTGTTTGCAAACAAAGGTCCTGTTCCCTGTCTCTGAGCCCTGCAGAGACGTTGAAATGGCAGTAAGGTACCTTCTACTGAGACTCACAGCACAGACACTCCCTTCCTGAGATTCTGTCCAGGAAGCAGGCCCTCTCTTTCTAATACTCACCAAAGGTAGAAGCCCATCACTTTCCTGTGCATTTTCTTCCCCATTTCTGCCTGGGGGGATATTGTCTAGTGATAGTTCTTCCAGGAATGTGTTTACTATGCTTTGAGTCCTCTCCATGTTCCAGGTTGTGGCTTTTAAAGCCTAAAGCCACAGATAGCTTTAGTTGCTATCCTCTTGCGCTACCTTAGCCTTTCCTCACCATGAAAACATTCTGGTAGGTTAAAAAGTGTGTGTGTATGTTTGTGTGTGTGCATGCACGCTTGCACACACACACATAGATGCTGGAGGCTGGATGGAGTAAATTAGGAGGAAAAAAGTTAACATCTTGAAGTTCTTCTGCTATGTTTATAAATATCTGAAAAAAGGAGTGATGAACTTTCAACACTCCCAGCATTAGGAGAATGACTGCAGAAAATTGTCATTTTTAGCTTTTAGAAAACGGATAATTACTCTGAGTAGTATGTATGCTTTGTTTCTCTGAAACTGCTCCTGCTGAGTTATGACACATCCATGTGTTCTGTAAACTGGAGTAGAAAATAGAATTGGAAAGACCCTTGCCTTTCTCATGCAAGGCCGAGGACAGCATGACGAGATGTGTCCTAAAGTAACCTCAGGAGGACCGAGGACCGCCCACAGGACTTCCCAGTCCTTCGCTCTGGAGCTCAGGCCATTGCATTGTCCCAGGAGTAGGAGGTAGTGTGTGCAGGCTGGGTGGTCAGCATGGAGAGCGGCAGGAGGAGGGTGTGGTGGCGCTGTGACACTAAGGAGTGGCCAGTGTTCCGAAGACCAAGTCCCGCCCCAAAGCAGTAGAGCTAATCTCACAACTTGGCACCCAGCAAGGGAAAGGCAGGAGTCAGAGCAGCCTCGCAAAGCGGTAAGATGCCAATTTCCACCTCATCCCCGAGTCAGAATCCTCCAGGCCTCAGATCACTCAGGCTAACCGCTCTTGCCAGCCCCAGCACTCCTCCCACCTTGTTCGTTATTGTACAACCCAGGACTCCAATACGCCAAAGCTGTGGGGTGAGAGCTGCGCCAGGTAACATGGACTTTCATCTGTGGGCGGAGCAAGCCTTTGTAAAGTACGGAGGCCCCTAAAATCGAAGTGTCTCCAGCTTGAGTCTCCTAATTCCATCGTCTTTTCCCTGCTCTCTCATCCTGGTGTCTCTCCTCCCCATAAGGTCAAAACATTCCAGCTCTCATCTCTTCCGGAAGACAGTTGTAGGTAAGAAGAAACTGAACTCGAAGTCTTAAGACATTCATTAGAGCCCTGTCCATGGCTGGATGATTCTGGGAAGCTCGGCACCATGGGAAGCCTTCAATAAATGTCTGCTCACCTGCATCCATCTATAATCCCAGAAAGATTTTGTTATCAATAATTGCACCTTGAAGACTTATTTGTTCTAGAGCATAGCTCCCAACTTTTTCTAAGTGCAAATATCATTTTTTAAAGTCAAGAAATGTCATAAACTACTGTCTTATGATTAATATATATTGATTAAGAGAGTACGTTGGAATCCAAAGCTATATAAATCCGGTACTCCTCTAAATATAAGTTGTATTTGTTAATCACAACAGCAGCTACTGTATTAAAAATGATTACACACACACACACACACACACAGGGTCCCAGAAAAATGTATAACACTCAATATACGGATAACAAAATATGAATACAAGTCATATTTGACTTCTGCAATTACAAGAGGTGCTCAAAGTAGTTACCATCACTGTCCAGATTATGGGGACCTACTGCTTGAGCATAGATAACATCTCTTAAAATGTGTATACATTTTTGGTACCCCTGATATATATATATATTTTTTTCACAAATAAATATATATTCACAAATATATATATATATCTTCATAATTTAACTGTGTATATATTTATATATACATATATATATATACATATATATATACATATATATATATACATATATATATACATATATATATATACATATATATATATATTCATAATTTAACTAAATAGGATTGTTGTTTTTAGCCTGTTGATACTCTTTGTTAGCTTTGCTCATCTAGCCATAATGTTTTCCGAGGTCTATGAACATGACCATGGGAGCTACTGTCTTAAAGACCTGGTTATCAGATTTGGGAGGTGCTAAGAGAGAATTTAGTGCTTTGTGAGTGTCTATTAAAGCTCCTAATGTCTAGTGATCTTTCACAGTAAAGGCTCAAAGCCTGGGTTCTGGATTCCTAGCCTTGCAAGGAGAAATTGAAGGAGTGTTTTTTTGTTTTGTTTTTGGTGTGTTTTTTTTAAATTTCTCATTGGCTTTATACCAGTTTTACTAACTCAGTTTTGGCCAGAGCTATCCCCTTAATTGTGTGTCTCCCAAATCATACATTCTAGAGCTCCATAATTGGCCAGTCTAGTAGTTCGAAGTTTAGCTACCCTTCAGCAATAAAAATGGGGATGACCATGGTGTCACTGTTCTCAGTCTAGGCATGGCATTTGGCTCGTCTATCCAGGAATCCAATTAGAGAGTATGGTTGGTTTCAGAATACATTTTGTCTAAAGGCAAAGAGATCTGCTTCTTTCAATAACACCATGGAATTTCCGACCTGATTATTAAGAGCTCTGATGAGTCAAACTTAGGCTGGGTTTCTGGCGCTCCATAACTCCCACATTCTTTGAGTTTTGGATTCTTCTAGAATTCATCAAGTAGACATCCCACACTGACTCCAGTTCCTATATTATATTGGAGATCTGAGAAGCATAGCAAGAATCTGCTTCCCTAGCCCAAGTTTCCATTTAACTCAGAACACAGAGCTCTTAATTTATATTCCCCTTGACAACAATGGTTTAACTTACAGGGGAAAGGCGTCTCAGGAACTTGGAAAAACTTAAGAGGAGAACTAAATTAGAGGTTAGATAAAACCCAGCCTTCCACTTCAGTCAGGTTCTGCCATTTCCAGTTACTATAAACAATTGCAATTTTGAAAGTGTTGAAAAAAATACATTGACAAGCTCCCCTCAAAGGAGAAAGCGATTACAAGACCATTTCAAGTCTCTCTGCTGCTCAGTGATAATATTTTTATACAGGACAACTGGATCCCTAGGACACCTCACTACTGTTTCACTAAACCCTTGGAATGGGAGGAAATGGTCTCAACATTCGTCATTTGTCTTGGAAGTCCTATTATGAGACGCATAGTGAATCCATAGGACAGTAAGCAATGCCTTCTGGTTCTATCTATCATCTATCTATCTATCTATCTATCTATCTATCTATCTATCTATCTATCATCTATCTATCTATCTATCATCTCCTCTCCCCATTCCACACAACTCACAAATGGGAAAAGTAGATTTTCCCTTTATTTTGTAAACATTTGTGCTAGGAATTCTATAAGCAAAAATGTTGAAGGAACAAAGAAGACGTGTAATATAAGATTTGCCATCCAGGATAGAAGCCCAAAAGCAACCTTTCGTGTTTGCTACGCTTCCTATAAAACAGGAAATTACTATTCACTTTTTCCAAAATATGCAAACCAGAGAAGGGGTGCTGAATAGCCTTGACTCCTCTTCAGCAGTTGAGAAATAGCTCTATGAAGCTCTCTTTCTTTCTGCAAAACTTCAGTGACCATCATCTAGTCAAACTTCCCAACTTGAGGAAACTCAATCCAGCCTGGAAAAGCCAATTGACAGAAACCTTCAAAGACTCCTAACGGCAAAGTGGGGAAAGGGGGAAGTGTGTGTTTCTCACCTGTGACTTTGATCTAATTTGTTTACTTCTGAGGTCATTGATTCTCCAACTGCACAAAGACAAAGTCAGACTCAGACTAGATCTCTAAGACCCCTTCCAGCTTGAGTGTCTATAGGTCTGCAAACCCCCAGCCCTCAAAGCAACCTTTTCTGACCTGTGTTAAGACCCTGACTCCTGCCTTTTTCTTCATGGCTTCTCCATTCAGGCCCCCATAGTTTCAGAGGAAAAGAATTAGAATAAATCATCTTCACTAAACAATCAGAGTCCAGCTATTACTTGAGTGACTGCCTCCTGGTTGGGGGTGGGGTGGTCTTCGCATTTTAACAAGTCCCCATGGGTTTTCAGTATCAGTCCAGCTGATAGAAGGAAGGGAAAGGAATGGACAGACTTCTTGGAGGCCTTCAGCTCACACCTTAAGCCGCAAAGTACCACTTTTATGAATGACATGATCCTAGAAAAGCTTGTTTCATAGAAGAGGAAGGAAAGGAAGCCATAATCTAGAACCATTAGGAGAGAATGAAGGAGAAAAGAAAGTCTAGTGTGAATTACAGAAAGAGAAGGATTAGAGTAAGAAGGCTCTGTTAAGGATATGCAGGGAGAAGGGGAAAAAGACTGATCGGAATGGCAATATGCATCCAGCAGGCTTCCGGGCTTGGAAGACTTGATCATAGCTAAAGGATCGTAGGTTCCCCGCTGTTTCAAACTGCCTCTCAGTGAAGTCTCTATTGATCTGTTGGCTGGGGAAAGTAAGCTTCATCGCTATCTTTTAGGTTACACTTAACAATTCTGGACCCTGGCAGATGGAAGTTAGAAAGGAGCAGTGGACCTCCGCTGACATTTTGAGGGTGATAACATCAATAGTTACCCTAATGCCTAATTACTAGAACCATTGTCAGAGACAGAAATGCATGAACTGTGGTTCACCTCAAATTCTAAGGGCTCGGAGCAATGTGGTACTCTCCCTACCATTCAAGGTAGAAGCCAACTGTACCACTCACCAAGTTTCTATCTAGTATCCTTGAGAACTTCCAGTAAGAGGGAGCTCCTTACTTTTGAGTCTGCTTCCTTGGAGGGAGCTCTATTAGGAAGGTTTCCTTTGAGATGAGGAAAAACTACCTCTCTGTAACTTGGACCCACAGAGCCCAGCTCAGTCCTCCGAGGCCACACAGGAAGAAAAGTAATCCTCTTTCTTGTGACCGTTATTTAGAGCTTGATGTCATCTCCCATAGCTTCCTCCGTATCTTCTTTCTACAGTTCAGACATGCCGGGGTCCTTTGTCTGTTCTTCACATAGCATGCTTTCAAATCGAATCGGCAATGGTACTTCAGTTCTGTGGAGAATCGCTTGCATGTTTTACATTAGAGACAAAGAATAATTTTCCCCCATTTTGATTTTAAAACATGAAGATTTTTGCTATGACACTAGGCCACATGATAGCTGTAATCTTGGTCATGGTGTTATCTCCTCTCTTGAGCTTGGAGGAGCTTGAACTTCACGGACTCTCAGGTCTCTCCCACTTCTGCAAATCTGAGAAAGTATGAACAGGCATCACCTGCCGAGCCCATACCCTTAGCACTCCCTGAGGAAATCTGAAGAAAACCAACCACTAAGGGAGAAGCAGAGGAGCCGGTTGTGGAATTGTAAGACTCTCCAAAGTTCTTCCATACAGAATAACTCTTTTCATCCTCCTAACTCGACATACGTCCACCTAGGGATCTTCGCAACTTCTGTTGTTTTTTATGGCTGCTTTCCCTGCTAATGTCGCTATCCTCTGGTTCAGAGAGAAACATGGAGATTTCATGTCCAGAACTAGGCTACGCTATAGGCGTTTAGGTTTTGATACCTAGGGAGTTGGGATTGCTGGACAGCCTTTTGGCTAACAGCAAGTGTACTATCTGTTCTTGTCGGTATAATAGCTAAGGGATTGATAAAAATCCTGTTTTTGAGTGTTTAGGTCAGATAGGAAAGCTGAGAGAGATGCTCAGATTACTAACTAGACTGGTGTCATTTAAAGTTTTATGAAAGATCAACAAGTCTCAAAATCTAGGATAGACCTTGGATAGGACAAAGGGGTCAGGAGTATGGGAATTACGAGACCAGGACCTGTGCATAGCCAAGAAATTCTCATAGTTGAGGTTATAAAAAGTATGAAAAAAATAACTTATCTTTAGAGTCATTCTTATTGTCTTTATGTATAATTTATTTTCAGCCTCTTCCCACTACCTATAAGAAGACTTGGTATATATTAGGTGTTCAATAAATGTACGTGGAATGAATGAATCTTTAATCAAAATCTTGTTGATAGAGCTAGGTTTGCATGATTTAGCCATTTACACCACCAACATGTTATAAACTGGATGACCTCAGAGCTCAAATTCTGGTCGGGTAGGTAAGACATTTACCCGAGTGGCAGTAAGTGCACTAACAAGTGATTATAATAAGACACAATGGCCACAAAATGTAGGGAGATATTATAGAGGGGGTTAAAAAAATAAAAAAGCCTTTATGTGGAAGGACGCAGTTCAACTTGCCTCACTCTGTTAAACCTGAAGCTCGATGTCCCCTCCTCAATTACAAGAATTCAGTCTGATTATTCAAACTAAAATTCTTAGACATGAATTTCCAGTCAGAGCTGGAGGGAGAATTTTTCCCATGGAGGGTCCTTTTTTCTGGTTCTCTCTCCACTTCCTGGCAAGACCTCAACTGGCACTCCTCCGGGCGACCCGCCCTTCTGTAAACTTCTCCCTGGCAGCTCACCTCCTCCGCGGACTTGCAACTGGGAATCTCATACCTGGCTGCAGCCAAAAGATTTCAGGAAATGGTGCTTTGGAAACATATCTTTAAAATGAAAACAGATAAAGCAGTTGGCAGTGGAGCCAAGGAAAACTCGACTCTTTCTGAAAAGCAAGCAGTTTGCTGGCCCTGGAAACCTACCTGTCCTGAGCTACCGCCACTTCCTCTAATAAAGGCACTAGCACACACACCGAGACACAGGGACACACCGCCATGCTCGGCAGTTGGGCTGCAGAACATGCCCTTGAAAACCCGAGAGCCCTTGTGCTATCGTTCTTTGGAGGGCCCCGTGGCCGCTGGAGCCTGCGGCTCTTTAAGGCTCTAACCCTCACACTTCCATCAAGAGAAATCTTTATGGCTTCCGCCCCCACACAGTGGACAATTTAAACCAAATTGAGTGGAATTTTTGTAGGCATTTCTATTAGATGCACCTTTTAGCAATCTGCACTTATAAGCCCTGAGGGTTTTATTTCCAATTTAGGGAAAGGAAAAATAAAGATGCCAGTTGGGACCATTTCATCCTCTACTAGGGTGGCATTAATAAACTGACCCTCACGTTGTGGAAGGTAGCCGAACCCTACCAAGAAATACCATGGAAATAATATTCCCTTGCATGGCTATAATAGATTCCAGTTATAGAGCTCTCTTGACTAAGCTCTCATGAGCCTCACAATAGACCCGGCTACATGGTCCAGGGCAATCATTGTGGCCTCGAGCAGATGCTGAGGAGAGTCAATGAGCAGCCTGCTGAAGCGCACATAAGGAAGAAGCAGACAACACACATCTCCCCATGCTGCGTGCATTCTGCTACTAGAGGGGCTTGTGGTTGCTCATAATATAAACATCAGGTATTTCAACAAACCTATCCAAATACAGGCCCTCTAACCTGAATATAGCTGGGTTTCTTGGAATCCTACATCCACAAGTCAAAGCATCCCCAAAATTGATTTATAAAGGTTCTTTTCTCTGTTTCTTTAAAGACACAGCACAGGGTTTCCCCAGAAAACTCACAGCACAGCACAGAGAACTTCCTCTGAATCCTCTTTACATATCCACCCTCTCACCAGAATTTGCCACTACCACTCATGGCAGCTGAAAATAGGCCCCCTCTCTCTCTCTCTCTCTCTCTCTTTCTCTCTGTCTGTCTCTGTCTGTCTCTGTCTGTCTCTGTCTCTCTCTCTCTCTCTGTCTCTCTCTCTCTCTCTCTCTCTCTCTTCCTTCCCTTTCCCACTCTCTGAACCATGCCTCCTACAGACCCCTCATTTTCATGGCCTCACAATTACCCCTTCATTTCTTGCCTTCCGTGTCTGACTTTCTAGGAGGGTAAAGATGGGAGTCTGGGTTGAGTGGGAAGCACTGCGTAACGCTGGCATTCTTGACAAGCTGTAATGACAGACATGACACAAGACCACAATTCTGGGAGTGTGTTGGTGGGAACATACCACAGCATGGGCACAGTTCTCCAACCCATCACTAGGACCAGCCCCATTTAGACCTAAAATAGAGAAGGGAAGAAATCTTCTTACATTTGCCAAGCTGATAAGACACTAGAGTTATGGTCTTTGGCAATACAAGAAACAAGATGCTGAAACTATCCCCCTCCAGGAAGATGAGCAGAGAGCCAAGTGGGGAAGAGTGAGTACTTACTGAAAGGCAAATGGTGAGCTATCCTCAGGGGAAGATGAGCCTTAAATGAGTAAGAAAAAGATTAACCCCGAAAGTATCCAGCTGCCTGTGGGGTCCCTGAAGCTGCTAGGGAGAGCCCCAGCCATCCTGAGGCCACTGCAGCCAGCCCAGGGGAAAGCAGACCAGGAAGCCGCACTTCTTACTCCCTTCGGATCTGTGATTCCTGCATTGCTGTACCCTCTGCCATTGCTTAGGATTATTTGTTTTCACCTACACTGGAAGTTCCATGGGGGAAAAATGCTAACATATCAGCCTCTGATACTGCACCTGGATTCTTAGAAAATAATAAACAAATCAATAAACGGCATATAGTAAAAAGAAAGAATGTCATCACATTTATGCCCCATGAATAAAAGATGGGAAAGCTTCTATCTTTCTACAAAATGTGATGGTCTCTGGTTCTTGCGATCAACTTTATGAAGCTCTCTCAGAATTGTCAGTCTCTTACAATGACTTCTGGTAACTTAATCATTCTTCACTATATAATGGATTGGGGAGCGAGACTCAAGGCAATTATTTGGGTTTGTAGAATGAGGCTTGACTGTGGGACTCTAGGAAATCAATGTGACTTAAAGGTATTAGAGGTCCCTTCAGGGACATTATTATCAGGACTATGGTTAGTTATTAGCATGGCGATTTTCCTGTCTGTCATCAACTTCATTGCCAGCCCTGCTTTTTACCCAGTTCTGTATCATGGGGCGCAGACCCCTCCCAACTACATTTCCCAAACTCTCGGTCCAACTAGCTTCTGATTAAGTTTGGCTAAAAGGAGAGCTTGGTAGAACACTGGAAGAAGGAAAAATCCCAGGTACTCCTCTCACTCCAAGTTTTAGGGAACATTCAGCAGCAGCTTAGTCTTTTCTGGGGTTCTAATTTCGCTGGGAAGCTTCACCCTCTGCAATCCTAATTCCTAAACTCTGGTTAACACGACTCCCTCTCTGTCTCTCCAGCCCTACTAGTAGAAGTGACTTCCTGCTAATCTAAAGTTTATCTCACCCATTTGCCCTTTTAGTTCCATCAACCTTAATATGTAGCTAGCTTCCCAAATTAAGGTCCTCTCTTGACCTACCTGGTATAGGATCTCTCTGTTTTCCTGGCTGACCCTTGACCAATACAGCTACCATTTTACATAGGCCTTTCTCAGCTTCTACTACGTTATCTAAACCATGAAAATTTAAAACTATGCATGCTATAAGTTTAATGATGAAGGATCTTTGGGTTCAATCAACTTCCTAAGCTAGGTGTTCACCTGGCTGAAGGAGCTTAGACAGTGGAGTGCTGGTAAATGTGTAACAGTGGGTTCTCCAGGAGAGAAAAACCCCTGATTTACAGCACTTGCCAATTCCCCTGGTGTAAACCATGGTGGAATTAAGCTACCAACACAATGTCACTGAATGTGGAATTGAAAGAAATGCACCATAAGGTTGAGCTGGTATAGCCAGTTCACTGGATGTCTAACGAGGAACAACCTATGCCCTTAGGCAAGAAAACAGAGAAGGGTATTGGGCAAGTGTGAAATTGCTTTAAATGAAATAGAGAACTTTTAGAGGTTGCAGAAATTGGAGAGATGCCCTAGAGGGGAAAAGAAGCAGCAGAGAGTCAAAAAGAAGATCGAGAAGAAATGTCAAATGGGAATTTGGGGAGTAAAGTGTTCAGAATTGTGAGCCTTAGTTTCCTCCAAGGAAACTATGGAATCAACTATAAAAGCTCTCTTTTTCATCAGTGTGTTGGAGAATTGGGATTATTTGGGGTATGAATGAAGAGCCGAGGGAGCTGCCAAAGAAGGACCCAGACTAGGTGGGTTACAACAGATCATTGAGCGGTGTTATTAGAAGGGGCCTCAGAATCACTCATTCCAACAGCATCATTTAACAGATGAGAAAACTGAACCTCAAAAAGGCCACGGCCACCCAAACAGATAGTAGAACCCAGACTCAAACTCAGGTTTGCTAACAAGATCATTCATTTATTCATTCAACAAATATTTCTTGGCAATGGAAATCTGTTGCAAGCATTACAGATACAGTCCATATCTTCAAGGACCTTACTATCCAATGGGAGAAAAAAGGATTAGATGGCTTATTACAGTTTGTCACTATTTTTCCACATGTTAAGTGCTATGAAGGAACAATATAGGGTGGTTTGCTAGACCTCACATGAAGACCCACTTTAGACCACAGGGTGTGCGAGGTATCTCTGAGGAACTCGGACACTGAGCTAAGAATGAAGAGCACAAGTCTGTCAAGTGAAGATGAGGGGAAAGAGGGTTCCAGGTAGAGAGACATCGCATGCTTTTGAGTCACCTCCATAGCATGTCTTGCCTTTCGTCACCAGACAACCCCGATATGGGTTGAAACATAAAACCCTGAGTTATAGGCAAGATGATAAAACTTTGTCATAATACAGTACCTTGAATTTAGGTGCAAATATAAGAGTGTGAGTAGCTTTTACTCACACTCTTTGAAATGAAAACTGGTGGGTGCCTTGAGCCTGGGAAATACAACCCAGAATACATCACCTCTTTCGATCCCTACACGCTGCAAACCCCGCACCAAAGTGAAGCTCCTGCCACTCTCTGGGAGTGACATAAAAGAACACATTCTCCAGGCCACGGCTTTGCAATTTACCAGCTCAAACCAACTGGTGTGGTCTCTGTGTCTTCTCTGACTGCCTGAGGTAGACAGCATGCTGTTGGGAGCCCACAGGTTCCTGGGACAAGAGCCCAGTCCCTTCTTCACCTGTATGGTACCTTCATCCTTTTCTCTGGGCTTTGATCCCCACCCCAGCCACTTTCCTTCCAACTTGATCTTCTGAGGCAGAGAGAAGACTTTAACGATTACTGTTGCATTCATGTTGAGCAAGTCCATCATATATCATCCTTCCTAGTTAATAATTTCACAATTTATTTTCCAGTATTAACCGAAGCCAAGTTTGCATTCAGAGTTTTTCATGACCCTCTCCCCCCAGCCCTTAACCTTGGACAAAGCAAACACTCCCACCAGTACATCTCACATCGACTTGCTACAAAAATGTGGACCAATTTCATTTTGCTCACCTCTAAAATGGATGCATACGAGCCAACCTTTGCATGGAAGGGACTGTAAGAAAAAAACGAATAACCCACTTGTAAATGTCCTGGACTTTTTCCTGAAACACCATCTGGAGAGCCTAGTTCTCTAATCCCGTGGATAAGATTATGATGTCTTTTTTGAGAAATGTCTTTTTCCAGGAGGTCAGAATTCCAGCCCACTAATATTTTCTGACTTGTGACATGTTGCTTGAGTTCCTTCGGACTCAGTTGCTCTTCTTTGCAAAATGGGATAAATAATGCTGTCTAGAAAATTGGCACCATTGGAACAATTCCTAAAAATATTTCTGTACTTCAGAAAGAAAGATATTAGGGACACCCAAGTGTTTTGATTTTTTTTTTTTCTACACATTGAATTACTTCAACTAGAGACAGGGACTTTACAAAACTCCACGAGCAGAAATCACTGTCTTTCTTTTTGGCACATGACTGACTGAGTTATGCATTTTGTTGTCAAGGATAAGCACTTCTCATAAGTATATTTTAAATGTGTTGAGTCTCTTTTTCCTGAGGCTCCTGGATGCAAGAGGCTGAATAGATGGGAGTTCCCGGTGTCTCTGGAGAAGAGCTGATTTCCCAGGCTTCCCAGCCCCACCCAGGATCACTTGTCATTGTGGACAGGCACCCAGGAGCAGAACTTTCTGGGAATATGAGCTTTTTCAGGATGTCAGGGACTGGAGAGTGTGTGTGACTCAAGAAGTACACTCATATGCATTAGAGAAAAAAGCTGACATAGCAAAACATACCCCAGAAAGGAAGAGAGCAGAGGTTACACGTTCATTACCTCCCTGGTCTGACACCATGAGATACTGATCCTGTCCTTCTGGGCCTTCAACATTCCATGCACAAACTCCCATCCCTGGAAACCCCCTCTGGTTCAGTTAATCCAATGTTCCAGAAACCAGCCCTCCCCCCATCCCAACCTATAGGACTTACCAGTTTTCACATGAAAGGTATTGATTCAGAAGCTCCTGACGTCTCCCTGCTAACTCATTGATTTTTATTAAATGCTCTGCCCCTTAAAACATTTGGCAGGTCCCAGAATTCTGTTCTCTTGTATTCCTTTCCATTTTTTCTCATTGTATACCCCACCCCCCTCAAATAAGCCCTTGGGTTGAAGACCTTCCTGGAAGATGATTCTATAGCCTCCCTTTCTAGACCTTCCCAAACCTCAATTTCATTCAAATGAGAGAATCACTAAAGGCTTCTTGTCCTTGCCCCCCAGCAGACCCTCATAAATCCACAGTGAAGTTTTTTTTTTTTAATTAAAGCGTCCAAATAATTAATGATCAACTCCATTTGTGCCATTGAAAACCCAACTGTCACACGGTTGAAAAGACCCAACCAAATAATTCAGTGTACCCTATAAAGCTTTAAAAAAGCAGAGCCCAAGAGGCCTGCATGACTGGTTTCTGTGCTGCCTGAAAAGCTTGGTTAGGTTTTTGGGCACTTGATTGGATTCCAGGAATAATGTGCTCCGAGCACAAAGGGCTCTTTTGATGTGTCTGTGCCATAACTCCTCCCCTTCCCTCCTCACTTTACCTGGGATACAAATTCTCCTTGTCTCCCAAGTTGGAAAAAATAACCCATGGAAGAGGAAAAATCTGCAGAGGGAAAGTCAAGGGTGGGGGTTGGGGGAAAACTGCAGTTCCTAGTCTAAGTTTGGTTACCAAAGTCTGGTTATTCCAGGAGGAACAAAAGAAATGCAGTTTATACAATGCTTGTGACTGGACACTGGAAAATGTAGGGAAAAGATGCTTCTTATTTGAATGTGGTACCTTGACATACGGTAATGAGTGAGACTTCCAGCAAGGACATGCCACTTTCAAAGAGTCAGAAGAACTGCGAAATACCAACCCGGGAAATCAATGTGGATTTACATGCCTAATCCAGGCACAGAAACTCATAGATAGTGAGTCTAGCCTGTTGATTTTTCGTGGTACTAGAATACTCAAGAAAAATGGAGAGGAAGACACAGTCCCCATCGCTAGAATGCCATAAGATAAGTGGCAGAGCCAGCTAAGGCCAGTATTAAGCATTGTTTTTTGGAGGCAAACAGTGCCGTTCTCATACCAGCTGTAGAGATGCCCAGATTGACAGCCGAGGGCAGCAAGCTGGTGGTAGTAGAAGGCTACTTAAGGTCCTTCTAGGCTAACTTGAATAGGCTGTTTTTATTCCTCTATTCTCGTTTACCTTATCTGCAAAAAGATGAACTAACTACACCAATATCGGCTCTGAGATTCTGTTTCAGAAGTCCATTGCTGGCCTCAAATTAACGGATTAAAACATCAATCTACCTACTTAGGTCTTCCTTAATTTCAATAATGTTCTAAAGATATCTGTGTAGAGATCATAAACATATAGATTCATTTAATTTACTCCAAGTATTTTGAATATTTTTGATGTTATTATAAATGGTTTATGTTTTTAATTTTATTTTTAATTATTTGTTGCTAATATATAGAAATACAATTGAGTGTTGTATATTGAATTTGAAAACAATAACCTCATCAGATCACTTATTAATTCTAAGAATTTATCAGTAGATCCTCTGTCCTCTCATCACCATCAGCTCTCAGCTGGTGAGACCACAGGGAAGACGTTTAATGTATTTGTTACGTTTCTACGGTTGCAAGCAACAGAAGTTATTCTACGGTTGCAAGCAACAGAAGTTATTCTGGCTGACTTACATGTAAAGGAGGATTTATCTTAAGGCTATGAGATAGTTTTCTGAGTCAGGGAAACAATCAGACTTCAGAAAAGGACCAGGCCCAGAATAGCCTTAGGGAACAAATCAACAGTCTTTTCAGGAAGCTTTCACAGGGTGAGCTCCAACTTCCCTTGTGTCACTTCTCTTAAGATTCAAATTCTTCTGAGAGCAAATCTTGGTACCTCTTTAGGTCCAACCACTGACCATGTTGCCAGTTGATTGACAGGCCCACCAAGAATGCATGCAATTCTGAAGGACTGGTACCCCAAAGGAAAGTCACCATGCTGTTATTTAAAAAGGGAGCATTGATGCTGGAGAGGAAATACATCCCATGGCCGCTTACGAGATCTTTCTGCCTCTCACCCATCTTATCAGATATACAGATTAGCACTTAAACTTTGGTGATGAGAGTGGTGATGAAGAATATTACCATCTCAGACAGCCTTGTCGTCCTATCAAAAGCAGTTGGGCTCACTGTCAATGACCCACATTATTCATTTATACATGAAAGTGGATCCTTTGCTTCCTGGGCTTCAATCTCCTCTCCTCCATTAATATGCATTGTGCTGTTGAAATAGGTTTGATTAATCATCAAATGCATGTGTGTTCTATCTTGTTTTCTTGCCTGTATCTTCTGTCTCATTCTAAGGGTGGTGGTGTGTTTATTTTGCTGTGGTTACTTTGGAATAAGAGACCTAGTATTTATGGTGATACAATCAGTAACTACATTGAATTCTATCTGCTTGTTGAACTACTGATTCTGGGCTTGAGCTTGCTTGGTGTACAAATGATATTTGTGGGTTTCCTAGGTGTTTTTAATCCATAAGCAAACGGATCGAGGTCATCATGATCAATTTTCTTAAGGAGAGAATTGTAGTGAAAGTAGAGTGAGGTTAAAAGGCTCTTATCTTTGCCATCACTCATCTCCACCTTTATTTATTGCCCTCTCTGGTTTTCATTAGCATGCTGACAACTGGAGCTAGAGACATTTTTATCCACACTCCAACTACTGCGCTGATCTCAGTTCCAAGTTATGAAACCTAATCTAAACCTTAGAAGGGAAGTTACAAACTGTAACTTTAAATTTCAGTTTACAGCGTCCCCCAAGATGATTCCAGAAATTGAGTTGAGAGAGGTCCTGGGAATCAGAAACCAAACTACTACCTCCTTCCTCCCCTAAAAGGACTTGAGAACATTTGAACAAAACTCATAAAATACTATTCACAACATTTAAACTGAGAGGAACTGCAAGAGAACATCTCCTCTATCCCCCTCCCAGCGCTGCTCCTAACTAATCCCAGACAGAAGAAGGTTTCTCTTACACTTCAAGATCACTTGAAGGACATTTCACAATTCCCATGGTCACCTGTTTCAAAATGTAACAACTGAATGCCAGGAAAATCTTCCTCATATTCAAACACCAGTTATCCCTTCATTTCAGACCATTTGGATAATTAAAGTATAACATTTCAGAACTGGAAGAGACTTTAAATACTTTTTAGTCTAGAGGTTACAACTGGTGACCCAGAAATTGAGACGTATTTTACCAGGGCCACAGAAAGTTTAATTTTTGAACTTTTGAATTAGTTGGCAATGCTCAAATGTTGAGATATTTCCTTCTTATAAATCCATATAACTGCATATCTCGAAAAATCAGCAGATCTGGAAACACCGTGGCCCTCATTCTCAAGCAACAGTCAGAATTGGGCACTCCTCTCTAGACTGCGGTCACTGGGGGAAATAACCTCTAGTACATCAAAGAGTCCTGCTTATCTCATTTACCCTAAATGACTGGCCCCCTAGCAACATCTAAGTTTGTGGAGCTTGCTTTTTGCTGATGAAAAAAACAGAGAAACAGAAAAATGGGTTGATTGATGTCACCAGCTATAAATGTGACAAGAACTAGGACCCAGGACTCATGCCTCCTGGTCCAAAGCTCTTCTATAACGTGCTGCTTTCAGGCTATACCCATGCTAAACCAAGATAGCTCAAGAAAAAAAAAATCAAATATGGGGAGGTGACATCATAGAAGTCAAAACCCACAATTTTCATGTTTCCTGTCACTTTTTATAGTCCTTGGCTCAGCTCAACAATATGCTGATAGAGGTGTGCCTTCAGACCATTAAGAAAGATAACTAACTGCCACACGGTAAATAGCAAAGGAAAGGTCCAATGGGAAAATAAAGCTTAGAGGACCCAGGTCCATTTTTATGTTGAGGAATGTGCGTGTGTGCATGTGTGTGTGTGGTGGTGGTGATGGTTCTCAGTGCTTTTTATACAGAAAAAAAAGAGAAGAAGAGTGGCAAGGTGACACACACATTTCCAACTCTGGAGTATAGTCTGGAGAAGACAAAGAGAGGATTTACAAAGAATATGAAGATGGGGGGTGACGGGGTGGGGATTTTGCTAGTAAAGAAACTAAAAAATCAAAGATTTCAATCTAAGTGTATGTTTGCAAGAGGTGGTTAAACTCAAAGGTCAATTTGTCAAAAGTAAAAGTTGAATAGCATATTTCTCAAGAGATTTCTCAAACTAGAGTTTTGGTTCTGGGTAGATATGACCTAAAAGAGTCTTTTGAGCCTCTGAAAAGGGGAGTGACCCCTGGACGGAGTATTTTGTGTTAACCCTCTCTTACAACATGAAATAAAAAAAATTATGTTAAACATTAAGGCAGCATGTGTAGGCCCAAAGTACCTGACCACTATTCAGGTTCAGAATAGGCTAGCAGCTTTCAGGTGGTCTAAGAACACCATCATTCCCACCAGTTGTTTCAGCCGAGTATCAACCAATCCTTTTAAATGGTTTCTGGCTGTGAATGGGGCTCAACGTAGAGAAAAGTGGCCAAAAGAGGCTTTTAGAGTTCCTTTCTTATAACTCTTCACTCATACCCAAGAAGGACTGAAGAAGGAGTCCTTCTTCCCAAGAGCAAAGACACGATTTGAGTTTGAGGTATTTGTGCTTAGTTGGAGTTTGAGGGCATCTAAATCTCTCTACTTTCACTAAGACACTCACAATTGGCATTTATGTGGAAAATAGCTTTTGCTAGTTGGAAAAGTGGTGGGGGAAAGACTTAGCTAAGAGTTCTTTCTCAAGGTCAACTGATTTTTAATAAGCTTAGTGGTCTTTGTGGGTTACAAAACAAACTGATTTACATCCATTCCCTCCCAGAGCTCACCAGCTAAAGAGACTGCATTTACCAATTGACCACCTCCTCTCCCTCCCTTAATTTCCTTTTTCGAATATCAGAAATAAATTAAAAGAGCATTGTGAAAGGGCTAATTTGGTGCCTGGTGTTCTTAATAAAATCATACTCAGTGGACTTGTCCTCCCTTTTGGTATTGGTTAAATGCCAGAAAGGCTTCTTAAATGGAGAATGTCTGTCCTTTGATGATAGTGAAGACCTTTCTAATGAAACGAGTGGAATGCCACGTTAGGAAATACAATATAAAATGGGGATGACATTGCAGATCAGTGGAGAAAAGAACAGCTGCTCAGATAATTGGTTATTAATATGCAAAAACCATTTAACTGCATCTCTACATCTCCCCTTAAACAAAATTGTATTTAATGTTGGTTAAACACATAGATATGAAAAAGAAAACTTAAAACATTTTAGAAGAAAGCATAGCATATTTCAAACCATGGAGTAGGAAAAGATATTTTTAAATCCATAACACACAAATTTTTTAAAGCAACAGCTTTAAACAAGATTGATGAAATTATCTACATTAAAATAAATACAAAACAAGAAACAAAAAATACATTATATAAAGGATTCCAAAAATTAATAAGTAAAAGACAAACAATCATAAAAATGCCTTACATCCATGTAATTAGAGTGCTAGAAGGAAAATAGAAAGAGATTAGGGCAAAAGAAATATTTGAAGAAATAATGACCAAAAACTTCCGAAATGCAGTCAAAGATAAATTCAACCATCTCAGCCAATCACAATCATAAATTCGGTAAATTTAAAGAAAGCCTTGCCTAGATACATTGTAACCAAACTGCTGAAAACTATAAATATTAAAGGTAATTACAAAAAAAATGATACACTACATACAGGAGGCCAATGATTCAAATGACAAGGTTTCTCATTAGGAACCATGGAGGTGAGAACAATAACATCTTTAAAGTGTTAAAAGGAAAATAAAAAACTATCAACCCAGAATTTTCTATCCAGCAAAAATATTCTTCAGAAATGAAGGTAAAATAAAGATGTTTTCAGATAAAGAAAATCGAAGATAATCATTGCTAGCATACCTGCACTACAAAAAAATACTGAAGGAAGTCTTTCAGGCTATAAGAACATAATACTTGAGTAAAACTGCATTTTCAGGAAATAATAGAGTATCAATAATGGTAAATGATAAATATCTGGTGTATAAGTCATGGTTCAATCAGAGAAGTCTAGAAATAGAGATACGGATAGAGAAAAGATTATTACAAATAATTGGCTTATACAATTACAAGCTCTGGCTAGGGCAGGTGATCAAGAAGAAAAGATATTGATCCTCACAGATTTGGGATCTCTGAGTTCAAGAAAAGCCTAAACTCTCTTGTAAAGGTCGAACCCAGAATAATATCCCTTTTAATTAATTTAAAGTTAATTGGTTATAATTAGGGACTTTAATTATATCTACAAAACCCCATTCATGGCTGTTCCTACATCAGTATTTGACTGAATAACCAAAACTGTAGTTCAGACTACCCAAGTTGACACATCGAAAAGCCATCACATCTGGATAAATATAAAACATCACTTTATTTCCTCTTAAGTCTTTTAAAACTCACATAATTGCTTAAATTAAAAAGTTTTATATTAGTGAGGTTTTCAATACATATAAAAGTAATACATACCCTGTTTCTCCGAAAATAAGACCTAACTGGAAAATAAGCCCCAGCATGATTTTTCAGGATGACATCCCCTGAACATAAGCCCTAATGCATCTTTTGGAGCAAAAATCAATATAAGACCTGGTCTTATTTTCGGGGAAACACAGTATGACAACTTTAATGTAAAGGATGACGGGTATGCAGTAAAGAGACCCAGAGTTGTCAGTTTCTATATTTTACATGAATAGTAATATTAATTCGTAGACTGAATTGATATATTTTTCAAATATCTAAACAATCACCAAAAATATACAATAATGTACAGCTGTAGTGCTAAAAATATTCAAATAATCCAAAATAAGGCAGGTAAAGAAGAACAGAGCAACCAAAAACCAATAATAATATAATAAAATAGTAGGCCTAAATTCAGCCAGAACACTAATTACATTAAACGTTAATGGTCTAAGTATTAAAAGAGACAGGTTGCCAGACAGATTTTAAAAGCAGGACTCAAGTATACTGCTTAGAAGAGACACACTTTAAATATAAAGATACGTAGTTTGAAAGTAAGTGGATGGAAAAGATATTCCATGCAAAATGACTATATTAATATCGGATTTTAAAAATAGACTTCATGACAAAGAATATATTTACTCCAGGGATAAATTGTTTTAAGGGACAATTCACCAGGAAGACAATTATAAACGTGTTTGCACCTAATAAGAGAGCCACATGAATCAATACTTGACAGAATCACACACAAAAAATAGACAATTCCACAATCATAGTAGGTTTTGACACCTTTCTCTCAGCAATAATAAAATAACTAGAAGATCTCAATGTCACTATGAAGACCCCTGATCTAATGGACATTTACAAAATTCTATCTAAATACACACCTTTTTAGGCACATACACACAATACATTCACCAAGAGATACCATACACTGTGCCAAAAAAACAAGCGTATTTAAAGCAAAAATAAAGTAGAGCTTAGAGGGAAACATAGCTTTAAATGCAAAAGTGGAGCAGGGGCTAAAAACAACGGTCTAATCTACCTTAACAAGCAATGAGCTCTAGAAAGAAGAGCAAAGGAAACCCAAAGTAGGTAGAAGGAATGACATAAAGATAAAAATTGAAATCAATGAAACTGAAAACATATAGTTTATAGAGAAAATTAACAAAGCCAAAAGCTGTTTCTTTAAAATTCCAGTTAAACTCATCATACAAGAGAGGGAGGAATTAATTAATTAATTAATTAATTCATGTCACCAATGTCATGATAAAAAATGGATTATCATCACAAACCTTAAAGACATTAAAAGGATAATAAGAAAACTCAGAACAATTTTGTACTATCATAGTTTGCAACTTAGATGAAAGGAATAATTTCTTGAAAATTACAACTTTTATAAATTGGTAAAGAAATAGAAATTATAAAAATTGCCATATTTGAAATAAATTAAATGTACTCTAAACACCTCCCCAAAAGAAAAGCAATGGACAAGTGGAAAAATATACAAACAGACAATTCACAAAAGAAGAAATCTGAATGGTTCCTAATCTTATGAAAAGATGGTTGATGTTAGTAATAATGTGGAAAATGTAAACTAAAACTACGGGAGGAAACATTTCGCACTTACCAAACAGGCAAAAATTAAAACCCTGACAATACCAAGTATTGATGAGAATGCAAGAACAATAGGAACTCTTATAAACTTCTGGTAGATGTGCAAATTGGTACAAGCACGTTACAGGGCAATGTGGCAACATCTAGTAAAGTTGTAGCAGATATCCAATAACTCAGCAACTCCACTCCTAGGTATATGCCTAGGGAAACACACGTGGGCACAGGAGACCTAGATGAGAATGATCACGCAAGTATCATTTGCAATAGAAAATGTTGGAAACAAACTAAATGTTCCCAAATCAAGAGGAGAATGGATAAAAAACACATTTTGATATATTCATATATGGAATTTCAAACAGCAGTTAATATAAAAAAACTACAGTTCATATTCATTATGAACAAATATCCAAAAGTTAAGCAAAGAAACCAAATTGCGAAAGGATACACAAAAGATGCCATTTATTTAACACTTATTATACGAAAGCAATGCTATATAATTTTAAGGATACATAGAAAGAGAGCAGCTATCTAAAGACAGACATGGAAAAAAGTAAATAAAGACAGACATGGGAATGATAAACACCAAAATCAAACAGTATTGTCTCTACTGAGGACTAGGATGACATCAGAGATTCAATTTCAGGCTGATTGGGGCATACAATGGTATTAACCCAAGTGTGCACCTTCATGTATGTCTGAAATATTCTGTAATTTTAAACCTTAGAAAGGAACTGAAGTCTCCAATGCGACTGCTTGGCAAAAAATGGAGGCTTCAGTCATAATGAGGGAACAGACGCCCTTGCTGAATGCCCTCAACTGTTTTGACTTCTGGAGGGGCGGGCCGTGATTACAGCTGCGATTAGGTGACTCACCATAATTATGTTTTGTTGAAATTGAATTTATTGAAGCATGAATCATTCTGCCCAAGTCCTACCTAATTGCTCCAACACTGGGGATGGGAAGGATGGCGGATTTTCCCGTGGAGGTCATTGCAGAATGAATGTGAGCGTGTGCGCGCGTGCAAGCCTGCGCAGAGCCCGCCCTGCGGCCTCCTCCTCTGTGTTCAAGTGAGGTGGCGGGGAATGTCCACAGGTTTAGCTGTGGTTTCTCCTGCCTCCCAACCCTTCCTGGTATTTATGAGCAGCTCACTATTTGGCTACTCGGCTCCCTGGAGGTCTCTGTGCTGCAGACCGCCTGCTCTGGGTGTTGTCTGGTTCCTCAAAGTTGCTGACTGGTAGATTTGATCCCTGTACTCCCAGCTCAGACCCCCGGCTGCTCAGCTGGTATCTTAGGGATGCCCTGGGAGCTGAACGCCAGCCACAGAGCTGTAATTTAAATCAACAGGGGGGGCTCTGGAGAGGCCAACAGCAAACCCAGAGTGCAGTGGGAACCCCTGCAGCCTCGGGCTCTGTGTCCTGCTTACAGGGAGGAGTGGGGGGTGGGGACAACTTTGGGCTCTTCCACACTCTGAGCCACCCACAGTCTCAGGCAAGTAAAGAGCTTACAGCTTGACTCCTGGCTGTGAGGACCAGGAGATCTCAAGTCATTCGGTCATGGTTTTTTCAGCTTCGTGTTATATAAATTGAACAAATGAAATGGGCTTTGCCTATAGCAGGCTAGACACGAGTGAGAACTAACTGACCAACAGTTTTTCTACCAGAGAAAGGTTGCAGAGGCAACACCAACATCATAACAGCAATGAGAGCAAACATTTTCACACCACTTACCAGGAACCAGGCATTGTTCTAACCACATTTTAACTCATTTACTTTTATTTTTAAATTAGTTTCAGGTGTGCAAAACAATGCACTCGTTAGACATTTATTCTTGAGAACTACTCAGTGGTGTGAATGCCTTTCCTAGCAGCACTTTGCAGATGAGGAAACTGAGGCACAGGAAGGTTAAGAAACCTGCTTACGTTCACTTACCTCGTAAATGGAGGAGGCCAGACTCGAACTCAGACTGCTCTCCTGCCTGCCTTGCATATGGCAGACACCAAGTTGGGTGCTTTACACATTCATCTGACAATCCTCAAAACAATTCCCATTTGACAGATGAGAAAACGAAGGCTGAGAGAGGCCAAGTAGCTTGCAAGATGACACAAATCGTTAAGTAGCACAGTGAGGATCTGGAGCTTTTGGTTTACATGACCTGCCAGCTACGAAAGCCAAAGCAGAAGAGAAGTGCACAAGGCAGAGTGGTCATGAGCAACAGACGGGTGGTGGGAAAGATGTATTCCATCCAACTGCTTACTTCAAGGTGCTCTTGGCAGGCTCCTGGGCTCCCTCATCTGCTTCTGATTCAAAGGTTAGATCATAGCAGCCTTTGTCCAGTTATTGCATCTTCTCCTGCAACCATCTCCTCAATGGTATTCTTCACCACAGTAGTGAGCCTGGCACTTTAAAAATCCATTGCCTAATTTTTTTTTTTTTAATCTTGAATTTCTACTTACTGGAGTCAACTATTAAATAGTAGGTGTTCCAGCAAGAAAGCAACAATCTAAACCCATGTTGACAAACGTTGGGGAGTTCTGGTTGGTTGGTAACTGACAATAGAACATCTGAGTATAGACTCACAATGGACATTTGGGGAATCAAAGAGGCAGCAGGGAATGACGGTGAGGTCAGAGACAGGCTTCACCATCTTACTTACTGCCCAGGATTCCTGGGAACAAGTCTGCACTATTGTCCTTCTCATTCTGGTTTGTCACCTCTGAAAACACCACACACTCAAAGCTGGCAGACTAGTAGCAACGCCAGAGATCCTTGCAGACGTAAAATGTCAGGGTGTCAAGGGTTCAAGATCCAGCTCAATTCTTTCATTTTACAGACCAGGAAACTGAAACCTCAATGGCTACATGATTTTCTATGGTCACACAGGTAGGCAGTATCAAACCCCGAAATAAAACTCAGAAATAAAGTCCTGAGAGAACTGAGCCCTGAACAGCTAAAGAGACAAGCATCGAGTCCTCTGACTTTCTCTGTTTAATACACAGCCTTCTGCTTTAATATCTATAATTGGAACAATGGCAAACTCACTCCTTTTTCCCTATCTGGAGAGAGACCCAGCAACAAAATGGTATCTCATCAAGAACTCAATCAGGTCTCATTTAAGCAGTCATTTTAAAGTGATGACGTAGTCTTTCATCTCTAAAGCCTAGACCTAAAGATTAACACAGAAATATCACCACTCTTATATGTAGGCTTTATGGAAATCTATAAATGGGGGGGGGGTGGTGATGAAGGTCTAATACGAATATTTTGCCATTATTATTTAAGTTAAAGAAAGGAGCATAGTTCCATGTTTCAATGAGTGAGTAAAGATAAAGGGACAGAGAAGAATAAGAATCCTTGGAAAGAAGTCAGGAATGGAGGTGACCACAAAACTCTAACTTGCTGGAATTTTGTTTGCACTACCCGAACCACCGGAAGGGAGTTGCCCCTTTCTTAGAAAGTGGAATGGGGATTTAGGATAGCTTCCTCTATATGTGAGTTAGATTACAACAGTTTTAAAACCAGCACGAGAATGCATACACCTCCAAAGTAAACCTGCTGCTGTTTGAGGCACCACCTCTGTTTATCATCACCTTATCCTTTCTCCCCCGCGAGCAATGACACCTCAATCTGCCCAGGAGCAGGCTTAGAACTTGGAATCGTCTACCCTCTCCTTCATCCCCCACCCCATGCCCACTCCAGAGCTACACCCTGCCAACACCACAGTGGGTGGCTGGGCATGCTCATAGGAGATTCAGAGGTGATCAGTGTGTTGTTGCATTACACACCAAGTTTAACCTAAGACGATCCAACTCACCTGCAAAAGGGAACAGTAAGTGCCCATCCTCACTTTTCATCATGTAAATTGGCCAAAACCAAGTATATTGGTGGGGCCACCTGTTCCTGTGTGGTTGCCACAGGACACATACACTCAGCGACGTTTTCTTGGATTTGATCTTTCCTCTAGCTCCATAGTTCTTACCCTCTCTCCCATGTTTTTCACCACTAGATGCCTGAAGTAGTCTTCAACTTATATCCTTGTTCCGCTATCTTCCTCTTTCCTTAACCTCTGTAACCTCACTAATTCAGACTTAGATCCAGGGAAACTGAGCCACATTATCATCATGTGTTGGTCTCGCTCCAACCCAACAATTACTCGTTAATATAATACCATATGCAAACAGGAGGCAAAGTAAATGCTTTGGATCTAAATATTTGAGACATTTTCCTCACCTCATGAGGATGTATATTTGAGCATACACTGATGAGGGAAGATGGGTTGAGGAAGTTTTGTATCATATTTTGGGGAAAAGAGCGTTAAAACTTTCTCACCAGGGATTGGGGTATTTAGAGTCATCTGTATCAGAGATTACAAGATCTAAAATTTTCATTCCAGAAGATCAAGCATCATTCTCTGTGCACCTCTCCACATGCATATGTAGACAGTCACTCCAGGGAGAGGGGGATTGGGCAGCTGGCTAGGTTTACTGAGACATCTTGAACTATTTTTTTAATGTCTGCGGTTTGGCAAATAAATGGATTGTGCCCTGTAGTGCGGGGGACCCTGCTCGCTGCGCCATTTGTCATGCGGGGCGTCCGGCGGGGTCTCAGCTCCCACTCCCCACATAAGAACGCAGGATATGGTGAGGCCAAAAAGGAACACCCACGGAGCCATAAGTAGGGGAGTCATATCACTATATTCTCACCGGCGGCATCCACCTCTCTGCAACCCGCTCTTGCTAGCCCCCTACGCTCTGCTAGCGTAGCCACAACCATTATATTAGTGGCCAATGGCTTACGGGTTACAGCTGACGGCCAACTAGCCACAGCTGATGGCCATTTACTACCCGAGCCAGCACCTTTCTATGTGAGGCTGAGAGCCTGGAAACTGATTTTTGGGGCTTTGTCCGCACACTTCACCCTACAGGGTCTCGCCTCACAATCTACGTGACAAGCCTCTTCCGCGAGGGGCCCCGTGCGAGGAGCCTGGAGATGAATGCAATATCCTGGACACAGCCAGGCTCTCTGAGCACAGCCAGGGTTTCTCAGCGCACCACCAGTACTTCTGGGCACAGCCAGACTTCCTGGGCTACTTAGGGTACCACCTATCTCCCCGGGCACAGCCAGGGCCTCTCAGGGCACTGCCACTCTCTCTGGGCACAGCCAGACTTCCTGGATACAGCCAGGGCTCTCAGGGCACTGCCACTCTCTCTGCACACAGCCAGACTTCCTGGACACAGCCAGGGCTCTCAGGGCACTGCCACTCTCTCTGCACACAGCCAGACTTCCTGGACACAGCCAGGGCTTTCAGGGCACTGCCACTCTCTCTGGGCACAGCCAGACTTCCTGGACACAGCCAGGGCCTCTCACGGCACTGCCACTCTCTCTCTGGGCCTCTCAGGGTACCATGCTGGAACAACAGTGGCTCACATCAAGGTGCTTACATATTCTCGATGGCGGCCGGTCAAGACACAAAAGCAAACATCTGCCAGTCCCACTACATGGTGGTCTGTTCCCAAACAGTCAAGCGTCCATTAAATTAGGGATGGAAGGCAATTCCCCATAGTCCATAGTCATTCCCCAGGGCTGTCCTGGGGGTGAGGGACGACCTTGACCTCATCTTCCCAAGGAGGACTCAGCAAGCATTTCCTCCTGGGACTACAAGTCCTGCATCCGGGCTGCCTCAGCAAGCACTTCCCAGCCCACAGGGCGGCAACAACCTTCACTTTCTCTGGCCTCTGCTGGTTGGGGAACCATCCATGTCTTCCCACCCCTCCACGGGGATCAAGCTCTCAGGCAACTGCTCCTCCCTGTCTTCCTCAGACTGAGCTTTCATACGCACAAACTGCTCCACGCCATTCGGAAAGCTTTGGCCGGCACCGTATCCTGCCGACTACGCCATGTGTCGTGCAGGGCATCTGGCAGGGTCTCTGGTCCGCTCCCAACAAAGCAACGCAGGACATGGTGAGGCCAAAAAGGAACAACCACAGAGCCATAGATAGGGGAGTCATATCACTATATTCTGGCTGGCGGCTGGGCTGGAGACACAGGAAGCAGGAGCCACACTATCTGCAACTTGCTGTCCACTTCTCTGCAATCTGTGACCCGCACTCCGCCATGCTAGCTGCAATCCGCTCTTGCTAGTTCAGCCACCATCTTCTTGCTAGCCCCCATTTTTTCTCTGCTAGCGTAGCCACAGCAGTTATATTAGTGGCCAATGGCTTACGGGTTACAGCTGACGGCCAACTAGCCACAGCTGATGGCCATCTGATTACAGTTGATGGCCATTTACTGCCCAAGCCAGCACCTTTCTATGTGAGGCCGAGAGCCTGCAAACTGCTTTTTGG
The DNA here is from genome assembly GCF_964194185.1 of Rhinolophus hipposideros. Classification (NCBI taxonomy): domain Eukaryota; kingdom Metazoa; phylum Chordata; class Mammalia; order Chiroptera; family Rhinolophidae; genus Rhinolophus; species Rhinolophus hipposideros. Next base: position 83,841,210 of record NC_138052.1, read on the forward strand.
GGCTTTGTCCCCACATGCCCCAAGCACCTTTTCCCCTTCATTTAAAACCCATGTGTATCGGAGAGGAAATTTAATCCTTATGTTCCTGATTCACTTACACTTAACCCATCAAAAACCAACTTGGTGGCAACCATTAGATGCCCACGAGCCTTGTCAACCTTGTGTAATAAACCACTTGGAGCCATCTTTTCTTTGAATCTCAGAAGCCACAGTGAGGAACTATTGTCAGTGGCTTTCGTCAGCGGAGCAAGATGGGATTTCAATTTTGCCCTCAGATTTCTCTATAGCCAACACATTCTGACATTTATCAGACACATTGCCATACCTCATATTTAGTTCTTACCAATAACCTGAGATCCAGGGACCACCATTCTTTAAAAAGTCAACAGATGTGATCTGAGTTCCAACTCCAGCTACGTGCTGAGCACCGTGTGGACTCTGGCACTGGGTCCCAGGGTCCTTCCAGTCGCTAGCCAGCCTCTCCCTTCTCTGGATCTCTGAGGGGACCTTTCTCCCTCTGCTAAAGGTATAGGAGAGACTGTTCATTTGTAAAGAGCAGTGGAGAATGATGGAAAAGAGAAAAATATCCGGAAATAGAAAATTATACAGGCAAAGAGAGTCTAATAAATTGTACACTGACAGCATGGACACTTGCAGAATATGACCAAATTCATGTAGTCCATATACTCACACAGAGTTGTATCTTTAGACTACTCCAAATCTAATGTGGAAATTCAGATCGCTTTTGGCTAACTCAATTACCTACATCAGTCAGCAGTGGATGAAAGAAGAGTCATAACCAATATGAAAGCAATTATTATCTAAATTTGGCTTTTGATTTCTCTGTAACGATCACAAGTAAATTCAAACATCTAATCCCTTCTTTGCCTGGGCCTGAGTCTCACCAACATGTGGGAGACAGACACAGAGAACACTTTATTTCTAGCCTACCTACCTGCACACTATGTTTTTCCCTTGAGTCCCACAACTCACAACATACGGTGTTTCTTGCCCAACTGGTAGGAGAAGAATGGTAGGAGAAAAAGGCACGTAATTCTGACCTGTTCACAGATACCCTGTTCACAGATAACCAGGAGCTAGTTGTTTCCCTCTGCAGCGCAAGTCTGGCCTTAGAATTTCTTGACTCGTGCCTCATGCCAACCACTTTCCCAACCTGGTGTTTCATTATGATCCTCGTGCTCGTAAACATCAGTCCTGGAGCTCACTTTCCCTCACACCCCTCAAGGCACACTATGTTTTTCCCTTGAGTCCCACAAATCACAACATATGGAGTAGAAAAGAAGGGCAAAAGGGCATTCTTCCATCTTCCCATTGAGACCACTGCATTATTTGTGCTACTTCATTTCATCCAGAACCCTACTCAGGGCTACCCAGCTATTCAACATTCACTAATTTCAAGATTCGTGAAAGTACCATTTCCAGTGGAACAGTGGTTTTTATTGTTTCTCCCTGGTCTCTGAGCAGCATATGCCATCAAAAGAGAAAAACTCGAAGTTTCTCTTGTCAATTCAGTCCCAAAATGGAAAAAAATAATAATAATTTGAAATCCAGAAAGAGAAATAAAAATTAGGTTAGGGAAGGGAATTCCTGAGTTGGAAGACACCACCTATCTGACTAGAATGAAAGTGGGATGTGATGAGGCCAAGTATATGAATTCCCACCACAGGAGTTCCCACCACGTGAATTCCCTGACACGACATGTTCAGTCTGAATTGCCTCCAGCCAGGGGAACTATCCCAGGAGGGATGCTTAAGGTTTTCAAATCAGACTGACCTGGGTTTGAATCACAGCTCTGCCTTTTACTACCTGTGTCACTCATCTTTATGAGCAGCAAGGTTAATCACCTACAAAATAGGAATAATAATGCTTTCTTCATAGGGTTATCATAAAGATTGAGTGGACTCTGGACTTAAAGGGTCTACTGTAGAGTTGGTACAGAGCAAAAGGCAATGGAATGCTAACTATAAAATAACTAGTTCCCACACCTTGCTGTTTTTCCAGGAATTTTCACTGGCTGCTCTTTCAAGTTAAAGATTGAAAGTTACTGTTATTGTCAAATATGTTACCGGGAGGATGTAATCTCTTTCAGTGACTGTCTTCTTGATATAGTTTAGGATGTCAGCCCAGCTTCTAATATGATAGGGACATGAGGTAGATTTTAATGGCTGGAAGAAAAGGGAAAAGCTTTTGGAATATCATATGCTAGTATTAAAAGATCAACTGAAGCCTATTACATTTTCAAGAGTGTATTTGAGAAAAATTGGATTTGAATTGGGCAACTGGAAGAGGGTAGGAGTGCTCTACCAATGGGATCTAGGGGAAAGATTTTTATAGAGAAGACACAGAAACAAAGCAAGGAAATCATTTGATGGGTGTAGCACAAGCGGTTGCATTATTTGGGAATTAATCACTACTTCCCGGTTTGTAATTGGTTGGTCCTAGGTTTCGATTTCTTAACCTTGAGGCATTACAGGCGTAGGTTTGGTTTGCTTATGTAGGCTTCTGAGGCATTAAAGCCACCTCAGTCTAACGACCTTCTTGTTGAATTAATTCAACACTGGGAAAACAAATTCCAGTGGGCGCTAATTGTTGAGATGCCAGGAAGTCGGGATGCCAAGTGAGACGGGGAAGCCAGAGCAACAGAAAATGGCAGAAGGGATGAGAAGCACTACAGAAGGAGAAATGTCACTATTTTGCCGGGGAGCCCAGGATCAAATCCTGCCACCGTCAATTTGTGCTTGCCTCACTGATATACCATCTCCCAGCAGTCAGCAGTTGTCCTCTTGCACAACTCTGCCCGGAGCCTAGTTTCTTCATAAGATCTCTCCCAGCAGTGTACATGGTAGGAGTAGAATGAATGTGGATGGATGACCCAGGGACCCAATGGGAGATCTAGAACTATGTGGGTCCACAGACAACATCCCGGCCCTTATCAAGCAGGTCTTGATATTGCTCTTTTGTGACAAATACAGAGCAGTGGAATCTTTAATCAGAAGCTTTAGACCAGTCATAGAATATAAAATAGAGTAGTGCCTCGGTTTCCGAATGTCTCTGTTGACGACCATTTCAGTTTACGAACACCATAAATTTTACGGATCTATGGTAGCATTAGATAGTAAAAGTCATGCTAAATTTGCAGTTTTAGGGGCTGATTTTAAAGGTCTGAAATGGATTAATCCATTTTGCTTTGCTTTCTATGAGGAAATCGTGCTTTGGTTTTCGAACGTTTCAGAACTCGAACCGTCTTCCGGAATGGATTACGTTTGAAAACCAACGTACCACTGTAAATGCTTGAACCTCACCACCTACATGGTGGACATTATCACACACACCTGCCTCCTGAGGAAGGGGAGAGGAGGCAATGGGATTCTAACAGCACAGGGAGATTAAGGGGTTTGGATAAGTGCTACCTTAGTGATTGTTTTCTGGAACCTGATAAATTTTCAGACCACATCAAAGTTCCCTCCCTGCTAGGCCAGAAGTTTTCCACCCACAGGTGCATTGGTTTTGTGAGAAAGGTATTTGATGGGGGACCCACGATTTCATAATGATTTTTCATTCTGTGAAGAATTGATTTACATAAGATGTAAAGCTATTCTTTAGGCCTGCTGAGGACAAAAGGAGTGAGCTGAGACTGACTACAAAAATGAACATATTTAAAATGGCAATCATAAAGTCTGAAAGCAAGGGATAGTGTGACATCATGCAGAATTTTGTTGTGTTTTCTTTCCTGTGTCTTATAAGATCTGATGATATGAAAAATAGAAAACTAAGGGAATAAAACTTGTCACATAGTCTTCCTAAAAAGAATGCTGGTTTGAAAAAGTTTTTCCTTGGGGTATAGTAAGGAGATGGGGTTAAACAGAATAAAAATGCTGTAAGAAGATGCTAAAACTGGGACCATGTTGGTCTCCCAAAGACTCAAAACCTTTCTTGGCCAAATTATTTCTGTACTTCCTTTTGACTGAGAAGTATCAAAGGAGAAACTCTGATTTCTTATACCGAGGCCTAGACAGGTTCCCACTGACCACTGATCTTGTATTGTGTTAAGTCCAATTACTATTCTAGGATGGGTTAATTGTTTACCATTCACCCCTACTCCATTCCATTTTCTACCATCTGGGCCCTGTTCTGTCCTCTGGTCATCTGATGCCCATAGATTGCCTTATCCAGATTCCTTTGGAAGCTGGCTTTAGATGTTTTGGGTTTGGCCAATGGAAGACATCAACAGAATATTAAATGGTAGAGAGATGATGTCAGCACAATGTTAGAGTAAGGACTTCCAAACAATTTCCTTTCCAGAAAAGCATCAAAAAAGTTGCAAAAACTGTCACAATCTGTTTTTCAGAATGCGGTAAATTAATCCAAGGCTTGTAGCAACCTACTAGCTTTTATTCGAGAAAAATGACTGAACCTCTCAGTAAGAGAAGCAACTCTTACCCTAGCCTCATCCCCACTCCCTCAGCTTAGTTGTATCCTTGAAAAATAACATCCTGTGTTCTGGAACCTGACAGAGGTGAATAAAGCTGAAGCTCTTTCAAAGACTCATTCCCAAAGAACAATAATTATTTGACCTGTCTCACTCGAAAAGCTTTATTTCACTCAAAAGTCTTTATTTCACCTGCCTCAGAACTTAACATAGTGCTGAAAGCCTCTAAGGGTAGGGCATTTGTTGAAATCATTTATTTATCTTTTAGTTTTTTAATATACCGTGTTTCCCCAGAAATAAGACCTAGCTGGACTATCAGCTCTAATGCGTCTTTTGGAGCGAAAATTAATATAAGACCCGGTCTTATGTTATATAAGGCCAGGTCTTATATTATAGTAAAATAAGACCAGGTCTTATATTAATTTTTGCTCCAAAAAAATGCATTAGAGCTGATGGTACAGCTAGGTCTTATTTTCAGGGAAACATGATGGATGCTGCCAGAGCTGATATAGAGGAAACAATAGGCAACCAAATAGCTTAAAAGGAAAAGCTAGACAATGAGTTGTCTACAGGGGCTTGGAAAAGCTCCAAGATACTACTGGAAATCTAGAAGCCCTATCCATAGGGCTATGCCCATGTTCACAAAAGTCTTGAGAAGACCCAGGCTGACCTTGAGGTTCTGTACAATCAGAAAACTGGTGAAAACAACCCAAATATCCATCAATTGAAGAATGGATAAACAAATGTGGTTCATACAATGGAATGGTATTCATCTATAAAAAGAAATGAAGTCGTGCTATGTATACTACAACATGAACTTGTAAACATTATGCTAAGTAAAAGAAGAAAGACAGAAAAGACCACATGTTGTATGATTCCATTCATACAAAGAAATGTCCAGAATACACAAATCCATAGAGACAGAAAATAGATTATTAATTTCCAGGGTTTGAGGTAAGGAGACATTGTGTAGTGACTGCTAATGGGTGAGATTTGGGTGGGAGGGGAGGATGATGGAAATGTTCTGGAATTGGATAATGGTGTTGGTGGCACAACCTTGTGAATGTACTAAAACTACTGAGTTGTGTAATTTAAAGAGGTGAACTTTATGTTATGTGAAATTTTATGTGAATTATGTCTCAATTATTTTTAAAACATGGGGCTGAGGGAAGTGGGGGTATTTCTTCTCCTCTCTCTTACTTTTCAGTTAGGTCTCTCTGCCAGCAGTCATGCTCTTCTTTGTCTAAATTTCCCAGTAGCCAGTCCCTCCTCCATAGCTTCAACTCACACTAGGCTCCAGGAACATTATTTCTTCTTCTTGCCTTTTGGTCTAGAAGTGATCATGGTTTGCTACTCTTGCTGTTCTCTGGGTTCCTCAACTTCTTTGTTTCCTTAACCGTCTGACACTACTGGACATAGTCCCTTCGTTAGTCACAGACCATCTCAATGACTCCTGCTTCCTGGAAGGATCTGACTAATACACATGTGTCCCCAACTGATAGGGTAGCCATGTTCTTTGAAGCTCTGATACTCTGGAATGACATCCTATGGAGGATGGATAGGGCAATAGAATTCTCAAGAAGTATTGATTTTTTTTCCAGTATCCTGTTCTCAGCCCTATTGTCATCCCATTCTCTATTTTCTTGGGATATTTCATCTCCCACCATGGCTTCAGCTGTCACCTCTGTACCAATAACTGCTCAGCTTGGGATTTTTTTCTCTAATCAGATACCTGCCTTTTAGACAAACCTTTCTAATGCTATGATTAAGGTTTCCCCATGAATGTCTTACAGATATCTCAACTCACTGTGCACATTTGGCAATTTCAGTGAATGGCAACACCATCCACCATTAAAATTAGATACTTTAACATCATCTTCTATTCTACTCTCTTTCTCATTGTCCAAATGAACTTCAAATCCCGCTTACACTTTAGAGATATTTAGGAAGAGTAGGTCTTCAATTCTCTTTTTCATCATCTTATATTCCTACTTCTAAATATCCTCTCTACAACCTGTTTCTTCTTGGTAGAATGTTTTCCTACATATCCACAATACCATGATCACTCTCAAGAAATTTAACATTGATGCCATAACATGAAGTGTGATCAAAAAATATGGTGAATGTTTAAATTAAATATATATATATATATATATATATATATATATATATATGTTACAGTAAAAGACACCTTGCCATTAATCCCCCTCAAAATACTCCCTCTCCCTTTGAACACACTTATCCCATTGTTCTTGCCACGTTCAGAGGCAGTTCTGGAAGTCCTCTTTCGTGAGTGTCTTTAGTTGCGCTGTGATGGCTACCAGTAGGGATGTGTGACACAGATGCTTTCCATTGTGATAAAAAAATATACGGCGAATGCTGCTGCCAAGTGCCATCCAATGGAAAGGCAGGGATCTTCAATATGGAAAGCAGCACATTAACCTTAGTAACAGTGTGACAAGTTTCAACTTGTTCAGTGCAGTCAGTTGGGTGTGAGCTACGGTCGAAAGGTATGTTTTAAAGTGCGCCCTAAATCATCCTCCATCATGACAAGGCTCTGTGTCACACATCACTTCTGGATCAGCAATTTCTGTTAAATAAAAACATTACGGTGTGTCCTCATCCACCTTGTTCACCAGATCTGGCACCGTGTGACTTCCGGCTCTTCCCCAAAGTCAAAATGATTCAGGACACTGAAGCAGCCATCACAGCGCAACTAAAGACGCTCATGAGAGAGGACGTCCAGCACGGCTTTCAGAACTGCTTCTGAAAGTGACAAGAATGGTGGCATAAGTGTGTTCAAAGTGAGGGGGAGTATTTTGAAGAGGATTAACGGCAATGTGTCTTTTACTGTAATAATTTTTTAAACATTCACCATACTGTTTGATCACACCTTGTATTATCTAGTATAAAATCAGTAATCAAATTTTCCCTAACTAATAAAATAGTTCCCTAATAATATCTTTAATGGTTATTTTTTCAAGTCTAGTATCATAGGTGACAGTTATTTGTTGTGTACCTTTATTCTTCATAAATAAGTCCCTCACTTTTTTTTCTTTCATGAGAGTGAGATTTGCGCAACACCCTGGCAAGTTCTTTTGTAGTCAGTTCCATAAATTTAGATCTTTCTGATTCTTTTTTCTTGTTTAAATTCTAATTAGACATATAATAAATGGTACATTACATCAGGAAGTGTATAATGTTGGATTATTCCATTATGGGAAATGCTGTTCAGTTACTGATTAAGATGAATCCAACACATGTTTTTCCAAAGTAGAAATACATTTTTCTTTGCAATTCATAAGTAACTTGTAAGGTTAAATTTTAAGACTGTATTAATACCTTGTTACTCAAGAACGTTTCACCAAGTGATTTTAGTATCCATTTTTGATACTTGCCTGAATTAATCATTATATCAATGGTGACAAAATGCTTATTTTCTAATTCTATTATCCCTTCTATGTTCCACTAGCATTTTTCTGTAAAGAACTCTTCTTCACCCTCCCACTTCACTTTGTTTTATTTCCTCGTTTGTTTTTAAATATTATTTTTTAATTCAACATAATAAAAGACATTATTATAATTGTTCCTTTGATCATCAATCTTTCCCTAATTTGGCCACTAGTAACTTCTTCAAGCAGGCTTTTGTATTCATTTTGTACGTATCCATTAGTGTTTTTGAACACTTTTTTGCTTTCTGGGACAATAATATATACCATATTCAACTTGTACTTTTTTTTCCTCAGACCTCATTGAACAGAGCTAACAAATATAAGTGTTTAAATAATGAGTTCATTCTTATACCTTCAAATCCAATGCAGAGATCTCTTCATCTTCTCCTATTTCATCTCTGTAGCTTCCTTTTCTCGTGATAAAAACACTGGTTCCTAACAACATCCATTGTTGACTTATTTGCTCTATCCTACAATTTGCATAAAGTAGTGTGGGAATTGCTACCCCCATACTACAACCAACAACAAATCTACCAAGCAAAGTCTAAATTTTTTGTTAATTCTTTTTTGCCCTAAGACTGTATCCCACTAAGCATGTGCAGCCAGAATTCTGTGTTCAGTTCGTTGGGTTAATTCTTTCTTTCTTCGGGGCTATTGTATCAATTGCTTGTACAGGGTTCATTTGTTTCTCTTTTTGTTCAAATTAGGATTTTTTTCCCCTCGTTTATTAAGTCTCATTTTTAAATATTCATAACTTTATCATTAGTTAAAAGTCAAAACTATTTGAAAAGGTATACTTAGGCTAGTGTCACTGCTTCCTTAGGCCCTCTACCCTGTTCTCACGCCTATCTTACACCTGTGATGCAGGCAGCCTTTTCATTAACTTTTGGTTTATTCTTCCTGTGTTTCTTTTTTACAAAACTAAGTGTCTTTGTGAGTGTGTGTGTGTGTGTGTGTGTGTGTGTGTATTCTTCTTTCTTGTTTCCCGTCCTTTCTTACATAAAGTGGCATACAATACATACTCTTTTTCACTTTGCATTTTTTACTTGAAACATACCCTGGAAATAACTCTGAACAGTTAATAAAGTGCTCCTCTAGTCTTTTATAGTGAATCCTTACTCCAATGTGTAGATATACCATAATTTATACAATCAACATTTTATGTATTGGTATTCAGATTATTTCTGTTATTTTATTTCTGCAAATCATAGTTTGATGAATAAACTTCTGCATATGTTGTTTTTGTTTTTGAGGTCTAGCTCCAGGGTAAAGTTAAGGGGGTCAAATAGCTGGATCAAAGGGTAAATGTGATACAGCTAATTTTTTTAGTTATTGCCATATTTCTCTCCAACCGGTTTAGACCATTTAAGTTCCACAACAATATATGTGCCTATGTCACAGGCTGACTTTTATCCCCCCACAATTCATATGTTGACATCCTAACCCCCGGTAGCTCAGAATGTAACCCTATTTGGAGATAGAGCCTTTAAAATAGTGATTAAATTAAAATGAGTCTGTTAAGATCAATCCAAATCCAATCTGGTGTCACAAGAGGAAATTTGGAAAGAAATACCAGGGATGTGTGTGCACAGAGGAAAGACCATGTGAGGAAACAGTGAGAAGGCGGCCACCTACCAGCAAAGGAGAGAGGCCTCCGAAGAAATCAAACCTGTCAACAACTTGATCTTGGACTTCCAGCCTCCAGAACTGTGAGAAAATAAATTTCTGTTGTTTAAGCTGCCCAATGTGTGGTGTTTCATTATGGTAGCCCTAGTAAGCTAATATGGTCTGTTTCTCCACAGCCTCACCAATATTGTGTTGTTAAACTTGTGAATTTTTTCCACTTTGATCTGTGAAAAAATGTAGAGTTTTAATCAGCGTTAGGTTTATTATGAGTGCCGTTGAGCATGTGTTTAAGGATCCTTTTCCTAGATGTTTGTGGAAATTGGTGATTTGGGGTTTATATCTCAATTTTTAAAAATACTTTATATAATAGGGAGATAGCCATTTATCTCTGATACATCATGTTGCAAATATTTTCTCCCAGTGAGACACTTTTCATTTTGCTTATTTCTTGCCATGTAATTCTTCCTTAATTTTGTGTAGTAGAATTTATCAATTTTTCATTTTGCGTATGGATTTTGAGTCACATTTAGAAAACATTTTCCCATACTCAGTTACAAAAACATTCATCCATGTTTTCTTCTAGTACTTGTAAGATTCGTTAATTGTGTGGTTCTACATTTAGATCGCTCAATCTTTTAGAGTTTATGGTATATGGTGTTTTATCTTTTTCCAAATGGCTATCACAACACAATTCATAGTCCACCTTATCTCCAGTGATTTGAAATGCCAAATTTATCAGGTAAAACATTTTTGTTCATACTTGAATTTATTTCTGGACTTTCTGTTGGGTTCCTCTGGTCTCTCTGTTCTGTGCCAGTAGCACACTGTATTAACCATCAAGTTTTTATGGTGTGTTTCAAGATCATGTAAGATCATTCTCCCTCATTGCTTCCCCATCCCCCCTGCCCAAGGTTCCCTAGCTATCCTTGTATGTTTATTTTTTGACATGACTTTAGAATCAATTTATTTATCCCCAGAAAGAAAAGAAAAACAAGCTTATTTGCATTTTTCCTGCAATTGGGTTAAATTTACAACTTGAGAAGAACTGACATCTGAAAGATGTTGAGTAGTTCTCTCCAAGATCAACAGATTCCTTTCTACTTGCTCAAATCTACTTTTGAGTCTTTTGAGAGCAGTTTAGAATTTTACTCATTTAGATTTTACATTTTTTTTAAGTTCCACCTTTTAGTTGCAACTATAAATGAGTTTTCCCTCTTATGTCATATCTTGTGTTTGCCTATTTTTTGCAGTTATGCAGGCTATTGATTTTTATAAGTTAATTTTATAGCCTACTCTCTTACTGAATTTCTCATCTAATTTCAGTTGGTTTAATCACAATTTCTTGGGATTTCAAGATTTACTAGTTTTTCACCTACATGTGCAGATAGTTTTTCTTTTCAAATTCTTCTGCCTTTTTCTAATGGTATTAACAACTCCAATACAATGTTAAACAGTAATGAAGATAGAGGACATCTTTACCTTATCTGTAGTCTTAACAAGAATGCTTCCCAATTAAATAAGATACTAAGTTTAGGATACACACAACACACACAACAGGGGTGCTAAAAAATGTATGTAAGTGGACACTTTGGTCAACATTGCTCAAGTGGTAGTCCTCCATAATCAGAAGTGTTTGGATGTTGATGGTAACAACGTTGAGAACCTCTTTTAATTGCAGAAATCAAATGTATCCACCTTTTATTATAGGTGTATACTGAGTATTACAATTTTAATAGTTTTTCTTTCTTAAAATGTGTATATATACATGTATATATACAGAAGTTATACATACACATTATGTATACATACATATATGTAATTTGTGTAAAGAAATATCCATCAGTTCCCATTTTATTGAGTGCATTTTTCAGGAATGGTTGTTAAATATTGTTGAAGGTCTATCATATGAAGATAACAGGATTTTTCTCCTTAAATCTATTAAAAAGGTGAATTATAACAATGCATTCCTCCATATTGAAACTCCTTGCATGCCTGAAATTTAGTATCTAAGTTTTATTCCATTAAGGTGGTTTGGATTCTTTTCACTAGAGTTTTATTTAATTTTTGCATCAATAATATATTTATAAGAGAGATTGGTCTACAGTTTTCTATAAACTACATTATTATTAATTTATTAATTTTGGATATCAATATTACACTTACTTCTTTAAAAGAATTGAAAGCTTGCCTTCATTTTCTATACTCTGGAACAATTTCTGGAATACTAAGATTATCTGATCTTCATAGGTTTGCAGAATTTTTCTTGTGGCTGGTGTTTCTATATGGAATAAGTTGTTGATAATTTCTCCATCTTTTTTTCCACTCTGGAGAGTAATCTGTTTAAGCTTTCTATATTAAATGGGCTCTATTTTGAAAAGTTACATTTTCATAGAGAATAAAATATTTCATAGCTTTCAAATTTATTTGCATAAGATTTTGCAAAGTAGACCACCTATGATTTATTTTCATTTTTACGATGGGTATTTCCTTCCAGTCTTTCCTTATTTTATATGTTGTGTTTTGCATTTTTTCTTGACTAGGTTACCTGTTGATATGTCTATTTTACTTTTTTTCCCAAAAATAAGCAACATTTTAATTCATTTATTGGTTCTACCCTTTTTACTGTTTCTTCTATTATCTTTATTATTTCCTTCCTTATGCTTTCTTTTGGTTTACTTTATGACTTTCCTGTATTTTTGAGTTGGGAATTAAATGTGTGTTTTTCAATTATTTTTTATTAAGTTACGTATTAAAACCATGAATTCTCCTCAGATCATTACTTTAATTGTATCTCATAAATTCTGATGTGCATATTTTTTATTCTAATTATTGTTTTACCAATTGTGCAATTTCAATTTATATATCTCCTCTCACTCAATAGTAGTTTAATAGAGAGTTCTTGTTGTTGTCATTTAATTTCCAGATGGAAGGACTTTTAAAGTTTTGTTATTAATTTCTACTTCATGACACTTCTAAGATTTTCTTTATGAACAATATGTGGTCAATTTTTGAAAACATTCTATTTGTGCCTTAAGAAGAGGTTATAGTCTCTATATTATCAAAGTTTGAGATTCAATATATATCCATAATACCTATTTTATTATGTTGATTAGCTCTTTATATCCTTATTTATTTTATTGTTTCCATTTTTCTGGAATATCTTTGTTAATCTCTTTCTTCTTAGCCTTTCTAAGCTATTTTGTTACAGGTGTGCTTCTTATATATCTCATAGAATTTATTTTTGCTGTGATTCAATTTGAACATATTTTTAAAGAGAATTATGCAATGTATTAGTAAACTTAATAAATTATAATAATATAACAAAACTAATGTATTCACATTACTAATGTGCTTGGTCTCAACACTTATATTTTGTGAAAGATTGGTTGTGTATATTACATTTCTTTCCCTGTATTATTTTCTTTGCCCCATTTTATATTTCTTTCAGTATTTAGGAAGGTTGGCATTTTGACTGCATGATTATCTTTTTACTAATACCTATGATAATACCTTGAGTCCCTTTTGTTTCTTCTTTTTCCTAATTTACCCATCTATTTGCTGGTTTTTCTGCTTTAAATTATATCATTCACTCCCATCTATCATCTCTGCCACTCGGTGTATGCTTTAAGTATTGTCATGGCATATCACAAATATACTGTTCTTCCACTCTTGTTTCCATCCTTGTTTTAGGTACAGATTTACACTGAAATACATTCAAAGCTCACTCTCAGGCCACTTGCCAAAGTTTCCCCATCCTGGTACCATCTTGGTTGAATAATGTTAGCCCATTAGTAGATCCGTCACAGAGGAATAGAAAGTGTTCTCTGAGTTTTTGCACACAGAAAACTGTTTCTCACAGTCTTGATCCATGGAGATGAGTTCATCTACATAAAAAAAAATTCAAATCACACTTCCTCTAGTTTCTTGAAAATGCAACTCCATTGTTCTCTTATTTTACTTGAGAAGTCTGATGCTTCCTTGATTTCCGTTCCTATGTAAGTGATTTGGTCTTTTTTCCTGGAGACTTACAGAACGGTTTGCTTTCTTTGAAGTCTAATATTTTCCTAGTGTACTTCACAATTCCAGGTTTATTTTTCTAGGAACCTGTGGGCCCTTTAAAGATGTAGGTGCATGTTTTCTTTTAATTTTAGAAATTTGTCTTAACTTATAGTTTGAAATACTAGCTATTTCCTATTTTAATACTAGTCTTTTTCAGACTCTTCTGAGCTTATCTTGTATCAATTATTTTCTCTCTGATCCTTTTTGGTTTCATTCCTCATTTAATTTTCATCCTGTTGACTCGTTTCATGACTGTTCTCAATTTCTCTTATATTTTCAGTTAAATGTATTGTCCTATGAGTACCTTGTAATTTAACTCTTGTTTTTAAGATGATTTTGTCTTTTTCTTCCATTTCTTTCCTGAGTTAATTCAACTCTTATTTTACATTTTCCCTGGCTTTTTGTCTATTTCTGTGTTAAACTTCAGAACTCCTGATTTAAGGTTTTGTTTCTTATTTTCAAATGCTTGTTTTAGGATACTTGATTCAGTTTGGGTGTTAAAGTTTGCTTCTGCTTCATCTTGGATGTTGATAGGAGCATTTGCATCTGCTGAAATGTTTGCATTCTCATATTTTGTTTTCTTAGTGGCCTTGTCTGTCATTTTTTGTTCATTTTTAAGTGTTTATATCTACAGTTGTATATAGGCACAATTATGGCCTTTGGGTGACTGACAATGTTTCTTAGTTCAAGAGCACCCTCTTCTGTTGGTATAGAAAAGTGTAGGTTCTTCAATTGATGGCACTTTTAGCAGGGAGGGATTGGTATATCTGCTGATTTTTAAGATTCACTTTTGTTGGGTAGAACACTCTCACTTCATTATTTCCCTTCACTAACCAGCTTTCAAAATCACCCTGTCACGTGGCCTCCTCGCCTCCGGAAGTGATGCCTTTTCCACATGGCCAGCCCAGTCCCATGTACTGTTAAGCCCTTCCATTCAATTCCCCGGAGACCAATGTTTTCAACTACCTCATCTCAGAGTTGCTCTCAGTATTTTTCACTTAAAGGTGAACTTCTCTCTGGAGGGTTATTTTCTATGTGGTTCTGCCACACCAAGGCTCCCAGACCTCCCTCTGCCCTTTTCCATGTCTTCTACCTGATTCTTTGTTCCAGCATGAAGTTGTCTGGGGTTGACTCTCTTGGACCTGGCAGTTTACTCTCCTACTGTAATATAATTTGAAGCTTGGAGTATTCTTTTTCTCTCAACTTGTTATGTTATACATATGTGTGTGTATATATGTATGTGTATATGTATGTATGTATATGTATATATATATATATATATATATATATATATATATATATATATATATATATATAGAGAGAGAGAGAGAGAGAGAGAGAGAGAGAGAGAGAGAAAGACAGGTCTACATATATGAGAAAGAGAGGTCTACAGACAAACAAAGAGGGGAAGAAACTGGAAGTCTTTATTGACTCAAGGAATTCTTAAAACTGTTTTGACTGTACGAAAACTAACTTTTAGGATTACTAATACAGACTTATGAGAGTCAGGTTCCTTGGCTTCCAGGCCAGTTTTACCACTAACACGCTATGTGGCTTTAGACAAGTCATTTAACTTGTCTGGATGCCAGTTTTCTCCTAGTGGAAGAATATTTGTAAGTGTCTTTCCATTGATATTCAATAAGCTTTAGACTCCTCCATTCCTCTTCCCATCTTTGGATCCCCTCCTCATAATATGCACACAAATGAAATTAATTTGCATCTTACAACTCAGGCCTCGGCAGCACAAAGAAAACTAGTCCTGTGTAAATTGAGTCTTGGGAAAATATAAATATAAACTTGTTTCCCTGCCTGGTTTATAGAGAATTGAGGTCATGGTTAATTTAATTTGCAGCCCTCTCAGGGATGAGCACTCAGTTGGGAGATGCCATGTGTCTGTGTTGGGTTTCTTTTATAAGGTCAGGATGTTCCTTCTCAAACACACACAGTCCTCACCAAGTCCAGGGATAAGGCACCACAATGGCCTCCTCTCATCTTCCCCATTCTCCTCTAGGCTCAGGGCCCTGTCTTGAACCCAACTCCCTCTCTATGAAATAGCTCCACTCCTAAAGGAGAGCATAATTTTAAATAAACCAAAGCAGGGATGTGAAAACATATAAGGTCACTATAATCATTCTTGCTCAATCATGTGAATTTATGTGGTGCTCTCAGTTTTCATGTGGCCAAAATAATGATACATACTCCTCACTCATAGTGTCTGAATAGACGGTATCACAGGTGATTTATCTGAGAGGGGCCCTCCAGAGGTCGTCTTAGCTATACCCCTAAATTTGCGTCAACATGGCCCTCACCCATCATAAACAGATGCAGTATTGAGCAGGTAGAGAGAACCTCCTATTCTTCAAGCTGTCCAGGTCACCTGCTCGCTGAGTTCCGACCTCTGCCCCCTGAGTCACCTGCTCACAGGTTCCTAGCACTCTGACATTCAGGAAGCTAAGCAGAGATAGACTTCCTTTATCAGCATCCCATCTTCAGCCCTGTTCATTCCAAAACTATATCCAACTGTCACTTGTCGGCTTTCAGTCTCTCTGCATCTGCATCCAGAAAATTGGCTGCAATGGTAACAATAGCAGGTCCACACACACACACACACACACACACACACACACACACACACACACATGCACACACTGCTACACACACAGTTGTGTAAACACACATATACAGAGATACACACACACACAAAGACACCCGTATGTGCATGTGTACCCATATAGTTTGGTAGAATGTAAGAGAAAACAAAAGGACAATATGTTGAACTGGAACATATCCTTGGAGAAGGGATTGGGAAACCAGAGGCCAGAAAGAACAAACGCACATAGCTGCCCGAGCACCCTCCAAAATTGCCAAGCTTCCTTGTCTACTTTTATCGTCTCTACTAACACAGTTTTACTCCAGAGGTCAAGAAGGCTCTTTCTGATCTCATTGTGTGCTACTCTCTCTGACCAGCCTCTTTGCATAGGAAAACAGAACGGTCAAACACAAATCTGACCCTTATTGTCCCGCTTAGAATCTTTCATTGATTTCTCATTTCTAAGCTTGGCTAAGCTAAGACATGTTGGTAAATAGCAACTTTACCAAATGCAATGTGCTAAGTGTGATAAAAAAAAAGTTACAGGAGGAACTCAGTGAAAGGGGAAATTTCTTCTAGCTAGAGATCCAGAGAAAGTTCCACGGAGAAGGTGATATTTTACTAAGCCTTGAAGGAGACACAGTGATATAAAGACCTTTGGGAAAAATATTCTAGGAAACATATCCAGAAAACAGTGAGTGATTAAAATGGTCTGCAACAAAACGCGCATCCAGGGAATCAGCAGGAGATATTTGTCATTGGAGAGATGGGCTGAGGCCATGTCAGGGAGCATCCAGAATGTCAAACTTCTTATGACAATAAACCACCTTTTTGGCCTCAGTTCTTGTCTAATGTCTCCAGGCACAGTATCCAGAGTAGTCATCAAATACCACAAGCCTGATAATGTTTGATGCATCGAGATTCAAAGCTTTTAGAATGTGCTTTTTTGAATCAGAAGGTAAAAATAACAAAAATATTTCACCTTTAGCAGTAGTATGGTTAATGTGTCTCATCTAACCTCAAAGTCAGTACATCTGATCACTTCATGTGGCCCCAAGTGTTTTCCTGCCCTGAAGAAACACTGATTGGTTTAGTGGCAGATAGTCATGTTGATATGCATGTGGTATGAGAACAGCAGGAAGGACCCTCTGAAAAGAGCACGAATACAGGCAGTGTTAAATGTTGTAAGCCAGCATGCAAATGGCCACCTGCACAAAGCACTGAAGTCCAGTCATGACCTGGGTGCTAGTTTGAATAAGAGCTATGACTAATTTGAAATGAGTAGGAGATCTAATATAATGGTCAACATCACCAAGTACTAGGGGGGGAAATGGCAGAATTAAGACTCAACTTCAAGTCTAACTGTGTAAACTTGGGCAGTTAAGTCTCTTCTCCAAGTCTCTGTGTTGTTGTCTATAAACTGAAGATACAAAGAGTAACTGCTCTTCAGAGTTACTTTGAGAATTAAATGTGGTATTATACACAGCGCTCTTAGTGTCGTCCTTGGCACACAGATGGAACTCAATAAATATTCAGTAACTTTTGTTGAGCAAACAGCTATTCAATAAATGTCAGTAAAGGAAAAGGAACCTCCATAAACATAGTCAACTGGTCTTTGACACTGGAGCAAAGGCAGTGCAATGGAGCAAAGACAGGTTTTCAAAAATGGTGCTGGAACAAATGGGCATGCCAAAAAGTGATTCTAAACACAGAGCTTATATCCTTTGCAAACAAATAACTTACAATGAATCACAGACCTAAATGTTTAGTGCAAAACTATAGAACTCCCAGAATATAACATAGGAGAGAACCTAGATAATCTGGGGTATGATGATGACTTTTTAGACACAACACCAAAGACACGATCCATAAAAGAAATAATTGACAAGGTGGACTTCATTAAAATTTAAAACTTCTGCTCTGCAAACACAATGTCAAGAGAACCAGAAGACAAGCCACAGAATTGGAGAAAATATTTGCAAAAGACATATCTGATAAAGGATTATTATCCAAAATGTACAATGAACTCGTAAAGCTCAACAATAAGAAAGAAACAATCTCATTTTTAAAATGGGCCAAAAATCTTTAGCCGGTACCTCATCAAACAAGATATCCAGATTGCAAATAAGGATCAGGAAAGATGGTCCATATCACATGTCATTAAAGAAACGAAAATTAAAATAACAGTGAGACACTACTATACATCTATTAGAATGGTCAAAATCCGGGTCACCAAATGCTGGTGAGGATATGGGGCAACAAGAACTCTCATACATTGCCCGTGGGAATGCAAAATAGTACAGCCATTTGGGAAGGCAGGTTAGCGATGTTTACAAAACTAAACATACTCTTACTATATGTTCCAGTAATCATGCTCCTTGGTATTCAAGTGGAAAACATGTCTACACAAAAACCTGCAGTATGTTATAGTTTGTTACAAACAGATGTTTATAGCAGTTTTCTTCATAACCGCCAAAACTTTGTAAGTAACCAAAATGTCCTTCATTAGGTGAATGGGTAAATAAAACTCTGGTACATCCAAACAACGGAATGTTATTCAGCACTAAAAAGAAACAAGCTATCAAGTCATGAAAGGATGTGGAGGAAACTTAAAAACATACTACTGCATGAAAGAAGCCAATCTGAAAACACCACATACTGTATATATATATATGTCCAACATATAAAACATTCTAGAAAAGACAAAACTATGGAAACAATGAAAAGATCAATGGTGGCTGGGGTGGGAGGGAGGTGAATAGACAGAACACAGAGGATTTTTTAAGGGAGTGAAAATACTCTGTGTGATATTATAATGACGAACATGTGCCATTATACATTTTCCAAACCCACAAAACGTACAACAACCTTAGAGTGAACCCTAAGGTAAACTGTGGATTTTCAGTGATTATTGCAAGTTCATCCTCAGTAAGAAATGTGCCAGCCACGTGAGTGACGTTGATAATAAGGGACGCTATGCTTGTGTGGGGGCAGGGAGTATAGGGGAAATCTCTATACCTACCTCTCAATTTTGTTGTGCACCTAAAACTGCTCTAAAAAAAATTGTCTTAATAAAAAAAAAAGACTGGGAAGGAAGGAAGGAAGGAAGGAAGGAAGGAAGGAAGGAAGGAAGGAAGGAAGGAAGGAAGGAAGGAAGGAAGGAAAGAAGGAAGGAAGGAAGGAAGGAAGAAAAGAAGAAAGGAAAGAAGGAAGGAAGGAAGAAAACATATAGATGATATTATTTTGCATGGCTCATTATCTCTATCAGGGGTAAGGAGGGTTGTTTAGAAGAGAATAAAGTGAAACAAAAGCAATTGAACGTCTCTTAGCAAACACAGGTGTGGTGGAACTGGAGCGCATGGCGAAATTCTGCTAAAGTCACCTGGGACTAGGAGGAAAGACTTCTGTGTCAGGATCCAGACTCTGACACTAATTGGTGTAGTTTTAGGCAAGTCACATCATTTTTCCAATCCTCAGGTTTTCTAACTTTAAAACTGCTACCTTGAACTGACTGGCCTCTGAGTTCCTTTAGCTCTCAGACTTTCCCTAGGGTTATGAGATGGAAAATGACTGCTCGAAAGACCCTGGACAGCCAATGTAAGTGTCTCTTGAGAAGAAGTCTGGTTACAGTTCTACAGTGAGGAAGGAGACTGAACTAGAGAATCCAGATGGACTTCCTTTCTAGCCAAACGCTTCTGGGAGGATTGAGGTCACGATTGTTTCAAGAGGTTCCGGGACAGCAAAGACCTTCCACACAGAACAGAGACTACCCCTAATCGGGTTCCTCCAACAGTCACGGCCACTTTTCACTCTTCCCCTCTCTTCACCCACCTCCCATGTCAGATCACAGACAAGAAAAGACCTTAAAAATGGCTCTCTCTTCCTCCTTGCATTTCCAAAGCCTCTAGAGATGCTGAGAGAGCAGTTTAATATTTTTACATGGACTTAGAAAACACAGCCATGCTCTTCCCCGGGTCCAGGAAAGCCTCCCAATTTGCAGCTCTTATCTTCAAAACGTTGCAAGGGAGGGGACCTGGTGATTCACAATACCGCTCAATGTGGTGTAGACTCATAAATCAAGAGATTGTCTAGGAGTAAATTGCACAGAGCCTTAGGCCAGACGCAGCAGCCCCATGTTTAAACAATCTGCTCTAATCCCCTTGGCTAACGGGCTCTCTGCTCCAGAGAATGGCAGGCAGGACCGCCTTGTGTGCAAGTCCCAACACCAGCGGTGATTTCAGTCTGTTTCTAGTGGGGCTTTGGGAGACCATCCTCTCAAACCAATTTCTCTTAGAAATAGAGTGATTTCAAACCCATTTCTCTTCCCCCTTCCAAGGTGAAGCAAAATCCAGCTCTGGCATGGGAGGCATGTAAGAAAATGTTCTCAAATACATACTCGTAAAAATCAACTTAAAAAAATGTCCTGGGTCCCCTGCCCCACTCCAGGGTCTGTCATCCCTGACTGGGGGATCTTTCTAGCACAAGCTAGATGGATCACCAGCACATTTGACTCAGAAGCCCTCCCCTGACACAGGCAGCAGTCCGAGGCCTGTATTTTCCAGGCATGAAATTTGACAAGACCAACTGAGCTGTTTTAAGTCCAGATTACCTCTGGGGGTTTATACCATGAGCCTGGCCCCTGGCCTCTCCAAGGAGGAGCTTAGAGGTCCCCTACGAGGGCTTTCTGTTGGCTCCCTGATACGAATGCTCTTTTTAAAAGTGCTTAGCAAATGCTGGCTGGCTGTTCAAGAAGTCATGTGGCTTCTCAGATCTCCAGGCGCGAGGGTTCTCATGTCTTATTTATACTTCCTGGAAAGTGTCAGCGGCTAATTCCAAATGGGCGAGTGGTGGGGAAAAAGAGATGCCAAGAGCAGTGTGATCTCAGTCTCCCAGCCTGGGCCCTCGTGGGGCACCCAGCAAGAAGATGTCACTGCAGAAAAGCATTCTCGCTCGTGCGGTTTGGTTTCTATTTGGATGCGGAGGGAGCATCCAGCCTTTCCGCACTGACTGTTGCAGCCTCTGGAGAAGCAGACCTTCTGGGCAAGTCCTTTTAGGAGTCCCCCATCTCCACTGTGGTGCCAGCCCTCAGTTTCCTTTCTGCTCATCTCCTTTTAAGGAGATGATGAACATCTCCTTAAAATAAAATGGGCTATCATCTCTGAACTGTCTGAGAAGGAATAAAGGTTTATGGAGCTTGATCTGCTAAGAAGGAATGAGTATGGGATGGCAGCCTTCAACGGCTGAATTCAGAGCCATCACAAGGTCCAAAGTTCTGACAGTCTGCGTGGCATTGGTAGATGGGGGCATGGCCAAGGAGGGTGACTTCGTTTGTCTGGAGGCTACTACAGAACACCACAGGCTGGATGGCTTATGCACAACAGGAATTTATTTTACACAGCTCTGGAATCTGGAACTCCAAGTTCAGGGTGCCAGCATTGTCAGGTTTTGGTGTACTTTTCCGAATTACATACTGCCGACATCTCATCTCATCGTAACCTCCCAGGATAGAAGGGGCAAGAGCACCCTGGGGGCTCTGTTTAAGACCAATACTCTCATTCATGAGGGCTCCACCCTCATGACCTAATCGCCTCTGAAAGGTCAGACCTCCTACCGTGTTTCCCTGAAAATAAGACCTAATCGGAAAATAAGCCCTAGCATGATTTTTCAGGATGACATCCCCTGAACATAAGCCCTAATGAGTCTTTTGGAGCAAGAATTAATGTAAGATCCGGTCTTATTTTCAGGGAAACACGGTAATACCATCACATAGGCATTAGGACTTCAACATATGAAAACTGGGGAGACACAAACATTCACCATTGCAGGGGGGGAAATGAAAGATGCAGATTGGGGCTTATTCTAGGGAATACAGTTATCAAGCATACCAAAAGACCCGATATTTTATATACATAGCTATTTAGTCCTTGAAATAAATCTGTGAAGCAGGTATGAGGCCGTATCAGGAAACAACCTGAAATGGGTTAAGAAGTTTGCCCAAGGTCACACCTAATGAATAACAGAGACAGGCTCTGACCCTAGAGCAGTACGTCCTAAAGCACATGCTCTTCTCAAGACAGCAATGAAGCTGCCTCTCAAGAAAATCAGAGTGAGCAGGGGAGTTCTCAGGGCCCCTGGAGTGTTCAGAGGGTGTATGGTATAAAATGTAAAGAGAAGTTCTAGATTGAATGAGAGAGTAGATCAGAGGTTCTCAACCAGGGATGATTTGTTCCCCTCACCAGGGGACATTTTGCAATGTTTGGGGACATCTTCAATTGCCACAACTTGGGGGATGCTACTGACAGCTAGTAGATACAGGTCAGAGATTCTGCTAAATCTCCTGCAGAGCCCAGGAAAGCCCCCACAATAAAGGACCATTCAGTCTAAAATTTCGGTGGTGCTGACATTCAGAAAATCTAGACTAAATGATTTAAAGGTCTTTTCAAGCTCCAGAACTAAATTAAGAGCCTTAATTTTCCCCTCTAGCTTCATAGATGAGATTCAGTTCTATAATCTAGTGTTTCTCAAGGCAGAGTCACAGAGGGGACAAGGACGCCATACTCAGATCATTAGCCCCTTAAAACCCTGGGTTTCTAGCCAAAGACCCCAAAGAAATTCACATAACTATTGCTTCTATCTCCTAAAGACTTAACCATTAAGTGCTCTCAAAATGAAACTGCACCCCTGAAAACCCTTTAACTAGAGATTCACAGGGGCTTGGTGGATAGGGCAGGAGATTCTCCATCCACCAAGAGAAGAAGGAAGAAGGGGTAGAAACCTACCCGTTCAGTGAAAATATTTCAATGAATGCCCAATCGGTAAAATTGAATTCCCTGAAAGGCCAGTTGGCTGAAAACTAATTTCCAGGAAGCCAGTTCTTGGAAAGATCAATTTCCCAAATGACAATTTCACTAAATTTACCAAATTCACATGTTTTAATGTTTAATGAGAATATCTATCCACTGAAATTTCTGGCATGTATTAGGAAAATCTCTTCAGCATATTCTAATTGTTTACTGGGGATTTTCGTCTAGCTAGTCAATCTCATTTTTTCGGATGGTTTTGAATCTGGAATTAAATTTTAAATTATAAATTAATATTCTCTAAACTTCTGCTTTATTTTGAGTGCTGTTTAAAGTTAATTTATTTGCAGTTCAATTTAAAGTTAATTAAAATGTTCCATCGACTAGACAGCAGTTTGCAGAAAGGTTCAAGGGGAAAGGGAAGAGATTTGAGGACAGTCAGAAGAGATGTCCCAAACTAGTCATGTGTTGAGGACCAGGCAAGCAGTCAAGGAAAACTCTACTTGGAAGCAGCAGGAGCCACCATTTTGCATTTTAAAATGTGGCTACTAGTGACCGGAAATAAGAAACCAAGGTTGACTGACTACCTGAGAGATACTGAAAACTCAAGAATGTTGGCAAAAAACAAAATTGATGTTTAAAAATATATTTCTAGTTGCTTAGCAGATTTACCAAAAAGGGACAATGTCACTTTGTCACGAGATATGGATTATTTCTGATAATCACTACAAAATCAGTAGATTTTAATTTCTCCTTATTGTATACTACCTGTTAACATTGGGTAGGTAATGGGATTTTTTTTTTTTTTTGCCACTTCTGATTTCTATTGGGCTGCAACGTTTTTCATTTTTCTAAACATCAAGCACTTTTTAGTAGCGTTTGCCAATTTCTCAAACTGCATATCTGCCTTAATTTTCTATTCCTGGCAATTCAACATTTAACTTTAATATATTTATATTCAAAGCATTGGAAGTATATCGGAATTTGAAATTAAATTTAAATTAACTCTTCAATGTAAAAAAATCAAAAGTTTACTTTTGAATTTGAAAAGATACAAAGTGAAGCAGTTTTAAACTAGAATAAATTAAAATTTATAGTCTAAAGCGTACAAAGAAAATCAAAAGTAGTCATCAATTAAAGCTGTTCTACATAAATATTTGCATAAACTGAAACCTCCACATGTGAAATACTGAAATAGCATTACTAATGATAAAAGATGTTTCTTTCATTATTAGTAACAAAAACGAGAATTATATTGAATAGAAAACATTTCTGTTAAAGCAGCTAAACACTCTAATCAAATTACAAAGTAGTCAAAGATTACAAAGTACCCAACTTGGTAAATTTGGCACATTAGTCAAGAGATGAATTGATTATTTAGCAAATTGGCTTTCTAGTAATTGCTTCTCAGGGAACTGACTCCCTTCCAAGAGTATTTGAAAGTGGGGAAATAAGTTTCAGAGTGAGGGCTTTAGAAGAGTAGGGCAAGCTCTTGCTTTTCTTGTAACATCCCCTTAGAGGCTGCAATCTGCCCTGGGAGCAGAGGCGAGGGAACTGAGTCACTCAGATAACCAGCACGCCAAGTGGACTGCAATGCTGGTGTCTATGTAGAGATACAGAGGGGCAAGCCATATTCCTGTCTCTCAAGACAAGCCTCTTCCTTGTGAAGGAAACCAAATCCTTTCATTGCTCAAAAGTACTAAGCTTTACTCTTGTGCACCTGAAACTAATAAAAAAAAAGTACCAAGCTTCATCAATATAAGCTGTCCTTTTATCCAGGTTGTCAAATGATCAGTACTGACAACAAATGTAGCAAAAGCTCAGAGGAAGTGCAAACAGACCAGCAAATACAGGGTTCGACCATTGGATCTCCTGGGGAGAGAATCAGTTCCATTCTCATTTCCCTTCTAGGTTGAATTCATGAATGTTTTGTTTATCTGGGAACGAAGTAAAATGTCCACCAATTGGTCAATGTCTGATGGTATTTTATTTGGTGCATCCAGATTTGTTGATGAATTATTTCAACGAAGAAAGGGAATTGTTCCAGATTCAGGAAGACCTGACCCGCAATGATGACTGGAGGTTCCAGTACAGACACAATGACACATGGAGGGGAAGGGATGGGGACAGCCACATACTGAGCCCTCGTGCATGTGGAGCCCTTCAGGCGGATACTGTGCTTGGCTCTTTACAAACGTTGTCTGCTTTGCTCTCCAACAACTCTATGAATACACAACTCATGAATTCATATCCCCAGTCCAGCCTCTCTTCCTCGCTCCAGAACCACATCTCCAAAGTCCAGCTGGCAAATACATGGTCATGCCCATGCAATGTCTCTGCCCCAGATGGCCTTCCATGGCCACCCAATTACAGACACTTACAGCATCTCTTCCCAGTATTCTACATTTTGCGGGGGGGGGGGGGAATGTTGATTTAGCACATAGTGGCTCATATGGACAGTTTTTGCTTTTTACTGGTCATTATATCTCAAGCACTAGCGCAAAACCTGACATGTAAAGAGAGAACACAATTAATGTGTGATGAACGGCAAAAATTAATGAAGACTCGAACCTTTTGTGACAAGTATTATCATCTTCATTTGAAAGATGATACGACTGAAGCAAAGAGAGATTAAATAACTAGCTCAGGTTTATATAGCGAGGAATTGCTAGGTCCAGGATTTGAACCCACATCCACTGGCCTGGGGTGGCTCCAGCGTGACATTGTAACATGAACTGAACACCCGACTATGTTCAGGTCACTTCTTAACCTTTAACCCATTTAGAGTCTCTCAGTAATTCTCTCAAGAAAGAGTTACTGTTACCTGCAATTTAGAAATGAGAAAACAGAGGCTCAGACAGGACCCATGACAGAACTAGAAAGTGCTGGACATGGCATTTGAACTCAGGTTTGTCTGACTTCAATGCCCTTTATCTTCCCACCTCTCTATGTAATACTACTAATAAAATAATAATAATATCATTACTATATAACCCCATCCATAGAGTCTACAAATTATTCTATAACTTAACACCTCCCCCACACTAATAACCCTATTACACAGGAAAATTGTCCTTGTTTTCCAACTGATGGGAAGACTCAGGTTCTGAGAGATTAACTGACCTGTCCAAATTCACATACCTGAGCAGTGGCAGATCTTAGAGATTATCTATCCATGCTGTCTGACATGGTAGCCATTTGCCAAGTTGAAAATTAAACTCATTAAAATTAAATAAAAGGCAAACGTCGGTTCCTCAGAGACATGAGCCACATTTCAAATGCTCAATAGCCACCGTGGTTAGTGCTTCCCACATTGGAGAGATTGCTCTCCACAGAAAGTTCTATAGAACAGCCCTGAATCCGTGCCACTGCAGAGCGGCAACAAAAGCATCACCTGGGAGCTTCTCAGAAATGCAGAATCTTGGGCTTCACCCCAGACCTACGGAACCAGAATCTGCATTTTAGCAAGACCCCCAGGAGATCGGTGGAAGGTTTGAGAAGCACCGCCCTAAAGCAGCCCGGCTTCATTGAGCAGGTGAGAAACAGAAGTCCAAAGAGATGAACCTTCTTGGCCAATGCACGTACAGGGTTGGGAGTGGAGCTGGGGCCAGGAGCCAGGAGCCAGGCCTCAGGCCTCTGCCTCTCGGCCTTTGGCTGGGCACAGGGCCACAGACACCCTGGTGGCGCCTGGCAGTGGAGGGGGAGGGTGCCGATGGCTCTCCTTGCAGCAACAGATAAGAAGGCAGCAGTGTTGGCCCAAAGTGAGTGGGGGATACTGGTGCCTGGCAGACCTAAGAGACCTGTGCAGGGAGGACCCCTGTCCAAGATGGGAGGTGACGCCACAGAGCCTGCAGGCTGAAGAGCAGGGTGTGTGGGCCTCCTGACAGGCCAGGACTATTCCACACTTGTCTCTGATGCAGTGAGAGTATCGGGAGCCTCCCTACTCTGGCAAGAGGTTCACTCCCACTCTGAAGCTAGCTCCCCTTAGTGCTGCTCAGTACATTCATCTCCTGGGTCCTCCCCATGACCAGCAGGGACCCCAGGGCCACCCATCTCACCTCCCTTCAGCCCAAGCCCTACAGCCTCTTTCAGCACACCTAGAGGTGTCACCTGGCTAATCAGCAAGTCAGACAGACGAAAGTACACAGGCACCAAAAAGAGGCAGGCTGTGTGCTTTGAGATGTGGTACGAGCCCCTGGGAACACTGCTCTCGTTCACTACAGTCTCCCTGGGGAGAATTTCAGGGCCTGGTCCACAGAGGAGGAGGGCTCTAGACTAGGATTCTCTCCAAAACTAGCAAGGTGACTCTGGAGCAGCACCGACCCAAGAGAACTTTCTGCAGTGATAGAAATGCTCTATATTTGCAGTATCCGATATAGTAGCTACCAGCCACATGTCTCTATAGAGCACTTGGAGAGACCGGGGAACTGAGTTTTTCACGTTAACTCATTCCAATTGAAATTGCTGCATATGGCTAGTGGCTGCCCTATTGGACCGTATAGCTCTCAGCAAGTTTCTCCTCCTTTTGGGCGTCAGCCTTCTCAGCTGTGAAACGGAATGGCTGATTCTGCATCTGAACCACAGCCAAGGTGGCTGGGCTCTCTGGTTTCCCTTCAGTCAACATCCCACAGGTGGAGGGCGTCCACCTTCTCTTCCTTCCTGGGCTGATGTACCTCCCACCGCATCTCCATGGTGATGGGGATAAGACGCCTTCGGGCCAATAAAGACCCAATTTTTCTCAAGGCTTTCTGTTTAGTTAATATGAAAAGAAGAAAGAAACCAAATATTACGACTTTTTCCATGGCATCTGTCAGGATCTGAAGTATTCAACCCACTTGCTTACTGATAGAATTTTAACACATATAGTGGTTTTAAAATGTGGCCACACATTCTTTGACTGGCCCCTATGGAGAGGTGAGGTCCGTGTCCCCTCCCCTTACATATGAGGAGGTTTGTGACACCTTGACCCAGAGGCGATAGCAGAAGTGAGGCCAGGTGATATCCAAGCCTAGCTATAGAGGGAACAGCTCCACCTTCACGGCGCCACCAGCCTCGAAGCCTTGAGTCTCCCAGTAAGAATTCCCACTGTGCTGCCACCGCCACACCAAAGAGGCTACAAGTCAGTGCTCCAAGATTATAGCCATCCCTGTCAAGACAGTAGACCTGTGAGCAACGACGCCATCTTGGAAGCGAATCCTGCAGCCCCAGCTATTCCAACGTCTAGCTATTTGAGTCACACCAGCTGAAGCCCGAGACATCATGGAGAAGAGAAGAACCATTCCCACTGTGCCCTCACAGATTTTCTGACCCTCAGAATTTGAGAACATGCTAAAACAGTTGCCATTCTGTACCACCATGTCTTGGGGGTGGTTTTCCCATCAACAGTCATTAACAGAACAGGCTGGAAGTAGATGGGAACCATGTTGTGTGACGGATGGGTTCTCGAGAGGAGGGTCTTGCCAACAGCCAGGTGCAAAGCACAGGTCCTAGACCTGGGATGTCTGGGTTTGCAGCCCAGCTCTGCTCCTCGGTGATGATCTGGGCTTACACTGTTGCTCAGCCTCTTTAGCGGCTTCCACCCAATGGGAGTCTGGTGGTGGTGGTTCAATGGGCTAATGTCTCTGGAGGCCCTTCTGTGAAAGGGTGAGAGGCAGTGGCTGTGTATGCAGTCAGCTGTGCAGTTCTCGGTATATGGCCATGGACACAGAGTGCTTATAAAGTGTTTTCTGGTGAGACAACCAGTACACAGTCTGGATTTGGGAGATTGGAAGTTATCATAAATTTGACAGGTTAGAAAAGCATTTGAGCCAGTCCCTCTGCTCAGGAAGTAGCCATAGGGTATATGAATTTGCCTTCATGATCTAGGAGTTGAAACCCCTTATCTGTTTAGATGACAGTGATGCTATTGTAACCAAAAAGGAAGGGTCACCGAGTCCAGAATGTAGTCTGCTCTACATGATGCTTCCTGGGCCTGGGGTCCTAGCTATGGTCCTGTGCCTTATCTGATCTCGCACGAGGCCACCTGGTCCAGAGCTACCTTCTGAGTTCATCCCCTTCCTCTGAGCTCTCTCCTCGACTGAGACCTCTATTAAAAATGACCCTCTACTCTTCTTCCCTCACTAACTTTAGCACCTGTCACATCTCTCAGGCTGGAAGTTCTTCTTGATGTCTGACTTCAGTGACCTCTCTCTCTCTCTCTCTCTCTCTGTCTCTCTCTGTCTCTCTCTCTCTCTCTCTTTCTCTCTCTCTCACACACACACACACACACTCACCACATCTCTCATCTCAGTTCAATCCTCACAGCAGCTGGAACAGAAATCATCAATTTCTTAGAATGAAAGCACTTTCTCTCTAATCAGTACTATTGGCTCCTTCACTGCTGTTTCTCTTGCCACATTTCAGGTAGGAAAATGACATGAGTGGCAGATAAAGAGGGAGAAACAAAGAGTAAAAGGCGTTTTTCAGAACTGAGCACCATGAGTGTGGCTCCCGGGTTGCCCTGAAGGGCATGAGGAGGTAACATCCACAGCATGGCCCCCTGAAGTTCTCCCCAGCCCCATCCAGAGACTGACAGCAGGCTCCATCAGCAAGGAAGAGACAATGGTGGGGAGAAGGAGGGAACTTCATCTCTGGAATTTCATCTTCCCAGTGGTTCAGAAAACTCAGAAAGGGCAGGGCACTCCATGTATCTTCCCTGATGAGTCTCAGGCACCTGACACGGGCTGGCAGCCCATGTTCCTCCTGTGATTTTCTTGTCACCAGGAGCTTGGCAGCTCTAGGAACCAGGGAGAGGCTCTGGGTGGGGCAGCAGCAGGGAAGGGAGGAGTGTGCCTGACCCTGAAGTAGGGAGGTGAGCCGGCCTGTGTTCTAGCAGCAGCTGGAGTGGTGAAGGAAAGGGGATGTAGAGACAGGAATTAGGGTGGGATTAGAGAGGGTCAGCCCTCCCATTCTGCCATTTCTGATCTCTTGGGATGGACACAATTTAAGGATTAGGGTAAGAGAGGAGTGGGATAAGATAAGAGGAAAGTGCCAGAAGGACAAATCTGACTTCATTCTCTTCCTAGCGTTGACATACTCTAGCCCTTGTTTTTCTACCTAAGAAGGGGTCTTGAGAGAGGGAATTCCCCAGCCTCTACGCCCCACTGTCACCAGATTCAGGCCATGTGACCTTGAGCAGTTCACTTAAGTTCTCTGAATCTCTCTTTTTCTATCTGTAAAATGAGTTGTAGTCTCAAAGCGTTGTGGGAGGGATTAAATACAAAAACACAGATGAAGTGCCTTAGCTAAGAACTAAACCAGTGCAGACATTCTCTAAATGTTAGTTTCCTCCCCCCTTTTCACTTGCTCACCTTCCACCTTCATGAGAGAGAACAACTTCTCAGCCAAGAAGTAACCAGAGAAAAAGCCACAGGCAGAGGGGCAGGTTGCTGCAACACTGGTTCCAGGCATGTAATCATCATGAAGTCAACTTTAATAGCTTATATTTATTTTGCACCTGTCCTTGAAGAGCTCTATCCCTTTCAGCCACTGGATGAGCTCAATCATTTGCATGAACAGCTAAGTGAGGTCAAAAGCAAAAGCACATGTTATACCTGGCTCAAGTTAGAGAGCTCAACCCAAGAAGTTAAAGGATTTGCCCAATGCTGCTCAGGTAGAGCAGAGACAGAACTGAGGTTGGTATATCATGGATGATTCTTCAATAACAACCATGGTTCTCACATTGTTCTTCTGCCTCCCAAGCAAAACTGGGTCACGTTCACCCTTTCTCACTCCCTTAGGTCATACTGTGCATGTGGACCCAGGATTCCACAGGCCTAGCTCTCAAAGCTCCATATAGTTGGGGAGTCACCAAGTCTTGGGGGGAATGTGCCCCAAAACAGAAGCTCTCCAGGGATGCAATTTACATCCACCCAAGAACCACTTCCCTCCAGCCTAGATATTAGACAATGGCATGCATGTGGAATGCCCAAGTGCCTATAAAAAGATTATTACTAAGTAAGAGTGGATGATGATAATTAATTACCCTCCATTAAAGAGAAAGTCCCTGGAGCAAAAGCATCAAAGGCAATGTTTTACTGAGTTGGCAACTTCTTTGGCTCTGAAACAAGATGACTCCTTAGTCTGCATCTTGGGTCTGTTCCTTTCTCTCACATTCTGACTTGAGGACTATGCATTTTGACTTTGGACAACTTCTTCTCATTCCCACCTTTCCCTCCATCCTCGATCCAGTAATCATTATTATTAAAACTTCATACCAGGGCTACAGACACATTTTATAGCACCCCTTTGATGGATTAATTCATAGTTACTGTTCTTTACTAAAGTCTAAATCAAAGGAAATGCACTTAGGAAAAACCAGCCGAAGAGGGATGAGCATAGAAAATAGACATCCAAAATGGTGGTAGCCATCTCCTCCTCCACAAATACACTAAAGGGGAAGGAGTGAGCAGAGCAAAACGGTGCGCTGTAGTCCAAGGGACCTGGCCAGATTCCCTCCACACCCTGTCCTAAGTCACAGAGACTCTGCAAGGTGCATATCCCTGTGGCTTAGAAACAAGCACTTACTTCACGACTCTTGGGAAACATCTCTCTCACAGACCTGAATCAGCAGACCTGTGACCAGTAGGAAAAGACCTGTGAACAAAGATGACGATCCCCCAAATCTCATGTGACTAATCTGGGAAGGGATCTTAGAATGTCCATTTACAGTGAAATCAGAAAGAGAAGGCTCTGTACTTCCCGGCCTGGTGACCTGGAGGGTATCTGGGAGTCAGTATCCTTATCTGTAGGAGGAAGAATTCTTACCTAATGGAGTTTTTGAGAAATTGGGAGGAGAGCACTGATATGTGTCAGCACCTAGCTTCTGGGTACATGCCATTCGTCATGTTATACAATCACCATCTTGGGGTGATGGGACAGGGCCATGAAGCAGGCCACATGTCATTGTATCCAGCTCCCAGAATACTGTCTGGACCTTTGTAGATAGCCAGTAAATATTTGTGGGATCAATCAATGCAATCAGATCCATTCATTGTGGCTGGTGCAGCCAGAATGTTGGTAGACTGCCATCAGTCAGAGCTTTCTGGACGTCTAGGAAATGTTCTCTAATCATCAGGCTGCAGGGATCTCAACAGTGCAAAGGTGTCCCTTTGAGATTGGCTAATACTCAAGGCTCCCACAAAAGAACCTTGCAAAAAAATGCGGAGGCTTGGCAGGACTAGACAGAGACAGGTTCCCATCAGCCAAGGCTGGAGAAACACTTGCGTGCTAAAAAACCTTCCCTGGAGACAACCAGCCCAACCCCATCCCATTAAGATAAGCATTACTAGTAGTTGGCACAGGAAAACTCCTAACTTCAGTGTCTTAGCCCAACAAAAGTTTGATTCTCACTACTGACAGTACAAGGTGGCTTTCTAGGGGTTTTCCTCTAACTCAGGGATCTAATTTTCTCTCCATCTCAGCATATACTTTTCAAGATTCTCCCGGCAGGGGAAAAAAAGATGGAGATGGCACAGTGACTCTAATTGCCTTAGCCCAGAAGTAACAGAACATTTGTCATCACAGCCATTGGCCAAAACTACTCATAGGGCTCCAATCCAAATGTAAAGGGAGCACATATATAATAAACGAGCACCAAATGTTCCCACTACCCCAGGGACCCAATGGATGGGCATTCTGGTGTCACTACTCTGACAGCCAGGAGATCACCTCCTTTTACACTTTAATGTTTTAATTAGAGGTGCTAAGGGAGGCTTTTAGACAAGATACTCAAATACAGGGGCCCAGGGTCCTGGTCCTGGTAACCATTTTCTACTTTGTTGACCACTCACATTTTCACCTCATATTCTAATGGAAAATGACTTTCAGAGGGGATTACACACAGGCAGTCTTCATGGGCTCTTTGTAGTTGATTCCCTCCCTGGCAACTTAGCTAAGAGGCAAAGATCACAGAAAACCTGGCACCCTTCTCATCTCACTATCTCCTGGAGAACACAGGTCCTCCCTCTCTGGAATGAATAGAGGTCACCAGTTACAACATAATTCTGCCAGCTTCAGTGCTGTCTGCCAGGAGTGGGGGCTGCTCCCAAAAGGCTGACGATCTAAGAGGACTTCATAACTGTCAGAGGGGCCATAGCCTGCAGGTAATGTCCAATTCCTGTAGGCCAGTCCAAGACTCTCTGAAAGAGAGTAAAGCTAGCCTGAGGCTTTCAGGGGAAGGAAACACATGCAGTTTGAGGCCCTAGGGGCTAAAAAGCTAGGCCTATATTTCAGGCTGTAGCTTTGCCAAGTTTTTTTCCATCAGCAAGAGCCTGCGGAAATTCTGAATTGTCCAATCACTGGCTATCGTCCAAGCCACACTTCCCTTTGCCTTCCCAATGCACCCCTTACCACCCCAAGTCCCTGACTGCCGCCAGGAGCCCCAGCATTTTCCTGCAGCAAACTCATTGAGAGTCCTAAAAATTGAATCCAAGAAGAAGAAAAGGAGAGACCAGGTTCATTATTTAACTCCCTTTCGGTTGGCTGCATGGATTCTTTTAAGTCCACTGTTGGATTTCTTTGAGGTCGCTGTACGTGCTGATTTGCATGGCTGGCTTAGCGGATGGGGAAAGGAGGTAAGACAAGCTTTGCACTGGATAAATAAAAACCTCTTTGTTAATTAAGGAGCCACCGGCAAGGCCATGGCCTATGTCAGGCAGCCTCCACAGAAGGTTTGATTCTTCTGGAACTGAAAACAAGGAAATAGAGAAACTCTCCCCACCACACTGCATAACTTTGTTCAAGAGCTGCTAAATTATTCCCTGCTACTACATCAGCTGTGAGAGCCCTGTGAAACGTGCTGTGGTTAAAATAAAACGCAAGCTCCCAGGCATATGAAAAAAAGAATGTGTTAGGTTATCTAAAACAGTTCATCTCTTATCTTCTGTCTGAAAAAGAGCCCAAACCATTAATTTTCTCTACAGCCTTTTTAATGTTCTCCTGTCTTGTCCTGTGCTATCCCAACAATCTAATCTGAGTGCAATTTGAACAATCCACCCAAAATGCCTGCGAATGTGGATTGGAAAAGGAACTGGGGTGATTCTCCTGAAAGTCCCCACAAGACCATACAAATGGCTAGCCCTCTACAAAGGTGATCTTTAGCCCTGCTGTGCAAGAGCTCTTTGCTTGCCAACGGTTATAGGAATGACCAAAGCACTGGGCCATACCCCTCCCCATATCCCTGTCCTCCACCATTCTCACCGGGGCTTCTGAATCAGCTAGTCTAGAGTCCAACTTCCAGGACCCATCGCAGACAGGTCATGTAACCTGTGTGTTCAATACAAGGAGCCTGTGAGGGTTAAATACACTCATGTATAACGTGCTTAATACACACTACATATTCAATAAATAATATATAAAAGAATAGCATCGCAAAACTGCATTGTTATTATTAATGTCTTCTCCCACTCTTTCTTTACTTCCTGTAAACAGACCCAGTCTACCACAAGGGACCTCAGCCATTTCCAGGTACCCTAAGGGAAAAACTGGGCTAATTAAACTTTTCTAAAGATGTGAATAGGGCAGAAAGGAATATAACAGTCTGAGGTCACTGCAAGCTCACATCGATGCTCTGACTTCCTAAGAATTTTCCCATCCTCCATCTCTACATTTATTGAGAATTTATATATGGCCAGTCCTGTGCTAACTCTTTGCTCCCATGGTCTTATCTAAACATATCCAAAACTCTGCTGTTTATAGGAGCTCCATGACTCTGGCTGCCACACAGTTCACAGTCTGTCCTCTCAGACTTGGCCCCAATCCCTCTGTAAAATCCTCTTGTAGCATCCTCAACCCAAAAATGGATCAAGAGCTTCTTAACTTTGGGCAGACATCATGTTTGCCTTTTTATAGCATCACAGAAGCCAAGCCCACAGATTTCTGGGAAACAGAGTTACCAGTGTATAATCCTTCCTGAGCCCCATCCCATGGGACTCTGTTGCACTTAGCCTCAGGATTTTCCCTGTGGGTCTCAGGGATCCTAGAGGGATCCTGGCCAGAACCCAAAACTGTTTCCACAAAAACCTACATATTATTGCTCCCCCTGCCTCTGTCTTCCCAGTGGCCATCCTGAAGGTAACCTTGTAGCCCTCCTCTCCCCACATCTCACCATTAGGGAGATGACACACAGACACTCAGGCAGCTGGGGATTTTTATGAGGCTGAGACAGCCAAGTTCATGGATTTTGAGCAAGCACTCACCAATAAAATACTAGCAGTCATATCTGTTCTTTCTAGCCCAATAAGCTAATTTTCCTAGAACCACGGAAGAGCTTGCTGGGGTTGAGATTCCAGCCCATCTACTCTCCTGCTCTGGGCATTTGAATGTCTTAAGCAACCAGAATATATGGCCCTATGTCTTCCCATTAGATATCCTGTAAAACTCCATCTCTCCCCTCTCCTTCCACCCTGATATTTCCTCCCTGATACTGGCCCAGGGAACTTGACCACTGCATAAATCCAATAATAGCAGTGTGAGATTTTAGTTTTCAGTTTTTGTTTCCATTCTGAATGACCCACCACTACCAAATTGTTTTTAGGACTGAGGACAACCAGCCCCTGAACACTTCAGCCAGAATGAGCAAGTATGGCAGAGAGAAAAGAGAGGGGTTGGGAGTCCCACAAGACTGGATTTGAATCCTGATTCAATCACTCATTAGGGATTACTCGCCACTAATCCTTAACTACAGAGTCTCCACAATGATGTAACGAAAACAATGTCTTGTGCACAAGGATACTGTGGGCGTTAAGTCTGTTAAACTCTGCCTAACAACGGAGAGCAGTAACTACCACATTTACTGAGCCTGCTGTGTGTTCCACTACAAACCAGTTCTCATCTTTGCCTTTTTATGGTCAAAAAAACAAAACAAAACAAAAATACTCTGAAGTTTATCATTTCCCATTTACTAATGTCAGAATTCAGACAGATGAACTTGCCCAATGCATGGTAAGTGGCAGATCTTTGATTTAAACACAAACCAGCCCAACTTCAAAGTCTGCTCTTTCTCCAACTCCATGCCTTTCCAAATTTGCCCCACTGCTCTAGTCTACAGACCAAGTGCTCCTCTTCCCACAGTCATTTCCTAAGAAAACATCTCAAACCCTCTGCTGGGGAGATTACATGGCTTCTCACCAATGTTCTAAAGAGCAACTGTGTTCAGCCTTCCTCAGAAGGCAAAGAACAGAAGCCAGGAGGAGAAAATGTAAAGTTCTACATTTCCATTCAAACCAAAAATTATATGAAAAGGTTTTAGGGCAACTTGGCTCGGGCTGGTCAAGGGAAGGGTTTTGTAAAGGAGATAGTTGTGATTTAGGCTCGATCTTCAGCACCACCTGAGGAGTATGGCACTTGGTTTTACTATTTAATGCTACACAATTCCATGCGAGCAGTGACATGAAGCTCTTTTAGAAGCAAATGTCTTAGGGCTATAGGGATACATGAAAAATATGCCTTGAAGGGGGTGCTAGTCTTGTCCAATGGCCTGACCACTTAAAGGGGGTGTTTTCAATCCCCTACCTCTTTTAAGAAGGCTATTGACAGTACAATACTATTTTGATTACTGTGGCTTTGCGGTATAGTTTGAACCTAGGGAGTGTGATACCTTTAATTTTGTTCTTCTTTCTCAAGATTGCTTTGGCAATTCGAGATCTTTTGTGGTTCCATATACATTTTAGGATTTTTTTTTCTAGTTCTGTGAAAAATGCTATTGGTATTTTGATAGGGATTACATTGCATCTGTAGATTGCTCTGGGTGTAGGAGTATGGACATATTAATTCTTCCAATCCATGAGCATGGTATATCCATTTATTTGTGTCATCTTCAATTACTAAGAAGAGGGCATCTGAGAGGGTGTGGTCAGGATGATGAGAGCAAATCCACCCATCTATTTAAGAAGTATTTATTGAGCCCCTTACAAGTCAGACAGTGTTCTATAAGCTGAGGATACAGTCAAATCCCTGCCCTCTCAGAGACTCTAACCATCCCCTTCACAGGTAGGACTTCCAACAACCTCCCACATTTGCACATTTGTCTGCCAAGCCCTAGTAGCCCCGCCTCTGGTTTTTCCTAACATATTGGCCTGTCCGCTACCATTTCTGTCTCTCTCTGACAATGCTCTCATTGTCCTCCTTGTTTTTCCTTGAATACACCAAAACCTCAGGGCCTTTGCACTTGCAGTAGCTTCAGGTACCTTCCAATTGTAGAAGTCTGTTATTTCATTCTAAGATTCTTTAAAGATTATGCTGTCTGTTGTGTGTGAGTGTGTGTGTGTGTGTGTGTGTGTGTGTGTGTGTGTATGAATTGATTTATGTCAGTGTTTCTATCTGGGTTAAAAATTCTTCAATGGCAGGGACTGTAATTAACAAGATTTGTTTGAGGGAATTTTATATTTACTTTAGGGGGATAATAATTACAATGAATTCTTTCTTGCCATCTATGTAGCTCTGGTACCTAGGACTGTGCCCAGGACATTGTGGTACTCAATAAATCATTGTGAGATGATCAATTATTAGATGTTACAAGAACAAAAATACAAATCACAGCTCCTACATCTTCTTCTGTTCACCTTGCTATGATTTCTTTATTTCTAAACCCATTTTGTTTTATTTTACGTTAATTATTTGAGAGTAAACATCAACAGTGCTATTATCTTGCCATTGCCTAATGGTTTTAACCACATTGATTAGAATAAAATACTGCCTTGTTAAAAAAAAAAACACAAACAAACAAGCAAACAAAAAAACAGTGGCTGTCTCAGCAGGTACAGTTCTCCAGATGAGTTCTGCCTTTTAATTTTATGGACCTAAAAATGCTTTGGTTCCAAGAAAGATCATCTCCTATCTGGTGGCTTTTTTCCAGTTTATGGATATTTTATTAAAAGCTGCATCCGGTAGGCCTTCCAAAATGTCCAGCAAAAATTTCTTCCACTAAAGGTAAGGAAATGAATAACAGTATTCAAGTCTCAGAGGGGTTGTTATATGTAGAGTGGAGGCCAGCTGTTCTCCATCTCTTCTGAAGATACATCAAGAGGGAAAAAAAAACCACTGAAATCACAGCAGGCAAGATGTAAGTTGCGCAGGTAAAAAGGCATGCTTAAGATAAAGAATTGTGAAGTAATGCAAGAAGAAACACTGAAGGATTTCTTCCTCTGGAGAATGTGAAGTTGAATGAAGCCATGCATCAGTCTGGGTTGATTTAGCTGTATGCCACTTGGAGGACAGAATATATACCAGAAACTGACCTAACTCTCCCAAAGTGACTTTGGACACTGGAGGATTTCCATAAAAACATAAATATTGCTTTACACATAAAGATAAATTTTGTGTCTTTTAAATAATAAATTTTACATTTTACTTCAAGAAGAGGGAGTCAATAGATAGAGGTTGAAATTTAATGGTTCGGGCAATTTAGAATGTAACATTAAAAAGTTGATTTTTCTTATACTAATCATAACTATTAGCAAATTACAGAAGAAATTCTTAAATTAAAAGTCTTAGACCTCTGCTAAAATTTTATTTTCCAAATATAGGTATTTTACAGCTGTCCTCATAAATGGGTAAATAATTTAGCAACCTAAATGACCACTGCTCACTAAAGAAAGAGGGTTTTAGAGGAATAATCCTTTAGGCAAATTTGTAGTAATGACAGACAGAGCCATAATGTGAGAAAACAAATATTGGTCTTACAGTTAAAAGACTAATGTTGACTCTTAGCATTGACAAATCACTTTACTTTTCTGTACCTAAATTTTTTGGTATTAGACAAATCCCTTATCCTCTTTCAGTCACTGTTTCTTCCTCTATAATTGCAAAATCTGGAGATTGCTATCTCCCTCTAGACGTG
The DNA here is from genome assembly GCF_964194185.1 of Rhinolophus hipposideros. Taxonomy (NCBI): domain Eukaryota; kingdom Metazoa; phylum Chordata; class Mammalia; order Chiroptera; family Rhinolophidae; genus Rhinolophus; species Rhinolophus hipposideros. The sequence continues at coordinate 83,880,064 of NC_138052.1, forward strand.
TTGTAAGAATTAGACAGGATAATATAGTCAACATCCTGGTACACAGTAAGTTTTCAGTATCAATATTATTTTCCCAAGGTAGCAGTCAAAAAATAAAGAAATCATTTTCCTCCTCTCTAACTGCAAACAAGTACTCAAGTTCTTAATATTTCTTTCTTCAGTGACTTCTATGAAAGACAAAAGAAATTGTCTTTCAGTTTCAATTTACCTCCAACAAATCTTAACTATGCAAAGATTGTTCTAGATTCCAACAGATTGTTCATCATGAGTGAGAGTCGATGCCGTGCTTCCTGGTGGCATTATTTGGGGATAGTGTGCAAAAACTCAGAGAGGATAGCCACGTGTGCACCAAAGGGTCTAGTCTATGTGCAATGGTGTCCAGCCTCCACAAAAGTCCCCATGTTCTCAGTGTGACACAAACAAGCAGAGACACTAGGCTTGAAGTAATGCCAGAAAGGGATAACAGGCAGCCCTAATCAGTGTGAATAATTTCCCATGACCAGATGGCCTCCCCAAAGTTCTGGTGCTCATAAGACCCTGAGACCCTGGGGTCTGGGGAACCCCAGGATGTCAGATTGAATTTCCCAATAACATGAAGGAATGGAGAATCATAGTTGTATTTATGCTGATTTAAAGAAAATGAATGCAATGCTTTTTGCACACCTGAGTTTATGGGCTAAGAGCCATATCTGTAATCAATAGCATATCCAGGAGTACATGGTCAGCCCTACACTCAAAAGGCATGGGAATTTCCTGAGATGATGTGAAGAGATAAAGTTATGTCTGGACGTCTGGGAAGGCTCCAGCGAGTCAGAATTCTGAGAGGTGTCTAATCAGAGAGGAAAATGTCCAGAACAAAACACAGATGGGATGGTGCATGTGGCAGGTCTCAGGCAGAAGATAGGCAAGGGGCACGGACCTAGTCTCCATGTACTTGACCTCTTTAGACGTAACTGTGAAGCAACAACTTGTGACAAAGTCTCAAACACAGCCTGACACTGTCTCTCAACGGAGCCCTCGATATGGGGTCTTTCCTTTCCCCTCTATTCACAACATTCACTTTGTGTGTTATGCTGTCTTCACTTCTTCTGTCAAGAATCTGTGCAGATGATGATGTAATTCACAGTAGGATGTTAAATGATAGTGATATTGGGGAAAAAATCAAGAAATGGATAAATGAATTTATCTGGCAATGACAGTTCATGCATTAGAAAGTCAGAAAGAAGAATTCTGGCCACAGCGGACTCCAGAAGGACCCACCTATGTGACCCTGGAGTCTTACTACTCCTAGACCACTGTTGGTCAAAGTGATCTGAAGATCCTCTCCATCAGAACAACTTCGGGCATTTGTTAAAATGCAGGTCCCTGCTTCCCACCCTAGATGTTCCGAATCAGAGTCTGGAAGGCTGGAACCCATGAATCAACAGTTTCAACTAGCTTCCCAAGTAATCCTTATGCACAATACACTTTGAGCACGCTTACTTGTCAGGCACACTGTCTTTTTTCCTGACCCTCAGCACATTGGTCAGATCTCTGTCGAGGACATGTTTCCCTGCGTTATCATTAATTGTATATCTGTGTTATCCATGTGAACTTTCTTATGGATCAAGATAGTGGAAAAGGGACCGGGCAAGAGAACTGGAGGGGTGTGAGTAGAGGATATAAAAGCATCCAGAATACCTCATAGGATGTCTGTGAGAATTTAATGAATTTAATAAATTATGCAAAGAGCCCAACACAAGTGTTAGCTCTCTTCCCCTGCATTCATTTACTTTCCGTGAATATACTAGAATGTTAGTTCTTAAGGACAGGGACTTTTTCCTGTCTTGTTCATCCTTGCCGTCGTGGAACTTTGAGTAGATTGGCACATAATTGGTTCTCAGTCAATGTTTGTTGCATGGAATTTATGACTGAGTTCATTGTAGTCACCTGGTGGCCACAATTTAGCTACCTGAAGATGCTAGTTGCCCTGGAAATGGCTTTTGAATAAGTGAATGTATTAGGATTATCTCTGCATGATATGTGCTTCTTCTCTGCTTTGTCAATCCCGAAAAAGAAAGGTGAAATGCATGTGTGTACACATAGAAATACACATGTATACTCATAATGGTTGCTTCAAACTCTCATAATGTTGCTTTAACGGGTCACTCATAAGCTCTAACTACCCCTCTGGAGTGAGTCAAAGCAAATCAAGAAATGTGGACACAAAGCTCACACATAAGTTGAAATTTACGAGCCACAGGAGGTCAGAATAAAGAATTTGAACCTTATTTGAAATAGAGTGGGTTGGCTGGGAGAGGTCCAAAGGATGTAAACTGTTCAGGTAAATGACTCTGAAATTCTGTTCCACCATATCCAGTTCCACAGTTTACCCAAGATCAACAGAATTGAATAGGAGAGCTCTGGAGGCCGAAGGCAGGTGGCTGCTCCAGAAACAAAAAAGGACTTTTTTTCTTTTCTGTTTAAGTCCAAATGCTGTCGTTTGTAGAAAAAAGCAGCTGGTAAGGGAAGGATGCTGGATGCGTTGAAAAACCCAATATATACATGTATATGAAGAAAGAGACTGCGCCTAAATAAACTTGGACTGAAAATAACCCACCTGGCAGGGGGATGGAAGGCTGAAGTTGCAGAGCCCTGGAGAACCAGGGAGGAAATGGGAAAGGCCATGGGAAGGCTGTGAGGCAAGAGGTAATCTTTCTGAGGAACGAGTGGGATCATTCAGAAGCCCAGATTACCCTGCTTGGTTCCCTCTTGCTTCGTAAATGTATGGCTTCTAAGGATGTCCAATAGGGTCTACTTGGTGCCAACAGCACAGTTCTAGTCCAACAGGCTAGAGAAAAAGTTAAATAACTCAATAAAGAATCTCAGCCAAAAAAGTTATATGAATTCAGGTGGGCAATGCCACCAGGGGATAGACTACAGTTCTTACTTTCTCATAGAGTTTCCAAGATCTGGAAGCCTTAGTTGGAGAGAGCTGTTCAGGCGCTAGTTAGCTCAGAGAACTTAGCCCTGTAAAGAGAAAGCCCAGCCAAGAAAACTCTTGATATAAAGTAGCGAGACAGAGAGGTGCCAAGTGGTAGAAAGCTTATATGTCAAGTGTAAGCCTCCCTTCTGTTGTTTCTTCTCTGAAGCCCTTATTTTATATTTTTCTCTGGAAAAACACTAAGAATGCTGATCCAATCAAAAAACTATTTACTATTTTCAATTACGTGTGCATAGATTAGAGAGTGGATGATCGATTATACAGGTCAGGATAAACCCTCTTTTTCTATCTCATGCCTTCAAAGTATACTACCATCCATCTTTCCCAAAAAGAAAAATGAAGACCTGTCAACTTCAGAACTGTGTGTCAAAATGCAACAGAGACAGGAATATAGCAATCTTATGGAAGTTGTTGAGCTGGGAGCATGAGAGTTGACTTTGTGAATTTGGAATAAAAGTAGTAGTAAAAAGAAAAAAAATGGGTTGGTGTTCACTAATGCATATAAGTAAAGTTTGGACAGCCAAATCATTTCCTGAGAATTTTTTCTTTTCAAGACCCTGTATCTCATAACAACCTGTTTTAGAGATATATAAAATGTTGAGTGAGTGAGTCACGTTATCTGGTGAATAAATTCTCTGAGGTATCC